>NC_069674.1:12341157-12950786 GCF_023699985.2 Odocoileus virginianus
CAGCTTTGGTGTGGAGAAAAAAAGTAAAAAACATGTATGAATCTCAAAAACATACATGCTAAATAAAGGAGCTAGAGACAGAACAGTCCGTAGTGCTCATTTCAATTTTTATGAAGTTTTAGATAAGACAAATCAATATACAGTGAACAAAAGTTGATCAGTTGTTATCTGGGGTTTGAGGATGAGGAGGATATTGGATGAAAAATGGGATGATTAAATCTTTTGTGCTGATAAAATATTCATCATGATTTTATTAGTAATTATAGCTATTTATCAAAACTTGAACTGTATTCTTTATTCCTTTAAGAAGACAATTGGCAAATATTTTTTATTTTTTATCTTATATTTTATATTTTTAAAAAAATTTTTTGTATTGGGTTATAGCCAATTGACAATATTGTAATAGTTTTAGGTGAGCAATGAAGGGCCTCAGGCATACATATACATGTATCCATTCTCCCCTAAACTCCCCTCCCATCCAAGCTGCCACGTAACATTGAGCAGAGTTCCATGTGTGATGCAGTAGGTCCTTGCTGGTTATCCATATACTTTAAATTATTGTATTTTGTGCCTGCATGCATGCAAAGCTGTTTTAGTCAAGGCCAACTTTTTGCAACATTATGGACTGTAGCCCACCAGGCTCCTCTGTTCATGGGATTTACAGGCAAAAACACTGGAGTGGGTTGCCATGCCCGCCTCCAGGCGATCTTCCTGACCCAGGGACACCCCCTCCCCAAGGGTCATGTCTCCAGCATTTGCAAGCCGGTTCTCTACCACTAGTGTCACCTGGGAAACCCATTGTATTTTATGTTACGTAAATAATGTCACAATAAAGTAGGTAAAAAAAAAAAGAATACTGTGGGTTGCCAAGCCCTCCTCTAGGCGATCTTCCCCATCCAGGAATCAGACCCTTGTCTCTTGCATCTGCTACATTGGCAGGCAGGTTCTTTACCACTAGCACTACCTGGGAAGCTCTTTTCTAAGGTAAAGATAGTTATTGAACCTTGAACAACTTACCACTGAAAAAACGGCACCATTCTTGGAAGACCTTAGAGTTTGGAGGTAGAGTTTACTAATTTGGGGACTGACAAATCATCATTGGATGACTCAAAAAGATGCCAGTTTTGAGTGGTATCCAGAGCAATAAAGGGATTCTATAACAGGTTCAAACTTTGGTGTGTGCAGTCTTGCTGAGTCTGAATTATGTTTCCTGAAATTATTTTTTGTTGCTCTGCCTCCCCTTCCTCAAGTGAGTCTATTAGAGCCTTTAAAGAGGTGAATCAGGTTAAATTAGGTCTTAAGAGTGGAGCTCCTAGAACTGGTGCCACTATAAGATGAGGAAAAGGCACCATTACTGTCTTTTCCCTGTACCAGGATACAGTGAGAAGGTGGCTGTATGCAAGCCAGCAAGAGAGCCCTCCCTAGAACCTGGTCATGCTGGCATCCTGATATCAGACTACTGGCCTCCAGAACAATGAGAAAATAAAACTCTGTTGCTTAAGCCACTCCGTCTAAGGCATTTTGTTACAGCAATCTGAGCTAATATAAATCCTTTATTTTGGCCACATCATTTGGGAGATCCTATGGTGCTACACAGATTCATGGTAGATGATGGACTCTGAGTGTCGACTCTGTTAAGTCTCACCAGAGTGTGGCAGGGTAGACCAGCAGGATTCTGGAATAAATCTATACTCTCTGCAGGAGAAAACTAATTTTTTAAAAGGTGCATTTGAGCACCATGGAGACCCAATTCCTGACCGTGAAACACAAAGAGACCAGAGTTCTGCATTATTACTTAGACATAGGCAGACCCAAAAATTATATATTTGAGTGGCTACAGCAGCCATCCTTCATAAATTGGAAATAGCACAGTATAACCTATAAGGGAAAAGAATCTGAATAAATATAAATATACATATTTATATAGCTGAAGTCCTGTGGTTTGTGCCTGAAACTTATTGCAAATCAAATATACTTCCATAAAAATAAAATATATTTTAGGGACCTCCCTCAGAGAAGGAAATGGCAACCCACTCCGTATTCTTGCCTGGAGAATCCCAGGGACAGAGGAGCCTGGTGGGCTGCTGTCTATGGGGTCACACAGAGTTGGACATGACTGAAACGACTTAGCATGCATGCATGCATTGGAGAAGGAAATGGCAACCCACTCCAGTATTCTTGCCTGGAGAATCCCAGAGACAGAGGAGCCTGGTGGGCTGCTGTCTTTGGGGTCACACAGAGTCGGACATGACTGAAGCGACTCAGCAGCATCAACAGCAGCAGCAGGGACTCCATGGTGGTTCAATGGTTAAGACTCTGTGCTCCCAATGAAGAGGGCCCAGGTTTGATCTCTGCTCAAGGAAGTTGATCCCATAGACAACACAGAGTTCTCATGCTGCAACCAAACATCCCGTGTACCACAATGAGGATCTAAGATTCTGTGTGCCGCAGCTAAGACTCAGAGCAGCTAATATTAAAAAATACTTTAAAAATAAAGTATTTGGTAAAATTGTAAAAAATTCATTTCTTCCCATAAGTGATTTTGATGTTTCAGGTGCTGGCCTTTCAACAACAAAAACTAATACTGAGACCTCAATAATGTATCATCTCTCAAGGAGACAATTTCATAGAATAATGATTACACTGAATCCTTTAGACTCTTGAGGGGGCAGTATCTTTGTAGGATCTCAAAGAGCTGGACACATTGAAGTGACTTAACATTCATGCACTCATCTTGTCTGTACTGAAATTGATGCATATTCTAGGTATGGAACTTTTTCCTGCCTGCAGTGTTTATTCAGCACCACTCTCTGAGAGCTCACAGAGTATCTGATTTCTAGGTCCATCTAACATCTCCTTATATCAATGGAATAATTTTTTTAAGTGAAAGGTTTGTTTCAATGGGAATACCACGATCAAGGTATATACTGAGTCTCATTCGCATTATGTGAAAACTACTGATGTGGCATGCCAGGAAAAGCACAGACATGAGCTGCTAAGGAAATGACTTTGGAATCACACTGTTTAGGGATATGGTGATGTTCTTCACGAGCTGTAATTATGAGGGCTTTCCTGGTGGCTCAGTTGGTAAAGAATCCACCTGCAATGCAGAAGACCCAGGCTTGATCCCTGGGTCAGGAAGGTCCCCTGGAGAAGGAATTGGCAACTCACTCTAGTATTCTTGCCTGAAAAATCCCATGGAGAGAGGAGCCGGAGGGGACTACAGTGCATGGGATCACAAAATATCCTTCAAGATGTGCCTCTCTTTTAAAACAGTGGCTCTTCAGTGGCCCTTTGTCTTTGATAGCTAGAGTAGATTGGCCCTGGATCCCAGGAATCAAAATTGTCTCTCTTACCATCACTGCTGGTTGTGGAAGTTCTGGGTCTGAAGGTATGTACACAATTAATTTAAGTTACATCAGGTGATTCTCTGGATGGCTGTACCTATTTATACATGCCCATTAGTAGCAGCAATGAATGGTCCCCATAACTCCTCAATCTCCACTCACAATAGGTATCTCCTTGCCGACTGAGTTTTGCCTTATTGTGATGAAAGAGCTTAGGCTTAAGGAAGGAACATCCTGGTCAAGAGCCCAGCACACCTGAGCTCCTGCTAATCTTTTCCTTGCTAGTTCAAGAGGAGCAAGATGTAATAATTTAGGACTTCAGGTTCATTGAACTTGCAGATAACTGGGAGGGGCAGCTGCATGTAACTGGACTGAAAGAGGAAGGAAACTTAATCCAGGGGTCCCAACCTCTGGGATCTAATGCCTGATGATCTGAGGTGGAGCTGATGATATAAAAATAGAAATAAATTGCCAATAAACATAATGCACTTGAATCTTCCCAAAACTCTCTCTCACCTCCCCCTGCCACAAACCCCTGGCCCATGGAAAAATTGTCTTCCATAAAACCGGTTCCTGGTTTAAACTGACTGGGGACTGCTGCTTAGAACCTTTGCTCAGTTCTACCCTTAATCTTAGCCCCGGGGACAGCTCTCTCTGGACATGTTCGCCACTGTGTTAAATGGTGAGGATAGTTCCCGTCTTCTCTTTCTTCTCAATTGCTAGGAAGTGGATGCTCATGTATCATCCCTGAGAAGTCCTCTTAACATACTGGTTCATGAGGACCCTGGGGTGTCTGAGCAGACACAGTACTAATTTGGGGGAGAGAACACAGGCAAGACAGTGAGAAGCCCATAGGAATTCTATTTTCCAGTCCACATAGCTGCCCACAAACTCAGCAGACTTTTGAGATCAGAATCTTATGATGATTTTACGCTTGATACAAACTTTGTAAACAATGGTGTAGATTTCCTCATCAGAAGGGCATATATTCTCTTCTGATACAACTTCAGCTTTCCCTTTTATGATCCCATTTTCTGGAGAGAAAAAGCAATGTTGTGTCAGACAGCTGGATTCCACTACTGGTCTTCTTACACCAGACCCACCCACAAAACATCGTATCCTGCCTTTTACTGTGTCTGACACTCGGCCCCATTTCTCAGGCTTCTATACAAGACAAAGATGTTACCAGCCCCTCTCCCTTCCTCCACCTTGAACCCCTTGCCCACACTGCCTCTATGTGATGAGTTTCATCTTCCTCCAATAATTTATTCATTTTGCTTTCTGCCATGTCTTGGTTTCCCTTTAAACTTTGCCCTTTGCCCTCACATAACACTTCCCCTTATCTGACATTAGCACTCAGGCAGGAAGTCTCTGCACATACCTGATGCTTGTATTTCCCAAAAGAAGTTTCTTGTACTGAAATCACATAGACAGGCTGTGTAAATAAAATTACCATAAGGAAAAATGATGTTGTTGAAGGCCTTGAGCGTGACTCTAACCTGAGGAGGAGAGGATGAAAAAGGTAAAAAGTGTGGATTTGGCTGAGGAAGCTGGGGAGTGACCATTAAGCAGAATAAGCATGTTTTAAGTCAACACAGGAAGAGGGCACCAGAGGTTTCCCCTAGACATCAGCCCTTCACACATGTATGGTTGAACTCAATTTAGAGTGTCATCGAGATGGTAAAAAGCAGTCTGCTCCGATGTGGTGGGGAATAAACCCACCGAATAAACAAAACAGAGCTCATTGTCCCTACTGAGCTGGTTTCCGGCTTTGTGACTTGGCATTTTTACTCTGAGCTTCTCATTCTACCTTTGTGAAATCAAGGTATGAAATCTAGCTATCTAGTCGGTATGAGTTCATAAGTTTTTGCCTTTTTTGTATGATAAAGCTCTTTATGAAGGTAAAGTACTATGTGTATTGTACAAATAAAGACACCTGGAACCTGAAAGCACTTGGCCAACTGGTACTCAGTACATGTTTGCCTTACCCAATACATTTATAAAACTTTTACTCAGATACAAGAGGAAAGGAATGACTGAGATTCCAGATGGGAGAAGACATCTACTGAGGTCAGACCTGAGAAGAGAAAGTCCCAGGACCTTCCTGAAATGGCAACAGAGAAGATGTTTGGAAAGGGGAAGCTCAAAGGCGTTTCTAGCATCATTTATACTTGAGTAAATAATTAGATACCGCATGTATTTCTCTTAGGGGTTTTGGTAGCTTTCCCTACTGTTTGCATTGTTTTCTAAAAACCTCACTGAGACCTCTAAGGAGTTGATGATTGCTGTCAAATACGAAGAAGCCGGTGGTCTAGGGGATCTGAAGGCTCAGTGAAGGCAGTGAGGAGAGGTGATGGAGGTAAGAGGCTGGAAAGCCAGTCCTGGTCTGACAGGAAGTCTCCCATCGGTGAGGGAGACCATAATCACCCCATCCTTGCAGCTTCTCTCCCATCTGCCGTGGCCTATTGAGTGGAGTCTCCATGACTCAGCCTCCCCATGGCACAGGATGGTGGCAGGGGCGTGGATGGCTCAGGGCCAGCAATGCTGCTTAACCATTGTCACCCAGTCTTATTCATCTTGGTTTTTATCCCTATTCTTACTGCTTTTCTCCCTCCTCCTTGCTTCTCCCCTGGGGAATATAGGAGTCCTGACATGGTGGAAAGCCTCTTCTCATTTATCCTCTGCCTACCATCACATTCTTCTTTGTTTTTTAGTGCTTTTTCTTTTTTTGTGGTAAAAGTGACAAAATAAAAAACAACATTTTAACCATATTTAGCTGCACAGTTAAGTGGCACAAAGTCCATTCGCATTGTTGTGCAGCGCAGGCTATCACCCATTTCCCAGATTTTTCAGCTTCCTAAACTGAAACTCCGTCCCCATTAAACACTAACATCCCCACTCCCATACACCTTGGCCCTGTAAGCTACCAATGTACTTTCAGAACTTATGAATTCGACTATTCCATCCGTACCATCACTCTTTCATTTTAAAAATGGAAATAAGAATACACACTTTCCTAAGAGAGTTGCTCTGAAGTTCACGGCTAATGCATGCAAAAGCATTTGTAGGTGACTTTGTAAGATGATGTTTCACTTCAAATCAATAGTGTGGATTGAAATCATTTATGAGGATATTTCTCATCTCTCTCCCCTCTCACCATGACCCCCAAAGCTTCACTTACCACTAAGCATTTGGCCAGGTGACTTTTAACTGTGACTGTTACATCGTAATAGTTAGTTGAGTCTTCCACTGGATCAATTGTCAGTTTTGCTGAAATCACCTCCTGTCTACATATAAAAAAGAGGCAGAAAAAAGGTCAGATAAAAGTCTTGGATTGAGGTAGCCTGGGAGGGAATATGCAAGCAGGAGAGGCAGAGAGAGCAGGGGGCTAACAGGGATACAGAGGCACCAATGCCTAAGGATCTCCTTTGTATGACAATACCTGAGGTGAGCACAGATGCCCATGAAGCGCAGGGATCACCTGAGTTGGTGGATCAGCACAGCCCTGTCTTCTGGGCAGTGAGCAGGGCCTTGGCCTCTCTTGTATAGCTCAGGCACCTTATGCAAAGTTTACACCATAGCTATTGACCGCGGTCACATTGCCAACTATGTTTCTCTTTCATGGCAAAAGGAGAGAATGATAAAAGGATAGAAGACGGATTTAAAACACAAAAGAGCTGTAAGTCATGGATTCAGTAACCTCTCCCAGCAGTTTCTGAGCAGGGAGAGAATGAGTTCTGGGTTGGCAAAATTGTCCTCCCCTGGAAGATTTTCTGCAGGGAAGAAAAATACACGACTTACACTAGGTCTTGAGCTGCGCCAGACCCGAGTCTCAGGCAGAGAAGGAGGAGCAGGACAGCAGGGCTGGTCTTGAACAGAAACTGAAGGGCATGCATGCTGGAAGAATTTGAAGCTCAGGAGGACTGTGTCCTCAGGGAGCCAGGACGGCTCTTATAACTCTAGCAGGAAGACCCTGGAGCTATTGGGTCAAGTTCACTTGGCCAACATCATCACATCTGAGCGATTTCCTTTTTGCTACCTTAGTTGTTTTCTTTCTTTTTTTTTTTTTGAGAAAGGTCAGTGTTTGTCCGGAACTTCTTTTTTTGCTGTGCCTGAGCTCATTTACCCATTCACAAGTAGTCAGAACTTTAAGTTGAGGAGAGAGAGAGGAAGGAGGGAGTTGCACCATTACCATTTGTTTTTTTCCCAACATTAGAATGTTCCCGGATCCTTAGGATAGATCCTGTCGTAACTGCTCTAAGCATGTTTCTTTCCTTTACTAAGCACTACTTCCTAACGCCTGCTCTGAGTTTGTAGGATCCCTGAAGTGTCCTGTGTCTTTGTCCTCTGAATGACAAATGTCTTATCTTCCTCTCAATGCCTCAACTCTAAAATTTGCTGTAGATTTTAGATGTGGAATTTTAGATTGTATTAATAGAATGGATGCCTTGACGCTAATGTGCCTAATCATACCTTCTCTGATTTACATTTTTGGTTCAGAGAATCATCTCTAATAAGTGGTGGTCCCAAAGTGTGTAGAGTGTGTTTAAAGAGCATTCAGTCCATGGACATAGGAAGAAGTCAGATCAGATTAGAAGAGGCAAGACATACACGGCATGTATTCCTTATGGCACTACCAAAAAGCAAGAAGCTGCATTCAGTCACCTTTCTATGTATGGATTGGTTCCTTTAGGAGCCTTGGATTCACACTCCATGTGTGGAAGCTGCTCTCCTGAAGCTTCTCAGAAAAAGTCCTATCATCCCAGCTCTCTATTTCCCTGGCTTTGGTTACTTTTCAGCCTGCTTCTACTTGCAAGAAATTCAGTTGTGGGGACAGATGACAGATTCCATCTTTGGAGGACCTTTGTGATCATCTCTGGTTGGTATCTGCAAAACCACTTAGAGAGTTTGGGTGACTAGGGAGCTCATGCACTTCCATACCTATCATGCAAAAGGGAGAACCAGGGAACAGCTGAGGGTTCTCGCATCAGATGTGGAGGTTAAGTCCAAGAGTGAGTGAACTGGGACTGCTAGAGTACTGCACCCTTACCTCTGAGGAGTACCCCAGAGAACTAGAGTGCTGCAGCTAAGCAGAACCTTGAGATGCCTTAAGGGTAGAGCAAGACTAGGGAAGGTTGCCTTCATGTCTTCATTTGTATTTTATGCAGTATTGTCTATGAATCAGGAGGGGCCTCTGTCTAACTCCAGGTGCTGTAGGGCTGGTCTTTTCTTTCCAGGGTCAGTCTACCTTTCATCTCTGTTTTTCCTAAACTCATTAAAATTCTTTCCCTCCCAATATCTTGCCTTCCATTAAATTCTTATTTATTGAAATATTATTGTCAACTAAATAATATATTTTCATGGTAAAAAAATCCAAATCATATCAAGGTTGGAAACTGATGCTTAAACTAATTTTCTTAGCTAATTTCTCTGACTTGACCCTTCTAGTTACTTCTGATAGACTTCCACAAATAGTAAACTGCAAGTTATCTTTTTGGGATGAAATGATGTTTCAAGTATATATTAAGAAATATGTAGCCCCAGAGGGCTCCAATAAAATCAAGGGCCAGTTTGCCAAAGGAATGGAAATGAATGTAACAATTAGTAGCAAATTTCAGCAGAAAACCTGTTATCATAGCAAACTCTCATTTTTTCAGTAGTATTGAGATATTAGGTTAATGTGGTGGTATTTGCAGGAAGTTGTATGCTGCTTTAGGATGAGGGCTGGCAGCAAGACTTACTCTGCTAAGGTTCTGGGTTGCCTCCGTCCAACAGCACGTTCTGCCCAGTGAAACTGTTCAATAGCTGCACGGTTTGCATAGGACAAGTGGCCACTGAAGCCAGGAAATGGGGTCAGTCTATCTTAGATTTGTTGTGTTAACTGCCCAGTGGATTTCAAAGATTTAGTATGGATAAAACAATGTAATGTATCTCACAAATGATTTTTTAATAGTAATTATTGTTGTTGTTGCTGTTCAGTCGCTCAGTCATGTCCGATTATTTGTGACCCCATGCACTGCAGCATGTCAGGCTTCCCTGTCCTTTACCATCTCTTGGAACATGTTCAAACTCATGTCCATTGAGTCGGAGATGCCATCTAACCATCTCGACCTCTGTCATCCTCTTCTCTTCCTGAAGAAGCAGGTGAAGTTAACTTGATGATATATTTGACTTAGCCTAATGTATCCTAAATATTATTTTAAGATATAATTACACAACAGACTGTGGAAAAGTCTTCAAGAGATGAGAACACCTTTCCACTGTGTCTGTCTTTCTCAGCATCAGAGTCTTTTCCAATGAGTCAGCTCTTCGCATCAGGTGGCCAGAGTATTAGAACTTCAGCTTCAACATCAGTCTTTCCAATGAATATTCAGGGTTGATTTCCTTTAGGATTGACTGGTTTGAACTTCTTGCTCCTCAAGGGACTCTCAAGAGTCACCACAGTTTGAAAGCATCAGTTCTTTGACAGTCAGACTTCTTCATGGTTCAACTCTCACATACTTACATGACTACTGGAAAAACCATAGCTTTGACTAGATGGACCCTTGTCGGCAAAGGAATGTCTCTGCTTTTTAATATACTGTCTAGGTTTGTGATAGCTTTCCTTCCTAGGAGGAAGCATCTTTTCATTTCGTGGCTGCTGTCTGCAGTGATTTTGGAGCCCAAGAAAATAAATCTTTCACTGTTTCCATTGTTTCCCCATCTATTTGCCATGAAATGATGGGACCAAATGCCATGGTCTTAGTTTTCTGAATGTTGAGTTTAAGCCAACTTTTTCATTCTCCTCTTTCACTTTCATCAAGAGGCTCTTTATTTCCTCTTTGCTTTCTGCCATAAGGGTGGTGTCATCTGCATATCTGAGATTATTGATATTTCTCCTGACGATCTTAATTTCAGTTTGTGCTTCATCCACCCCAGCATTTCTCATGATGTACTCTGCATATAAGTTAAATAAGCAGGATGACAATATACAGCCTCGATGTACTCCTTTTTCAATTTGGAACCAACCTGTTGTTCCATGTTTGGTTCTAACTGTTGCATCTTGACCTGCATACAGGTTTCTCAGGAGGCAAGTAAGATGGTCTGTTATTCCATCTCTTTAAGATTTTTTCCAGTTTTTTTGTGTGGTAATTTGATCTTAAAATAATATTTAGTTTATATTAGGCTAAATCAAATATATTATCAAGTTAACTTCACCTGTTTTCTTTTAAATGTCGCTAACAGAAAATTCAGCATTACACATGTAGTTTACAATATATTTCCCTCTCTCTCTCTCTTTCTCTTTTTTCTGGCCTCTCTCTAGGGCTTGTGTGATCTTAATTCCTCAACAAGGGATTGAACTCAGGACCTCAGCAGTAATGGCACCAAGTCCTAACCATGGACCGCCTGAGGATTCCCCCTCCCCCCCCCCCCCCATTTTAACTGGACAGTGCTACTCCAGGAAATCATGCATCTAGCTGCTTTGAGGACAAAGGAAATAAAAGTGTGTATAGAACTAGGACAGGAGATAAAATCTGTGAGTTTGTAATGCTATTTGGTAGAGACTTCAGGGGCCCACATAAGATTGCCTGTGTGTATAAATCCGTATGTGTGTGTACAAGCCAGGAGCATAGGCTCTTGTGTCAGGTAGCCTGCACCGTGCAAATGCCAGCCTGCTACACAGTAGCTATGTCCAAATTAATTTATATCAGTTTTCCCATCAATGAAGTCAAATATATTAATAAATAGTTCAGCCCAGTCATGTCTGATTCTTGGCAACCCCATGAACTGCAACATGCCAGGCTTCCCTGTCCATCACCAACTCCTCGAGCTTGCTCAAACTCATGTCCATCGAGTCGGTGATGCCATTCAACCATCTCATCCTCTGTCATCCCCTTCTCCTCCTGCCTTCAATCTTTCCCAGCATCAGGGCCTTTTCTAATGAGTTGACTCTTCACATCAGGTTGCCCAAGTATTGGAGCTTCAGCATCAGTCCTTCCGATGAATATTCAGGATTGATTTCCTTTAGGATTCCTTTAGGATAAGTAGTATTCACTTGTTTTGTCTATCTCCCCTGAAAAATATAAGCTTTATAAAATCGGGATGAAAAAGTTCCTGATTCACTTCTGTAAGGTGGCGGTGGTGGTTATTTAGTTGCTAAGTCGTGTCCGACTCTTGCGACCCCACGGTCTGTAGCCCACCAGGCTCCTCTGTCTGTGGGATTCTCCAGGCAAGAATACTGGAGAGGGTTGCCATTTCCTTCTCCATCACTTCTGTAAACCACAGACCTAAAATAAGGAATGGCACATAGGGTACTTGATAAACATTTATTGAGTGAATGAATACATAATGCATGAATGGCTTTTAACCTTTTGGCTGTGCTGGATTTTTGTTGCTTGGCAGTGGCTTTCTCTTGTTGCGGTGAGTGAGGTCTACTCTCCAGTAGTGGTGCTGGGGATTTTCATCGTGGTGTCTTCACTTCTGAAGCACAGGCTGTATGTACAAGGTCTTCAGTGGTTGAAGCACGGGGACTCAGCAGTTGTTGCCCAAGGTCTCAGAGCATGAAAGCTTCAGTAGTTGGTGCATGCAGGTTTGGTAGTTGTGGCTCGCAGAGTCTAGTTGGGGCACATAGGCTTAGTTGCTCCACGCCATGTGACATATTCCTGAAACAAGGATCAAACCTGTGTTCCCTGCTTTGGCAGGTGGATTATTATCCACTGTACCGCAAGAGAAGTCTGGCAGGTTGTTTTAAAGGTTTTATTTATTTTAAAATATTTTTCTAGTGTTAATGGGAAAGTGAAAGTCACTCAGTTGTGTCCACCTCTTTTCGACCCCATGGACTATACAGTCTGTGGAATTCTCCAGACCAGAATACTGGAGTGGATAGCTGTTCCCTTCTCCAGGGGATCTTCCCAACCGAGGGATTGAACTGGGGTCTTCTGCATTATGGGCAGATTCTTTACCAGCAAAGGTACCAGAGAAGCCCAGTGTTAATGAGATATAACTGACAAAACATTGTGTAAATTTAAGGTATTCAATGTGCTGATTTTATACATATATGTATTGTAAAATGGTTATCACCATAGAGTTAGCTTTCAGTTCCATCAAGTCACATTGTTACCTTTTATTTTTTGTGGTGAGAACATTTAAGATTCACTCTTTAGCAATTTTTAGGTATATAATTCAATATTATTAACTATATTTGCTGTACTATACACAGATCTTCAGAACTTCTGCATCTTAAGTTTGAAAGTTTATACACTTTGACACTCATCTCCCCAATTCCTTCCTCCCCTGCCACCCAGCCCCTGATCCCCATAGCTCTACTCTCTATTTCTTTCAGTTTAGCTTTTTTATTTTTAATTTTTAAAAGTTGAAGTCCAGTTGAGTACAATATTGTAGTAGTTTTATGTGTTACAGCATAATGAATCAACAGTCAAATATTATACATTGCAAAATGATTACCACAATGAGGCTGGTAACCCTCTGTCTCCATATGAAATTATTACTGTATGATTGACTATAGTTCCTATGCAATACTTTACATTCCTGTGACTTATTTATTTTATAACTGAAGTTTGTACCATTTAATCCATTTCACTTATTTCTGACAAAGCCCCACCTCCCTCGCCCCTGAAAACCATCGCTTTGCCTTCTGTAAGTCTGTTTTTGTTTTGTTTTGTTTGCTTTGCTTTTTAGATTCCACATATAAATGAGATCATGTAGTATTTACCTTGCTCTGATTTATTTCACTCAATAAACCACCTTCTGAGTCCATCCACGTTGTTGCAGATTGCAAGATTTCATTCTCTTTTATGTTTGAGTGGTTCCATTGTTTATATATAGCACATCTTTTTACATTCATCTATTGATGGACATTAAGGTTGCTTCCATATCTTGGTTATTGCAAATAATTGCTACAAAGAACATAGGGGTGCATACATCTTTATAAATTGGTGTTTTTGCTTTCTCTGGGTAAATATCTATCAGTGAACTTGCTGAATCATATGATAGCTTGATATTTAGTTTTTTGAGGAAACTCCATACTGTTTCCCATAGTGGTCGCACCGATCTACACATCTGCTAACAGTGCATGGGTGTTACTTTTCTTCCATATCCTTGGTGATACTATTATTTCTTGTCTTTTTGATGACAGCCATTCTGACGGACGTGAAATGGTATCTCATTGTGATTTCAATTAGTGTGTCTCAGATAGTTAGTGATGTTGAACATCTTTTCATGTGTCTCTGAGAAATCTCTATGTCTTCTTTGGAGAAATGTCTATACAGACACTCTGCCTGTTTTTAAGTAGGTTGGAATTTTTTTATATTGAGTTACATGATCCCATTATATAATTAAGAAATGCACCCCTATTGCATATATTATTTGGAAATACCTTCTTTCATTCAGTAGTTCGAATTGCCTTTTCATTTTGCTATTGGTGTCCTTTGTTGCAAAAGGATTTTAGTTTCATGAGTCCTATTTGTTTGTTTTGCTCTAGTTTCCCTTGCCTGAGGAAACAGATCCAAAAAGACATCGCTAAGACGCTAAGACCATCATCAGAAAGCATACTGCTTACATTTTCTTCCAGAGCTTTATGGCTTTAGGTCTTTTGTTCTGTCCTCAATTCATTTTGAGTTTATTTTGTACATGACATAAGAAAATGTTCTAGTTTGATTCTTTTGAAGTAGCTGTCCAGTTTTCCCAGCCTATTTATGGAAGTAGCCCTCTATGTCATTTTATAATTTTGCCTTCTTAGTGTAGATTAATTGACTATGTAAGTGTGGATTTATTTTTGAGTTCTGTCATCTGTTCCTTGGATCTGTGGATCTGCTTTTTGATAGTATCACAGTGTTTTGATTCTTAGAGTTTTGTAATAGTTTGAAATCAGGGAGCATGATGCCCTCAGTTTTGTTCCTCTTTCTCAAGAAGGTTTTGTCTCTTTGGGGTCTTTTGTGGTTCTATACACATTTTAGGCATATTTTTTCTAGTTCTGAGAAAAATGCCTTGGTATATTGTTAGAGATTGCATTTAATCTGTAGATTACTTTGAGAAGTAAGAACATATTAAGAACATTAATTATTTCAATCTGTAAACACAGTACATTTTATTTGTGTAATCTTAAATGACCTTGGTCAATATCTCATAGTTTTCAGAGTACCTCTCTTTTTACCTCCTTGGTTAAGTTTATTCCTGGATGTTTTGTCTCTTTAGAAACCTGTATGCAGGATTAGAAGCAACGGTTAGAACTGGACATGAAACAACAGACTGATTTGAAATTGGGAAAGGAGTATGTCAAGGCTGTATATTGTCATGTTGCTTATTTAACTTATTTGCAAAATGCTGGGCTGGATGAATCACAAGCTGGAATCAAGATTACTGGAGAAAATATCAACAGCCTCAGATATGCAGAAGATACCACTCTAATGACTGACAGTGAAGAGGAACTAAAGAGCCTCTTGATGAAGGTAAAGAGAATGAAAAAGTTGGATTAAAACTCAACATTCAGGAAACTAAGATCATGGCATCTGGTCCCATTGTGTCATGGGGTGAGGAAAAAGTGGAAGCAGTGACAGATTTTATTTTCTTGGGCTCCAAAATCACTGTGGACAGCAGCCTCGAAATGAAAAGATGCTTGCTCCTTGAAAGGAAAGCTACAACAAACCTAGACAGCATATTAAAAAATAGAGACATCACTTTGCCAACAAGAGTCCTATAGTCAAAGCTATGGTTTTTCCAGTAGTCTTGTATGAATGTGAGAGTTGGACCATGAAGAAGGTTGAGTGGCAAAAAGTTGATATTTTTGAACTGTGGTGCTGGAGAAAACTCTTGAGTCCCTTGGACAGCAAGGAGTTAAAACTAGTCAATCCTAGAGGAAATCAACCCTGATTTTTCATTGGAAACACTGATACTGAAACTGAAGCTCCAATACTTTGGCCACCTGATGCGAAGAATAAACTCATTGGAAAAGACCGTGATTCTGGGGAAGATTGATGGCAAGAGAATGGGGCAACAGAAGATGAGATGGTTGGATGGCATCACTGACATAATGGACAGGAATGGAGCTGTTTAAACTCTGGGAGATACTGAAGGACAGGGAAGCCTGGCATGCTGCAGTTTATGGGGTCACAAAGAGTTGGACCTGATTGAGCTACTGAACAACAACAAATGCTGGTTTCACAGAATAATTTGGAAGTATTTCTTCCTCTTCAATTTTTAGGGATAGTTTGAAATACAAAATAGTTTGTATTTCAAACTGTCCCTAAAAATACAAATACTTAGGGGGATGCCACATCAGTTTTTAGATGTTTAGTGGTCTAGGGCTTGTTGCAATACATTTTCCAAGTGGAGATATTTATTGAATCTTGAACAACTTACCACTGAAAACATGGCACCCTTCTTGTAAGCCCTTGGACTTTGCAGGCAGAGTTTACTAAACTAGGAATGATAAAGTGACATCATTGGGTGACTCCAAAGGATGCCGGTTTTGAGTGGTATCCAGAGGATAAAAGGAGTTCTATAGCAGGTTCAAACTTTTGCATGAACAGTCTTGTTATGACTGAATTGTGTTTCTTGCAAATTAATATGTTGATGCCCTCCTTCCCCTCCCGTTAAGTGACCATCTTGGGGCCTTTAACGAGGTGATTCTGGTTAAATGGGGTCATTATGGTGGAACTCAGAAGTGGTGCCATTATAAGCTGAGGAAGAGACGCCATTGCTCTCTTTACCCCATGTGAGGACACGGTGCGTAGGTGGCTGCATGTAAGCAAGGAAGAGGGCCCTCCCTAGAACCTAGTTGTGGTGGCATCCTGATCTCAGGCTTCTAGCTTCCAGAATTGTGAGAAAATAGATTTCTGTTGTTTAAGTCACTCAGTCTGTCGTATTTTGTTATGGCACTCTGAGCTAACATGAATGCTTTATTTTTGGCTGTGTCACTTGGCAGATCCTATGGTGCTACAGAGATCCATGGTAGATTAAGATCGCTGACTGTACTCTCTGGTTAGCCGCAGGCTGAGAGTCGCGGACTAGACCAACAGGATTCTGGAGTAAGTCTATTCTCTCTGCAGCAGAAAACTAATTTTTTTAAAGGTTCTTTTGGGCACTAAATAGATGCAATTTCTGACAATGAAACATCAAGAGAATAGAGTTCCCCATTATGACACAGGCATTAGTAGACTCAGAAATAATATATTTGAGTGGATATAGCAGCAGTCCTCACACAATGGAAATACCACAGTTAAGTGTGAACCCAACTAGGTCCAAAGGGCCTGTGGTACAGAAGAACATGGTTCATACCCTACGTCACCTACTCTGGCTGCACTGATACCAGCCCCCACTTTCTTGTCTTCAGATTGTGCCTACAGCCTCATGGGTTAGGGAGGTCCTTTGTTTAGATTTTGGAGGAAATCAACCTCATGTGACTCACAGATTTGTTGGCTCAATATGTTTTTGTGAACTAAAGATGGATCATTGCCAAACTAAAACTTCACGCAGGTATGCAATAGAAAAACACAGGTGGGGGAAATAATCTTAGTGGGCAGAGCTACAAGCAATATACCTGGTCATCAGTTCTATGAGGTTGGAAAAGTGTCTTGAGGTAAAGATATACATGGACTCCAGGGGAGTGGCATATTTCTTGGCTTGTTGGTCTGGAGCATTGTAGGAACAAGGTTAGCATATTCAACACAGAAGTTCTGGAGAAGAGCCATCTGAAAGAACCAATACCTTTGAACAGAACGTTTGGTTCTTGGCGTCTCATGGAAGTGCTTATAAGAAAGTATATAAGCAGAGGAGGCATTGAACAATTAGAGGGCGGGATGAGTGGTTCTAAGGGTGTCAGCAGCTCCTGTCCTCTGCTACACAAGTCCTTATGTGATGGCTAAAATGGTGGTGGCTGATGTGAAATAGACACTTCTATCACTGCACTTGACTTATGCCCTGAGGTGTTAAAGTATATGCTAAAATCATACAGGGAACTGTACTTAATATTAGGTTAATATTAATTAATATTATTATTACTTAATAATATTACTTAATCTTACTTTATAGGTAAAAGAATCTGAAAAAATATGTATATATAAAACTGAACTGTTGTGCTGTACATCTAAACTTTACATGATATTATAAATCAACTATACGTCAATAAATAAATTATATGTTAAAACACCAAAAAATGTACTTCTTCCCATACACAGCTTAGATGTTGCAGCTGGTGGCCTTTCAATAACAAAGACTAGTTCTGCGGCCTCAATAATGTACCATTTCTCAAGGAGACCATTCGAGAGAATAATGGTCACAGGCTCCTTCTGATTCCCGAGAGGGCAGTATTTTGTCTCAGCTGACACTGATACATGTTCTAGGTATGGATCTCTTTCCTGCCTGCAATATCTGATTACTAGACCCATCTAATATCTCCTTAGACCAATGGAATCCTTTTTCTTTTAAATGAAAGAGTTTCCACTACAGGCACATGATCAAGATATGTATTGATTTTTCATTACTTTCGTTATCAGGAAACTCTTGACCCTATGGTGTGCTACCCAAAGCTCGTACATCAGCAGTAAGGACATTACTCGGGAGTCACACTCTTTAGGGGTATGGTGATGCCCTTCAAGATGCAGCATGTAGTCTGAAACAATGGCCCTTCTGTGGTTCTTTTTCTATGACAGCTAAAATAGATTGGCCTCGAAGCCCACAAATCAAAAAATGGTCTTTCTTACTGTCATTTCTGGTTGTGGAAGTGCTGGGTCAGAAGGTAGGTACATAAATAATTTAAGTACTAGTAGTTCTCCAGATGGCTGCTGCACCTGTTACGAACTCCCACTTGGAACTCTGACTAGTTCCCCATAACCCTGCAATCCCTGCTTACAGTAGTATCTCCTCGATTTCTGAGTTTTGCCTTACTGTGATGAAAGAACCTGGGCACAGAGATGGTACATCTGCATAGGAACCCAGCTCATGTGAGCTCGTGTGAGTCTTTTCCTTGCTACCAGTTGAAGAGAAGCAAGATGTAATAATTTAGGGCTTCAGATTCGTTGAACTTTCAGATAAGTGGGAGAGACAGATGGATGCACCTGGACTGAAATAGAAGGGAAACTTAGAACCGTTGGTCAGTTCTGTCCTTAATTGTATCACTAGGGACAATTCTCTCTTTCTGGACATTTCCTCTCCTGAGTTAGATGGTGAGAATAGTTCCTATCTTCTTTTTCTCATCATTGGCTAGGGAGTGGATACTCACGTATCATACCTGAGAAGTTTTCTTAAAAATATTGGTTCCTTAGGACCGGGGGATGTCTGAGTAGACACAGTACTGAGTTTTGGGGAAAGAACACAGATAGGACAGTGAGAAGTCAGTAGGAAGTTTATTTTCCAGTCTACACAGATGCCCACCAACTCAGAAATGACAGATTTTCCAGATCAGAGTGTTATAATGACATCACGTGTGATAACAATTTCATAAACAGGGGTGGAGATATTCACACCAGGAGGGCATATATTCTCCTCTGACACAACTTGAGCCTTCCCTGTTATGATCCCATTTTCTGGAGAGAAGAAGCAAAGCTGTGTCAGGCAACTGGACTCCACATGCAAGCCATCCTATCCTGCCTTTTACAGTGTCTGATGCTCAGCCCCGTTTCTCAGGCTCACAGCTGTTAGGAGCCTCTCCCGCCTACCACATCAAATCACTGCCCACACTGCCTCTACGTCTTGTGTTTGCTTCTTACTCCAATACCTTATTCCTTTTGCTTTCTGCCATGTCTCAGCTCCACCTTGACAATTTGCCCTGTCTTCACATTTCCCTTTCTCTGACATGAATGCTCAGCAGGAAATTTCTTCACTTACCAGGTGCTTCTATCTCCCAGAAGAATCTTCTTGTACTTACACCACACAGACAGCTGGTAAAACGAAAATTACCATAAGAAAAAATGACTGTGTCAGAAACCTCCAATGTGTTTTTAACCTGAAGAGAAGAGGATGAGAAAGAGTTAACGAGAGCCGATCTGACTGAGGCAGCCCTGGAGTGACCATTAAGCAAAGTAAATATTTCTGAGGCCTACAATGAAGGGGGAACCAAGGGTTTCCCCCAGACATCACCGGTTAATACATTCAGGGCCAGACTTGACTTTAGTGAACTATTGGTTATTCTCTTTGTTAAAAAGTTGTCTTCTTGGATGTGGCAAATGCAAAGTTTTAAAGTTGGGTTTGAAAGTATCCTCAGATACCACACTTGTTTCTGTCCCCTGGTGTGGGAGTCAACCCACTCTGAGGGTCTGGCTAACATTTAACTCATCAACGGATGTGTGAAATGTTCTTTGTTTTGAGGAATGGATGAGTAAGGGCGTTACCATGGTTGGACTGTGTTTAGTTCTGGACTGAAGTTCCCAAACTGGAGTAGGCAGGAAATGATTTCAGTGAATTTGTCTTTTGTCTGGTGAACCAAGATGGTCTTGGAGATTGGAAACATTTTGTCTGCTCTGATGTGGTGGCGAAAAAACTCACCAAACAAATCCAACAGGGTTTATTGTCCCAAGTATCCCGCCTTCCAGCTTTGTGATGGGGCCTTTATCCCTCTGAGCTTTCATTTTACTTTTATGAGATGGAGGTGTTGATACTTAACGTATCTAATGTATGAGGCCATAGGTTTTTCTGTGTTTTGTGTATGATGAAGAGCTCTATGAAGGTAAAGTACTATGTGTATTGTATAAATAATACACACTTGGAGTCTGAAAGCACTTGGCCAACTAGCACTTGGTGCCTGATATCCTCCTCAAATAGGATTATAAAACCTTTACTCAGATACAAACTCTAAGGAATGACTGAGATTCTCAGATGGGAGAAGAAATCTGCTGAGGTCATACCTGAGAAGAGAAAATACCAAAAGCTTCCTGAAAAAAGCTTCAGAGATGAACTCTGGAAAAGGCATGCTCAACAACATTTCTAGTATCATTTATATTTGAGTAAGTATCAGATACTCTATGGAATTCATAGGGTTTTTTGTCGCTATGCAACTTTCCCATCTGCTTGCATCTGTTTCCTAAAAACGCTAAGGAGGCCTTGAAGGAGTTGGGGGTTGCTATGAAATACGGAGAAGTGAGAGGTCTAGAACCTGATATGAAGAGTTATTGAAGCCAGTAGGGAAACGTATTGGAGGTAGGAACTGGGAAAGCCAGTTCTGGTCTGACAGTCGGTCTCCCATGTGTGAGGGAGACCATGATTACCTCATTGTTGCAGCTTCTCTCTCATCTGCCATGGCCTCCTGAGCATAGTCTCCCTCAAGCTCATCATTTCACAGGATGGTGGTAGGGACGTGGATGGCTCAGTTCCAAGAAGCTCCTTCATCACTGACACTCAGTCTTATCCATCTTTGTTTTCATCCCCACTCTTATTGCTTTTCTCTCTTTCCTCTTCCCCTCCTCTGGTGAAGTGAAGTATCCTGACATGCTTTTAATCCTCCACTAGTTTATTCTCTGTATACTATCAATTCATTTTTTAAGCTTTTTTATTATGGTAAAAGTCACATAATATAAAACATACTATTTTAGCCATACTTCACTGTACAGTTTAGTGGCACTAACTACATTCACATTGTTGTACAACTATCACCATCATTCATCTTTCAAACTTCCACCTTCCTAAACTGATACTCATGACTCTTCCAGTGGTCATGTATGGATGTGAGAGTTGGACCACAAAGAAAGCTGAGTGCCAAAGAATTGATGCTTTTGAACTGTGGTGTTGGAGAGGACTCTTGAGAATCCCTTGGACAGCAAGGAGATCAGACCAGTCCATCCTAAAGGAAATTAGTCCTGAATATTCATTGGAAGGACTGATGCTGAAGCTGAAGCTCCAATACTTTGGCCACCTGATGCGATGAACTGACTCATTGGAAAAGGCCCTCATGCTGGGAAAGATTGAAGGCGGGAGGAGAACGGGATGACAGAGGATGAGATGGTTGGATGGCATCACCGACTCGATGGACATGAGTTTGAGTAAACTCTGGGAGATGGTGATGGACAGGGAATCCTAGTGTGCTGCAGTCCATGGCGGGGGGGGGGGGGGGTGTTGCAAAGAGTCAGATATGACTGAGCGACTGAATTGAACTGAACTGAACTGAAGCTGATACTCTATCCCTAATACCAGACCACCTTACCTGACTCCTGATAAACCTGTTTGCAGAACAAGAAACAACAGTTAGAACTGGGCATGGAACAACGTACTGGTTCAAAATAGGGAAAGGAGTACATCAAGGCTGTATATTGTCACCCTGCTTATTTAAGTTATATGCAGAGTATATCATGCAAAATGCCAAGCTGAATGACTCACAAGCTGGAATCAGTATTGCCGGGAGAAATATCAACAACCTCAGATATGGAGATGATACCACTTTAATGGCAGAATTCAAAGAGAAACTTAAAGAGCCTCTTGATAAAGGTGAAAGAGGAGAATGAAAAATCTGGCTCAAAACTCAACATTAAAAAAACTGAGATCATGATATGTGGTCCCATTACTTCATGGCAAAAGTAGAAACAGTGACATTTTATTTTCTTAAGATTCAAAATCACTGCAATTGTGACTGCAGCCACAAAATTAAAAGCTACTTGTTCCTTGGAAGAAAAGCTATGACAAACATAGACAGCATATTAAAAAGAAGAGACATCACTTTGCCAACAAAGGTTCTTATAGACAAAGCTATGACTTTTCCTCTAGTCAGTTATGGATATGAGAGTTGAAACATAAAGAAAGCTGAGAGCCGAAGAATTGATGCTTTTGAACTGTGGTGTTGGAGAAGACTCTTGAGAGTCCAATGGTCTGAAAGGAGATCCAACCAGTCCATCCTAAAGGAAATCAACTGTGAATATTCATTAGAAGGACTGATGCTGAAACTCCTATACTTTGGCCACCTGATTTGAAGAGCTGACTCACTGGAAAAGACCCTGACGCTAGGAAAGATTGAGGGCAAGAGGAGAAGGGGACGATAGAGGAGGAGATGGTTGAATGGCATCACTGACTGAATGGACATGAGTTTGAGAAAATTCTAGGAGATAGTGAAAGACAGGGAAGCCTGATATGCTGCAGTTCATGGGCTTGCAAAGGGTCAAACATGACTTAGTGACTGAACAGCAATCCCTATAAAACACTAGTTCCCCATTCAACCTCCCCACCCTCTAACCCTGCCTCCAGGCACCTACCCATGTATTTTCTGAATTTATGAATTTGACTATTCTATCCATACCATCACTTCTTCATCCTTAAAATGGACATAATAATACACACATTCCAAACAAGGTTGCTCTGAAGTTCAAGGCAAAAGCATTTGTAGCTGACTTCTTTGTAAGATAGTGTTTCACTTCATGTCAGTAGTGATGACTGAAATTGTTTAGGAGGGCATTTCTTTCTTTTCCTCCAGTTGTTCACTTACCACTATGCATTGAGATATGAGATTTGAAACCGCAAGTGTTATCACATAGCCAGTTGAGTTGTCAATTTGAGAAGTTGTCAGGTTCGCTGAAATTACATTCTGTCTAGATATGGCAAAAGAGGCAGAAATCTGAAGTCAGATCAAAGTCCAGGACTGAGGTAGCCTGGAAGGGAATATGAAAACAGGGGAGGCAGAGAGAGCAGGGGGATGAAAGGAGTAGGGAAGAGACAGAGGCATCAACGCCATCACTCCTGAGGATCTGCTTTGCATGACCCCTGCCTATAGTCTGTGTCCAGCCAAGACGCACCTATTTGGATGTGCGTGTGTGCCAAGTTGCTTCAGTCGTGTGTGACTCTTTGCAACCCCATGGACTGTAGCCCACCAGTCTCCTCTGCCCAAGGAGTCTCCAGGCAAGAATACTAGAGTGGGTCAACATTCCCTTCTCCAGGGGATCTTCCCGACCCAAGAATCGAACCCACATTAGCACCACCTGAGAAGCCCACCTGTTTGGATACCTAGAAGCAAACATATGATATTTGCTTTTTTTTTTTTCAACAAATGAGGGCAGAGATATGGGCCGAAAGAGCTGATTTCCCTTCATTGCAAATTCCTGACTGAATTTCAGTGGTTCTGTTTGAGGAAGAAGTGATTTGATTGCATGGTTTATTTTAGCTTATGATGTACTTCCTTCCATTTTTCTTGTGAAATCATCCCATAATCCAGGGAAACTCCTTCTCCTCCACTAGTGGAAGGATATGAAGCTCTAAGAATTTGAAATATTTATTGTATCAATGAATTAAGTTTTGATAGGATTCATTTAGCTTAGCTTTGTCCATCAACTCACTGTTCCTCAGGCCTAAATTGAGGGGAACCTGGAAGTACTACTTAATTAACCTAAAAGAATTGACCCCCAGCATACCCCGCATGGGCTTCCCAGGTAGAGCTAGTGCTAAAGAACTCACCTGCCAATGCAGGAGACATAAGAAATGTGGGTTTGATCCCTGGGTTGGGAAGATAACCTGGAGGAGGGCATGGCAATCCACCCCAGTATTCTTTCCTGGAGAATCCCATGGACAGAGGAGACTGGTGGTCTATAGTCCATGGGGTAAGGAATCTACCTGCAATGCAGGAGACCTGGGTTCAATCCCTGGGTTGGGAAGATCCCCTGGGGAAGGGAAAGGTTACCGACTCTAGTATACTGGCCTGGAGAATTCCATGGACTGCATAGCCCATGGGGTCACAAAGAGTCAGACATGACTGAGCAACTTTCACTTTCAGTCCATGGGGTCGCAAGGAGTTGGACACAACTGAAGCGACTTGGCATGTACCCACACACATACACATACCCCAAACACAGCCTCTGCCCTCTTTGCCTCTCTTTCCCTTAGAGAAATCCCCAAATTTCTCAGGAATCCTTTTACCAAAATTTCCAAGGCTCCATTCCTGCCTGTTATATGCTCCTTTCTCCACATTCTGTTACATGTCTGTGTTTCCTTAGGCCTTCCTGACTTCTTTCTGAAACTCAGTGCCTTCATATTCGCAAATACGTAGTCCCCTTTCAATGCCTCTCTGTCCACGAATGATAGAATTGGAGACCACTTTTGTTACATCATGGCTCTGCATATAGCAGCAAGTCCAGGGAACGGCAGGATCCCAGAGCATGCTTCTACTGTTCCTTGATTAGAGAAACATGCTCAGATCTTGTAGACTCTGAACTCCAGTGTATGAGGAGGACCATATAAAGAAGATGAGACTGTTGCCAATGAAATGACAAGGAGAATCAGAACAACCCTTTCTATCGGGTAGTAACCAGGGACATGGCCCTTCTTGTACGGCTCAAACATCTTATTCAAAGTTTCACCCACAGCTCTAGACCAAGCTCAGATTCTGCCTACGTTTCTCTTTTGTGGCAAAGGGAGAGACTGATAAAAGGATAGGAAACTGAGTTAAAAGAGAAAGTAACTGTAGGTTATGGATCCAGTAACCTCTCCACAGGTTCTGAGCAGGGAGAGAGTGAGACATGAGACTCAAATAGTGAGGACTCCCAGCATGGTCCTCTTGGAGCAGGAAAATAATATTTAGGTGCATAAGGTGGGTTTCTGGGTTGGCAAAAGGGTCGTCCATGTACGATTCTCTGTAGGGAGGGAAAATAGATGACTTACATTTGTCCTTGAGTTGGGACAGTCCACAGTGTCAGGCAGAGGCCCAGGAGAAGGGCAGCAGGGCTGGTCTTGAAGAGAAGCTGAAGCGCACGCATGCTGGAGGAATTTGATGCCCAAGAAGGCTGTGTTCCCAGGGAGCAGGATGGTTCTTTATAACTCTAGCAGGATGACCCTGAAGCTATTGGGACAGGTTCACTTGGCCAAAATCATCACACCCGAGGGATTTCCCACATTGCTAACTTTTTCTTTTCGTGTGTGAGTAAGGTCAATGTTTAGCTGGAACTTTAAATTAAGGAGAGAGAGGAAGGAATGAATTGGACCATTTCCATTTGTTTTTCAACATTGAAGTGTTCCTGGCTCAGTAAGATTGATCCTGCCTTAACTGTTCAGAACAGGATTCTTTCCTTTTCTAAGTCCTACTTCCTAATCCTTGCTCTAAGTGTAAAGATCCATGAGGTGTATTTTCCCTTTGTCCTGTGTGTGACACGTGTCTTGTCTTCCTCTCAATGCCTCAACCCTAAAATTTGCTATAAATTTTAGATGTAGACTGGATGCCATGAAACTAATGTCCCTACTCTTACCTTCTCTGATTTGCATTTTTGGTATAATGGATCATCTCTGGGTATAAAGTGTGTTTGAGGAGAATTTAATCCATGGGCATGGAGAAACTCAGATGAGACTAGGGGAGACCAGATATATACAGTGTGCATTTCTTTCTTTTTTTAAAAATTAACTAATTTATTTTAATTGGAGGCTTATTACAATATTGTAGTGGTTTTTGCCATGCATTGACATGAATCAGCCATGGGTGTACCTGTGTCTTTCTTATGATACTGCCAACAAGCAAGAAGCTGGTTAAATGCCTTTTTGTGATTGGATTGGTTTGTTAGGAGCCTTGAATTTACATCACCTTTATGGATGCTGCTCTCCTGAAGCATCTCAGAAAAAGTCCTGTCATCCCAGCTCTCTGCTTCTCTAGCTTTAGTTACTGCTCCGTCTGCTGCTAATTGCAGGAAATTAAGTTGCAAGGATAGATTTTTAAAAAGCCCATTTTGAAGGACTTTTATCATCTCTAATTATCTACAGGAGAAAATGGTATCTGAGGAAACAGTGAGAATTAGAGTGACTAGGGAACTCTCGGCATTTCCCACCTACTACCTAAATGTGAGAACCATGGAAGAGTTGAGGGTCCTTGCATCAGACGGGGAGGTAGTGTCCAAGAGTGAATGAGTTGGGGCAGCTGAGAGTGCTTCACTCTTACTCCTAAAGGGTATCTCAGAGAACTAGCGTGCTGAAGCTAAGCATGACCTTGAGGTGCCTTAAGGCTAGAGCAAGACCAGGGAAGGTTGCTTCCATTCTTCATTTGTATTTTATGCAATATTGTCTATGAATCAGGAGGGGCCTCTCTCTAGCTCCAGGTTCTTTATAGCAGGTCTTCTGCTGCCTGGGTCACTATGCCTTTCATCTCTGTTTTCTTTCTTGTTGTTCAGTCTCTAAGATGGGTCTGACTCTTTGACCCTATGGACTGCAGCATGCCAGGCTTCCCTGTCCTTCACTATCTTCCAGAGTTTGTCCATCCTCATGTCCATTGAGTCAGTGATGCCATCCAACCATCTCACCATTTCCTTCTCCAGAGGATCTTCCCAACCCAGGGATTGAAATTGCATCTCCTGTGTCTCCTCCATTGCAGGCCAATTCTTTACACATTGAGCCATTGAGGAAGCCCATCTCACCCTCTGTCATCCCCTGTCCCCCCTGTCCTCAATCTTTCCCAGAATCAGGGTCTTTCCAGTGAGTCAGCTCTTCACATCACGTGGCTGAAGTATTGGAGCTTCAGCTTTAGCATTGGTCTGTCCAATGAATATTCAGGGTTCATTTACTTTGGAATGATTAATTCGATCTCCCTGCTGTCCAAGGGACTCTCAAGAGTCTTTTCCAGCACCACAATTTGAAAGCATCAATTTTTTGGTGCTCAGTCTTTTTTATGATGCATCTCTCATATCCATACAAGACTACTGGAAAAATGATAGCTTTGATTATAAGAAGCATTTTTGACAAAGTGATGTCCGCTTTTTAATATGCTGTCTAGGTTTGTCATAGCTTTTATTCCAAGGAGTAAGCATCTTTTAATTTCATGGCTGCAGTCACCATGTGCAGTGATTTTGGAGCCTAAGAAAATAAAATCTGCCACTATTTCCAATTTTTCTGTCCATTTGCCATGAAGTAGTGGGATCAGACGCCGTGATCTTAGTGTTTTGAATATTGAGTTTTAAGCTAGTCTTTTCACTCTCCTCTTTCACCCTCATCAAGAGGCTCTTTAGCTCCTCTTTGCCTTCTGCCATTAGTGATGTTTTCTGCATATCTGAGGTTGTTTTTACTTCTCCTGAAATCTTGACTCCAGGTTGTGACTCATTCAGCCCAGCATTTCACACGATGTACTCAACATATAAATTAAAATAGCAGAGTGACAATATACAGCCTTGACATACCCCTTTCCCAATTTTGAAGCAGTCCATTGTTTCATGTCCAGTTCTGACTGTTTCTTCTTGACCTGCATATAGATTTCTCAAAGACAGGCAAGGTGGTCTGGTATTCCCATCTCTTTAAGAATTTTCCACAGGTTGTTGTGTTCCACACAGTCAAAAGCTTAAGCATAGTCAATGAAATCAAGCTGTACATCTGGAAGTTCTTGGTTCACATACTGTGGAAGCCTAGCTTGTAGGATTGTGAGTATAAGCTTGCTAGCATGTGAAATGAGCGCAATTGTACAATAGTTTGAACATTCTTTGGCATTTCCTTTCTTTGGGATTGGAATAAAAAATAACCTTTTCCAGTCCTGTGACTGGAAAACACTGCTGTGTTTTCCAGATTTGCTGGCATTTTGAGTGCAACAGTTTCACAGCATCGTCTTTTAGGATTTGAAATAGCTCAGCTGGAATTCCATCATCTCCACTAGCTTTGTTAGTATTAATGCCTCCTAAGGCCCACTTGATGTCACACTCCAGGATGTCTGGCTCTAGGTGAGTGAGCACACCATCATGGTTATACAGGTCATTAAGACCCCTTTTTTTCTCTAGTCATTAAATTTCTTTTTTTCCTATTCCCTTCCCTTCCAATAATTTATTATTTATTAAAATGTTACTTTTCAACTCAATAATAGATTCTCAGGGTAAAAACAATCAGAATTAAATAAAGGACAGACATTGACATTTAAAGCTTCAACTCACTCATCACCCTTACTTTTTAGAGAAACACTTTTATTAGTTTTGTGTATCCTTCTAGTGTTTCTTTAAGCTACTGAATTCTTATACAGTATTACTCTGTTCCTAATTTTCTGACACAAAATTAATCACACGCTGCTTTGCCTTACTGTTTCTATTTATCACTATGACATGGAGACCTTTCACTATAGTATGTAAGACGTCCTTCATTCTATGTAAAGCTGTGTATTTAGTTGTGTTTACAAACCATAATTTATTTTATTATCTTTTTACTGATAGACAATATGTTACTTTACAAAATTTTACTCTTACAAATAGTGTTGTAATCAATAATATCTTTCATTAATCATTTTGAATTCTTTAGGATTTTCTGTAGGGTAAATTCCAAAAAGTATATCTGCTGTATCAAAGAGAAGTACATTTGTAAACTATCAATGTTTTTATATTTTATCAATTAGATAGGTGAAAATATTATCCCATTGTAGTTTAAATTTTCATTGTTCTCATAAAGAGTGAAGTCAAGTACCTCTTGATAGGCTTTTGTGATATATATGTATATATATATATATTTATATTTTTCCTCCTTCAACTAGACTTTTTCTTCTGCAGTTAGTTTTAACAACCTATTTGACAACAGAAATATTTTATTTAAATCAATATTGTATTTTTTACATAGTTACTATTTTTTCAAGTTTATATATATATATATATATATATGTGTAACTATTTTTGTTGGTTCAAATAAGGTTACTACCTTTTTTCTTTACAGTGTACTTTAAGAAACTTTGTAAGATTTCAAAGTTTTAAGCACTTATATATCATTTTTAGATAAATTATGTAAGGAACAGAAAAAATGAAAAATCTGAAAAACCAATGAGTTAAAACATTGTATCAGTTGAAGTAAATAATTTGAATACAAGTTTTCCTTAAAAACTCTTTGTATTTAAATATACTTCGCTTATGGTTTTACTAATATAAAATTCTGGATTGACAGTTTATCTTTTAGAATTTTGAAGATATTGTACTATGTTTTCCTAGCTTCCATTGTTTCTGTTTTAAAGTCAGCTATTATTCTTATTATTGGGCATTTGAAGTTTAAATGACTTTTTTTCCCCTTGACTTCACTTTAAATGTTCTCTATTTATGGTTCTCAGGAGGCCCACACTATAATGAACTAAATGTGATTTTCTTTGCATTTATCCTGGCTAAAGTTCTAGTTTTCTGTATTTGAGATTTGATGCCTTTTGTCAGTTTTGGAACATTCTAAGCCATGATTCATGGGATCGCAAAGAGTCAGACATGACTGAGCGACTGAACTGAACTGAACTGAAGCCATTATATATTCAAATATTACTTCTTTCTGATTCACTGTCAATTCTCCTTCTAAGCCACTTATCCTATTCTTCTTCATCACATCCCATTTGCCTTTTATTGTCTTTTTTTGTGTTATCCATTTTTCTTTTCTCTGTAATTCACTGTAATTTTTTCCAATTTATTTCACTTTCACAAATTTCCCCTTACCTATGTCTAAGTTGCTATTGAAACTGTTCATTGGCTTTTTAATTTTATCTATTGTCATTTTCATTTCTAGAATTTTTACTGGCTTCTATTTTGAGGAGTTACTTTATTTTGACATAGATTCGAAGTACAAAAGAATATAACTTGAACAGTAGAAGTCATTTATACCTTAAATCCTTCACCTCGAAATCTCTGATGGTCACAGTAATTAATTCCTTACAAATACTTCCAGATGGTTCCCATGAACCTATTTTTCTAGTCCTTGACCATTAACCCTGAAATTAAGTCATCATAACTATCTTATGAACTGATTCTTACCCTATTTATTGTCATTAATTCATCCAATATTCCTTGCTGCATTCATATTAGTTTTATCTCTTGGATTTACAAAAAATTTCTATCTCATATTTAAAATTTTACTTGTTTTCTTTTTTTTATATATTTTAACATTGGCTTTTGTTCTTCCCAGACTACTCAGTTACTTGTTCTCCCCAGACCTCCCCACCTCTAAATGCTATTACATGTTGTTATGCCAAAATGGGTAAATGCATTTTACTATAAGAATGACTTTCAAAAATCAAATTTCCTTCATAAATAATTTCTATTGTATCTACTCAATAAACTTTCTTCTGAAGTGGAGAATTTTTGGCTAGGAGATTTAGGAAGCAAAATGAAAACATAGGTCAAAACCAGCTATTACAATTTGGAAGCAGAACTATCATTTAAAAAAAAATTCAGTTATCCACCAGGTATCCATCTGTACATCTTAATTCACATAGTTAAACAAATACATTTATTCAGTATATATTATGTTTAGGAACATTTTAAGGCCTTGAATTTTTTCTAAAAATATGAAAACCTATTGAGCTGGCAACCATGACTGGGAATGTAAATTTCATTGTTTATTTTGGTCAACTGAAAGAACAGTCAATTTCCTCCTTTGCCTTTGTTTTTAAAAGACAGACATAGCCTCCAATTTGGAATGAAATAAAAGTGAATGTGCCAAAGCTTTTGAAGTCATTTACATATTATGAATCTGTTAGTGGCAAAGTAAGCTACACACAGCAAATTGAGGATGACTTATGTCGATCAGCAGATCTGCTATGCCAGGAAAGCACACTGGGGGGGAAACTCCAAGACATGAATCTCTCAATCTAGATTTCTAAAACAAGGGTAAAGTTTCTAATAATTAAAGCAAAAACAGAGATATGTATACAATGGCAAAGCCCAAGGGCAAAGAGAGGTCAGTGATAGTTCATGTAAAAGTGCTAATAATCCTATCACGTATGAGGAAACAGTTGATTTGAGTGGGAATAGAAGCTACAGTAATAAAAAAGTACAGAGAATTCTTTGGGACGAGTCATATGATCTAACTTCACCTCTGTGGCACTCTTCACTACCTATCTCTGAGAGGCAGAATAATGGCTCCTAGAGTATATCCAGGGTCTTCCCTGGTTGTCCAGTGGTTACAACTTTTCATTCCAATTCAGTGGGTCCTGCTTTAATCCTTAGCTGGGGAGCTAAGTTTCCATATGCCTCCCAGCCAAAAAAATCAGAACATAAACAACAGAAGCAGTGCTGTAATAAATTCAACAGACTTCTAAAAAGTTTTTTTTTTTAAAGATATTTAAAAAGATATCCAGACCCTAATCTGAGGAAACTGTGGCTGTTACTGTATGTGGAAAAAGGGACTTTTCAGATGTAATTAAGACATTTGAACTTGGGGTGGGGAGATTATTCTGGATTACCTGTGTGGGCTCCATTTATGTTCCTGAGTCCTTAAAAGCCAAGAAATATTTTTGGTTGTAGTAAGGGAGGGTGAGGGGCGATCAGTTCAGTTCATTTCAGTTCAGTTGCTCAGTTGTGTCCAACTCTTTGTGACCCCATGGACTGCAGCACACCAGGCTTCCCTGTCCATCACCAACTCCGGAGCTTGTTCAAATTCATGTCCAGCGAGTCAGTGATGCCATCCAACCATCTCATCCTCTGTCATCCCCTTTTCCTCCTGCCTGCAATCTTTCCCAGCATCAGGGTCTTTTCCAATGAATCAGTTCTTCACATCAGGTGGCCAAAGTGTTGGAGTTTCAGCTTCAGTCCTTCGAATGAATATTCAGGACTGATTTCCTTTAGGATTAGACTTGTTTGATCTCCTTGCAGTCCAAGGGACTCTCAAGAGTCTTCTCCAACACCACAGTTCTAAAGCATCAATTCTTCAGCACTCAGTTTTCTTTATGGTCCAGTTCAATGCTATGTAGAGCAATTCAATGCTTTGCTTAAAGTTCTAGTTCTTGTCTTTGTGGTTAGATGTTGTCTTCGTAGTTAGATGTTGTTCTGAGATGTAGGCAGCTGTGTGAATTCTGACAATTAAAATGAGTTAGGGAATGATTTTTTCTCTAGATCCTCTAACAGGAACACCATCCTCCTGATGCCTTGATTTTAGTGCAGTGAGATGTGTTCAGTTTAACTATAAGATAGTATATTGTGTTATTTAAAGTCACTGCATTTGTGAGAATTTCTTAGGTCAACAATAAAAAAATTAAACAATATTTAAGTCTAGAAACTTTCTAAAAAGCCTGATATCTGTGCTAAGATAATCTCAATAGATAATATCTCACTAGATACATTCAAGTGGTCTTGAAAACTGTATCTGATCCCTCTAGGACTGATTCATGTGTAGATGTTCTCTCAAAACTCTGTTCACTCCTTAATTCATTATTTTATTTACTCATTCATTCCTTTACTTTTTTTTTGTTGCTTCGAATTGTCATTCATTGAAAACCAGTTATGCTCTAGCCATGAGATAAGTCACCTAAATTTCTTCTCTCAAGAATATTCAGTGTTGAGACTTCCCTGGTGGTTCTGTGTTTATGAGATCCCAATGCAGGGTCCCTGGATTTGATCCCTGGCTGGGGAACCAGTTCCCACATGCCAAAAGTAGGAGTTTGCATGCCACAACTAAAGTTCTCACATGCTTCAGTGAAGATTGAAGATCCCATGTGCTTCAAATAAGACCTGGTTCAACCATATAAATCAATAAATATTAAGAAATATTATATTAGGTCTTAAGTCTTACCTAGTGAGGATTGATTTCAAAGTTAACTAGTTACTATAACCATCCATAGAATCAAAACGTTGGTTTTGCCAGTAGTCATGTTTGGATGTGAGAGTTGGACCATAAAGAAGACTGAGGACCAAAAAATTGATACTTTTGAATTGTGGTTCTGGAGAGTCCCTTGGACAGCAAGGAGATCAAAACAGTTAATCCTAAAAGAAATCAACCCTGAATATCCACAGGAAGGACTGATGCTAAAGCTGAAATTCCAATATTTTGGCCTCCTAATGTGAAGAGCTGGCTCATTGGAAAAGACCCTGATACTGGAAAGATTTAGGGCAGGAGAAGAAGTAGGCAATAGGGGGTGAGATGGTTGAATGGCATCACAGACTCAGTGGACATGAGTTTGAGCAAACTCCGAGAGATGGTGAAGGACAGGGAAGCCTGGCGTGCTGCAGTCCATGGGGTTGCAAAGAGTTGGACGTGGCTTAGCAACTGAGCAACAATAACAAGGTTGCGTCTATATCTTGGCTATTGTAAATAATGCTGCAATGAATGTTTTGCTTCCCAGGTGGCTCTAGTGGTAAAGAACCTGCCTGCCAAAGCAGGAGATGTGGGAGGGTTTGATCCCTGGGTCAGGAAGATCCCCCTGGAGGAGGGCATGGCAATTCACTCCAGTATTCTTGCCTAGAGAATTCCACGGATGGAGGAGCCTGGCAGGCTATAGTCCATAGGGTCACAAAGAATCAGCCATGACTGAAGAGACTTAGCATGCACAACAGACATAGGCCTGCATGCATATTTTCAAATTAGTATTTTTGCTTTCTCCAGGAAGATATCTGAAAATGGACTTGCTGAATCATATGATAGTTTGTTATATTAATTTTTTGAGATACCTGCATACTCTCTTCCATTTTAGTTGCACTGAGAAGATTGGTGTAGACTGGTAGATTTAAATGTAGATTGGTGCCATTCCACATTTTTACCAACAGTGCACGACTGTTAACTTTTCTCCATACCCTTTCCAACACATATTATTTGTTGTTTTTTTGATGACAATCATTCTCATAGATATGAGGTGATATCTTACTGTGTTTTAAATTTGCATTTCCCAGGAAATTAGTGCTGTTGAGTTTCATATTAGGTATTTCCATGTCTTCTTTGGAGAAATGTCTATACAGGTACTCTGACTGCTTTTTAAATTAGATCTTTTTATACTGAGTTATATGTTTTTTCTACAAAATTTGGCTTGGATATTAACCCCATTGGCTATATCATTTGCAAATATCTTCTTTCATTCAGTAGTTGGCCTTTTTATTTTGTTGTGGTTTCCTTTGTTGTGCAAAACTTTTTTAGTTTGAGGTAATCCTATTTGTTTATTTTTGCTTTTATTTCTCTTGCCTGAGCAAACAAATCCAAAAAAAATAAGACGGATGTCAAAGACCATTGTGCTTATGTTTTCTTCTAGGAGTTTTATGGTTTCAGGTCTTACATCAGGTCCTTATCCATTTTGAGTTTATTTTCTATATAAGAAAATGGTCTAGTCTGATTCTTTTGCAGTAGCTGTCCAGTTTTCTCAGAAATATTTATGGAAGAAGCTGTCTGCTCCATTTTACATTTTTGCCTCCTTTGTTGTAGATTAATTGACTCTAGAAGAGTGGTTTTATGTACAGGTTCTCCAATCTCTTCCATTGATCTATGTGTCTTGTCTCTCCTTTTTATCAGGCGTCCAGTGTTTTATAGCACAGCTTGTAATCAGTGATCATGATATCTTCAGTTTTGTTCTTCTTTCTCAAGGTGGTTTTGGCTATTTGGGATCTTTTGTGGTTCCATACAAATTTTAAGATTATTTTTTCCAGTTCCATGAAAAATGCCTTGGTATGTTGATAGGGACTGCATTTAGTCTCTGGATTGTTTGGGGTCATATGAACATTTTAGTAGTAGTAATTCTTCCAGTTTATAAGCCAAGTATACCTTTTATTTGTGTCATCTTCAGTTACTTTGATCAGTGTTTTATAATTTTTAGAGTATATATCTTTCACCTCCTTGGTTAAGTTTATTCCTACATATTTTATTCTCTTTAGATGCAATTGTCAATAGGGATTATTTTAAAAATTTCTTTCTAATAGATTATTGTTAGGGTATAGAAGCACTATAGATTTCTGAATATTAATTTTACCCCCTGTAACTTTGCTGAATTCATGTATTAGTTTTAGTATATTTTTGGGTGTTTATATGTAGTATCAAGTTTTATGTAAACACTAACCATTTTACTTCTTCATTTTCAATTTGGATGCTTCTTATTTTTCTTATCTGAATTCTGTGGTTAGGATTTCCAATACCATGTTAAATAAAAGTGACAAGAGTGGACATCCTTGTCTTGTTCATTTATTTAGAGAAAAGTCTTTCAGCTTTTCACTATTGATTATGATGTTGGCTTTGGGTTTGTTATAAATGGCCTTCATTATGTTGAGATATGTTCTCTTTATGCCCACTTTGATAGGGTTTTTTTTTTTTAACCATGAATATATATTGAATTTTGCTGAATACTTTTTCTGTGTCTATTGAGATGATTATGTGATTATGTGTTTTATATATCTTCTCTCTGATCTTTATTATTTCCTTTCTTCTGCTGATGCTGGGATTTCTTTGTTCTTCTTTTTCTAATTCTCTGTCTCTAATCAGAAAAGATGCTTGGTATGATTTAGATTTACTGCCTGTCTTCACGCTGTGGCTGGGCCGTGCTTACTGCAGGTGTGCTAGTAGGAAGGGCTGAGCCTGCAAGGCTTGGCAGCAGTCGTTGTTGCTGCGGTGCTGTGTGCAGCTGGCCCCTGGGATCAAAGCTGCTTTCAGATGGTGCTGCCAGCGAAGGGTGACCGTCAAGGCCGGCAGGGCAGGGGTCTGCTTTGAAGGGGCTCTGTTTTGCTAACTGAGGGTATCCACTGGGTAAGATGGAACAGTGGCCTGCTTTGGAGGGACTCTGGTGTTGGTCAGAAATGCCTGCAGGGACTGGCGGGGTGAGAGGCCACATTGGAGGGAGTCTGGTGCCCACTTAGCCTGGTCACTGGGTATGGGGGGAGCAGCGGTCTACTCTGGAGGTCTCCACTGCTGGTTGATGGTGTCTGCTGGAACTGGGAGCATGGCAGGCTGCTTTGGAGGGGCTCTGGTGTAGCTCTGGAGTGGCTGCCAGGTCTGGTGGGGCTTTGCTGCTGGCTGAGGATATCTGTTGGGGCTGGCAGGGTTGGGGTGCTGCTTTGGAAGATTGCCGGATGTGTTCGGTCCACAGGTGAACCCAGGATGGGACAAGCAGTGCTAGTAAGTTAAATGGCAAGAGTCAGAAATGGTGCCCATCAGTGCTGGACCAGCTAAGTAGAGGGTGAGCTATAAGAAAACTGCCATCAAAGTGGCACCTGCCAGTCTCTCTACACCCCGAAAGTTCTGTGATCCCTGCTGCTCGGGCACATCCCTGAAAATTAGTCAACGAGTCTCCTCAAGGTAAGAGATTTTGAAACATCTGCCTTGGTGCCGACACTCCAAGGGAATGAATTTTGGAGTTTTCTTGAAGAGTAGAGTCTCAGCTTCCCACAGCCCTCTGGCTCTCCCAGGCGTTTAGCCCCCTGGCTTTCAAAGCCAGATGGTATGGGAGCTTGTCTTCCTGGCGCAGGTCTCCTGGGCTGGGGGCCTTCGTGTGTTCAGGGCCCTCAGCGAGTCTCCCAGGCTGTGATATCCTTCCCACCGATGGGTTAGACCCCCAGGACTGGTCCCAACCAGACTGCTCTTCTGCTCCTCCTGTCCTTCTCCATGTGGCTTTCCCTTCTTATCTTTAGCTGTGGAAAACCTTTTCTGTTAGTCTCCAGGTCATCCTCAGAGAGAGCTTCTTTATATGTATTTTGTCATTTGGTGTGTCCCTGAGAGGAGGCGAGTCTAGAATCATCTTACTCTGCTTTCTGTCCCACTTCCTGAGTTCAGCATTTTTAGATTTTACATATAAGTGATATACAGTATTTTTCTCTTTGTCTGACTTATTTCACTTAGCATAATGTCCTCAAGTTTCATCCATGTTGTTGCAAATGGCAGAATTTCATTCTTTCCCATGACAGAATAATACTCACTCCTATGTATGTGTGTGGATGTATGTGTGTGTATACCTGTATATACAGCTTGAGGTTATTTTTTAATAAGGCATGTGGTAAAGCATGTAAATAAAAATCTTCAGTGCTTTTTTGATACATGTTAAGCATGCAATCACTGTACTATTCTAATTAGTATATCAAGTGATCTTTCCCAATAATTGTGTTTTCTTGCCCTGGATTCTGATACTCATTTATGGTCCTGCCTTCTTGTCCAGATGCAATGATTTTGTTCCTGTCTCCTTGTTGGCCCCCTTTCTAGCCTTCCTGACTTGCTCTTAATCCTGCCTGATATTAAAGTGCTTAGTGGCCCTGATCTTGGTGCTGTTTCATGCTCTGGCCTCTTGGCGCCTGCTATTCATCGGCCACAATGCTCTCTGCCCACTGTGTGCCCCGACCCTGGCTCATATTCCCCTTCTCTCAGGAAGGACTCATTCACCCTCTTTGGTGGAGCCCCTCAGGCTGCCCTCTGCCTTTCAGCATATTATGCTTCTTGTGCAGCCCAGTATCTAGTAGACATCCTTTAGTCCACCATCCTTCACTTTCTGAAAAGAAGCAGCTGAATAGAACAGAATGCTATTGTTTATCCCGGGGTCCATAGATTCTGCCCCTGACTCCACTAGAGGCAGGGTGACTCTCATCTCCTGGGATCTGAAGCAGTTCCTGGGGGGAGGAGGGTGTGTGGAGCAGTGGGATGTAGAAGGGCCAGGGAATAGGGGGCCTTGAGGTTCCTGTCCACATTCTGCCCATCACTTGCTATGAGTTTTAGGGCCACTGCTTTCTCTTTCTATGTGAATGGCCCCTCTTTCTTTCTCCTCTTTCATGGACAGTTCAGTTCAGTTCAGTTCAGTCACTCAGTTGTGTCCAGCTCTTTGTGACCCCATGGACTTGCCAGGCCTCCCTGTCCATCACCAACTCCCAGAGTTTACTCAAACTCATGTCCATTGAGTCGGTGATATCATCCAACAATCTCATCTTCTGTCGTCCCCTTCTCCTCCTGCCTTCAATCTTTCCCAGCATCAGGGTCTTTTCCAATGAGTCAGCTCTTTGCATCAGGTGGCCAGAATATTTCATGGACAGGGAAAGCCCAAAAACTCTCCTCAGTAAAGGTCCTTTGAAAGAGCAGAGCCCTAAAAATTCTGGCTGTTCTGAGGCTCCTCTGGGGTAGATTTTGTAGGAAAGACAAAGAAGTCAGAGAAGCTTGTGAGAAGTTTATTTTAGAGACTAAAGTTAGCTAGTTGACCCCACCCAGCTTTCCTTGGAGGAAATCATCTGCTGGCAGGGTTGGGGTATGCAGAGAAAAAGGCTTCCGTTTAGATCAGACTATGGTAGGCTCTTGGTGATAGAAAAGCGATTTGCTTTAATAGGTATCACTGCCCAGTCATTTGGGCAGATACCCAGTTCACGAATAACGTCAACCACTGCTGTTATTCTTACTGTACCTGAAAGAGATAAGGCAGGACAAAGGTCTTCTCTGATAACACTCTATGCCTTGGCTTTTCTGCCATCACCAGGAAGTTCCCCACTGGGATTCAGTTTCCCCAAATCATTTACAAATATAGGCCCCTGATTAACTTTTCTCCCAAACCTTTCACCTTTCAAATTGGGCTGAGTCCCCACATTCTCTCCGCCTCTTCTTCCCTCCCTTCCTCTCCGCCCTTCCCCATGGAGGTTCTGATCCAGATATGGAGCCACCTTTCTCTTGTGTTTTTTCCCTCCCTGGAGGATAGTTCTTGGCTTGGTCATCTCCTGTACTTACTGTTGGTTTGCAAGTCCCAGAAGAAGCTCCTTGGGTGACTGTCACAGAGGCAGGAGGTGTATTTATAATTAAAACTGCCTTCAATCGGAATGTTGCTTAGAAGATAAGATTTAATCTGGGGAGAGAGGACCCAGTGTTAGCTTGGGGATGGAAGAGTGAAAGACAAGAATGGGTGAAGGGGGAGGAGGATCTGCTTAGTGATTGAAAGGCAGGGATGGGTGTGGGTCAGAGGCAGGAGGAGTCAACTATGTGGTGTCATCTAGGTCAGAAGGTCTTCTGTCCTCATGTCCTCAAATTCCTGCTGTAGCAGCGTGGGTCTAGGGCTTGGGAGGAAAGAGGTGAGTTCACAGGGCTTGCTTCCCTAGTCAAGGCTGTCCAGAATTGGCCTGTGACCACAGCCTGGCTGCTTGGGTGTGGAAGTCAATGCCAGGCCCTGCTGCCAGACTGTGGCTGAGCCCCAGCTGTGCTCCTCTAAAACTCTGTGACTTTCAGTAATTAGTGACCTTTCTTAATTAGGGTGATGTGTCTCACCCTGGCTTTCCTCAGCTGTGAGGCAAAAGCAATTACTCACCAACCCTGGGTGCTACTAATGGGTTCCAAATGAGATTGAGATCTTGAAGTTAGTTTTCCTTTTTGAAATTGAGAGCACTTTACAATTTAAGATCCCAGAGTATACGGGCTTCCTTGGTGGCTCAGTGGTAGAGAATTCGCCTGCTAATGCAGAATACGTGGGATCTGTCTCTGGACTGGGAAGATCCCACGTGCCACAGAGCAAACGAAGCCCATGCAGTACAAGTATTGAGCCTGTGGCTCGACAGCGCATTCTCTGCAATGAGAGAATTCACTGCAACGAGAAGCCCATTCCCTGCAACTGGGGCATAGCCCCTGCTCACTGCAACTGGATAAAAGCCACACAAGGAAGACCCAGCACAGTCAAAATTAAGAAGAAGCTAAAAAAAAATGAAGATCCCAGAGTACAGCATGTGTAAGTTTCAGTGGAGTCAAGAAGCTTCTGTCTAGTTAGTGTTTAGCATGGGAGTTTTATTCTGGGGTCCATAAACCCAGAAAGATCTGTGGATAGCATTCAGTGAGTCTGTGTATTCAGGTGGGAAGAAGTTTTATCTTTATTTTTACTAGACTTTCATTGAAAATGAGTCCTTCTGTTACAAAGGTCATCAGTAATCCATAGCGGTATTAGCAGTATGCGTGATCTTATCAAGAAGAGAGACATAGACATGTTTGCACTACATTATAATTTTAGAGATCTTGAAATATTGTCTCCTCATCACTACCTTAGTGCTCTATCAGACTGACATGTATGTTCATGGCTGGGGCCATCAGCTTCTTTCCTGCAACTTGCCCAGGTGACTGGCAGCTCTGCACTGAATGGCCTGTCAGCCCCAAACAGTGAACTCAAATGTTCTCACCTTTGGAATTTTACTCAGAATACTTTGGACATCCTGGTGTTTCTATAGGGAAATCTACCCTTACCTTGTTTAGTTTTTTATTACATTTGCAACAATGTATCTTCATCTATCCCCCTTCATGGATCACAGCATTGTCATGGCAGAGAGTCTTGTATAACAATAAAGTTATGAACCACACTCTACTGGGCCACCCAAAATGGATGGATCACAGTGCAGAGTTCTGACAAAACGTGGTGCACTGGAGAAGGGAATGGCAATCCACTCCAGTATACTTTCTTTGAGAACCCCATGAATAGTAAGAAAAGGCAAAATGATATGGCACCAGAAGATTAGCCCCCAAGGTTGGACGATGTCCGATATGCTACTGGGGAAGACAGAGAAATAGCTCCAGAAAGAATGAAGAGGCTAGGCCAAAGCAGAAATGACACTCAGTTGTAGACATGTCTGGTGTTGAAAGTAAAGCCTGATGCTATTAAGAGCTTCACTGCATAGGAACCTGGAATGTTAGGTTCATGAATCAAGGCAAATTGGACATGATCAGGCAGGAGATGGCCAGAAACTTGACATCTTAGGAATCAGTGAACTAAGACAGACAGGAATGAGTGAATTTAATTCAGATGACCATTATATCCATTACTATGGGGAAGAATACCTTAGAAGAAATGGAATAGCCCTCACAGGCAACAAAAGAGTCTGAAATTCAGTGCTGGGTGCAATCTCAAAAATAACAGAATGATCTCAGTTCATTTTCAAGGCAAATTATTCAACATCACAGCAATCTAAGTCTATGTCCCAGCCACTAATGCCAAAGAAGCTGAAGTTAAAGGATTCTATGAAGACCTACAAGACCTTCTAGGTCTAAAACCAAAAAGTTATGTACTTTTCATCATAGGGGATTGGAAAGCAAAAGTAGAAAGTCAAGGGTTATCTGGAGTAATAGGCAAGTTTGGCCTTGGAGTACAAGATGAACCAGGACAGAGATAGAACACACTGATCATAACAAACACCCTTTTCCAACAACACAAGAGACAGCTCTACACATGGACGTTGCCAGATGGTCAATACTGAAATCAGATTGATTTATAAGCTTTGCAGCTGAAGATGGAGAAGCTGTATACAGTTAGCAAAAACAACACCTAGAGCTGACTGTGGCTCAGATCATGAGCTCCCTGTTGCAAAATTCAGTCTTGAATTGAAGAAAGTGGGGAGAAACAAGAGACAATTCAGGTATGACCTAAATGAAATCCCTTATGATTATACAGTGGAGGTGATGAATAGATTTATGGGATTGAATATGATAGCAGAGTGCCTGAAAAACTATGGACAGAGGTTCATAACAGTTTACAGGAGGTGGTGACCAAAACCATCCATAAGAAAAAGAAATGCAAGAATGCAACATGGTTGTCTGAGGCTTTACAAATAGCTGAGAAAAGAAAAGAAGCGACAGGCAAAGGAGAAAGGGAAAGATATATCCAACTGAATGCAGAGTTCCAGAGAATAGCAAGGAAAGACAAGAAAAGTTTCTTAAGTGAACAATGTAAAGAAATAGAGGAAAACAACAGATTAGGAAAGACAAGAGATCTCTTCAAGAAATTTGACATATCAAGGGAATATTTCATACAAGGATGGACATGATAAAAGATAGAAATGGTAAGGACTAACAGAAGCAGAAGAGATTAAGAAGAGGTGGCAAGAATACACAGAAGAACTGTACAAAAAGGTCTTAATAACCTGATAACCATGATAGTATTGTCACTTACCTAGAGACGGATATCCTGGAAGGTGAAGTCAAGCAGGCCCTTAGGAATTATTAGAGTGAACAAAGCTAGTGGAGGTGATGGAATTCCAGCTGATCCATTTAAAATCCTAAAAGACGATGCTGTTCAAGTGCTGCACTCAATATGTCAGCAAATTTGGAAAACGCTGCCGTGGCTACAGGACTGGAAAAAAATAGTTTTCATTCCAGTCCCCAAAATGGGCAATTCAAAAGAATGTTCAAACTACAGCACAATTGCAGTCATTTCATATGCTAGCAAAGTAATATGCAAAATCCTTCAAACTGGGCTTCAGTAGTATGTGAACTGAGAAATTCCAGATGTACAAGCTGGGTTTAGAAAAAACAGAAGAGTCAGACATCAAATTTCCACCATTTGTTGTATCATAGAAAAGCAAGGGAATTCCAGGAAAACATCTACTTCTGCTTCATTGACTACACAAAAATGTTTGATTGTGTGGATCAAAACAAAGTGTGGAAAATTCTTAAAGAAATGGAAATACCAGATCATTTTACTTGTCTCCTGAGAGACAAGAAGCAACAGTTAGAACTGGACATGAAACAACAAACTGGTTCAAAATTGGGAGAGGAGTACGTTAAGGCTGTATATTGCCACTCTGCTTATTTAACTTAGCTACATCATGCTAAATGCTGGGCTGGGTGACTCACAAACTGGAATCAATATTTCTAGGAGAAATAACAACCTTAGATAAGCAAATGATACCACTTTAATGGCAGAAAGCAAAGAGGAATTAAAGAGCCTTTTGATGAGTGTGAAAGAGGAGAATGAAAAACTGGCTTAAAACTCAACATTCAAAAAACTAAGATCATGACATTTGGTCCCATCACTTCATAGCAAATAGATTGGGAAACAATGGAAACAGTGAAAGACTTTATTGTCTTGGGTTCCAGAATCACTGCAGTTGGTGACTGCAGCCATGAAATAAAAAGATGCTTGCTCCTTGGAAGGAAAGCTATGACAAACCTAGACAGCATATTAAAAAGCAGAGACATTACTTGGATGATAAAGGTCCGTATAGTCAAAGCTATGATTTTTCCAGTAGTCATGTATGGATGTGAGAGTTGGCTGAGCACTAAAGAATTGATGCTTTTGAATTGTGGTGTTGGAGAATACTCTTGAGAGTCCCTTGGACTGCAAGGAGATCAAACCAGTCAATTATAAAGGAAATCAACCCTGAATGTTCATTGGAAGGACTGATGCTGAAGCTGGAGCTCTAATACTTTGGCTACCTGATGTGAAGATCTGACTCATTAGAAAAGAACCTGATGCTGGGAAAAATTGAAACAGGAGAAGAAGGGGACAACAGAGGATGAGATGGTTGGATGGCATCACCAATTCAGTGGACATGAGTTTGAACAAACTCCGGGAAATGGTGAAGGACAAGGGAGGCCTGGCGTGCTGCAGTGCATGGGGTAGCAAAGACTTGGACATGACTGAGTGACGGGACAACACAACGACAAAAAGGCATCCAGCCCCATCACTTCATTCAAATAGAAAAGGGAAGTGCAAACAGTGATAAATTTTACTCTCTTAGGCTCTAAAATCACTAAGGATGATGATTGCAGCCATGAAATTAAAAGATGTTTTCTCCTTGAAAGAAAAGCTATGACAAACCTAAACAAATTATTAAAAAGCAGAGACATCACTTTGCCGACCAACGTCCGTATAGTTAAAGCTATTGTTTTTCCATCATGTATGGATGTGAGAGTTGGACAGGTCAGTCCTAAAGGAAGTCAACCCTGAATATTCATTGAAAGGACTGATGGTGAAGCCGAAGTTCTGATACTTTGGGCACCTGATACAAAGAGCTGACTCAGTGGAAAAGACCCTGATTCTGGAAAAGATCAATGGCAGGAGGAGACGGGGCAGCACAGGATGAGACCATTAGATATCATCATCAGCTCAATGGATGTGAGTTTGAGCAAACTCTGGGAGATAGTGAAGGACAGGGAAGCCTGGCGTGGTGCAATTCATGTGGTCACAAAAAGTTGGACATGCCTTATAAAGTGAGTAACAACAATCTTTATGAATCAGGATTTTCACTACTTGAATAACCAAAACAAAAAATTCCTAGTCCCTTGGATGTCCAACAAAACAGCTGTGATTTGTTGCCAAATGGTAGTGTACAGTTTAAGGTCCTTACTCAAGCTTCACAATGACAGCCATCTATATATAATCTCTAGAAAATAAAATTTAACTTGTTTATATTTAAGTATATTGCCTTTTAGCTAGTGCGCCCATGAAAGAACAGACATATATAGCTGTATCACAAGTTAATTTTCTTAATAATTTTATCATTTTTCTTTAATATGTCTGTTTTCCTTTGTAACCAGTGCATTTTATTTACAAATTTAGAGCAATTTTCTGGTAAGAGTCCCAAGACCAGCAAAATGGTCCAGACCACAAATGTTTAAGCACTTGGTTAACCCTATGTTTTCTTCAACATTAAATGATTATATGGTGTTTATATTCAAACACATGATTGAGGGTATAGTCTATTCCATTTTAAAAATATTTATTTGTATTTATTTATTCATTTGGCTACCCTGGATCTTAGTTGTGGCACAAGGGATCTATTGTTGCAGCATGTGGGATCTAATTCCCTGATTGGGTCCCCTGCCTTGAAAGTGCAGAGTTTTAGCCGTTGGACCCCCAGGGAAATCCCAATCTATTTTATACTTGTCTTTGTGATCTTTAATACCTCACTTGATCAAGAATTTAGTTACATAAACATTATAATTAGTAGCAAATGAATATTAGGTTCTAGAGGCAGCACACCTATAAAATTATATTTTTTCCAAAGCTTTAAAAATATGAAGGTGTATTCATAGTTATACATTTATTTCATGTTTGCATGCTAAGTTGCTCAGTTGTGTCTGACACTTTGTGACCCCCGTGGACTGTAACCTGCCAGGCTCCTCTGTTCATGGGATTCTCCAGGCAAGAATACTAGAGTGGGTTGCCATTTCCTTCTCTAGAGGATCTTCCTGACCCAGGGATCAAACCTTCTCTTATGTCTCCTGCATTGGCAGGCAGGTTCTTTGTTGCTAGCACCACCTGGAAAGCTCACACTTATTTTATAGTTATACATAAATTCTTTCTAATTTCAGTATCATTCATTCTATGGAATTCTTTGTCTTTGACTTGTACTTGGTTAGGTTTTAAAAAGATTGCTTTATTTTATTATACTAGCATTTTTCTTAAGACAGTTTTATTAATCACAGCAGCAAAAAATTATATCAGGTGTCAAATTGTTGATTAAACACATTTTTTTTTACACCTGTTACATTCTCAGGGTTGGAATTGGACTTTCATAATCTATCACCACCAGAAATTACCATTATCACAAAACTTTTATGCCCATCTTCACATTCTTTTTTCATCTGTGCTTTTGATAAACAAAACACAAAATTGAAAAATTATGATTCACCCTCCCTCCCACCTCTAATTATTATACATAGTTCATGTTATTGGATTGTAAACACCCACCTCTATTATTACACATAGTTCATGTTATTGGATTGTAAACAGAAAAATTGGATAAAGCAGCTGTATTACTCTTTGGTCAATGATCAGGAGCCTTTCTCCTATAGGTGTGGGGCCATTTCTAGAAAGTAGTTTAATGAATAACAATCCTCACACTCCCAATTTTGTTTTCTATTTAGTCCCTGTCCTTAAAGTCTCTGGTGGCTCAGAAGGTAAAGAGTCTGCCTCCAATGTGGAGACCCATGTTCAATCCCTGGGTCAGAAAGATCCCCTGGAGAAGGGAATGGCAACCCACTCCAGTGTTCTTGCCTGGAGCATCCCATGGACAGAGGAGCCTGGTGGGCTACCGTCCATGGGGTCGCAAGGAGTCAGACTCGACTGAGAGACTAACATTTTGACTTTCAAATCTAATTTGAATTCCGAAGCTGTCAGAAGGTACCTGTGCTTCTTGAGAGATGTCTTTCTGGAATGAGATGGGGTAGATGCATGGATCTTGGTCCTTGAACAGAGGTGGCTAACAAGGGATGTGCGTGCCTGCTCAGTCGCTCAGCTGTGTGCGACCCTCTGTGCTGCCATGAACTGTAGCCTACGAGGCTCCTCTGTCTATGGAATTTTTCAGGCAAGAATACTGGAGTGGGTTGCTGTTTCCTCCTCCAGGGGGATCTTCCCCACCCAGGGATGGAACCTGCATCTCCTGAGTCTCCTGCATTACAGGTCGGTACTTTATCCGCTGAACATTGAGGAAGCCCCTAGCAAGCGAGGATTGTGCTTTCATGACAACACCAGAGGAGACTGTCAGTGAGGTGGAGAAGGACACACTCTTCCTGGGGTGCAAGGGGAAGTTCTGTGGGTTCAACCTGCACAGGTCCTTTCCACGAGACCCAGAGCAGTCAGACAAGAGGGGGCCTAATGCACGTTATCCTTGGAGATGCTCTGGTCTAGATCCTCCCTCTCACCACTGCTGAACTGGGAGAAAGGGAGGAGAAGGGTGTGCTTTCCTTATCAGAGAGGAGAGGTTGGGACAACGGTCAACTTCTGACAAAAGAGCAGATGAAGCCAAAGAACAGAAGAGTGAGAAGAAAGCAGACTCTGCTCAGGGCTTCCTGAGGAGGAGGGTTCATAACCTGAATGTTGTTGGCACCGCATCTCCTTTCCCCACTTGCCTCAACCTCCCAGATGGGATTGTGGGTTTTCCTTCTGAGGCTCTCCACGCTCCTGTCCTTCATCTCAAACGGTCATACCCAGGACCTGGGGAGGGACTCTCACCCATCCTCCCCCACCTCTCACATGTTTTTCTCTCTTCCCTCTTAGCTGTGCTTCTCCCACTTCTCATGCCTTCTGTCTCCTCCCTCCCACACTTGTCTGGACTGCGGGGGTCCCTTCATCTGTAAAATCACAGTAGTCATCTGCCCTGAGCCCCCATGATTATTCTGAGGCTCAAGTATCTGTATGAGCATTGGGAGCAGGAGGGTGGGGGTTCATTATGTTATTAATTACATTATGCAATATTGAAGTCAGAGCTTGATTTAGCCGTATTTGTAATTAGGAATCAGACTTTTCCCAAGGTGGGCCTCTACTTACCACCATGCATTCCCTCAGTTCTGTTGAAACTTTAAGCACCAAGGTGGCCTCTTCACTCGCCTCTGCTATTTGCATCTGCAGGTCCATTGTCATCAACTGTCGACTGGTTCTGGGAAGAGAGAAGCAGGTCAGAAATCAGAAATCAATCCACAAGAGACGGGGCTTGCTATCAGCAGGACCAAGGAAACAGAGAAGGTGCGGAGGAAGGAGATGATGAGAGGAGGATCAATCACTCAGCATCTGAGTCTCCTGACAACTTTTGATTTGGGCTTGTTTTGTACAGATTAGGTGTGCTTACTAAAGCAACTTGAATTCTTTATTTTAAAGCTGAGCATCTTCTTTCCTTGCACTGGTCATCCTCATTTGCCCCAAAGCAAGGACTGCCTGGGATGAGGGGCTTTCTAGTGCTAAAACCAAGAAACTCCTGAGCAAACTGGGCTGAGTGGTCACCTTAATTAGCACAGCTTATTTCAACTACTTGCCATGCCTCAGGGCTGAATAGAGTGGTATCTATATTTGAACTTAATCCTCACTTAGTGTTTCTTGATGCCTCCACATTATACCAGCTTCTCAAAATCCAAGGGTTTTTTTCCAGAATAGGACATCTGGTCACACTACAGAGATCACCACCGGAATCATATTCCAGAAACCCAGCATTCCAAACTCTCTTCCTGTAGAGAAAGCTTCCAAGATATGCTGAGTGATTCTGTTCCTCCCCAGACCTTCGCTCCACTTCCTACTCACTCCATTCTGCTTGCCCAGTTTCTCGCTTCTGTCAAACGTGGACCCACAGTGAACTAGCTTCTAAACCTGCGCCTCCTGATATCAGTGTTTGTGGGGGCCAGGGGTCCTTGCCTTCATCTGTGGTCTTGAGAATAGGGAGAATGTCTAAGTTGCTGGGTCAGCGCAGCTTCATACCATAGGGCCAAGGATCTGTGACCACACCCTCTAATCCTTTCCTGAGTCCTGCCCAAAGCTTCCTAAAGCTATTGTTGGAGCTCTCTGACCTGCTTCATCTTCTCTTCTAGGAGGGAAGGTACGAGAAGGTGGGGTTTTCTGAGCAGAATTCTCACAAAGATATTGACTATGGACAGGATATGAATCAGAGCTTTGGCTCAGAGGTAAAGAATCCACCTTCCATGAAGGAGCCTCAGGTTCAGTGCCTGGGTAAGGAAGATCCCCTGGAGAAGGAAGTGGCAATCCACTTCTGTATTCTTGCCTGGGAAATCCCATGGACAGAGGAGGCTGGTGGGCTATTGTCTATGGGGTCGCAAAAGAGACATACACATCTTAGCAAGTAAACAACCACAGCAACAGTTACTTACAGCCTGCTTGAACACTGGGAGCCTTATTTCCATGGGCAACCTAGAAATACCCAGTGGAAATGTGAGGGAAATTGATGACACTCCCTAAGAGGGGAAAAATGGGGCTAGGCGTGGGGTTCATGACAGTTCCTGGGACTAGAGTTCTGGGAAGTTGAAAAAGTTTTCAGGAGTAGATATGCAGATTTCTAGAGTAGGAGTGGAGGAGCCCCCTCCCAACCCAATTGTTTTGTTTGTTTTTAATGAAGAGGAGAAAGTCTTGGCTCACGTGTCTTCCTGAGCTTTGGTGGTCCCCAGCTGCAGGCAAAGAATCAGAAGCAGGGCAGCAGGGCTGGCCCTGAGCAGGAGATGGAGAGAGTACATGCTGAAAGAGACAGAATGTGATGTCCTAGAGAAGTAGGATCCCAGGTGCTCAGCACAGTCTTTATACGCAGATCAAGGAAGTGGAGAGCTGCCAAGCAGATCCATGTTGTCAATCATACATTTATCCTCCCCACGCATGATCTTTCCTTGTTGAGCTAAAGTTTGTTTTTCTATGGAAAAAGTCAACATTCAGCTTGAGTGTTAACAGTCTGGTAGAGGAATTAGATTACCTTCCTCATTTTCTCACTATCAGAGTTTCTTAGAATGGCCAGGACCTCAAAAGATATACCAAACTTTCCCTAGTTGACAGAAATGATTTCCTTCTCCTCATCCTTCCATACCTGTCTGTCCTGCTCTACATGGTCTTAGCTTCAGTCACTCCTCTGATAGTCTCTGGAGCCAGAGAATCCAGCTATGGGAGCAGATTTCAGATCTCAGTCTGGGGCACATTTACTTGATCCCCTTATTAAGTTCAATTGGACATGTTCAAATCCTTTTTCAGAAACTAAGGTGATCAAGGTATCCCCAAGGGCCACCAAAAAATCATATGGTGGGGGAACTAGAGATGGGCTGCTCTGGATGATGGAAACTTGAGGTCATGGCACTGGGTGACTTGAAGATATTTGTGATTATAGAGTCCTTCTTAACTTCAGGGTTAATGATACATCCTACAGATGCCCAAGACCCCTAGCTGCCCCAGAGTCCCCAATGCAGGCAGTATTTTAACTCTAGACAATTTCTGTACATAGCTGGCTTTCCTAAATCAGACATCTCAGCACTGAAGAGTCTGCTTATTTCACTATTGAGGTGGTCACTTTCTTACTGCTGTGTTACAGCACGAGGCACACAGGAAGACCCACAAAGGGAAGGATTGTCTCCATTAGAGCAGAACCCAAACAGTGTCCAGAGATTGCCCTGGCAGGAATGAGAGATTCTCTCCCTGGGATGAGAGGGAAACTGGCTCTTGATGGCACTGGCTTGGTGATAGTCTTTATTCAGTTAAATCTATTCCTTTACCTATGATGTCATGACACTGTGGAATTTGTTCCTATCCTTTGCTTGACAGATAGCAGTATGGGAAGACTTTCCCAGGCATGAACGTGAAAATCAGGGTTCTGAGAGTTGCCTATGTATATCTCTAGAGCCAGAATTCAGATTTAAAATCCAGGCATATGCCTCTGTTTCTGAATATATCTTTGTGGATTGCTCTTCCTGCTTATTATATTCCTGCATTTCTCTACTCATTCCTCTGAACTTGACATTACTCATGTCATTCCTCACTTACGACTCCAGCTATTATTGTGGTCACATGCTTTCTTCTTTGTTTCCATTCTGTGTACTCAAGAACAATGCTTTCATTCCCCCTGCCCTGGTCATGGTGACCCTCCTTTTTCAACATTGTAATTTTCTATACATCTGCATTCTTTCAACATTCTTCAACAATGTAATTTTCTTTGCACCTGCTCCTTCTCTTACTTGCTTGTATAAATTTCATCAGAGGGACCTGCTAGCTGAGATCAAAGAAGAATCAGGGCAAAAGAATCTAGAAAGTGTCCATTCTCTTCCACTGGAAATCCAGGAAGAACTCCCTGCTGAGGTTTAACTCCCTTTGAAGACATAGTCAAATCGTTGAGGACCTACCTCTAGCATAGTTCCATCAAAGCAGTTTTCCAAAAGGGACAGCTGATGAGTTAAGAGGATCTATTGACTCTGTGTTCTCCTGTTGGCCAGTGTGAATGTGTGCGTGTGTGCTCAGTTGTGTCTGACTCGTTGGGACCCCAGGGACTTCAGTAGCCCACCAGGTTCCTCTGTCCATGGAATTTTCCAGCAAGAATACTGGAGTGGGTTGCCATAGGAAACAACAGTATTTAGAACCTTCAGTGCACATGATGTATCTTATATATTGTGCAGGTCATGGCTCATTTGATGGTTTATTTTGTATGTCAATTTGGCTAGACCAAAGTACCTAGTTTTGGGTTAAGTACAAGTCTCGATGTCACTGTGGAGCTTTATTTATTTTCTAAATTTAATTTTTAGTTCATTTATTTTTATTTAAACTTTTAATTTTATACTGGAGTATAGCTGATTAATAGTGTTATAATTTCAGATGCACAGCAAAGTGCCAACATATACATGTATCCATCCTCCCCTAAATTCCCCTTGCATCCAGGCTGCCACATGGCGCTGAGCAAGTGACAACGTATACATGTATCCATCCTCTCCTAAATTGCCTCGCATCCAGGCTGCCACCTAATGCTGAGCAGAGTTCCCCGTGCTGTGCAGTAGGGCCCTCTTGGTTATCCACTTAAAATATAGCAATGTGTGTATGTCAATCCCATGCTCCCTGTCTCTTACCCCTTCCTCCCATAACCGTAAATTTCTTCTCTAAATATGTGAGTCTCTTTCTGTTTTGTGAGTTCATTTGTATCATTTCTTTTTAGATTCTGTGTGTAAGGGATATCATACCATATCTCTCTTTCTCTGACTTACTGTGAAGCTATTTTTAAATCAATAGACATTGAGTAAAGCTAATTACCTTCCATAATGCGGGCAGGTCTCATCCAATCAGATGAAAGCCTTAAGAAAATGGACTAAGGCCACCCAAGGAAGAGATTTTACCTCTAGAATGCCTTCAGACCTGATCTGTGACATCAACCCTTTCCTGGGTCCTCAGGGTGCTGACCTGAGCATAGATTTCAAACTGGCCAGTCTCTGCAATTATATGAATCAAATCCTTAAAAAAAAAAACACAGCTCTGTCTGTCTCTCTCAGACATACACACCCCCCCACACACCCATATACCCACACACACACCCCCCATGTACCCCCACAAACACCCACACCCCCCCACACCCTCCCACAAACACTCACACCCACCTAGACACACCCCAGACACACCCCAATACCCACCCATCCCCACCCCCCACCCCCCCAACACATGCCCCCCCACACACCCACACATACCCCAGACATACTCCAATACCTACCCACCCCCACACACCCACACCCACCCATGCCCCCCACACCCCCACACACCCTAACACCACCCCAACACACACACCCCCACAACCACACCCCACACACATACCCACATACACCCCAGACACACCCCAATACCCACCCACCCCTATATACCCCAACACACACCCCCCCACACCCCCCACACACACCCACATACACCCAAGACATACCCCAATACCCACCCACCCCCCACCCACCCACACACACGCATTCCCCCCACACACCCCCACACACCCTAACACCCACCCCCCCAACACACACCCCAACACACACACCCATACAAACCCTAACACCCACCCCCCCAACACCTACTCCCCACACACCCATACCCCACACACCCAAGCACAGAGACCCTAGACACACCCCAAAAACCCCCCCCCCGTATACACCCCAACACACACCCCCCACACCCCCACACACACCCCGCACCCACACACCCCAGCAACCAGCCCTGTCTCCCCAACACATACCCTACTGGTTCTGTTTCTCTTCTGAGAATCCTAATACAGACTGTTTGGAAAGGGATAGTACAGGTTGAAAGTGTTGGGATTCATATTGGTTAAAAGTATATTTGAAATTGTTGGTAAAATTGCTCTCTGAACCTCAGGGTATAGTGGCCTTTCACCTGGGAAGGGCAGATGAGAAATGAAGATACACCACTTAGACAGGTTGTGCTGAATTCTCTGCGCCATTTCCCTGGGCTTCAGGATGTTTCAGTGTAACTTTATCATGTGGTGAAGTCCTGGGATGTGAGACAGTTTATTGCCTATTTAACATAATTTTGAAATGTACTGCATAGTGATATTTACCTCTATTTTAGTATAAAATTATTACTATTTTTATGGTCACATGGGAGTTCCCTGGTGGTCCAGTGGCTAAGACTTCACACTCCCATTTCAGGGGACCCAGTTTCGATCCCTCATCAAGGAACTAGTTCCCGCATGCCACAACTAAGGGTTCACACGCCCCAACTAAAGACCCCGCATGCCTCAGGGAAGAACAAAGATCCCATGTGACTCAACTAAAACCCAGTGCAGTCAAATTAATTAATTCGTTGTTGTTCAGTCGCTCAGTCATGTCTGACTGCAAGTGATTCCATTGACTACGCTGGACTTCCCTTTCATCACCAACTCCTGGAGTTTGCTCAAACTCATGTCCATTGAGTTGGTGATGCCATCTAACCATCTTATCCTCTGTCATCCCCTTCTTTTCCTGCCTTCAATCCTTCCCAGCATCAGGATCTTTTCCAATGAGTTGACTCTTTGCATCAGGTGGCCAGAGTCCTGGAGATTCAGCCTCAGCAGCAGTCCCTCCAATAAGTATTCAGGATTGATAACTAATAAAAAAAGAATCCACACTGCCAATTCAGGGGTGTGGGTTCAATTCCTCGTGGGGGAACTAAGGTTCGCATGCCACATGGTGAGGCCCCCCCCCAAAAAAAAAAGAAGAAGAGAAAGCAATGGTCACATATTTGTCAAGATACCATGGAAAATGATGGCCCCGGAATAATGAAACATGGTGAGGATGACGTAAGGACCAGTATGAATGACCGGCATTTGTCTTTCACTCCATCATGTGTATTTGGTTATAGGACTCCTGGGTATGTGAACCTGACTTGAACGTTTGCAGACATTGGTTCAGTAATCCTGACTTAAACAGCAATGACTATCTGTTCTAGAAAGTGATGTGGTTTGAGAGCCATTGAGCCAATCAGTCAACACAACCTTGTTCTTTAACTGCTACCCAAACTGCATACAAGATTTGGAGGGAGATGGAGAGTATGAGGCAAACCTGGCAGCAGCGTGTTTTCTTGTACATTTTCACTGGGTTTAGCTTTAAATCAGGAACTAGGCAAATGCCTGTGTGCGTGCTAAGTTGTTTCAGTCATGTCTGACTCTTTGTGACCCTGTGGACTGTAGCCCACCACGCTCCTCTGTCCAGGGGATTCCACTGGAGTAGATTGCCATGCCCTCCTCCAGGGGATATTACTGACCCAGGGATCGAACCTGCATCTCTTATTGTCTTCTGCATTGGCAAGCAAGTTCTTTACCACTAGCACCACCTGAGAAACCCGCTAGACAGGTATATCAGGCAAACATCCATGTGTCCCAAGCCTGTTCCACAGTTGACATAGAGGTATCAGTATTCATGGGGCTGAATATATCTGAAAAGATCAATATTTCAGGGGCAAGATAGAATCTAATTAGTGGCCACAGTTCTGTATGTATGAATGTTTTCCACAGTTCTGTATGCATGAGTGTTTTCAAAATATTATTTATAACAAAAGTTTTCAGGATAATGCTATCATCTTCCCTGTGTTATTGTCCAGAAAACCCATTAAGCAGATGGCTCCTAAAGGGAAAAAAAATACCAATTTGTCATGTGCTGTAAGTAATGAACAAGTATAGTAGGTTTAAAGAAATCAAAGAGAGATTGATAAAATCAGATTGTAAAAAAGCCAGGAGGCTCACAGCAGACAATGTGCTCAGGTGCTAGGGGAAGGGATTAAGGATTAGGGAGGAGCTTGCCACAGGCTAAATTTGCAAAGAGAGAGATTACCTGGGACCTGACAGGCAGGAAGTTAAGGGATGACCTAAAAAGGGAATTATAGAAGCCAACACACATTGAGCACATACTATGTGCATGACATTGTGCTTAGTATTTCACTCACTTAATCTTCAAAATAACCCCACAAAGTAGGTTTCCAGTTTTAATCTGTTTAACAAGTGGGGAAATGGAGGCACATAGCAGATAAATACATGGAGCCCAGGTCACATAGCCAGTAACTAGAGGAGCCAACTTTAGATCCAGGTTTTGTGGAATTAGGAAGTTTTGTTTTATAGGATTGGGAATCTCTTTCACAAATAGAATACACATTTACAAATGTGAAATACAGGTACAGGACCTTGGAAGGGGCTGTAAGTGAGGGGCCCTGAATCTTCACATCACTAACTCTACTGTGAATATGTCTCTGGATGGAGTTAGAATTTGAACACAGGCCATCTGGTTTTAGACCCTGAGTTTTTAGTGATTCTACTGTCTCCTGGTGATGCTATCCAAAGGGAGAGTTCCAGAGTGGGGAGATAGAAGACCCACTCTCAGCGTGTGTTTTGCCTTCTCTAAGACTGGCCATGCTGAGTGCCGAAGAATTGATGCTTTTGAACTGTGGTGTTGGAGAAGAGACTTGAGAGTTCCTTGGACTACAAGGAGATCCAACCAGTCCATTCTAAAGGAGATCAGTCCTGAGTGTTCATTGGAAGGACTGTTGCTGAAGCTGAAATTCCAATACTTTAGCCACTTCGTGTGAAGAGTTGACTCATTGGAAAAGACCCTGATGTTGGGAAAGATTGAGGGCAGGAGGAGAAGGGGACGACAGAGGATAAGATGGTTGGATGGCATCACCAACTCAATGGACATGGATTTGGGTGGACTCCGGGAGTTGGTGATGGACAGAGAGGCCTGGCGTGCTGCGATTCATGGGGTCGCAAAGAGTCGGACATGACTGAGTGACTGAACTAAACTAAACTGATCATGCTAGTGTGTTTCTCCATAAAGCTGATGTGAACAATGTCAGCATTCTTCCTTTCTTCTGTCTGTTCCTCTCTCCATCCATCATCCTTCCAATCCCTTCAGTTAATCCAATCTACAAATATTGGTTAAGCACCTATCATTACAAAGAGGCTTTAGTTGACGGGCATTCGGAGATGAATATGACAGAGGACAGTGGGGGAGAAGAGTCAAAAAACAAATTTAATAGGTCATGATCAGCACTGTAATAATAGTTTCTGTTTATTGAGGATTACTAAGGATTTTGCTGGGTTAACCCAAATGGCAGGAACTTCCTTGGCGGTCCAGTAGTTAAGACTTCCCCTTCCAATGCATGGAGTGCAAGTTCAATCCCTGGTTGAGGAGCTAAGATCCTACATGCCTCAAAGTCAAAAAACTGAAACATAAAACAAAAGCAATGGTGTAATAAATTCAATTAAGACTTAAAAAATGGTCCACATCAAAAAGTTAAAAAAAAAACAACACAACTAAATGAAACTGGCAGGTTTGGAACCTGTTTCTCTCTGTCCATATATTTTTAAAAGCATCCAAACAAACATACCTACCAGAGTAAAATGTGAATTTGATTGAAAGTTTGGAATAATATCATAGATCTTTATTCTTTTAGGGGAGATGGAGAAGTTTTACATCTTCTATTTCACTGACACTTCTCTTAATGTCTGCCCTGATTCCAGCATTTCTCTCTTAATGGTAGCTGCTGGAGACTTCTTCTTGTTTCTCTTACCGTGTAGTGTTCCCAAATCATGATGTTTCTCCATTTTTATCACTTTTTATACACTGACTACTTTTAACACAGGCAAGATTGAAGGCAGAAGGAGAAGGGGATGACAGATGATGAGATGGTTGGATGGCATTACTGACTCAGCGGACATGAGTTTGAGTATCCAGGAGTCGGTGATAGACAGGGAGGCCTGGTGTGCTGCAGCCCATGGGGTCGCAAAGAGTCGGACTCGACTGAGCAACTGAACTGAACCGAACTTTTAACATATGACCCTCCCTTCCACTGTGAAAGACCTCAGAAGTAGAGTTGACTTTCTTTTGTCTCTTTTTCTCATGAGAATCACACACCCCAGAATTACCATGTGTAGCTTCTACAAATACCAAAAGCAACACTAAGAACAAATATTTACAGAGCTCTTGGTATAAGTCAGACTCTATTCTAAGTGCTTAACATATTAATTTACCTGTTCTTTAAAAATCATGTAATTTAAGTATTATCCCATTTTATGGATGAGGAATTTGAGGCCCAGAGAGATAAGGCAACTGGCTCAAGGTTGCAAAGTGAGTAATGTATAGAGTTGGGTTTCAAACTTAAGTTGTTTGATATCAGACAGCTTAACTCCTTAAGCACATTTACTGTCTCTTAATGTAGCAACATTACAGTCGAGGAAAGGAAACTCAAGAGGTGTTTAATAGCTTATTCAAGTCACACAGCCAATGAATAAAAAAAGTGATATTCACATACGATATCACTTTGATGTGGAATCTAAAAAAATTACACAAATAAACATTAACAAAACAGAAATAGACACACTGATGTAGAAATTTATGGTTACCAAAGGGGAAAGGCGGGGGAGGGATAAATTAGGAATTTGGGATTAAAAGATACACACTGCTATATATGAAATAGATAATAAAAACATACTATATAGCACAGGGAATTATCTTCACTATCTTGTAATAACCTATAATGAGAAGGAATCTGAAAAAGAATATATATATATGAAAGTGAAAGTGTTAGTCCGTCAGTCTTGTCTGACACTTTGTAACTCCATGGACTGTAGCTTGCCAGGCTCCTCTGTCCATGGGATTTTCCCAGGCAAGAATATTGGAGTGGGTAGGCATTCCCTTCTCCAGGGGAATCTTCCTGACCCAGGGATCAAACCCAGATCTCCTGCAATGAGGCAGATTCTTTACTGTCCAAGGCACCAGTTTTGAATATCACCTTTTTCATTTTAAATTTTTATCTGAAATGTTGTAAATCAGCTATACTTCAAGAAGAGATAAAAAGTTTTTTAAAAAAGGTGATATTCAAACCCAGATAGAAGCAAATCTAGAATTGGTAAAGCAGAGACATTACTTTGTCAACAAAGGTCTGTCAAGTCAAGGCTATGGTTTTTCCAGTACTCATGTATGGATGTGAGAGTTGGACTATAAGGAAAGCTGAGCACTGAAGAATTGATGCTTTTGAACTGTGGTGTTGGAAAAGAGTCTTGAGAGTCCCTTGGACTGCAAGGAGATCCAATGAGTCCATCCTAAAGGAGATCAGTCCTGGGTGTTCATTGGAAGGACTGATGTTGAAGGTGAAACTCCAATACTTTGGCCACCTGATGTGAAGAGCTGACTCATTGGAAAAGATCCTGATGCTGGGAAAGATTGAGGGCGGGAAGAGAAGGGATGACAGAAGATGAGATGGTTGGATGGCATAACCGACTCAATGGACATGAGTTTGGGTAAACTCTGGGAGTTGGTGATGGGCAGGGAGGGCTGGGATACTGCGGTTCATGGGGTTGCAAAGATTTGGACACAGCTGAGCGACTGAACTGAACTGAACTCAATGACTGTCTTACATTATGGAACTTCCACAAAGAACATTTACTGATACTGATGATGTAATGAATTTCCAGAGGAGTTGCATCCAAGTTGAGTTTTGAAGTGTTCCAATGTGAGTCAAAATAGTTGATATACAAAAAATATTTCACATATTTAGTTATGCAATTTTAAGAGTTTAGACATATTTATCAGTTCAGTTTAGTTGCTCAGTCATGTCTGACGCTGTGAGTCTGGCCCCATGGACTGCAGCTAGCCAGGCTTGCCTGTCTATCACCAACGCCCGGAGTTTATTCAAACTCATGTCCATTGAGTCGGTGATGCCATCCAACCATCTCATCCTCTGTTGTCCCCTTCTCCTCCTGCCTTCAATCTTTCTCAGCATCAGGGTCTTTCCCAAGGAGTCAGTTCTTCACATCAGGTGGCCAAAGTATTGGAGTTTCAGCTTCAACATCAGTCCTTCTAATGAATGTTCAGGACTGATTTCCTTTAGGATGGACTAGTTGGAGCTCCTTGCATTCCAAGGGACTCTCAAGAGTCTTCTCAATACCACAGTTCAAAAGCATCAGTTCTTCGGTACTCAGCTTTCTTTATAATCCAACTGTCACACCATACATGACTACTGGAAAAACCATAGCTTTGACTAGATGAACCTTTGTTGGCAAAGTAATGTCTCTGCTTTTTAATATGCTGTCTAGGTTGGTCATAGGCTTTCTTCCAAGAAGCAAATGCCTTTTAATTCCATGGCTGCAGTCACCATCTGCAGTGATTTTGGAGCCCAAAAAAATAAATTCTCTCACCATTTCCATTGTTTTCCCCGTCTATTTGCCATGAAGTGATGGGACCAGATGCCATAATCTTAGTTTTCTGAATGTTGAGCTTTAAGCCAACTTTTTCACTCTCCTCTTTCACTTTCATCAAGAGGCTCTTTAGTTCTTCTTCACTTTCTGCCATAAGGGTGGTGTCATCTGGATATCTGAGGTTATTGATATTTCTCCCAGCAATCTTGATTCCAGCTTGTGCTTCATCCACCCTGGCGTTTCTCATGATGTACTCTGCATATAAGTTAAATAAGCAGGGTGACAATATACAGCCATGTACTCCTTTCCTGATTTGGAACCAGTCTGCTCTTCCATGTACAGTTCTAACTGTTGCTTCTTGACCTGCATACAGATTTATATTGAGTTTGAAGCATATACTGTTAGCGGTAGAAAACTTAATGGCACCCCCAGTTGTCAATGTTCTAATCTCTGGAATGTATATGTTACCTTATCTGGCAGAAAAGAATTTCTAGATATCATTAAATTACAGGACTTGAGAAGGGGAGATTATCCTGGGTGACCTTTAGTCCCTTGTAATCACAAAATGTCTTATAAGGGAAAGAATGAAGCAAAAGTGTTAGAGAGAGAGGAGATACACAGAAGCAGAGGTTAGCATGATATATGGAAGGGCCATAAACCAAGGGTGTTAGACTGCTTCTAGTAACTGGAAAAGGAAAAAGATTCTCCCCTAGAGCCTCCAGACATGCTGACACCTTATTTTAGTACTTCTGAGCTGTAGACCTGTAAGATAAAAAATTTGTGTTGTTTTAATCCACTAAATTTATGGTAACTTGCTACTGCAGTGTTGGGAAATTAATATATGCTGCAAAATTTCCCTCATTTTATTTATGCTGAAAAATTTTTAAAGTTTCTATCATGTTATATATTTGCTTAAAAAGTGTATATTTTTGAATATCATTTTCATATATCTAATACATCAAGTTTTAGAAAATTGTCATCAAATAGTCTATTTACTTCCTAAATTTCTATTAATTTTCCTATAAATTTTTAAGAGTGGTGTGTTAGAATATTTTTACAAAGATTTTAATTTCTTATTTTTTCTTATTATGTAAAAGTTTGCTTTATGTATTTTGAGTCTGTCTTATTATATATAGCATTCAATTTAGTTATATTTTCCTGTCAAACTAAATTTAGTTAATAAGACTTTGGTTTTTTTTGCTCTAACAATTTTTTTGGCTGTAAGTTCTGTTCTATCTCATGTTAACTTAGTGATATAAGCTATATTTGGTTAGTTATTGTTTGTTAAGTCCTCTTATATGCTTTTATTTTCAGTATTCTCATATTCTTTTATATATGAGATAAGTTTCTAATATGCAATGTGTGATTAATTTGGGGATGTTTATACAGTCTGAAAATATGTCTTCTAATCTAGACATTTAATTTATGATATATTTGGGTTTTACTGTAACATATACTTTGTATAGTCCAGGCTGCGGTCTTCCCAGTGGTTATGTACAGTTGTGACCGCTGGACCGTGAAGAAGGCAGAACACCAAAGAATTAATGCTTTTGAAATGTGGTGCTGGAAAAGACTCCCAAGAGTCCCTTGGACAGTAAGGATATCAAACCAGTCAATCTTAGGGGAGATTAACCCTGAATACTCGGAAGGACTGACGCTAAATCTGAAGGTCCAATATTTTGGTCATCTGATGTGAACAACCAACTCGTTGGAAAAGTCCTGATGCTGGGAAAGATTGAGGGCAGATGGGAAGAGGGCGTCAGAGGATGAGATGGCTGGATGGCATCATTGATGCAATGGACATGAACTTGGGCAAACTTTGGGAGATGATGAGGAATAAGGAGGCCTGGTGTACTGCAGTTCATGGGATTGCAAAGAGTTGGACATGAGTCGGTGACTGAACATTTTTCCTATCCTCTATGTTCCTTTTTCTATTCTTTTATTGCTTTCTTTTGAACTGATAATACTTCTCACTATTCAGTTTCTCTTTTATATTAGCTTATATGTTATATATGCTACTATATTATATGATTACATTAGAAATTTTGATATGCATATGTAACATGGCAGAGCCTAATATTAATTGCATCAGCTTTCTCTGAACAATATAAAGTCTTTAGATCATTTTACCTGTACTCCCAACTTTGCATACCATTGTTGCAGTGTATTTTAATTCTCTCTACATATTTTTAAGTAATATTTTCCTATAAACATTTTTATTGAGGTATAACACACATAAAATGCCCAGGTAACAAGTAGATCTTGATGAATTTTTACAAAGGAATATCCTTCTGAAGGGGCTTGCCTATATCTCAAATGATAAATAATCTGCCTGCAATGCAGGAGACCAAGATTCGATCCCTGGGTCAGGAAGGTCCTCTGAAGAAGGGAATGGCAATCCACTCCAGTATTCTTACCTGGAGAATCCCATGGACAGAGAAGCCTGGTGGGCTACAGTCCGTGGGGTCGCAGAGTCAGACATGACTGAGCAACTAACACACACACTCCCCTCTGAAACCACCATCTGAATTAAGATACAGATTATTTTTTTGTACACTAGAAACCTCATTTATTCCCCCTTCAACTCAATATCCCCAATGTTATACAAAAATTTCTATTTCTATCACCCAAGACTGCTTTTTTTCTTTCCCTGAACATCAAGTAGAGTTTGTCTATCTGTCCATCTATCTACAGTTGTTGGTGTCTGGATTCTTTCTTTCAGCATAGTTTCTGTAGATGTTTGCACTTAGCAGTAATTAAATATTTTCATTGTTATTTAACATTACATAAATATACCACTATTTATTGTTTTGTTCTAAGACTGATGTGCAATTGCATTTTTTTTTCCATTTTTGATATTTTGAAGAAAAAAATTTTTTTTTCCAAACATGCTTTTAGGACAAATCAGGACCTAGCTGCAACAGCTACAAGCTTCCTGCAGCCCTTCCCAGGTCCAGCTCAGAGCCCAGCCCTAGACCCCACCCACTGCCATAAATCCACTCATTTATCTTGAATATATTTAGTCAGATCTATTATAATGTGACATATGTACTCCTAAAAATTGCTACACTATGCAACATGTCACAACAAAACCCATAAGACTTATACCTTTACTCCCTTTTTTCTCATAACACTCAAAAACATTGTCAGTAATACATAGAGGAACCTAGTAAAAGAATATGCCTATGCATATACATATGCCAGGTGGTTACTATAATAAATGGAACACTTTGCCTTAAAAAAGACATGGTGTTTGCTTGTGGAAGTAGGTGTCACAGGGTGGCAGCTTGTGAGTCATTGTGAAAGGATGGGAGGAAGGTTATCTGAAATCAGACAGAAAGTTGTGACACTGTTGTAGGTAAGTAGGTGTGACTCATGGTCCTTGCTTTGGTATAGTCTGCTGAACTTTTACAACCTTTAAATCCTTGAGCATGTTTTTCTCCCCCCTTTGTATTATTGATCTTTTAAAATTTGTAATGGATGCCTGTTTCATCAAAATTGTAATTTTTTAAGAAATTTATTTATTTTAATTGGAGGTTAATTACTGGTTTTTGCCATACATCAGCATGAATCAGCCATGGATGTACATGTGTCCCCCCAATCCTGAACCCCTCCCACCTCTCTTCCCACCGCATCCCCCTGGGTTGTCCCAGAGCACCAGCTTTGAGTGCCCTGCTTCATGCATCGAACTTGCACTGGTCATCTATCTTACATATGGCAATATACACATTTCAATGCTGTTCTCTCAAATCATCCCATCCTCACCTTCTCTCACATACTCCAAAAGTCTGTTCTTTACATCTGTGTCTCTTTTGCTGTCTTGCATATAGGGTCATCATTACCATCTTTCTAAACTCCATATATATGTGTTGATACACTGCATCGGTGTTTCTCTTTCTGCCTTACTTCACTCTGTATATAATAGGTTCCAGTTTCATCCACCTCATTAGAACTGACTCAAAAGAACTGTGTTCTTTTTTATAGCTGAATAATATTCCATTGTGTATATGTACCACAACTTCTTTATCCGTTCATCTGCCAATGGACATCTAGGTTGCTTACGTGTCCTAGCTATTGTAAACAGTGCTGCGATGAACATTGGGGTACATGTGTCTTTTTCAATTCTGGTTTCCTCGATGTGCATGCTCAGCAGTGGGACTGCTGGGTCATATGGCAGTTCTATTTCCAGTTTTTTAAGGAATCTCCACACTGTTCTCCATATTGGCTGTACCAGTTTGCATTCCCACCAACAGTGTAAGAGGGTTCCCTTTTCTCCACACCCTCTCCAGCATTTATTGTTTGCAGACTTTCAAAATTGTAATTTTTGATCCAATTTGTAGCCTCCTTCTTCAATTAACTTTAGTATCAATTCTGGAAATTCTTTTGTGGCTTTCTCATCTGTATTCATGGTTTCACCTGAAACTGAATGTTTTGAAAATTGTAGTGATGATAGTTGAAGTCATCAAGCTAGCAACTAATAGCACTAAAAGGGGCCATTTCTGCAGAATTTGGTAATTTCTTTTTAAAGTTCTCAGATGTAAATAGTACTGGCTTTTTTTTTCTCTTAGTTTTCATTGCTTGGCATTTTGAGCCAGGCTATTTAGATATGTTTGGGATGTTGAGTGTGTATTTATTTATATAGAAAATTTTGCAAATACAAAGGGATAATGAAATACAACCTTGTAGGATAACACACCCAGTGAACTGGATAGCTAGTAGATCTTTGAGGTATGTGAGTGTGTTTTGTGTTTTCCTGTGTGGATTGGCTCAGCTGGGTAGTTTCTACTTCACCTTGTGTTTCCTGCTGATGAAACTGTCTATAAGGAAATGTGAAATTCTCATTATGCTCAAATTATTTTCCAAAATATCAATCAAACTGAAAAAAATTCAAGTTTTCGAAACAAGTGTTAAACTGCATAGTTGATTGTATTTGGGAGTGGAATAGACCAATCTTGAAGCATCTAGATTCAGAGGGTTATCCAGATGTTCAGCTTTTTTGTTGGTCAGTCGCTAAGTCGTGCCCGGCTCTTTGTGACCCCATGGACTGCAGCACGCCAGGCTTTCCTGTCCTTCACCATCTCCTGGAGCTTGTTCAAACTCATGTCCATTGAGTTGGTGATGCCATTCAACCATCTCATCCTCTGTTACCCCTTTCCCCTCCTGCCCTCAATCTTTCCCAGCATCAGGGTCTTTTCCAATGAGTCAGCTCATCACATAAGGTGGCCGAAGTATTAGAGCTTTAGCTTCAGCAGCAGTCCTTCCAATGAATATTCAGGTTTGGATTTTCTTTAGGATTCACTGGTTTGATCTCCCTGCTGTCCAAGGGACTCTCAAGAGTCTTTTCTAGCGCCACAATTCAAAGGCATCAGTTCTTCAGTGCTCAGCCTTCTTTGTGATCCAGCTCTCACATACATACCTGACTACTGGAAAAACCATGGCTTTGACTTAAGGACCTTTGTTGACAAAGTGAGATCTCTGCTTTTTAGTGTGCTGTTTAGGTTTGTCATAGCTTTTCTTCCAAGGAGCAAGTGTCTTTTAATTTCATGGATGCAGTCACCACCTGCACCATCTGCAGCCCAAGAAAATAAAATCTGTCACTGTTTCCACTTTTTCCCCTTCTATTTGCATGAAGTGATTTGACTGATGCCTTGATCTTTGTTTTTTGAATGCTGAATTTTAAGTCAGCTTTTTCACTCTCCTCTTTTTCCCTCATTCAGTTATTCTTCACTTTCTGGCATTAGAATGGTGTCATCTGCATATCTGAGGTTGTTGATATGTCTCTAGACAATCTTGATTCCAGCTTTTGATTCATCCAGCCTGGCATTTCACCTGATATACTCAGCACAGAAGTTAGCTTTGGCCTAAAAACTTCTCAGTATTCATTCCACCAGCAGTGCATATGAAGGTCAGTTGCTCCGCATCCTCACCAACACAATTTTGTCATATTTTTTTCCTTAATTATTCTAGAATGTGTGCAATTGAATCTCATGGTAGTTTTTATTTGTATTTACCCAGGGATGAAAAGAAATGAGGCCATTATCATAAGATTATTGCCCATCTGTACACACCTGATTGTGGAATATCTATATAATCTTTTATTAATATTTTATATTAATATATTCTTATTCATTTGGAATTAGACAAAGCAGAAGAGTGGTCAAGAACACAGGTTTTGAATCAGGTAGACTTGAGTTTAAAGCGTTCTTCTGTCTCTAACTACTAGTGTAATTCTGTTTTAATTTCTTTACTTTTCATATTAAACACTCAAAAATGTTATTTATCCCTATTTTAATGGAAACTCATAGTTTCATCACATGAATGTATACCAGTGCCATAATTTTCATGAAGAAAGTATATCAGGATTATCTCACATAGGAACCAGAATAGTTATTAGGCAAAAAGTCTTTTGGAAACTTTCTCAGATGAGTGTGTGGTCAAGTATTCAATAGTAGTTACAGGATTCCAACTGCAGAGCAGTGTGCCTGAATAATGCAGAGATGTCCCTTGGTAACAAAATCAGGAGTGGTTGCTTGCTTGTCCTTAGAAGTTTGCAATTCTATGAATGTTTTGTTAGAATTTGCAAGATTTCTTTTTGTAGATTTCCTTGGGGAGGATAGGCCATGATTCTCAATACAACCTGACCTGCATAGATTTATTCTATCTGTACAGATATTGACTAAATTCAGGAACTGTTTTGCTTCAAGGATTTATATTTTCCTGAGTGTACCATTGACATTTCAGGACCCTGCAGGTTTTGCAGTCTCATCACCTCATGGCAAATAGATGGGAAACAACGGAAAGGGTGGCAGACTTTTTCTTGGGCTCCAAAATCACTGCAGATGGTGACTACAGCCATGATATTAAAAGATGCTTGCTCCTTGGAAGAAAAGCTGTGACCAACCTAGACAGTGTATTAAAAAGCAGAGATATCATTTTGCTGACAAAGGTCTGTATAGTCAAAGCTCTGGTTTTTCCAGTAGTTATATACGGATGTGAGAGTTGGACCATAAAGAAGGCTGAGCACTGAATAATTGATGCTTTCAAAGTGTTGGAGAAGACTCTTGAGGGTCCCTTGGACTGCAGGGAGATCAAACCAGTCACTCCTAAAGGAAATAAACCCTGAATATTCATTGGAAGGACCGATGCTGAAGCTGAAGCTCCAATACTTTGGCCACTGATGCGAAGAGTCGACTCACTGGAAAAGACCCTGATGCTGGGAGAGATGGAAGGCATGAAGAGAAGGGGATGGCAAAAGATGAGATGCTTAGATGGCATCATTGACCCAATGGACATGAGTTTGAGCAAACTCCAGAAGATGGTGAAGGACAGGGAGGCCTGGTATGCTGCTGTTCCTGGGGTCACAAAGAGTCCGATCCAACTGAGTGACTGAACAACATGCTTGGTGTTGTATGAGAACCACCCACAGTCTGGATATGTCACTTGTTCTCTGTTCAGTTACTAGGAATTTAAACTGTCAAAAATGTTGCATTTCAATTTGGGATGGCTTTAAGTCTTCTTGACCTCTACTTGGAATAATGCTTGCTTCTATTCAAATGCTGTTCCTGTTGGGTTAATCAGGCAAAAGTGGAAAGGATTTAATGTAAGTCTTCATGCTCCTTGCCAGAGACGCCTAGGAGATCTGGTCACTGCAGAATTTTCTAATCTCAACACCTATTGCTCTTCCTCTTCCTTGTTTTGCTTCATTTGCCTTGGCCTTCTTGCTTTTCTTTCAACAAACCAAAGCAAATTCTTTCCTAGGAGCCTCTGTCCTGCACAACAACCTCTCCCTTAGTTATGTGAATAGCTGGCTCATTCTGCTGAAATTTTCACTCTGAGGGAGCTCTTCTATCCATAACTATTTAAACAATCACTTCCCAGCTCTTCACCCTTTTCTATGCTTCTATCCATCACACTTATTCCCCAGTATTTTGCTACTTATTTCTTTATGATTTATCCTCCAGTAGGATATGAATTTTAGGGGGTGAGGAATTTCTATCTCTCACTTCCTGTTTTTCCAGAGGGCAGAGAACAGAAACTGTTAAATAGGAGACAATCTTGACAATTTCAGTGTAACCCGGTAGCTTTTTGGCATCTCCTGGGGGTGTTTGCTGAGAACTCGGTACACCCTGCCCTAGACCCCTCTGGGTTGGTAAGCAGTCTTCCCTGGCCTTTATTCACATTCAAGGAGGAGAGCAATGAGAAGAGCAATGAGAAGAAATTGAGACCTAAGAGAACCTGTCATGTGCAAATGCAGAAGAACCAAGAAAGCTGTAAAACTGCCTCCCCTCCCATCCAGCCCTGTCTGGGAAAATGGAACCTTCCATTTACCCTGTTCAAGGGACTGGCTCTGCAACTCTGGTAGGTGTGTATTTATTTCACATTCATCCCTTCACCCCTCTTCCCTTCCAGAATCTGGCTATTTCCAGGCATCCTAGGTCAGCAACCTTGGAACCAAGGTTTGATTGTCCAGAAACTGGTGAGGCAGGCTGTTTCTTGTCATGTCTCCCATCCACTTCCCGCCTGCCCAGCCACAAGGAGGCCAGGGAGCCAGGTGGGGACGTGAAGCTCTCTAGTTCTGGACTCTGCTCTTTCGGGAGGTGCAAGAATTCCTTCCCTTCCGTAGCTTTGTGCTGTAAGCTGGCTTTTCTAAAGTTTCTTCGAACTTGCAGTTCCAGAAAAGTGTTGATCTTTTCCACGTACCGTGGGAGTCTCGTAGTTCCTGATGAGTGTGTTGTGTGTGGAGCAGAGTGCACACGGAGGACAGAGGTGAGGACCGAGAGGCAGGGCTCGAGGCGGATGGAAGGAGGGGGGCCTCTGGCGCCTTTTCATCAAGGGGAACCAAGTCTCTGGGGTTTGGGGAATCACTTCTGATCTGTAGACCAACTATGACAGAGAGGGGGCTCTGGAGCAAATGTCTCAGCAGTGGAGGGAGCTTCCTGTCCCTCTGGAGTGGGAAAGAAATGTGTTCCAGCCCTTTTCACGACAGGGTGGGAGCCACCAGTGTGCTTTTGAGCTGGGAGTCTGAGTGGAGTTGGAGAAGTTGAACTTGTCAGGCCTTGGTCTTAGAGCTGCAGCAACCAGTGGACAGATGGCTGCTGAGGAATGACGAGGAGGAAGAACGGGTTTCTGCTCCCCATTCAGATGCTAAGTCAGGGCGTCCTCTGAAGATACACACACACACAATCACACACAGTCACAATCATGGGGTCAGCACAGATGCACATAATCACACACAGTCATACACATACACAATCCCCCCCACAGCCACATCCACACACAGCCACACATACAGTCACACACACACACATACACAGCCACATCCACACCCTCAGCCCCACACAGTCACACATACACAGTCATCCCCCACTGTTACACACACACAACCATGCATACATGCACGTAAATACACTGTCTTTCAGGTCCAGAAAAGTGTTGATCCCTTCCACGTGCCGTGGGAATCTTGTGGTTCCTGGTGAGTGAAATGTGTGTGGGGCAAAGTGTACACAGAGATACAGCTGCACACAAATACACTGTCTCACACACATGCACACAATCAAACACATACACATGCACAGCCACACCCCTGCAATCACACTCCCATCGTCACACGCGCTCAGGGAGTTGGGCGACTCTATGGAGGCAGAAGGGAGGTTCCCTTCCTTACATATTAGCACCAGCTTGACAATTTCATATGATTGTGTCTCTGTTCCACAAAACCATCTATGAGACATATATATTTTTAAAATATTATATTTATTTATTTATTTTTAATTGATTGATGATTGTTTTACAATATTAGTTTGATTTCTGTCTTACATCAATATGAATTAACCTGTAGGTGTACATATGTCCCCTCCTTCTTAAATCTCCTTCCCACCTCCCCACCCTGAGATATGTATTTTTAAACCAGTGTTCAGGTCAGTTTACCTAAGATGACACAGGTAGGAAGTGGCCAGACCAGATCAATGTCTGGGTCTCTTTAATTGCAAAAGTCAGCCTCTTTTCATTATACCATGCTGCCTCTCACAGTTTAAAATTCCAGTTTAATCTTGGTGGCCAACCTGTGCTCCCTTAGACTAAAGTATAACCCAGCAGCTCAGCTAAGCTCATGAGGATGAGCTGGCTTTGCCCTGTGGAGTTTCTGAAGGGCCGGAAGGAAGCAGTGGTTTGGAATTCCCTTCGGGGACTCTTAACCTTTCAACACGCCCTGTTAGATAGATTCTGCCTCTACAGGAAAAATCAACAGGATCTTCAGGATGGCTCATGTCAAGAATATGTCCCAGGACAGGAGACAGGCTGTTCTTCCTGGTTTTACACACTAAATAATGGCCATGTGTCAGAGGTCATTTTAATCCACCTGTCTTCACTTCCTTACCATTTTAACCACTTCAGTTGTGTGAAACCATTATTCCCAGCTTTCCATTTGCCAGCCTGGCACTGTCCCAATTCAAGCCCCTTGCCCTCCTTACCCAACCCTGTCTTTGGCCTTGTGGAATCTGTAGGGATTAGAATCCAGACACTTTCTTTTATTTTTTTTTTTACTTTTTATTTTATATTGGAATATAGCTGATTAACAGTGAAAGGGGTAGTTAGGTAGTTTGGGACTGACATGTACACACTGCTATATTTAAATTGGATAACCAGCAAGGACCTAGTATATAGCACAGGGAACTCTGCTCAACATTATGTGGCAGCCTGGATGGGAGGGGAATTTAGGGGAGAATGGATACATGTATATGTATGGCTGGATCCTTTTGCTGTTCCCCCTCCTCCAGACCTTTTCCCTGATTAGGTCTTTGGGGCTCTGATTCCCTTTAGTGAAAGGTTGTTGGTCAAACCTCCCAGTGAACACGAGTTTTGACCATCCTAGTTTCACACAGAGAGAACTTAGGGACACTTTCCCTTTAAACATCTGCTTCTCACCTCTGGGTGAATTTTGAGGGAATTTGGAGAAATAGTTTGTATGAGAGCTATGGCATTGTTACCCAATTTCTTTATTCCACCCCCACTGAGGGTGACATGTTCATCCTGTTTTCCCCAGAACTTTCTCAGTCTAAGCACTGAAAGTCTTGTGTCCTGGGGAAGCCCTTCATTCTCAAGCAAATCAGGGCGAACCCCATTCCCCTCTGTCACAGCTTCTAGCTCACTATGTCCTTTAGCTCATGGATAATTTCCAGGGACCTCAATTGGCTAAAAATAAGGCAGTGCCAGGGAAGTGCTAAAATAATCTAGCCCCAGAATTGTTCTCTTCCTTTGGGCTATTATCCTTTACAACTCCATTAGGTCTTTGTTAGCATGGCCTTTCAGCTCAAGATGGCAAGATTTGTCACTTGTTTGCTTTCCTTCTTTTTGAAATAAATGAATGGAACAATAACAACAACACACAAAAACAACATCAACCAACCAACAACAATAACAAAAACCATGGCAAAAAGAGAAGGATCACTTTATTATTAGGACTCTCTCTTTTTCCCTGACATCGTAAACAAAGACTTTCCCATTTCTCCAAAGAAGTCACACAGATGGCCAATAGGCGCATGAAAAGATGTTCAGCATTGCTAGGGTTTACATAAATGCAAATCAAAATTACAGTGAGATACCACCTCACACAAGTCAGAATGATTATCATCAAAAAACCCACAAATAAATGCTAGAAAGGGTGTGGAGAGAAAGGAACCCTCCTACACGGTTGGTGGAAATGTAAATTGGTACAGCCACTATGGGGAACAGTATGGAGGTTCCTTAAACCAAAAATAGAGCTACCATATGACCCTCCAATCCCATTCCTGGGCATATATCCAGAGAACATGATCTGAAGGGATACATGTACCTTCATGTTCTTTGCAGCACTGTTTACAATGGCCAGGACATGAAAACAACATAGATGTCCATTGACAGAGGAATGGATAAAGAAGATGTAATAATATTCAGCCATTAAAAAGAATGTAATAATGCCATCTGCAGCAACATGGATAGACCTAGAGAGTGTCATACTAAATGAAGTAAGTCAGACAGAGAAGGGGAACTATGGTATGGCATCCCTTATAGATAAAATCCAAAAGGAAATGATACAAATTAACTTACTTCAAAATAGATAGAGACTCACTCACTTAGAAAACAAACTTATGGTTGCTGGGGGGAGGGATAGTTAGGGACTTTGGGAAGGTCGTGTACACACTATTATATTTAAAATGGATAACCAACAAGGATCTAGTGTATAGCACATGGAACTCTTCTCACTGTTATGTGCCAGCCTGTATGGGAGGAGCATTTAGGGGAGAATGGATACATGTCTATGTATGGTTGAATCCTTTCACTGTTCACCTGAAACTACCACAGCCTTATTAATCGGCTATACCTCAGTTGTTGTTCAGACCCTCAGTTGTGTCCAACTCTTTGGGACCCCATGGACTGCAGCATGCCAGGCCTCCCTGTCCATCACCAACTCCCAGAGCTTGCTCAAACTCAAGTCCATCAACTCAAGTCCATCAAGTCAGTGATGCCATCCAACCATCTCATCCTCAGTCGTCCCTTCTCCTGCCTTCAATCTTTCCCAACATCAGGGTCTTTTCCAAAGAGTCAGTTCTTCCCACCAGATGGCCAAAGTATTGGAGTTTCAGCTTTAGCATCAATCCTTCCAATGAATATTCAGGACTGATTTCCTTTAGGATGGGCTGGTTTGATCTCCTTGCAATCCAAGGGACTCTCAAAGGTCTTCTCTAACACCACAGTTCAAAAGCATCAATTCTTTGGTGCTCAGCTTTCTTTATAGTCCAACTCTCACATTCATACATGACTACAGGAAAAATGATGGCTTTGACTGTATGGACCTTTGTTGGCAAAGTAATGTCTCTGCTTTTTAATGCTGCCTAGGTTTGTCATAGCTTTTCTTCCAAGGAGCAAGTGTCTTTTAATTTCATGGCTGCAGTCACCATCTGCAGTGATTTTGGAACTCAAGAAAATAAATTCTCTCACTGTTTGCATTGTTTCCCCATCTATTTGCCATGAAGTGATCGATGCCAAGATCTTAGTTTTCTGAATGTTGAGCTTTAAGCCAACTTTTTCACTCTCCTCTTTCACCTTCATTAAGAGTCTCTTTAGTTCCTCTTTGCTTTCTGCCATAAGGGTAGTGTCATCTGCATATCTGAGGTTACTGATATTTCTCCCAGCAATCTTGATTCCAGCTTGTGCTTCATCCAGCCTGGCATTTTACATAATATACTCTGTATATAAATTAAATAAGCAGGGTGACAGTATACAGCCTTGATGTACTCCTTTCCCAATTTGGAATCAGTCCATTGTTCCATGTCCAGTTCTAACTGTTGCTTCTTGACCTGTATACAGATTTCTCGGGAGGCGGGTAAGGTGATGTGGTATTCTTATCTCTTTAAGAATTTTCCACAGTTTGTTCTGATCTACCCAGTCAAAGGCTTTAGCATAGTCAATGAAGGAGAAGTAGATGTTTTTCTGAAATTCCCTTGCTTTTTTGATGATCCAATGGATGTTGGCGATTTGATCTCTGGTTCTTCTGCCTTTTCTAAAACCCCAATACAAAATTAAAAATTTTAAGTTTGGGAAAAAATGATTATTCATGGACATTTTCTGTCTATATACTTTCTCTTGTTGAAGTATCCCTTTGGTGCTGAAGTGTCTAAATGTCCAGACCTGACTTCATTACTGAGATCCTGACCCTCTTTCCAATTGCCTGTCATTCACTTCCATCTGGATATGTCGTTAATGCTATCACCCCAAACAGGCCCCACTCAATCTCTTTGTCATGCTGCTAACATCATTTCTTCAGTCCACCAGATATGAAAACTAGAGCCTCTTCTTTGTATAGAGCAAGAGAGATAGAAAGATGGATCACAGCCATCAACTCATTTGAAGACCTTCCTTTATCCCCACCCACCCTTCTTGCATATCTTTTTTGGTCACATTAGTTCACACCCTCAAAAGTTTTCACTTTAGTTACTAGAATAGCTTGTAACTGTTGTCTCTATATTCTGTTTCCTCCTATTCACAGGCTGGTTTGGGCCCACACGAGATCTTTAGAGAGCAACAGACTACCATGCTGTGTTACTGGACCTTCCACTCAAACCGTCTGACAGTTCTGTCTTTGACAGTAACCCAGACTGAATTTCTGATATATTGAGTGAGGCATAGGCAGCCTTTGAATATTATTATTCTTCTGTGGACCATGGTTTTATGCCTTGTCATTTGCAGGAAAAGAACATATTAATAATCTTTTGCCATTTCCTTGACCTTGGTTTCTGTGGTCAAGAACTTATGATTGGCTAAAGTTGTCATAACTCAATACTGGTCACTCAGTTACTGATGCTTCAAACATCCTGAATCTCAGTAGCATTTCAGAGTCAGTGTAGTTAGAATAGTCACCTGGAAGGAAAAATAGGTCTTATGCATGTTTTGAAAAATCAAATAGTACTAAAGGACCTGTACTGAAAAACTATAAGTCACCACCCCTTTCCCTCCCACATAGCCAGTGTTATTTCACAGAGAAAATAGCATTTAATGTTTCCAATAATTATTTCCACACAACCTGGTGATAAGCTTATATTGCTATCAAGTGATTTATCAGTTTTAAAAATTTTAATTCATTTTCTGTTGAGATAATTGTGGATTTAACTCTATTAGACACCACTTCTCCCTCTCATTCTCCCCTAAAATTATTGCTATTTTAGTTAAACCAATGTTCAGTGACTATATCATTATTACTATGAAAATTTCATTCACTGTGGAGTTAAGTATGGTTTTATTCCTTTTCTGGTTTGGATTTTGTTTTTTTTTTTGTTTTTTTTTTCAGAATAAAAGTAATGCTTATTTCTATTTGCATGAACTTTTGTATACCTACTTTAAATTCTTTTCTCATATCTTCACATACCAGATATCATATCATATAATCCATGGAAACACTTTTTTCTGGGGAACTGATGTTAGAATCCTGCATCTCCCTGCTTCAATCTGAGCTGACTACTCTATCCAACCAGTGAGTGTTTAGCTGATGAAGGTAATTAACTGTAAGAGTGACTTTCAACATTAATGAATAGAAAGCAAAGTAGCTAATGAGATGGATGTGATTAAGTAATGAATACTCATAATGAAAAATAATTCAAACTGTATTTAAAAGAATATAAACTCAGAGCTTCACATAATACTTTGAGTTCCTGGAGGTCAAGTTCTGTGCTATAGTCTTTCTTTCTGTCTCCAATTGTGGGTGTAGAGTAGAGCTCAGAATTCTTTTTGGAACAGATGCATATGATCATGAGACCTGGGAGAACAATAGGTCTCTGTTGAAATGTTGGGACCTGAATCATGGAAGGCACACAGCTCATTGCACTCAGCATGGGTTGTCCATCCATGAAGAATCACAATGGGCTCGGAGCCCTCATTATCTTCCCCCAGCCCAGATCTCGGTATAAACTGTGGATGACCAGTTGTATAAGGTGAAACATAGGAGACAGAGAAGAGATCCTATTTACAGGCAGTCTCAGTTCAGTTTAGTCGCTCAGTCGTGTCTGACTCTTTGTGACCCCGTGGACTGCAGCACACGAGGCTTCACTGTCCATCACCAACTTCCGGAGTTTACTCAAATTCTTGTCCATTGAGTCGGTGATGCCATCCAACCATCTCATCCTCTATTGTCCCCTTGTCCTCCTGCCTTCAATCTTTCCCAGCATCGGGGTCTTTTCCAATGAGTCAGTTCTTCGCATCAGGTGGCCAAAGCATTGGTGTTTCAGCTTCAGCATCAGGCAGTCTGTCCCCTAACTATACAACTTGCCTGGGCTCTGGGGAAAGCTAAACATTATCTCAGGATATTGTCGGCATTCACTTCCTAGAATTACCCTGAGCTGTGACCTTCCGGCATAGGGAAGTGATTGCTATCTGGTCTGGTGAACTTTCTTAATCTCAGGGAGATCTTGGAAAGGATGAAAGGAGAGAACAGGGCAGCATGCCTCTCATCACACTGGCAACTGCCAACTCCTGAAAGTGGAGAAATGAGATGATCTCTGGCAAATAAAGGAACATGAGAAGGCTGAAAGGGAGAGGTGTATTGAAATAGGATTCTTAGCTCTCCTCCATGGTGGCCAATGTTGATCTAGTGGCAGGGATGAGAACTTGAGAAAAATCTTTCCTATCGTTGAAATGGCCGAGCCCTACTTCCCGCCTTCATCGTGTGGTTTCACTCCTATGCCAGGAGGCATGGTCCCTTCCCTTTCTTCCACTAGGTGGAGAGAAGAGCAGTGGGATGACCTAGGTCACTCCTGAAGGAAGTACACTGCCTTCTCCAAAGCAAAGCCATTATGTATCTGGATGGATAGGATGGTATCCAAGGAGGTGAGAAAGGAAAAGTAGACAGCTTCAGTTGCTCCCCATATTCCCCTTTGGCATACATTTGTGTAAGTGTTGATGATGGGTCATGAGACGGGGAGTGGGGAATGAAGTTCAAGCACATATGTGTGACTTCCTGGGTTAGCTGAGTGATCAAGTCTGATGTGCCTGAGCGTGGTTCTGTGTATTGGAGCTGTTAACATTAAGTTGGGGTCTCTCTGCAGACCTGTGTGTCTGCTGCTTTGTCTCATTTCCATATGTTGACCCTGAAAGTCCAAGACCAGAATAAATATCCGGCTGCTGGGCTGTGCCAGGAAACCTTGGGACATCGGGTTAGTCCACAGTGTTGTTTTTGGATGATTCAGGAGACATGAGCCTCTGGGATGGAAAATTAACCTTGTGACTGCCAGTCCTGGAATAGCCTCGACAGGACTGTGTCACACCCCTAGTTATTGAGGAAGGCACTGTTTCTCAGACTCCTGAGAGGGGCACCCCAGGAAACATACCTACTCCTCCCCCCATAGTATTTTTCAACCAGGCGGATGATCCAGATGGAGAGATGATAACCTGTTTCTTTAATTTTATGACCTTGTTAGGGGCTAGAATGAGATAGAAGATGTCCCTCACTGAGCCTTGAAGGAACTGTTTCTGAGCCAAAGAGGGAGGTGAGTTGTGGGGAGGGAGGGTGCTTGTCAAGGTCAGGTGACCCGGGATCCCTGCATAAACCATATATATGGCTAATGTCACACAGGTTAACAGCACAGGAAGTCCAGTGAGAGTTAGCCCATCACACACTGTCCTGTCTTTTTCATTAGCTTATTCCCTGTTCTATAATCTGTCACATCTGTGTTTCCAAAGGGAGCGATGCAGGTATGAGAAAACACGCTGTTTCCTTTCCTTGAGGTAATACTGTCTGTTTTTGACAATATGTGCCTGAGGGATTGAAGGATCAGCTGGATGTTGTCAAAGAGCCCCTGGGCATGTGGCTGATGACAATGAGCAAAGCTGCAAGGACTTTATTAGTCACTGGCCCAGGAAGCTGATCATCTCCTTCCCGACAGTGCACAAAGGTTCTGTTTCTTGATATGTGTACGTATGAAAATCACTTGGGCAAACTTACTCCAAGACCAGTTCATTACATCAGAATTTCTGGGGACAGTGCCTTGGCTTCAGTATTTTAAAATACATCTTAGTACTGTTGTGACATGTAGCCAGGGTTGCAAAACACTGAAATGATGGAACCCCTCAATCTGGAAATATGAATCCAGAACAGTCAGCAAGGCACCTCAGTATTGAAGAAGGAATAGAAAGGGAGACTATGCCTCCTTTATCCACATGAGATGCTGGGTCTTCTGGGTCATCATCACTGTGTGACATCTTCATGAGGTTCAGTGGACATGTCTGAAAACAGAGTGGGCCAATTAGATTTTCTGTCTCAGGAATTTGAAGGCATCCAAATATGGAAGACTTGAAAGTTAGGATTAGTTGGGGTGCAGTGGTCGTTATAAGTTTATGGTCATGAACATTTATGAGGTACAGAGACTCAGAGGCAATTGGTCAGCAAAGGGGAGAGGGTGAAACAGCAGTGGGAGAAGCAGAAGACTGACATGGGGGACTTAGAGAGGGAAAGACGGCCAGTCTTCAGAGATGCCTGGATTCCTCACCTGCTGAGATCTTTCCCTAGACTGCATTGCAACCAGAAAACCCTAACTAGAACTCTGATTTAGAACCTTAGGTGAGAAAGATATCGGTTTTTTGTTGTGTCTTCAAAGCCGGGCATATACCTGTCCCCAGTCTCAAATGCACTACTTTCCCTCTCTATCACTCAAACACTTTCTTTTTCTTCTTTTTTTTTTTTCATTTATTTTTATTAATTGGAGGCTAATTACTTTACAATATTGTAGTGGTTTTTGCCATACATTGACATGGATCAGCCATGGTTTTACATGTGTTCCCCTTCCCGATCCCCTCTCCCGCCTCCTCCCCATTCTATCCCTCTGGGTCTTCCCAGTGCACCAGCCCTGAGCACTTGTCTCATGCATCCAACCTGGGCTGGTGATCTGTTTCACCCTTGATAGTATCCTTGTTTCAATGCTATTCTCTCAGAACATCCCACCCTCGCCTTCTCCCATAGAGTCCAAAAGTCTGTTCTGTACATCTGTGTCTCTTTCTCTGTTTTGCATATAGGGCTATCGTTACCATCTTTTTAAATTCCATATATATGTGTTAGTATGCTGTAATGGTCTTTATCTTTCTGGCTTACTTCACTCTGTATAATGCGCTCCAGTTTCATCCATCTCATTAGAACTGATTCAAATGAATTCTTTTTAATGGCTGAGTAATATTCCATGGTGTATATGTACCACAGCTTCCTTATCCATTCGTCTGCTGATGGGCATCTGGGTTGCTTCCATGTCCTGGCTATTATAAACAGTGCTGCAATGAACATTGGGGTGCACGTGTCTCTTTCAGATCTTGTTTCCCCAGTGTGTATGCCCAGAAGTGGGATTGCTGGGTCATATGGCAGTTCTAGTTCCAGTTTTTTAAGGAATCTCCACACTGTTCTCCATAGTGGCTGTACTAGTTTGCATTCCCACCGTCAGTGTAAGAGGGTTCCCTTTTCTCCACACCCTCTCCAGCATTTATTGCTTGTAGACTTTTGGATAGCAGCCACCCTGACTGGCATTCAAACACTTTCTTCTTTTTAAAGAACAGTTTGAATATCACTTCTGCTTGACTCCCTCAGAACAGGTTACTACCCACTCTTTGCTCACTTTTACCAGGATTTTGCTCAGATCTTTATTTATTCCTTTCCACATTAAATCATAATTTTCTGTTCACGTGTCTTCTGTACTTGATTTTGAGCTCTTTGAGGATAGAGGTTATGTCTGATTTATATATTTCACCAGTATCTGATGTTGTTCTTGGCACATAGAGTTGCTAAATCGAAGTTTGTTAATTGAATACATTCTTAAAGATCAAATGGGCCTGAGTTTGTTAAACTTTCTGTTTTCTCATACACCTGGAAAAAGATAGATAAAGTCTTCTTTATCAGAACTCCAGGTCTGAAGCTTGCAAGTAATTTCTCTCATAGTTTCTTATTTAAAATATCTACTTTTAAAATCCTAAAAGTCTAAAAATCCTAGAAAATCCTAAAAATTTCTTGCAGAAATCCTTAGCAGAAAACAGTACTCTTCTTTCTTTAGATCTAATGCTTTAGCAGAAAATTTAAATGAGAACTAAGACATAACAATAATATTAGTTTATAAACAACAAGGTTCTACTGTATAGTACAGGAAACTATATTTGCTCTCCTGTGATAAACCGTAATGAAAAAGATTATAAAAGACAATGTATATATGTATTACTGCATCATTTTATTGTAGAAAGAAATATCAACAACCTCAGATATGAAGATGATACCATCTTAATGGCAGAAAGCAAAGAGGAACTAAAGAGCCTCTTGATGAAGGTGAAAGAGGAGAGTGAAAAAGTTGGCTTGAAACTCAACATTCAGAAAACTAAGATCGTGGTATCTGGTTCCATCACTTCATGGCAAGTAGATGGGGAAAAAATGGAAACGGTAGAGATTTTATTTTCTTGGGCTCTAAATCACTGAAGACAGAGACTGCAGCCATGAAATTAAAAGATGCTTGCTCCTTGGAAGAAAAGTTATGACCAACCTAGACAGCTTATTAAAAAGCAGAGACATTACTTTGCCAACAAAAGTCCATCTAGTCAAAACTATGATTTTTCCAGTAGTCATGTATGGATGTGAGAGTTGAACTATAAAGAAAGCTGAGTGCTGAAGAATTGACACTTTCAAATTGTGGTGCTGGAGAAGACTCTTGAGAGTCCCTTGGACAGCAAGGATCTCAAACCAGTCAATCATAAAGGAAATTAACCCTGAATGTTCATTGGAAGGACTGAAGCTGAAGCTCCAATACTTTGGCCACCTGATGTGAAGAGCCTACTCATTGCAAAATACCCTGATGCTGGGAAAGATCAATGGCAGAAGGAGAAGGGGGTGACAGAGGATGAGATGGTTGGATGGCATCACTGACTCAATGGTCATGAGTTTGAGCAAACTCTGGGTAATAGTGAAGGACAGGGAAGCCTGGAGTACTACTGTCCATGGGGTTGCAAAGAATTGGACACAGCTTAGTGACTGAACAATGAACAACAAAAGAAATTAACACATTGTAAAACAACTATACATCAATTAAAAATTAAAAATAATATTAGTTTAAGCTTAACCTGCTTTATTATTTAATGGCAATAGTTAGTTAGTCATTTAGTCCTGTCTGAATCTATGTGACTCATGGGCAGTAGCCTGCCAGGCTCCTCTGTCTGTGGAATTCTCTAGGCAAGAGTACTGGAGTGGGTAGCCATTTTCTTCTCCAGAGGATCTTCCCGACCCAGGGATTGAACCCATGTCTCCTGTGTCTTCTGCATTGCAGTCAGGTTCTTTATCACTAGTGCCACTCTTTACAAATTAATTATCTAAGCAACTAAAATAAGCCAGTTAGCATAACTGCCCCGAACATGGGAAATGCAAACTTACTGGTTACTATGGTGACATGATGACTCAAATTACATTAGTGGTTGTGTAAATACTTGACACCTGGAGCCAAAATGGATCTATATTTTGCATACTTACCTGAGCCAATTATATGATATCTATGAGTATATCTGGGCTTCCCAGGTGGCTCAGTGGTAAAGAATCTGCCTACTGATGCAGGAGATGTGAAAGATGCTGGTTCGATCTCTGGATCAGGAAGATCCCTGGAGGAGAAAATGGCAACCCACTCCAGTATTCTGGACGGGCTAATTCTATGGACAGAGAAGTCTGTGCACTACTGTCCAAGGGGTTGCAAAGAATTGGACATGCCTGAGCAACCACACATGCACGCATGAGTATATCTGGAACTCCATGGATATAATATCCTCATAGAGTGATCTCGTTTTGTCTGTGACGCTTCATTTATGACTTACAATGTGTTCAGTAAGGAGTTACGGGTCTTGTGTCACAGGCTACTCCTGGCTAGTCAGATAGCCTGTAATGAGCCAGTGTGAACCCACTGAATTAAGAGTATCTTTTAAAATGTAAAACTTTTTCGCCTATTAACAAAATAGAGCTTTTATGCTCATTTCTCCCTCCATTCTCCCTATCTGTCCTCCCAGCAAGTGGTCAGTTTAATCTGCTGTGTCTGCTTTCTGTACGGGTTCTGGGAAAACATATCATCATGCTTAAGTGCAGATGTTCTTATTTATTCTCTAATGACTTTTTTGGCTGCCCTGAGTGGCATGCGAGACATGCAGGATCTTAGTTCCCTGACCAGGGATCAAACCTGGGCTCTTGGAAGTGAGAGCACAGACTCTTAACCACTGTACCTCCAGGGAATTCTCTCTTTTAATTTTTATTTTTTGAGATAATAGTAGATTCACAGGAATTTATAAGAAATAGTACAGAGGATCCCATTTACTCTTAACCCAGTTTCTTGATGGAAACATCTTAGAAAACCATACAGTAACCCCCTGCTCCAACCTCCAAGTACAGTTTTGCTTTTTATGATTTATTACCCATGGTCTGTGAGGTTAACATGTTGGTCTAAAAATATTAAGTGGAAGAGTCCAGAAATAAACAATTTGTAAGTTTTAAACTGTGCATTATTCTGAGTAGCTTGATGAAATTTTGCTCTGTCTGACAAAATGTGAACCATCCCTTTGTCCTGTGCATCACACCTGTTGGCCATTTAGTAGCCGACCTGGTTATCAGAATAACTGTCATGGTATCGCAGTGCTTATATTCAGCCCTTATGCTCTAAAAGTTGAATCCTTGTGATGTAACCCTTATTTTACTTAATAATGGTTGTGCCTTTTTACCTTCCTACCAGCAATGTATGAATGATTGTTTCATCACATCCTCACCAGCATATAGTGTTGTCATTATTTTTATTTTAGGTGTTCTGATAAGTAAATCTCTGATGTGTTATATCTCATTGTGACTCTATTTTCCCAACAACTAATATTGTTGAATATCTTTTCTTATGCTCTTTTTCTGTCTTTATATCCTTTTTGGTTAAATATATTTTCATTTTTTTTTAACTCTCTAATTGGATTTTTTTTTTTTTTTTTTTTGTATTTCTATTGTTGGGTTTGAGAGTTCTGTATATGTTCTAGATTATAGCCTTTCTTGGGGATGTGTAGTTTACACATATTTTTTCTAGTCTATGGCTTAACTTTTCATCCTCCTAACAAATTCTTTTCCAGAGCAAAAGTTTAAATTTTGATGAAATCCAATTTATCCAGTTTTGTCTTTATGGATTTTATTTTTAGTGTCAAGTCTGAGGCCTCTTTATGCCTAGGCCTAGCTCCTAAAAAACTTTCTCCTATACTTTTTCCTATGAGTTTTATAGTTTTATGTTTTATATTTGTGTGTGATCCATTTTGAATAAATTTTTATACAAGGTGTGGGACAAAAGAAGACCTATTGTGATGTTTGTGTGACAAAAGATGCCTGAGGACTGTAAGGGATGAAAAACAGCTTGGGGAGCTGGGAGACAATGGTTTATGCATAGCTCCTCTGTGGAGAGAAAAGAGTCCTTATTAGCAAGTTCTTCATTTCAGCCCCTACAGGAGGAAAGATGAGTGTGTTAGGAGGAGTTGAGATCAGGGTTGAGATCCTGAACCAAAGCTGTTATTGCCTTAAATTCTTGAAAAAAAGTGAAAGTGAAAGTGTTAGTCGATCAGTCGTGTCCGACTCTTTGTGACCCCATGGGTTGTAAAATCATCAGGCTCCTCTGTTCATGGAATTCTCCAGGCAAGAATACTGGAGTGGATAGCCATTTTCTTCTCCAGGGGATCTTCCCAACCCAGGGAACGAACCTGGGTGTCCTGAATTGCAGGCAGATTGTTTACTGTCTGAGCCACCGGAGAAGTCTGCCTTTCATTTATTTCTAAGTGTATTTCCTAGATAATGTTCAATTATTTATGAGGAAGTTACAGGCAGATGTACACATTTTGCTGCCATAGGTGTTTAGCACCCCTTTGGGAAAGCATAGCTTGTTGGCAGCAATTTCACTGTCAGGATGTGTAACATATGGTGATAAGGATGCTTTACTCCGTTAGAAATAGGACCATGGGCTGGTAACTGAGAGCTAGAGGCCTGCCTCTCAGGAGGATCTATCTATGGATTGCTTGGGATGGGGAAAATTCTTAATAAGCACTTTATTCTCATTATGTGATAATTTAATTTTCTGAATATCTAAGAACAACAGTACTCTAGCTTCTTTATTAATTCTCATCAATTTATAATTTCCTGCTAATTGCATTTTCTTCTTTCCTCCTTCCTTCCTTGTATCACCTCTATACAATGTTAAAGTGGGTTTGACTCTTATGTAATCTAAGCCCCTGTGTGTTAAATGGAGGATCAAAATGAAATGTCATCAGCCGTTAGGATTTTTATGATGGTGGAAAGAGACTGGAAAATTTTTTTATGCATGGTAGGACTGAGGTGAGGGAAGATGTTGTGATGCAGAATTTGAAGGAGGAGGATGCGATTAAATGGTCATTCCAAGGAAGGAAATGACCTGTCATAATAAAGAAGGTAAACTGATTGGCTTGAACAGGAATGGAGATTCTGCTGGTGACAAGGAACAGCAACATGAATGAGAGATGTTGCTGGATCAGGGACTGGTAAGGAGGCAGAGTGAGTCTTGTGAATTTGACTTGAGGATTAATAAGAAGCCCAAGTCTGTTTTGAAGCAGTGATGCTGCTACTGTGAGTTCAAGGTTGCCTCAAGGACTGTGGAGGAAAGAACATCTCACGTCTCAGTCTTGGGCTTAAACCAGCCATGTGGGTAAAGATCCAGGGCTCCAGGGAGAAGGTGGAATTAAATGTGCTGTGTGCACAGATGTATAGATAGGAGGGTAGTCACTGGGGGAGGATTGTTACTTCAGAAGAAGTGAATATGCCAAGATGTGTTCCATCTAAGAAGGGGTCATTTCTGTTGCTGCTGCTGCTGCTAAGTCGCTTTAGTCGTGCCTGACTCTGCGACCCCAGAGATGGCAGCCCATCAGGCTCTTCTGTCCCTGGGAGTCTCCAGGCAAGAATACTGGAGTGGGTTGCCATTTCCTTCTCCAATGCATGCATGCATGCTAAGTCACTTCAGTCATGTCTGACTCTGTGACCCCATGGACAGCAGCCCACCAGGTCCCTCTGTCGATGGAATTCTCTAGGCAAGAGTACTGCAGTGGGCCTCCACTTATTTCTTTAGTTTCTAAGTCTACACGAAGGGAGAGTCATTAATCCTATGAGAGACAGAGCATAGAGACTGTACCCATTTATGAGCCCATCTCCACTGTTCCTCAACCACTGCCCTGCCCCCTCCCCACCAAATTCCTAAGGTAGTGCTCAACCATAATATTATAACTGAGCAATTTGCGTTTGTCTGAAGTGCAGCAAGTCAAATGCTGAGACTCAAATTTTCAGAGAGAAAGAGTTTATTCACAAGGCAACCAAGAGGGGAGATGGGAAGACACATCTGAAATCCACCTCCCCAAAGGTGAGGCACACATGATATTTGTGAGTTAGAGCTGAGGATGGAGAGTGTGGGAAAAGCTGAGTGGCAATAAGAAATAAGTGAGCTAATGGAAAGAGCTTGATAAAAGATAAAAGCAAAGAGCTTGTGAACCCATGGCACAGAAGGCCATCCTCTTGATGGCAGGAGTTTGAAGGGAAGTAAGCGTATTTGAAAATTAATTTCTATTGGAGTATAGTTGCTTTACAATGTTGTGTTAGCTTCCACTATACATCAAAGGGAATCATCTGCACGTGTATATGTAGCCCCTCTTTTTTGGATCTCCTTCCCTTTTAGGTCACCACAGAGCCTTGAGTAGTTTCCTATTCTATACAGTATACTGGTTCTCACTCATTAATTATCTTATGCATAGTATCAATAGTGTATATATGTCAATCCCAAGCTCCCAATTCCTCCCCCTGCTTTTCCCCCTTGGTATCCATCTATTTGTTCTCTATGTCTATGTCTCTACTTCCACTTTGCAAATAAGATAACCTATACCATTTTTCTAGATTCCATAAATACAGATTAATGTACAATATTTGTTTTTCTCTTTCTGACTTACTTCACCCTGCACGACAGTCTCTAGGTCCATTCATGTCCCTACAAATGACCCAATTTTGTTCCTTTTTATGGCCAAGTAATATTCCATTATATATATGTAGCACGTCTTCTTTATTCATTCCTCTGTTGATGGACATTTAGGTTTCTTCCATGTGCTGGCTATTCTAAATAGTGCTTCTGGGAACACTGGAGTGCATTTGTCTTTTTGAATTATGATTTTCTCTGGGTATAGGCCCAGAAGTGGGATTGCTGGGTCATATGGTAGTTTTATTTTCAGCTCTTTTAAGGAGCCTCTATGCTGTTCTCCATACAAAGTAAGGATTTTGTTGCAAGGTACCAAGTGAGGGAGTAGCAGTCTCAGATTCACTCCATTTTGATCTTTGGGTCAAGAGTTTTTTAAGGGGAAGAGCAAAGAAGCTGGTGATTAATCATCATCTTATGCTGTTTCTTAATCTGTTACATGCTTTTGGTCTGGTGGCCTTTGACCTGAGGTTGACCCTACTTAATCTGTGAAAGTCACTTTGCCCTGAAAGCTAACTCAGAACATCACGTAAACAGTGATGCTTATCAGAAATCAGTGGCTCAAGACATTATTGATTAGGCAAAGATGTGACTAAACAGGGCCCAGGACGAAAGGGAATAAAAGAGGAATGAGAGGAACAAGAACAGAAATCTAGGCATTTGTCTTAATTATAAACTAGTCATAGGAGTCAGTTTCATAACTGTCATTCTGGGCAGGTGCAACTCAGCTACAGGCTTCTTTATGGGATGCATGTTCAGAAAATGATGGTATTAACATGTTATGAGGATGGAGTTGCTGACCCTCTCAAGTCAAAAGGTCACCGAGACGGACTCCCAAGCATGCCCAGTTGGAGGGTCAGTGGTTCCAACCAGCTTCAGCCAGCCAAGCTTGAACCGGACAGCTGACTGCAAGTTCCTGGAAAACAACTTGGACAAACAGCTTATTGTTTAGGCTATGTGATGCTTGAAGGACATGCAAGGTTTTTGTAGCAACAGTGAAAGTGAGATTGATCTGTGAAGGCCGGTCGCAGCTCATTATTTACTGAGCAGGTTACAGTTTAATGGATCTGATAACTACCCTTGGTTTCACATTTACCTACCTACCACATGCTCCCCTCCAAGAAGGCTAGAACCTGACCACACTGCCTGAGCAGCCCCAAATTCAAGATTCTCTTCCAGGCAGATTTTCATCCCATCAGCTTTGGCACATTTGTTTATTGCCTGTACATTAGGAAGAGGAAAGACATCAGAGGATGGTGTTCTTTTTCTAAAACAATGTCTTATAATTCCTGACTTTTCTCTATTTCTCTTGTTTGCAGTTTATCCAACTATCCACTAAACCCCAGCAAGTGCACAAAGCTCAGAATCTTCTCACAGGCAAAGCAGCTTAAGGAAAATGTAGTCAAGAGTTTACATAGAGCTGAGATAAATTACAGGTACCTCGTCTTTACTAAGTATAAGCTCAAAGAGGTCACTCGTGGGCTCCCTGCTTTCATTTCCCCTTTAGTGTGGCTTGGGGTCATTGTTTATTTATTTTTAGATAGGACATCTCTCCCCCTCATGTTTAGGAAAAACTTGTTTACCTGTTAGTGCTATTTCTCTCTGTTTGGCTTTCACTCTTTTTCTAGCCTTCTTCTCCTCTTCCCAAATCTATGAGAAAAAATATGTTTTTCTTGCTGCAGCTGCAAATCCATTCATGAGCTCTGCCCTCAGACATTTCTTTGAACTTCTGAGCAGCATCTCTTCAGAATCTGGGCACCCAGAATGGTAACTTATGTTTGATTTGCCAGGTGTCTTACTTTAGTCAGCATAAATCAGGATCTCACAGGGAGTATTTCTCCATTTATTTCTCTTGTCCTATCTTTGGTATTATCTTCCCTGTAGCTCAGTTGGTAAAGAGTCTGCCTGCAATGCAGGAGACCAGGTTTGATCCCTGGGTCAGGAAGATCCCCTGGAGAAGGAAATGGCAACCCACTCCAGTATTCTTGCCTGGAGAATCTCACGGACAGAGGAGCTTGGCAGGTTACGGTCCATGAGATCGCAAGAGTTGGACACGACTCAGCGCCTAAACCACTACCACCATCTTTGGCTTTTTTTTTGGTGGGGGGCAGGATGATTATCACAGCATCTCCACTTTATTCAGCTCTTCTTGTGTTTTTTGTGATTACTTTCTAAATCCAGTTTCTTTAAACAATCCCCACTTCCCCAAATTCTCCACCTCACCTCAGTCTCTCTCTATAACCATTTCTTTAGCCTCAGATGGCTCACTCATAACATTTAGATACATATAAAATATGTTATGAACTCCTTATAAATGATTTAGGGGTTCAAAGCCCTCTGCATTTTTATTACACATTATCATTTGAACATTAAGGGTATGATAATTGTTCGCATCCACACATTTAAGTGCTCATGAACTTAATGAGATATTTGCAGCTCTAGCATGAAAAAAAAAACCTCATTTTTCGCATAGATTGGGCAAAAGAATGAGAATTCTAGAAAAAGGCAATGACAGATATTTCACAGAGGCAGACTGTTGTATTTCCTTTAAATTCTTCCTTTGGATTCTTTCTTCCAGAGCTTAGACACAACTTCAAGGAACTCTCTCCTAGAATCAGTCTTTGTGATACAGGTAGTCTTTTTTCACCCCAAAATTCTTATGTAAATTATGCAAATAGATGTTCAGTAAGCTTGGAATATGTCCCTCATAGATCTATGGGAAACATACTCTCTAAATCAAGTCTTTGGGTGGGAAGATCTATTCTAGATCAGATTATAGGGGGTTGAAGAGCAACAAGGGTGATTAGGAGACCAAAAGAAGAGAAACCAAATGTAAAATAGAAGAGTTTTGAATAGAGGATGGAGAATAAAGAAGAAAAGGCAAGAATAGCAAGCCTTGCTGGGAGTTCTAATTATCAACAATGGACCCCAAATATGGTTCCTATTGATGAATCAACTATTTCATTATTACCTACAACTTGAAGCTGTCTCATTGGATGTACATAGAATGTGATATCAGGTGTAACCAAACTGTATCTGGATATATGTAAAAACCTAATAACGGAAAACCAGTAAGTTCCTCTTTGATTCTGCCAGGAAAGTTAAAGGAATCTTAGAATAAGAGAAGTGTATCACTAGGTATGTAATTGAAGAAAGTTGGAGAAAGAAAATAAGTCCAGAGCATGTTAAGTACCAGGGTTGAAAACCTACTCTGTTTTTGTGATGAAGCAGAGTAGGACATCACTAAATGGCTTCTCAGTGGTATCTCTCTTTCTGAGGGTGGGGCTGAGGATGGTCTACAGTCTTCGGTAGCAAGCACTGAGACGGCTCCCCGTGGGCACAACTCATGATCTTGCCTTCACTCTGCACCTCATGTCATCTTTCCATCACGGCCTTAACAGCCAACATGCCGACCCTCTCCCTTCATAAAATGTTATCAGATCCCCCCCGATCCTGCCTCCTGCCAACTTTGCATGATCTCATGGAAGTTTATTCCTCTTACTTCTCCTTAGCTATGCTTTTGGTTGCTAACACTTGGGAAGTCAAGGAGTAGGTGGGGTGTTCTTTTCACAATGTGCAATTCTGGGCACCTGCTACTTCCTCTTGGGCTCCATCTGCATATCTCTTTGTCCAAGTAATAGATGTTAACACACCGCTTGGATGACAGGACTTCAGCTGTGTATGAGGGGATCTGGGGACAGAGTAAGCTTAGCTTAGTCACTGAATCCAATTAGACGTGGTTCTGGCCTTTTCTGAGTTCATCTCCTCACATCGTTAGTGTGATGTCTCCTTCCTTTTCTACTGCTATTGATGAATTTCACCAAAAAAGACACTCTCTGCTCTCAAACTATTTCTAGCTGATCTATCAGCTAATCTACCTGGTTAGATTATGCCTTCTAGGATTTAAAAAATGTTATTTAATCTTGTTCTTTTCTCTTATGTTTGAACATATAATCAAACAGCTTTGGATTGTAATGAAAAATGCCCCACTCTTACTATGCCTAATGATTCCCAATATTGCTTTATTTGATGACATTTATAGATTGATACTTGTTTTATCATAAGCATCATCATTTTTCAGTTTTCTGTGTTTGATTTTTATTATTTTCCCATTAAAATACTTAAGCAATTGTGCAGACAAAATTGAACTGTATCTAATACAATGCCATATGAGATACTTGAATGTTCATAGATCCATAGGTATATGAACTTGGCTTTGTGAAAGGTGAGTTAGGTGTGTCCATGTAGAGTATGTGCAAGGTCATGTCTATAAAAGTATGAAGTACACAAATCAAAGATTACTTGTTCTCTCCTCTTTGGGGGCTCAAATCCAAGTCCCACCTACTAGGTGCATCCTACAATAAGTCTTCCTCTGTACTATCAGCAGGGAAATGAAGCCACCACTAACAGCTCCTTCCTGGGGTTGTTGAATGAGTCAGATGAGACAGAGCCTGTGGGAAGCACATAGTAAAGGTGTTTTTTCTGTGAGAGATCAGGAACAAGGGAAGTGTATGTAATTCCCTGAGTCCTTAGGCACTGGAGGTAATGTATGTCCTCAGATTGCTGAAGAAGTCAGGGAAGCTAATCTTGCTGGTAAAGAAATACAAAATGCCTTTGTTTTTGGTATTCAGAGGAATGGAATTCTAGGGGCTTCCCTGGTGGATCAGATGGTAAACAATCTGCCTGCATTGCAGGAGACCTGGGTTGGATCCCTGAGTTGGGAAGATCGGAGAAGGGAATGGATACCCACTTCAGTATTCTTGCCTGGAAATCCCACGGACAGAGGAACCTGGCAGGCTACAGTCCATTGGTTTTGGTATTCACAAGAATGGAATTCTACCTCCATTAAAGTGTTTCTTTGCCATATTTTTTCATTTCTCCATAAACCTATATGATATACTATAACAGTACCTGTGTGCTTGTATAATTACTATTTCACAGTTATAAATAGGTCCTTGATTTCTTATTTTGGTTTCACTTAATGTCTTGATTCCTACATCTATGGATTCCTCTCCCCTGAATACCAACTTAGAAAAGTGCATTTAGGACTCATCTCCCCTGCTTAAATGGGAAAATTGAGGCCCTGGGAGAAGATGTTCTAATGATCATCCTTGGGCAAGAGAGTAAACCTCACCCAAAGCTTGACACTCAGGTCCTGGTGATTCCTTTTTTTTCTAAAAGAGTTATTTTTACTGCTTCCACCATCTCTCTCATTCCCAGTTTATAAGAAAATAGTTGGGTCCAGTTTTTCCTTCTTGGCTGACCAGAGACAATAATGCAGTTTCTTAGCTCACTGTCTTTTCTCCTGCATTGTCTGTGTCTAAAGCAATTGGGGCCCAATTCTTTGCCCCTTTTTCCCACTTCCTCACCCCAGAGTGCACATCCCAGGCTGCTGTCAGGCCCCATGTCCACAGGGGACAGCAGAGGGAGAGAGAGAGAGTGGTCACAGGTCCCAGGTGGTCCCTGCCTGCTCCCTGGAGCTCACATCTCCCCAGCCGAAGATGACGCTAGGATGCGCTCACTCCCCAGGGGAGACAGCTGCTCCTTCAGAACCCCTGTCATGCTCTGTTCAAACATGCACAGAGTCAGTACTGAGGAGAGCTGGAGGCAGCCACCTTCCCAGTGCATTCTGGTTTCAGGTCTTCCACCAGGAGTGTCTGCAGGGATACAGAGAGAGGGGCCCAGCAGGGTGGGGTGTCTCCATCCTGGAGTTGTGTTGTTTCTGTTACTTTGGGTGTCTCCAGTGGTGCTGGGGTTGGGACCTGTGCCTGCAGGGAGTGTGGAGGGACCTCGTGGCTCCTTTGTAACTCACTGGACTTGCGCTGTTGTCCACTGGGTGCAGCCACCAAGGTCAAGTCCTGCATCTGGACCTGGGTGGCAGGGTGGGACCTGGCCTGGGCGAGTCCCTGCCTTCCCTCCTGTCTCTGTCCTGCCCCTCTCAGAGCCTTCACAGCACTTGTCATCCAGGTTGGTCATCTCAACCTTATTTACTGTCTGTTTCCCCAATTTGCCTCTGAGGTCTGGGGTTATTTTGTTCACAATGTATGTCTGGAACCCTGGTAGGATCAAGTCCAATCAGTCATTCAGTCATATTTCCTGAATGAATGAGTGAAGGATGGGTGATTTGAGTTGCCTGCATTCTCTTGCTATTGCTGATTTGGGGTTCAGCCGCGAAGGTCCTGCTGACAAGATTCCACTCCCTGCACGTGTAGGGACAGGCACGCGTTGTGGACAAAGAGGAAACACCAGTCATTGACGTTGAGAGGGGAGGCAAGATCATAAACAGGGAGAGGGAAGTCTAAGGGTGAAAAGTTTTGGCAGGAGGAAGACAAGAGGGATTGAGGTGAGAGTGTAATAGAAAACTAGTTTGAGAAGTTTGCTGGCTGGTGTGAGGGGGGACTGAAGCCTGCTATACCAAGTGGAGTATTCCTGACTCCAGGGTCATCCCTAAATTAACTCCCTCACCTCTCATTTCAAGACTTCAAATATTTTAGAATGTACCGTCTCAGGATGTGATGTCATGGAAACCCATTGGGTAAGAAAGACCTTGCTCTCTGGGTGGTAGTGATAGTGAATAAAACATAAAATAGGCCCATGGGCTAAATTCCTTTCTCACTCATGCATTTATAACACCTGCTGAATGGGACACACGTCAGTATGGGGCCCAGTAGGCGAGATCACAATCGGGCAAGTGGTACGTGGAGGAGCTGTGACCTCCTAGGAGACCGACCACCATGAATTCTTCACGAGTGATGTAGCACTCTAGGCTGGACCTCTCTCTGGTTCCCCAGTAACACGTGAGACCCAAGTGAGATCCCTTCTTCAAGAAAAGGGGCACCCTCCCTGTCTCCTACCCATCACTATCTCCTACTCATCACGGATGGTCAACAGCCAATCATGGGAATTTATTCTTTAGTACATTCTTTTTAAAACCATTTATTAAAGAATAAATGTTTGCAGACCTAAGCAACAGACTTTGAATCCTGTGTTCAGAGATCGGTATATTTTCAAATTCAGAAGATATCACATACTTGGCATTTGTTACTGTAAACAAGTAGGTACTGGAATGAGAAGACTCTGGTTTCAAACCCCAGCTGTACATTTATTGTCTATATGACTTGGGATGGAGATCCTTACACATTTTGAGATTTTTAATCACCTGTGATATGGAGATGGAAGCTTTTGCAGCCACTTTGCACTGCAGGCGCTAGTGCAGGGCGGGCACTTGGTGAATGAGGTCTACCCATTCACAGCCCCTGGTCCACAACACTGTAGTCAGAAATTCCTCGGCAACCAGAAGTTCTTTTTTAATTTTGTGTCCAACTAGATTCTTGGGTTTCACTGGTGGCTCACATTGTAAAGAATCTGTCTGCATTGCGGGAGACCTAGGTTCGATCCCTGGGTTGGGAAGATCCCCTGGAGAAGGGAAAGGCTACCCACTCCAGTATTCTGGCCTGGAGAATCCCATGGACAGAAGAGCCTGGTGGGCTACAGTCCATGGGGTTGCAAAGAGTCAGACAACTGAGCAACCTACTTCCTTCCTAATTAGATAGTGAAACCTAATCAGACTTTAACAGGGAGTCTATTTATTGCCTTTCTTTATTCTGTTCAGTGTGACTATGTGTGTACTTTGCTTCAGAAATAGTAATGTGTTTGATTTCAGGGTGTTCCAGACCCTTCTGGGATTGGATTATGATACACACCTGTTCTCACCTTATCTTTCTCTCTTTGTTTTTAAAGATTTTTTTTTGATGTGGACCATTTTTAAAGTCTTTATTGAATTTATTACAATAATGCTTCTGTTTTACGTTTTGAATTTTTGGCCTTGACGTGGGATCTTAGCCCCTCAACCAGGGATCAAACCCATACCCCTGCATTAGAAGGGGGAGTCTTAACCACTGGACAGCCAGGAAAATCCCCATTTTATCTGTCTGATGAGAAATTGTCAGGCCATGACTGCTCCATTAACTTCTGTTAAAGTCTAAAATGCGCATATGCAAATAATCATATAAGAACACATGAATTTCCATTTTCAAAATCTCTTTGCTTAGGACTAGGAATGAAAACTCAATAGATGACCTCATTCAATTGTTTAATCAAAATTTACAAAGTCCTTATATTTTGTAAGATATACATCTTACAAAAGGTGCTGTGAAGGCTGCAAAGATGAAAAGAGAGACCCGCCACTGAGAAACCAGGAATTTAGTGCTTGGGATGAGGGTGGCACAAGAAAAATTGTAATATGCAAGGAAGAGCATGCTGACTTCCTTGGTTGGGATTCCAGGCAGGACAGGTTCACCACTGGATAGAGGGTGAAGGTTCATAAAGGTGGGACATTTGAAATGTGGGTAGGAATGTGCCAGGCGAAGATGAAGGATGGGGTATTCTGAGCAGAGGGAGCAGTAAGGAAAAGGTGTGACAGCAGGGTGAAATTAACTGTTTGGAGAATAGTAAGTGGCCCAGCTTGGTGGAAGCACAGAGTGTGTGGTAAGAAGGAGGTGAGGATAAGGCTTGAGGGGAAGATGGGCAGGATGGTAGAAAGTGGGACTGCCAGGTGGAGTTTGCTCAATTTAGCAGACAAGGGAAGGGATAGTATTGCTTAAAAAAATTTTTTTTTTCTGATTGCTAAACTAATGTGTTCAAATAAAAAGAACTTGGAAAACAAACAAAATATATTAATATATATATATATATATATATATATATATATATACACATACATATATGAAAACATGTCAATGATCATAATCTACACCTAGAGATAACTGTTGTTGATATTTTATTTTACTTATTTTATTTACTTAATATTTTATTTAGTTAGTAAATTTAATTAATTTAAATTATTGCTTATTTAATTTAATATTTTTATTTACTTATTTTTTTAATTAATTTTTTTTTTTTGCTGCACTGGGCTCCCTTTTACAGGGCAGGCTTTCTCTAGTTGCAGCGCTAAGGTTCTCTAGTTGTATGTGTGGGCTTAGTTGCCCCATGGCATGTGGGATCGTAGTTCCCAGATAAAGGATGGAACCTGCGTTCCCTGCATTGCAAGGTGGATCCTTAACCACTGGACCACCAGGGGAGTCTCCATTGTTAATATTTTAAAATGAGTCCTTGCAGTCTTTTTCTGTATAAAGGTAGAAGACTTAGCTAGTTTGATTAATTAATTCTGAGGGTAATGTATAAATGAAACCACATTGCTTCAGATTATTTGAAAAACAGCCTTTGGACATAATCCTGTAGAAAAAGAAATATAACAGCAGTATATGGGTAGGTTGGATATACTGATATGTATAAATAAGAAAGCCATTAAGAATGCTGCTGTGATGATTAAGATGAAACAAATCCTTGAACCTGGATGGTGGCTATGAAAAAAGAAAGATGACAGGATGAGAAAAAACTGTATTTAAAAGGACGGCAATTCAAGTGTTTTAGAAGGAAAAAGGAAAACTCAGAAATACCTTCCAGGTTTCAAGTCAGGGTGACTGGGGTTTTGGGGGGAATGGACATGATACTAGCTTTAGGGGATGATTGTGTGTGTATTTTTTTACCCATTTTGAGTATGTGGTGGTGTGAGATGTGGGTTGAGAACAAAAAGGCAAATTCAAGATTCATTTACATTTTCAAGATTTTTCTGGTTAAGGGAGACGATGAGTTTTCTGAAGGAGAGACTAGAGAGACAAAAGATGGATTGGAAGAGAGATGTGGGGACATTCATATTTAGAAAAGAGCAGAACAACAGGAGCTAGAGAAGGAGCCAGCCAAAGAAAAGTCAGAATTGTCAGAGAATTGGGAGTCAAGTGGCTCTACAGTTAAGGGTGGAAGCTATTTCAAAACATTGTGATTCACAGAGTGAAATGCCACAGAGAAGGCAAGAAGGATGAGGACTGGGCACAAAGGATGAAAAGAAATCATGTATAAGGTACCAGATCCTGAGACATGGAAGTGTTAGTTGCTCAGTTGTGTCTGACTCGTTGTGACCCCATGGACTGTAGACTTCCTGGCTCCTCTGTCCATGGAATTCTCCAGGCAAGAATATTGCAGTGGGTAGCTATTCCCTTATCCAGGGATCTTCATGACTCAGAGATCAAACCCAGGTCTCCTGTGTTGCAGGCAGATTCTTTACTGTTGGAGAACTCTGCTAATAGCAGGTGTTATTATATTAAATGACTGTCATATTTGGCAGTGAGGAAGGGTTTACCAACCCAGCCAAATGTCTTGCACAGAGATGGAGCTTAACAAATGTGTTGAATGAAATAATGAATGAGTGGGAGACAAAAGAGTAAGTGTTTAGGAGTGATGGTGATCTGTGTGTGCTGTCATAAGTTGAGTCTGACTTTTTGTGACCCGCCTGGACTGCAGCCTGTCGGGCTCCTCTGCCCATGGCATTTTCCAGGCAAGAATACCAGATGGTACCGTGGAGGTGGCCAATTCCTAACTCTGTCCAGCAGAGCCAATCAGTTCCTTGCCCCTTGGGACCTTCTGCCCTTAGGGCTGCGTCTCCTGGATGTTGAATCTGACTATGCATACAGGCCAGTCTGCTTGGGAAGCCAGGTCAGCTACCAGGGAGCAAGGTCAAGAGAGAGGCTGGTGGCCATTTCTCAATAAGACTTCCTGGCATCTCACAGGCAGTCCAGAGAAGGGGCATCAAGTGCCATGAGCAACCTCAGCATCGTCAGGGAGTTTGTTCTCCTAGGGTTTTCTCATCTGTCTCAGGTTCCAGTCCTTCCTGTTTGCCTTCATCCTAGTGATATAGGTGCTGACCGTTCTGGGGAACCTGGCCACTGTCACCCTCACGTGCCTGGACCTGGGCCCCACTCACCCACGTACTTCTTCCTCTGCACCTTCTCCCTCAGAGAGGTGCTGGTCACCTCCACTGCGGCCCCTAGGATGCTGGCTGACCTGCTGTCCCCTCGCAGGACCAAGGCCCTGGCTGAATGCCTGACCCAGTCTTTCTTTTACTTCTCCGTGGGCTCCACCGACTTCCTGCTCCTCACAGTCATGGCCTTCGATTGATCCACGGCTATCTGCTGCCCTCTACACTACCCGACCATCATGAACAGGCCGGTCTGTGTGAAGCTGGTGGTGGTCTGCAGGGTGGTGGGGTTCCTCTCCATTATCTCCCCGACCCTACAGAAAACCCAGCTCTGGTTCTGCGTCCCCAGCGTCACTGACCACCACGTCTGCGACTCTGCCCTGCTGCTCAAGTGGTCCTGCTCCGACACCCAGCACACCAGGCTCATGGACTTCTTCTTGTTCTTGCTCTTCAGAGACCAGACAAGGGCCCCTCCGCGCAGCTCAACAAGGTGGTGGCCCTGATGACTGCCCTGGTGACGCTGTTCCTCAACCCCTTCATCTTCACCTTCCGGAATGAGAAGGTCCAAAAGGTCATGGCGGAGAAGGCAATGGCACCCCACTCCAGTCCTCTTGCCTGGAAAATCCCATGGATGGAGGAGCCTGGTAGACTGCAGCCCATGGGGTCGCTAAGAATCGGACACGACTGAGCGACTTCACTTTCATTTTTCACTTTCGTGCATTGGAAAAGGAAATGGCAACCCACTCCAGTGTTCTTGCCTGGAGAATCCCAGGGCCAGGAAGCCTGGTGGGCTGACATCTATGGGGTCACACAGAGTTGGACATGACTGAAGCAACTTAGCAGAAGCAGCAAAAGGTCACGGAGGTTACGTCCGAAAGGATCCTCCTGAGATGCACAGCCGCCCTCAGGTGAGAGCAAAGAGGGGGGACCATCCACTGCGGGTGGCGCCCAGGTGCCCAAGCTGGGGCTTCTCAGTCTCCTTCCTTGTCTCTCCTGCCCCCTCTGCCCACTGAAGTCTCTGTTCACTCTTCACAGGGAGCGGATGAGTTCACATCATCCAAATGTCTCGAAGGCAGGCGTCTGTGAGCCTGCGCTAGTTAAAGAAAGGGTGGTTTCAAGGCAGCTGGGGGTGAAAACAGTGTGATGATGGCAATTCAAATTGCAAAACTCTTTGATTGAACTCGCTCAGTCATGTCCAACTCTTTGTGACCCCATGGACCATAGCCAGGTTTGTCCGTCCATTGGATTTTCCAGACAAGAATACTGGAGTGTGTAGCCTTTCCCCTCTCCAGGAGATCTTCCCAACCCAGGGATCGAATCCAAGTCTCCAGCATTGAAGGCAGATTCTTCACCAGCTGAGCCACAAGCAATCTCAATTCAAAAAGATAATCCAAATCAAGCTCTTGCACAGGGACTTGGAATGTAGGGAGAACTCAGTAAATATAGCCGTTATTATGAAATGTGCTATTAAACTCTCTCTCCAAGGTCCTGCTCTATGGTTTTGTTCTCATTCCTTTATGTTTCTTTGTGTGCAGTCTTTTTTTAGGCTGTGTTCCTTTCTCAGGAACTAGTTTCAGAGTCTAGACTGGGGTCCTGAAAGTGGAAGTTTCTCAGAAAAGAGCTGAGAGGATTGGCATCCTCAAAACAGAAAAAACGATGTGCCTTTCGCCAGGACCCCATCCGGGACAGCTCCTGGGACCCCCATCTGGGACAGCTCCTGGGACCCCCATCTGGGACAGCTCCTGCAGCAGAAGCACCACTCACACCCGGGCTGCCCACTGCTCCCTCCTGACCCCCAAACCTCTTGACTTTTAAACAGAAATGACTCAGGGGGCCACTTTCCCATCCCTCTTATATAGCAAGGTCATGAGGGTCCCATGCCTAGAAAGAAAGGCATGCCCTTTTCATTTTTTAAATGTTTTAATCCTTCCTCTGCACACAGGAAAGAGAGGACTAAAGCTGGATTGCTGTCCCCACACTCGCTGCCTCCCTCTTCTCAAGGGCTAGCTAGCTCTTCTCCTCCTCCTGCAGAACCACAGATCCCACAGAACCTAGAGGGAGGGCCCTCAGAGGCTGGGGTTCCTGGGAGTCACCTGGCTGGGAGACTGTCAGCAGCCCTGTGGGGAAGACAGAGGTGGTAGAAGGCAGATGAGGAGGAAATGGAACAAGATGGGTCTTGTGGGTAGTGGGCTGGAGGGCGGATGAAGGAAGGTATCCTTGGAAAGCTGGGAATGGTTTCGGGAGTCAGTGCCAGTGGAAATAGCTTTGGCATCTGATTTCTTATACCAGACATAATCTGGACTGCCCTGGAATTCGCAAAATAGGACCAAGATTAGATTCAGACACCCCCTGATGTCTGGAGCTCGTTCTCTTCACAGGGTTCTAGAGAGGCCCTGGTGGTCATGTACAGTGGAGACAGTCACGGCGTGGGGGCCACCCCGCAAACCCAGTGTTGTGAAGAAAGGAGGTGGTGGGAGGAACCAGTGTCCCAGGATATGTGGTCTGGGGGCCTGAGTCTCCTTTTATGACCAGGAAGCTTGGTCTCCAATTCAACTGGTTTTTTTTTTGTTTGTTTTTTGTTTTAAATAACTACCACAGGACACGTTCCCATCTGTGGGCCTCTCCAAAAAAAAGTAGGCAGGTACTTTTATTCTGCTGTAAAGGCCCACTGGGAAAACATTTTTTTTTTTCTTCATTCTGAGAACTTTCTCTCCTTTAAGTCTCAAGGGACTAATTACTTACCACCCTAGCAAACTTTGTGGGAAAAAAACTGAAGAACTAAATGGGAGGCAATTATCTCCTTCTGATAGGCAAACACTTTCCTTCAACTTTTTTGCTTCTCAGATAATCAGCACACAAATCCGCTCAGGTTTTCCTCCTCAGAGACTCTTTCCTGCGACTCTCATCTCTCACCTTCCCTCTAAAAATTTAAAACTACATCTGTGCCTCTATTTCTGTTTTGCAACTCAGAGACAAAGGCCTAGAGGACAAATGTATGGAGGCCAAAGTGGGGAGGAACTGGGAGATTGGGATTGACATATATACACTCTTGATACTACGTATAAAATAGATAACTGATATAAACCTGTTATATAGCTCAGGGAAATCTCCTCCATGCTCTCTGGTGACCTAAATGGAAAGGAAATCCAGAAAAGAGGGTATATATGTATATGTACAGCCGATTTACTCTGTGGTACAGTGGAAACTAACACAAGTTTTTAAGCAATTATACTCCAATAAAAATTAATTTAATAAAATAATCAGTAACAAAAAAAGAGTTTAAAAAAATACCCAACAGCCTGCAGCAGCCTTTTGCCCATTTTTCACAGTATTCTGGGAAGACTGGGCTCTCTGACTCACCAGTTTTGGAGAAGGTGTAAAGAGCTTTGCCCCATCACAGTAACTGCCCTGTCGTAGGCAGCATCTCACAGGCATGACATTCTTAACACACTTGCCTGTGGTTCCTTGTTACTCAGATTGTGATGCCTGGAACCACATTGGCATCTCCTGGGAGCTTTTTGGAAATGCAAAATCTGGACTCCACCCCAGATCTTCTGAACCAGAATCTGCATTTTTAACAAGACTCCTGCACACTCCTTCACATGCACAATAATATTTGAGAAGTGATGATATTAATATTAGAATATGCAGAGTATGCTGGGAATACAGGGAGGGAGTTTGTTAGATTGAATCTTCTCAAACGTGGTGTCATTTGAGTTGAGGCTTCACAAGTGCCAAGAAGGGGAAAAGTGAATTCCAGAGGGGCAACTTAATGTAGAAAGTAACATAGACATGAAAATGGCATATCGTGTGGGCAGTGCAAGTCTGGAGAGATGGAATTAATGAATGATCCCTGGAGAGTGGTCATGGGTCTCTTCACCTCATCAAATCCAGGTCTCCTGGTTGGAGGGAGGGGGTCACAAGTGTCCTCTGAAAGATGCTTCACTCACTGAAGTCATAAGATGATGAGCTTTGTAGTAGATATAGAGGGCTTTACTATGGAAACTTTCGCATGCTAGGGCAATTCTACCATATTCACAAAGGTACTATTTACCTTCAGGGCTGGAATTTTATTGCCTTCAATTTTGAAAAAGACCTAAGTAAGTTCATAAAGAGTTTAGGAATAGTTCTACTAAAGGGCAATTCCATGAGGTTCCCTTACATAAGATATGATGCTTGTTGCTCTCAAGGGAAGGAGAAGGACAAAGATGCTGGGTTGAATAGGGAACAAGATCTAAGGGGAAACCCCCAGGTAGAATGCTATGCTGATGGTCTGGAGCCCTCCTGAAAACTGATAGTTAAAATTTTAGGAATTAAACATACTTATTATTAAAAATTAAATAATAGACATGTGCAATGAAGTAGATTATGTTAAAAACAAAGGTAATCAAAACTCAAAGCTCCTCATCATTTTACTGCCTTTTACTTTGTTTCATCCCACTGAAGTTGTCTGTGTCACTTGTATCCATATGGTAGAAATACTGGTCTCCAAGCTCAGTGATGCCATCTTGGTAGCTTGAATTAGACATGACGGGAGTGAAACTGACAGCAAGGAAACTGGTGAGTGCTGGAAGTCAGCAAATGCTATAACTGGAGGACCAGAGATTAATATTTACCAGCAGGCCCCTGGGTCACTCACTTTTCTTCTGTATTCATCAGGCATGGTTGCAAGGATCCTATTTACAACAGGAAATTTAAAGTTTAAGGAGTTGGTGGAACTAGATTGATAAAATCATGGTGCTCCATAGGAACTGCTGAAAATTTCCACCTTGGCCTTAGAAAGTTTTGCACCTCACCTCACTCCTAAAATGCAGGGCCTTCATGGTATGACTGGTCATTCCAGGAATCAGGCCTGACTTTTGTATGAAAATGACTTGATTCCTTTATCATCTGCATCAAAACATCCATATCTTGGTTTCTTGCTCCCTAGTCCTTTCAGCTGGAAGGAATGAATCTACTTTCATTTCTCATTGGGATTTACATTTGTGGCAATGAGTTCTTGTGTTAGCTTTTCAGAACCTTGTATTCCTAACGGTCATTTACTAGGACATTGTATCTCTGAGGCTGGAATGTTGGACAAATGAAGGGAAGATGGGGGATGCATTTTAGAGTCAGGAAATCCTGCTAACGTTTTTACCTATATTTAAGTTAGCTCTAGGTGGGGCAGGTATAGATTGGGAATTTGGGATTGACCACGTAAGCTCTTCTATATTTTAAATAGATAACCAACAAGGACCTGCTGTATAGCACAGCAAATTCTGCTCAATATTCTATAATAACCTAAATGGGAGACGAATTTAAAACAGGATACACGTGTGTGTATAACTGAATCACTTTGCTCTACACCTGAAACATTTTTAATCAACTATACTCCAATATAAAATTGAAAAAATCATTCATATCAAGAGACAGAAAATCTAGACGTTTACCTTACACTTTTTACAAAAAATAACTCAAAACAGCTCTAAGACCTAAATGTAAAATGCAAAAATAAAGATTCCTAGAATATATACATGTATGTGTACATATATATATGTTTAGGCAACGTTGTGCTTAGTCACTTAGTCGTGTCCAACTCTTTTCAACCCCATGGACTGTAGCCCACCAGGCTTCTCTGTCCATGAGATTCTCTAGGTAAGAATACTGCAATGGGTAGCCATTACCTTCACCAGGGGCATCTTCCCAACCGAGGGGGTCTCCTGCATTGCAGGCAGATTCTTTACTGTCTGAGCCACCAGGAAAGTTCAATGTGTGTGTGTGTATGTTTGTGTGTGTATGTACATATATATATGTTATCAGTTCAGTTTAGTCTCTCAGTCATATCTGACTCTTTGCCACCCCATGGGCTGCAGCATGCCAGGCTTCCCTGTCCATCAGCAACTCCCAGAGCTTGCTCAAACTCATGTTCATCCAGCCATCTTATCCTCTGTCATCCCCTTCTCCTGTCTTCAATCTTTCCCAGCATCAGGATGTTTTCCAGTGAGTCAGTTCTTTGCATCAGGTGGCCAAAGCATGTATATAAATGTGTATATATATATATATATATATATATATAAATTAGCTGTCGATATTACAATCTCACGCTGCCTGCTGGCAATTATGTAAGTTGTAAGCTATTACTGTGGAATGGGAAGGCTATTGCCTTCAGTGAAATGACCTTAAATCAAGTGCCTTCATGTAGACTAACAAATAGATCAATTGTTTCCATTTCCTGGGGAAAATGGTAAAGCAAAAAATTAACATTGCAATTAGACTGAATAAAATTATTTCTTGCATATGTGTTTTATTTATAATTGAATATGTGTTATTTTCTTTCAAGTGTTTGTAGATTCTATTGTGGTAAATGAAATACAAAAGATTTTAAAAGTGACACTGAATCTATGGTTATTTTCTAACGGTAAGTGTTCCTTTCAGGCAAGGGGTGTAAACATACAGTTACTGTTGTGAAGCAGTTACTAGAATAAGTGCCATTACCAGTCTATAAATTTGATGGCAACTTGATGAGTACACATTAAATAAAAGGGCTGCTGCTGCTGCTGCTGAGTCACTTCAGTCGTGTCCGACTCTGTGTGACCCCATAGACGCCAGCCCACCAGGCTCCCCCGTCCCTGGGGCTAGAGGAGTCTATACTGAGGGACTTCAGACTCTGCAGATTCTAACTTTTCATTAATCTAGCTTTGGTCTGGACAGGAGAATTTGTGAGGATGGAGAGATGGAAAAGAAGTTTGAAAAGCCAGATACTGCGGTCAGTTCTGTCATTGTTCTGACCAGCTCATTCTTTCACTCAGCCATGGCCACTGTATCTATTGGACGGTGAGAAAGCACTCCTTGTGTGACTTCCCTGGTGGTCTAGTGGTTAAGAATCCACCTTGCAATTCAGGGAATGCAGGTTTGATCCCTGGTTGCAGAGCTAGGACCCCACATGCCTTGGACCAACTAAGGCCACACATATCAGCTACTGAAGCCCATGGGTGGCTCTGCAAGACACAAAGAGAGAGTCCATGTGCCACAACGAAAGATCCCACATAATGCAGTGAAGATCCTGGTGCCACAACTAAGACTGGACACAGCCAAATAAATAAGTAAATATTTATTTATTTTTTTTAAAGAAAGTACTGCTCAGCTGCAGCCCGAGAATTGGTTTTTCCCTTCAGGGCTCTTGTAGCACTTGTTACAAGTAGGAGAAAAAATGTGGTGGAATTAATTGTACTTTTTCCTCTCTCTCGCAGTTGGAGAATGCCTTGAATTTAGAATCCACATTTCTTTGATCTTTACCAGCCAGTGAGTGGAGTACATTGCTGATGTTGAGTGATCTGTGTGTTTTTACCTCATTGAATTACTTTGAGAATAAAAGCAGGTGGAAAAAATGCATAAAAATAGTCGATAAAGTGCGAAAAAACATGGTAACATATTATCAGTAGAATTATCTTTAATTCATTCATCAAATTTTTATTTGTGTTATGTGAGTGAAAGTCATGTCTGACTCTTTGCGACCCCATGTACTATACAGTCCGTGGAATTCTCCAGGTCAGAATACTGGAGTGGTAGCCATTCCCTTTTCCAGGGGATCTTCCCAACCCAGGGGTCGAACCCAGGTCTCCCACGTTGCAGGCGGATTCTTTACCAGCTGAGCCACCAGGGAAGCTATTTACTAATTAGGTGGTAAAAAGAGGATAATTTAGAAAAAAATAAAGTAATTGTTTCAACAGCAATAGCAAACACCAGGGTCATTGCTGTGATGTATAACTGGAGAAGACAGATTTTCCAGCAGAAGATGAAGTGAGGTACCTAAAGAGATCTTCTGACCTGGGTGATGAGCATCTCAGGGAGACAGAAAAGAACTTTTCAGAAAGTCAGAGAAAGGGGCACCTCAGTTAGGAAGGGGGTACCTCAGTTAGGAAGGGGGTCTCTGGGGTGGCACCGATGGACCAGCAGGGACTCCTCAGGGAGCCATGGCTCCAAAGCTCGGGCATCTGTGCCCACCAGCGTAGCCCACAGTCCAGCCTTGTTCACTCCCACACAGCAGAGCTAAGCTCGACACTTCTGGTAAATTGGTAGTTTTATTCTCATCTTATAAGCAGGGCTAGGAGTACACCCTTGATGAGTGAGCTCATTGATGTTTACTGGGAAATGCCGTTTGGTAAATTTGACTGTTTTTACAGAAATAGCTTGGCAGAATATTTTACACTAGGGCTGTTTCAGAAAAGCCCAGATAGAATGAAAGCGAAGAGAACATGATTCTGCGGAGACTGTACCTGAAGGATACGGAAAATTTCACACATGAGTTATGGGAGGGAAACTCAATGGGAGCTGACATTTCATTCCTGAGGGTATATGGAACCTAATAGGCTTTCAGGAACTTTACACACACATGTGTGTGTGTGTGCACGTGAGTATAATGACTGGACAAAGGAATTTACTGTATTCACCACAATCTTCTGCCTTTAAGCAGGTGAATGTTTCTAATCATGCAGTAGAATAGTTTATTTTTATCTTTCTAAAAATCTCTGTTGGCATCCTCAACTCAATGGACAGGAGTTGGAGCAAACTCTGGGAGATGGTTAAGGACAGGGAAGCCTGGTGTGCTGCAGTCCATGGGGTCACAAAGAGACACGACTGAGCAACTGAACAACAACAAAAATCTCTTAATATTTCCTCCCTAGAACCCATACAATTCCTGAAAGATTTGCTCTTAATTCTTATACTTAATGAAGATGTATCTTGCTTTCTTTAAATTTATTTTCTCTGCACAAGGCTTAGCTGGTGGATTGCCTTCTCACACTGTCCATCTTACATTCAAAATGTTACTCGGGCGTCACCTTATCAGGAAATTGTCCCCCAGTCCGCAGTCTGGTCTCAATGTTCCTCTTATCTGCTCCCATAAACCTTTCTTTGAATCCATCATTACATGTCACCTGCTGCATAAGCAGATCCTTTTTTACTTTTTTCCACATCACATGGCATGTAGGGTCTTAGTTTCCTGACCAGGAGTCAAATCTGCACCTCCTGCTGTGGAAGCACAGAGTCTTAACCATTGAATTGCCAGCAAAGTCCCTGTAAGCTGCTCTTTACCATACCATTCTTTCCCTTCATAGAACTAAGAGATTTGAAAACTGTCAATGTCTTGTTTACATTTTACCCTGCCCCGGGCACAGTTGTGGTGCCTGACATGCAGAGTCTGCTCAGCGTTGATGAAATGAATGAACAGATGAATTCTTGTGTAATGAACTCTGTACACTTGAAAGATAATGACTTTGGTAAGTGTTGCTTGCTCTTCAGCTTAGTTCCATGTAGACCAAGCACTCGTGGTGCACACACTTAGCAGTGCGGCGTGTGCGTGTGTACACACACACACACACACACACGCACACATGCTGCGGCTGGGTAGTATTCCTTCATCAGAGAAAACTTTCTGTCTGCCCTTCTTTGAATGGCAAGCTCATGCACTTCCCTTTATTAAAAGCCCAAGTCGTGGTTCCCCAGACTCTAGGCTACATTCTGAGTTCTTGTCACTGCTAGTGGATTAGGGGGGGAATTCCACATGGTTTCTGAGACCTTCAAGCCAGCCAGTGTGCTACCAAGGAGTCATTGTGGTTGCCACTCCCAGGCACAGAGGGAAAGTCTGAAACAGGGTCATCCTGCCCAGGTTGGTACCCTGCCTGCTCAGAGAATGACCTGGCTGATTGAGCCTGGCTGGGTCCCTTGGGCCCCTCACGATACCTGGAGGAGGCCTTTCAGCCTCTGCATCTGGCCTCGTAGCACAGCCTTGAACGTCTCGTTGCGGAGGGTGAGGATAAAGGGGTTGAGGAAGGGCGTGAGGAAGGACGTCACCAGGGCCACAGTCTTGTTGACCTCCACAGAGTGTGCTTTGCCAGGCCGGACATAGAGGAAGATGGTGCTGCTGTAGCCAATGAAGACCAGGGTGAGGTGAGAGCCGCACGTGGAGAAGGCCTTCTGGCGGCCGCTGGCAGAGGGGATACGGAGCACGGTGCTCACGATGTAACCATAGGAGACGAGGGTCACCAGGAAGGAGCTGAGGACAAAGGCCAGGGCCATCACAAAGTCCCAGGATTCCAGCAGCCTGGTGTCTGAGCAGGACAGCTGCATCAGAGGGGCGTTGTCACAGAAGAAGTGGTTAATGATGTTGCCGTGGCAATAATTGAGATGAACCCGGGAGAAGACAGTGGGCACCATGGCCAGGAAAGGAGTTGCCCAGGCAGCCCCTGCTAGCTGGGCACACACAGCCCCGCTCATCAAAGTGCCATAGTGCAGGGGGTGGCAGATGGCCACAAAGCGGTCCAGGGCCATGTCGGACAGGATGAGGAAGGAGGTGGAGCCCAGGGAGAAGTAGAAGTAGAACTGGACCATGCAGCCAGTGAAGGAGATGACCTTGTGGGGGGCCAGCAGGTCAGAGAGCATCCTGGGCACGGCAGTCATGGTGACCAGGATCTCCAGCAGGGAAAAGTTGCCCAGGAAGAAGTACATGGGTGTGTGGAGGTGGGTGTCGACGAAGATCGTGATGATGATGACTGTGTTCCCTATGAAGGCGAGAAGATAAAGCACAAGGAAGGGCCCGTAGAGCAGGATCTGCAGTTTACCAAGAGGGGAGAAGCCCAAGAGGATAAATTCAGAAGGGTGGCTCAGATTTGCCATGGTGCCGGGGCTGGGAGCCCGAGGGGAAAGGCAACAAGAGACAGAGATGGAGAGACAGAGAGAGACAGACAGAGAGAACCAGTGACCGTGAGACAAGGCTAGAGGTGGAGGAAGAGAGGCTGGTAGGTAGTCATGGGTTCACAGAAGGAGAGATAAAGACAAGAGAAGAAAATGGGAATATGAGAATCATTGAGAAACAGAGAATCATAGAAGAAAAACATGGAAATCGACTGATAAGGAGAGAGGAAAGCAGACAGGAGCAGAGGAGGAAAGACAACACAGCAACAGACATTTAGAGAAAGGGCAAGAATGGGATGAAACAGGAATGGAGGAGTAGGAGAGGAATACCCAACAGGTGAGAGGGAAACAGAAAAAGATAGGGAGAGGGGGGAACATGGAAAGAGAGAATTTGTGTCAGTCAATCAGATGCCCACAGTGTAGGGTGATGCTGGGGGTCTGTGTCATGACCCAGAGAGTCTGAGAGCCCTCTTAAAGCTCCCTTTCTGTCTTTCTGGGCTGTCTCCCTGGTGAGGACCCTCCGTCACTCACATTTCTCCAGTTATGATCATGAAATGAATGGGAAGCCAGAGTTTCAAGCCAGTAAATTAACATCCTTTGGGGAGGACCCCCTGGTGTATGTATCCAAAGACGGGGAGCAGCAGGAACACAGGAGGGCACAGAGACCAGCCTGGAACTAGACAGAGACTAGAAGGGCATCAGCATTCTAGCCAGTGGCGGGCACTGCTCTGATGAGGCAGTGTCCAGGGGGACATCCCCCAGACATCCCCACCCCTTGCCCACATCCCGACTCTGCCACCTCAGCCCTAGTGGTTTCGAGTGTAAGCTCTGGACCTAGGTCAGATTCTGATCTGATGTTTGTCAAACATAAATCTGCTGCTCTCTACTACTTCCCTCTCTTAGCCTCAACCTCAGTTCAGTTCAGTTCAGTCGCTCAGTCATGTCCGACTCTTTGCGACCCCATGAACCGCAGCACGCCAGGACTCTGTGTCCATCACCAACTCCAGGAGTTTACCCAAACCCATGTCAATTGAGTCGGTGATGCCATCCAACCATCTCATCCTCTGTCATCCCCTTCTCCTCCTGCCCTCAATCTTTCCCAGCATCAGGGTCTTTTCAAATGAATCAGTTCTTCACATCAGGTGGCCAAAGTATTGGAGTTTCAGCTTCAGCATCAGTCCTTCCAATGAATATTCAGGACTGATTTCCTTTAGAATGGACTGGTTGGATCTCCTTGCAGTCCAAGAGACTCTCAAGAGTCTTCTCCAACACTGTAATTCAAAAGCATCAATTCTTCGGCTCTCAGCTTACTCAGATATAAAATGAAGATAATAATAGTACTAGCTTCGTGAGCTAAGACAGAGATTAAATGAGTCATTTGCTTAGTTACAGTGACGGGCATGGACCAGGGGCTCAGAAATTAGTCGTTGTCATTATAGTCATTGTCATCATATGACACCAATGAACTTAAATTTTCTTGGACCTATGATTCTTTAGAGTCAATATGTGTGTGAATGTGTGTATAGTAGGGGTGTGTGAAATTTCCAAGCTTTATGCTGTCCTTTAGAACTTCAGTTCACTAAAAGGATATTTTTTTTTAAAAATCTTCAATTTTCAAGGAAAATAAATTTTGCAGTACAAATGATCAGAAGTGGAAAGATTCAAGATGTGTGTAGATATAACTCTGGCCTTCTCTCTGGCCCCATAAAAGCTGCATCTGAAGCTGTGTCCTGGCCACCAGCCACAGCATTCCAATTTAAAGAAGAGGGGCTGTCCCTCCATCAGCCTTGTACCCACTGGCAAACCTTGTGTGTGAGTGTATGCGCAGTTGTGTCCAACTCTTTGTGACCCCATGGTCTGTAACCCACCAGGCTCCTCTGTCCTTGGGATTCTCCAGGCAAGAATACTGGAGGGGGCTTCCATGTCCTCTTCCAGGGTATCTTCCCAGAGATGGAACCTGCTTCTTCTGTGTCTCCTGTATTGCAGGCAGATTCTTTATTGCTGAGCCACGGGGGAAGCTTGGCAAACCTTAAGTAGGGCTCAAATCTATACCCAGCACTGATCAATTCAAACCAAGTCCCATGTCTGCGCTCTCTGGAAACCTGACCCCCAAGCAAACCCAAGTCACTCACTTTAGCCTCTAAGCCCTACATCTTCTTTTTGAGCTGCTCTTGTGAAGAAATCCCTGTCTAGAGACTCCTGCCTATTGGGTCCAGTTTGTGACATGATTGAGGTGTGATCTTCAGTTCATCACCCTGGGTTAGTGGGCTGCAGCTGGCAGGGGTGGACAGGGGCTTGTGCACAGCTGGAATGGGGGTGTCCTGTGGGGTGAGCAGCTCCACAAGCTATAACATCTCTAACCCTTACGTGAATTTCCTAGTTAAAGGCTTACCCTGTGTCACCATAGAGCCCAGCACAGCAGCACTGATGTGGGGCCTGAAGTGGGAAAGAAGGCTTTCTTGAGACCAGAGGAAAACACTGTATCTTTTCCCCCAAAGATGAGTGTTCTTGGGGCTCTCTCTTGCCCCTGGCTTTTTGATGTGGTTTACAGCTGAGCTTATCCTGGATGGGAACTCAGACTCCAGCAAAGTGTCCTCTGTGGGGATGATGAGAAAGCAAGGAGCCCTCTGGGGATGAAGAGACACTGGTGTTACCCCTCAGATTAATGAGAGGCTCGCTGCTCTGAGGAAGTAACATCTGAGAAAATAACATCTGAAAAAGTAACATATGAATGAGGAAAGGAGAGAGACCAAGATACCTCTAAGAAGACAATGGTTTAGGATTGGTTCCTGGCCCTTACCTTCCTCCCAGCACTCTGGGGAAAAATGAGTTCGTGGAAAAAGTGCAGAGGAATTTCCCCAGCTGGACTAAAATTGTGGCAGACTGGATGACTGGCTAGGGTTCAATCCAGAGTTGCCATTTGGAGAATTTGCACCCCCCAGATCCAAGGTTCAGAGACTGGGGAGACGGGGAATGGAGACCCTGGATCATAGCACCCTCTTGTCTGGATTTTCCAAAATGTCATCTGGGGAGGTGGGGAATTGGAGGTGTCAGCTTAAGAGGAGAAACTTTCCCCTCAAAGGCAGAGCCCCTGACAGACACATCTTGGGAGCTGCCCAGACTGAAGAGGGCTCGTCTGAGTCCTGTGGGAACATGCACATCTGGGGGGGCGAGCGAAGGCAAGGTGGTAGTGGACCCAGCTCCCTGGTAAACTCTGAGTCACCGTCCTTCATCCGGAGAAGTTCAGCCTTCATGTGCACCACCCGACTTAGCTGCCCCCTGCCAAGCCCACCCGGACAGACATGATGACAAAGAGACTGCAAGCAAAAGCTTTCCAACCAGGACGGTGCCCAGTGGTTCTGAGTTCAAGAACCACAAGGGCTGAAAGGAGTTTCCCAGATGGCCTTTCTGGAGGATTTGAATCCAGAACTGAATTTTTAAGACAGAGCTATTGATAATAAAAAAGATTTTTAGATGATTCTGGACAGAAATGGGGGGGGAGGATGATAGCAGAAAGGAGTGCATTGCTGGTCGGAGCTCAGAAGGACAGACAGGATGGCCAGGCAAAGCAGAACTTGAGAATTGACAGGCAAGTGCATTGCTGGGCTTGTGTAGGCCCCATGGCTGTATTTTCTATTGCTTCTGTAGCAAATTTCTAGACATTTGGTGCCTTAAACACTACAAATTCATTATCTTAAAGACTCTATATATCTACGTTTCTTATCAAACAGGTCTTTGTTGTTGTTGCTGCTTAACTGATGTCAAGTCCAACTCTTGTGACCTCATGGACTGTAGCCCGCCAGGCTCCTCTGTCCATGGGATTTCCCAGCAAGAATACTGGAGTGGGTTGTATATTTCCTCCTCCAGGGGATCTTCCTGACCCAGGGATCGAATCTGAGTCTCCTGAATTGGCAGGTAGATTCTTTACCATTGAGTCACCAGGGAAGCCCTCTTATAGGCCTGAAGTAAAGTGAAGTGAAGTCGCTCAGTCGTGTCTGACTCTTTGCGACCCCGTGGACTCTAGCCTACCAGGCTCCTCCCTCCATGGGATTCTCCAGGCAAGAATACTGGAGTGGGTTGCCATTTCCTTCTCCAGGCCTAAGGAGGCTAAAATCAGGAGGTTGCTGGAATTGTGCCTCTCTCTGAAGGCTCCTTGGTTTTTCCAGCTTCTGACAGCTGCTATGACTGAATCTAAACCCAGTCCTTTTTTTGCACTGTTCCTTGTTCATTCAATCCCTGGACCCTGTGATGAGTCTTAGTTCCTAAGTGCAGTGAGAGATTCTTAGAACGCCCACCAGTGGAGCCTCCTACCTGTGGTACCCAGAGTCTGACACGGAGATATGAAAGGATGGGACAAGTGACCCACACAGCTAAAATGTGTCCAAGACTTATGTTGAGTCCGTGATTTAATACTCATTGTTTCTATACAATAACATAGGGCAACAGTGTGGTTGATGTAGGGCTGGAAAGAGAGAATGAGTTCTATGGGGGAAACCACATGGAACAGTTCTCTTGCTGTCCCTTGTTTCAGAGGATGAGTGTACCTGGTTCTGTTTACCCTGTTCTAATCTTAGAATGCCTGCTGAGTTTCAGAACTGAACTGGACTGGATGGGAAACTAGATTCCAGTGGGTGCTCTTTGTAGGAATGACAAGGAAAGCAACAAGCCCCTGGGGGTTTGTATAATACAGCTGATGTGCTCAAACTAACACCCAGAGGCAGGGAGGTCCATCCTAGGTCTCCAGAGGCACATAAATAATGGGTGTGTGGGGTGTGTGTGTGTGTGTGTGTGTGTTTGGGGGTGGGTGTTGAAAGCAGGTCTAATTTTGAAGTCTGGCATTTGCATAGTACTTGTTCACTATGGATTCGCTGAATAAGGACACCTTAGTTTCTTCATGTGTAAAGTGGGGATAAGGGTAACTCCCCCATGAAGTTGTTTTCAGAATCAAGGAAAATTGCATGCAAAGCCCTAATATAGGTCTACCCTGAATATAGGGAAAATGTGGCAAATGTTAATAAGTTGGGACTAGTGAGTGAAGGAAGTGGAAGAGGTCCTTCCCCAGCCCTTCCTGTCCACTGGCCTCCTTGGCCATCTGAACGATGTTATTGGTTGAATGAGAGCCTGAAGCTTCAGGGTGCCCAGTAGTGAATTTGCCTGCTCCCCCAGCTCCTATGAGGCTAACTTCCCTTGGCACCCCTTCAGCTATCATAGACACTGAGGTTGTTATAGCCACACACTTAAGCTCAAGGACTAATAATTATTGTTATGGGCAAATGCAATCCACTTTCATTGATTTGATATTTACTGAACACCTACTTTGTACCTATCTGTAATTTATTCAACTCAAAGCACCTGTCTTTGATTATGAAACCTTTGTGGATAGGTCTTCAAAGGTATATTTTTGAGTCTTAGAATCTTAGAGGTGGTAAGATCCTTAGTGGTCCTTCGGGTCAGCCCCTCCCCAGTGCATCACTTCCTGCTGAAAGCAGCTCCTTCTACCCATAGAAGGCTGATCCAGCACCCAGGAGTCCACGGTCATTCATTCTAACTCAGCTAGTAAATTTTTGTGTGACCTTAACCAGTTCCTCTAGCTTGCCAACAAAGGTCCATCTAGTCAAAGCTATGTTTTTTTCTAGTAGTCATGTATGGATGTGAGAGTTGGACTATAAAGAAAGCTGAGCGCTGAAGAATTGATGCTTTTGAACTGTGGTGTTGGAGAAGACTCTTGAGAGTCCCTTGGACTGCAAGGAGATCCAACCCATCAATCCTAAAGGAAATCAGTCTTGAATATTCATTGGAAGGACTGATGCTGAAGCCGAAACTCCAATACTTTGGCCACCTGATGTGAGGAACTGACTCATTTGAAAAGACCCTGATGCTGGGAAAGATTAAAGGTGGGAGGAGAAGGGGACAGAGGATGAGATGGTTGGATGGCATCACTGACTCAATGGACATGAATTTGAGTAAACTCCAGGAGTTGGTGATGGACAGGGAGGCCTGGCATACTGCAGTCCGTGGGGTTGCAAAGAATCGGACACGACTGAGCGACTGAACTGAACTGAACCAGTTCCTCAGTCTCTCTGGGTGTCAGGCTCATCATATATAGATACAGTTGTGGAAGATGCTTTCTTTCCTTCTCTAACAGTCTCTGACCCTTATTAATATCACTAGTCATTCTAATCTCTTGTTCTTTTACCTCCAAATATGGCACTCCTGGCCCCAACCCAGAGGGAGGAGAAGTTTTGCCCTATGCTGGTTCTTCTCTCTTTTTTCTTCCCTGCCTCCATCCATCTACTTCCCTCTCCTTCCCTCCTGTTGATTTGTCTCTCTTTCTCCCTCATTTCCCTTTATTTTAGAAATATTCATTGAATTCACAAAATATCTGAAAAACCCATAACTCTGGTTCTATATAGCATGCTTTAAAATAAATTCTAAATGGTTCAAATGGATTTAAATACAATAATCAACAAATGAAATTGTTTTTCTTTTTAAGTTACCTCTGAATATGTATGTGGACTTTTGTAAAGAAATACAGATCCCAGAATACTGAAAGACTGTTAAGTTTAACTACATAAGGATTAAATATTTATGCATGAAAATAATAAAACAAAAATAAAATGTGAAATAAAAGTTTATTTTATTGGTACATAAAGTTTACTTCTAAACTGATAAGCTCACTAAAGACAAATATAATTGCTTTTAAAACACTGAAAATAAAAAAAAAATCACAAAAACACTGAAAATATTTCAACTTATTTAAATCAAAAGACTGGAAATTTAACAATATTGTATAATAACAGTTGTTTTTCAGACAATGTCCCAAAAATTTATCAGCGAACGTAGTGGACATTGTCTTTTCTCTGACAGAGTGTATTTGATGAAGAATATTATCTTACACAACAGCCAAATATATATATATACACACACACACACACCTACACACAAACATGCACATCCATACTTGCAGAAAATCATTTTGCTAAAGAATCTATGAGTTTGTTTTAGCTCTTGGAACAATGCCTGTATAGATGTAAGAGAGAAGGTATTTGGGCAGAGGGGGAGGCTGAGCTACATTGCAGCAAAGACTTTGCTGCAGTGGAAGTGTGGAGTCTTAACCATCAGACCACCAGGGAAGTCCCCCAGGCTGATTTCTGTTACTATAAAGCAGATACTGCTTTTCTAAAGTTTATTAACTGAAAAATGTAGTATTGACTTAATGTCTTGATTCTTTTGCCTAACATAACCATGTAGAGACTTATTGGTGATGATACATCCATCAACAGTTCATTCCTTTTTATTGCTGAGTGGTATTTCACTGCCTAGATGAGCCACCATTTATTTATCCATTGACCTAATGATTGTCACTGGGTTGTCAGCAGTTTATTATAAGTAAAACCATCAATGTTCATAAGCATGTCTGGTGGATATATGTTTTCATTCATCCTGGGAAACTATCCAGTAGTGGAATTCTAGGTTTGTATGTTGCCTGGGAAATCTCATGGACAGAGGATCCTGGCAGGCTACAGTCAATGGGGTCACAAGAGTCAGACATGACTTAGCAACTAAACCACCACCACCACCATCATGTTGAGTGTATGTTTAACTGTGCATTCCCACCAGCAGGGTCTGTGAGTTCTAGTTGCTCCACTTCTTCACCAACGATTTCTGTATTTAAAATCAGTTGAAGATGTTGAGCATCTTTTCATATATTTCTTAGCCATCTGTATGTCTTCTTTGGAGAAATATCTGTTTAGGTCTTCTGCCCACTTTTTGATTGGGTTGTTTGTTTTTTTGGTATTGAGCTGCTTGAGCTGCTTGTATATTTTGAAGATTAATCCTTTGTCAGTTGCCTCATTTGCTATTATTTTCTCCCATTCTGAGGGTTGTCTTTTCACCTTGCTTATTATTTCCTTTGTTATGCAAAAGCTTTTAAGTTGAATCAGGCCCCACCAGTTTATTTTTGTTCTTATTTCATTACTCTAGAAGGTAGGTCTTGCTTCTGCAATGGCTCAGACGGTGAAGAGTCCTCCTGTCACTCAGGAGACCCAGGTTCAATCCCTGGGTCATGAAGACCCCCCAGAGCCGGGAATGACTACCCACTCCAATATTCTCGCCTGGAGAATTCCATGGGCAGAGGAGACTGTCGGGCTATAGTCCATGGAGTCACAGAGTCAGACACAACTGAGTGACTAACAACACACACACACACACAGAGGAGGCAAATTACAGAGAATGTGATTTATGCTGTGATTTATGTTACAGCATGTTCTATGACAAAAAGAGTATTCCGCCTATGTTTTCCTCTAAGAGTTTTATAGTTTCTGATCCTACATTTAGGTCTTTAACCCATTTTGAGTTTATTTTTGTGTATGATCCTACTTGCAGGGAGGCAAAGGAGAAGCAGACATAAAGAACAAACTTTTGGACACAGTGAAGAGTGAGAGGGTGGGATGATTTGAGAGAGTAGCATTGAAACATATATTAATACATTACCATATGTAAAATAGATAGCCAGGAATTTGCCGTATGATGCGGGGAACCCAAAGTTGGTGCTTTGTGACAACATAGAGGAATGGGATGAGGAGGGAGGTGGGAAGGAAGTTCAATATGGAGGGGTCATATATATACCTATGGCCAATTCATGTTGATGTATGGCAGAAATCATCACAATATTATAATTATCTAATTAAAAGTCTAATTAAATTAGACTTTAATTTAAAAGTTTAACTAAAAATACAAATTAAAATTTAAAATATCAATTGAAGATATATGTTTGGATCTGTGTCTGAATTTTCTATTTTATTCATCTGCACGTCCCTTGATCTGCATGATGTTATGTCAATAACATTCTGTCTTGATTGTTTGTGTGTGTTTAGTTGCTAAGTCATGTCCAATTCTTTTTTGTGACCCCCATGGACTGTGTAGCCTGCCAAGCTCTTCTGTCCATAGGATTTTCCAGGCAAGAATACTGGGGTGGGTTGCCACTCCTTTTCCAGGGGATCTTCCCAACCCAGGGATTGAGCCTGTGTCTCCTGCATTGACAGGCAGGTTCTTTAACACTGAGCCACCAGGCAAGCCCTCTGTCTTAATTACTGTACCTTTATAGTAAGTCTTTTAATGCATACTGTAAGTCCTCCAGCTTTGTTCCTTTCTAAAAAAATTTACTGGGTATTCTAGGTCCTTCACATTTGCATCAAAACCTTAGAGTCACCTTTACAATGTTTTTTTAAACAGCCTCCTGGGATTTGACTGAAATTGTATTGTGTCCATATACTAATATGGAGAGAATTGAAATTCTAACACAATTGCAGTTGCATGTTCTGATTTATGAAAATAGAATATTCACCTATTTAGATCTCTTTAATTTCTCTCAGCTATGTTTTACAATTTTAAGTATACATGTCATGCATATAGTTTGTTTAATGTGTTCTGTAGTTTTTCATCTTTTTGGATATTATTGTTTCATATTTTTAAATTTCCATTTTCAACATTCATTGCAAGTTTAGAGCAATGCAAGACATTTTTGCATATTGAGCTTTTATCCTATGACCTTGCTAATCATTTATTAGTTCTAGCTCCTTTGTTGTGGGCTTCTTGGGATTTTCTACAAATAGAGTTATGTCTGTAAATAAATAATTTTGTTCATTTCTTAGCTGTATGCTTTCCATTGCATTTTCTTTCTCATTGTATTAGCTAGCACTTCCAGCATGAAGTTGAGTAGAAGTGAGGAGAACAGGTAGCTCTGTCGTGTTTCCTGTCTTAGAAGAAGGCTTTGTCTCTTATCAGGCTTCATATTAGCACTACGCTTTTGTTAGATGCTACTTTCAGGTTGAGGAAGATTCCTTTGGCTCCTAGCTGATTGAGAGTTCTTAATCAAAGGTTGTTCTTTTTTTTTGGTAAATAGCTTTTCTGCCCCTATTGAAGTGGTCATGTAGTTTTTCTTTTTACTTCTGTTAACATGGTGATTTATACTGATTAATCTCCTAATATGAACCAACCTGGCATTTCTGAAATAAAATCACCACTTTGTTATTGCATATTGTTTTCTTTACATATTGCTGGATTTGAATTTTTAGTATTTTTATTAAGGAATTTTTCTTCTATGTTAATGAGGAATATTGGTTTGTAGGTTTATTTTCCTGTGATACCTTTAGTATCAAAATGATTCTGGCTTGATAAGAAGGATGGGGCAGTGTTCTCTTTTCCTCAATTTTGCTAGAAGATTTTGTGTTGGGTTCATGTGATTTCTTCCATAAATGTTTGATAGAATTCACCAGTAAACCCATCTGAACCTGTAGTTGTCTGTGTGGGAAGGTTGTAGAGTAGGGATTCATTTATTTAAAAAATTTTGAGATCAGTTGTTCAATTTCACTTTAGTTAGTTATAGTAATTTTTATTAAAAGAAAAGATTTTCCATGGATTACCAAGTGATTTCTCTTTTGAGATATGGTTGTTGCCTTCAATTTAAAATTAAAATGAAGTTTTGGTTATCCCTTTGGTTGCCTGTGGATCAGGAAATCAATTACTAACATATCATTGTGGTGTGCAAACCAATCCAGAATCTATGAAGTGTAAATGGCCCCAAAGGAAAGAAATAGCTAAAACATATCTAACTTTTGAACTAAAAATTCCAGCTCTATGGATTTGTTCCATATACAAAAAGATGTATAGACTTAAAAATGTCTATTTTTAACATCAATTTTCATAAGAAAAATAGAAAAAAACAACAAAAAGTTATTAATAGAGGGCTTGCTAATAAGGACATGTATAAATTGAAAAACTATGCAAAAACAGTAAGGCAACATGTGTTGATCTGGGAGAGACTCTTTTGTATGTTGTTAAGTGAGAGAGTAATGGGGTGGCAAAGAGTTGGACACTACTGAGCAAATGAACACAAGAACAAAAGTTGTGAAACAGATATCCTCAGCATTCTCTTCCAAAGAAAATGTAGATGCCTGCTTAGGAAATTTTTCTGAGATTATATGGCAACTGGGTTGGGATCAGACAGTTTGAGGAATGGAAGGAATATTACTCTCAAATTAAACTCTTCTATATCAGTTGACCGGAGAAGGAAATGGCACCCCACTCCGGTACTCTTGCCTGGAAAATCCCATGGACGGAGGAGCCTGGTAGGCTGCAGGTCATGGGGTCACTAAGAGTCAGACACGACTGAACGAGTTCACTTTCATTTTTCACTTTCATGCATTGGAGAAGGAAATGGCAACCCGCTCCAGTATTCTTGCCTGGAGAATCCCAGAGACGGGGGAGCCTGGTGGGCTGCTATCTATGGGGTTGCACCGAGTCGGACACGACTGAAGTGACTTAGCAGCAGCAGCATACCAGTTGACATTCTTGGATTTAACAAGTGTGTTTAAACTGGAATCCAAAAATCTCCATGAATGTTTTGTAAGTCTCACATGTGTGTCTCACTGCAGCACCAAGCAGATTTTCACTTCAAGTTTTGCCTGTCATTTCAGGTTGTAACTGTAACGACCTCCATTAGGCTGCCCTTAAGCTCTTCCTCCATAGAAGTGGCCAGCTGGTGATGAGGGACATGCCATGGAGACAAGTGTCTGCAAGCACCTTGCGTGAGTGCTATAGGTGCACAGGTATGAGAACAGTGGACGCCGGAGACAGTAGAGAGGAACAGAGTTGGATTTAGGGGAGGAAATTCCTCATGGGGTTTTTAGGGCTCTACAGGGTTTTAGAAAAGGCAGAGGAACCAGAGATCAAATTGCAAACATCTGCTGGATCATAGAAAAAGTAAGAGAGTTCCAGAAAATCATCTATTTCTGCTTTATTGACTATGCCAAAGCCTTTGACTGTGTGGATCACAATAAACTGTGGAAAATTCTGAAAGAGATGGGAATACCAGAACACCTGATCCGCCTCTTGAGAAACCTGTATGCAGGTCAGGAAGCAACAGTTAGAACTGGATATGGAACAACAGGCTGGTTACAAATAGGAAAAGGAGTACGTCAAGGCTGTATATGGTCACCCTGCTTATTTAATTTATATGCAGAGTACATCATGAGGAACGCTGGGCTGGAAGGAGCCCAAGTTGGAATCAAGATGGCTGGGAGAAATATCAATAATCTCAGATATTCAGATGACACCACCCTTATGGCAGAATGTGAAGAGGAACTAAAAAGCCTCTTGATGAAAGTGAAAGAGGAGAGTGAAAAAGTTGACTTAAAACTCAATATTGAGAAAACTAAGATCATGGCATCTGGTCCCATCACTTCATGGGAAATAGATGGGGAAACAGTGAAAACAGTGTCACTTTGTTTTTTTTGGGCTCCAAAATCACTGAAGATGGAGATTGCAGCCATGAAATTAAAAGACGCTTACTCCTTGGAAGGAAAGTTATGACCAACCTAGACAGCATATTAAAAAGCAGAGACATTACTTTGCCAACAAAGGTCCGTCTGGTCAAGGCTATGGTTTTTCCAGTGGTCATGTATGGATGTGAGAGTTGGACTGTGAAGAAAACTGAGCGCCGAAGAATTGATGCTTTTGTTTTTTTAATTTTTTTTTTCTGTTTATTTTTATTAGTTGGAGGCTAATTACTTTACATCATTACAGTAGTTTTTGTCATACGAAAAAGAGACTCAGATGTATAGAATTGATGCTTTTGAACTGTGGTGTTGGAGAAGACTCTTGAGAGTCCCTTGGACTGCAAGGAGATCCAACCAGTCCATCCTAAAGGAGATCAGTTCTGGGTGTTCATTGGAAGGACTTACACTGAAGCAGAAACTCCAATACTTCGGCCACCTCATGCGAAGAGTTGACTCATTGGAAAACCCTGATGCTGGGAGGGATTGGGGGCAGGAGGAGAAGGGGGCGACAGAGGATGAGATGCCTGGATGGCATCACCGACTCGATGAGCATGAGTTTGAGTAAACTCCAGGACTTGGTGATGGACAGGGAGGCCTGGGTGCTGTGATTCATGGGGTCGCAAAGAGTCGGACACGACTGAGTGACTGAACTGAACTAAACTGACAGGGTTATTACCAGGAGCCTCTGTATTATGAGCCAAGAAGAAATAAGGCTTGGGGTGGGGGGGTGGGGGAGGTTGCTGAAGTTAAGATTTGAGATTCAAATGCAGGCTGTCTATAAACATTGGGGTATATTTTAGAGTCAGTCGTTGGAGCTTCCTATAGCTGGATGAGGAGGGAGCTCATTTTGACTTCAATTATCTAAGAGAATCCTGGGAAGAGCTTAGGACAAAGAGCAGAAGGGGTGACCTACTCAGAATCAGAGGCATCTTCTGGGAACCTGGACTTCAGGCCTTTGAGAAGACAGCCTTGGTATTGAAAAGCCTCTGGTGAGATTTTAGGTTTCCCATTGAATAAAAAGCTGAAAAATTTCTGAAACATAATTGCTCAGGGATGGGAAGGACTAAAAGTTTGTTCTACTCTCCCCAGACTGGATGCCCTAAGCCTGGGCTAATTAAGAGCAAGGTCCTCAGTGACTAAGTCCCCTTGGGAAGGAGGGAAGTGGGAGAGAAGGAGAGAGAGAGAAAGACCCTTCGCTCCCCACAGCACTGTTATTTCTGGGTGTTTTCCCTAACTCCTCCCCAGGACACTTTGCTTCACCATGCATGGACGCAGCACCAAGTAGCTCTGAGCCCTGTGCTCAGCTCAGCAGTAGCCGGACGGGCCCAGCCCTGCCCGAGCCCCAGCGAGCATCAGAAGTGGCAGAGGAGCCCGTGCATCGAGGTGAGTGTCTTCTCAGGGTTCCCCTGTACAAAGGGAAGTGTTGGAGAGGATGAGGATGGGAGTCTGGCTTGCCTCCTTCCAGAGGAAGGACGCCGAGAGTCTGAAGACTGGGCAGGGGAGCAGCTGGGAAATGGGCTCCTCTCCTCATCCCCCTGCAGAGCAGAGGGCAGAGTCAGCTCCTCTCTGACCTGGCGCTGCTGCAGGCTTGGCTCCTGATGTCGGTCAGCTGGCTCCTCTCTCCTCTCGTGTGTCTTCATCGAGTGGTGGTTACAGAAACCTGGGGAGAAGCAGACCCCTGAGATTTCCCAGTGGTTCTGTCTTTGAAGCCTGGACTCCCACCAGTGTAAGATTTGCAGAGGGATTGGGGAGGTCTCAGGAAGTGATGAGAGGAAGGGAAAATGGTGATGTGAGGAAGGCAGGCAAACCGAGAACAGTAGGACCTCAGAGCTACGGCCTTTCTACGCAGACCAGGACCATGTGGTGTTCAGTCATAAAGCCTGTGTCCATTCACTCATCATTTGTCAAAATTTTTCAGCATTTATTTGGCTCCAGAATGTTTATATATATGTATCTATAATATATACAGAGGACATATCCTTGCCTCCATGGGGTTTACATTCCAGTATCATAGTTCAACAAAATAAATGAATTTTCTCTCCTGCATCCTTGTTTCATTTTTCTATGGCATGATGAGTGAACTTTTTTATATACTTGTTTATGGAATAGTTTCCATTCTCTCCTTGAATATAAGCACGGCAGCACAGGGAATTTTAGTTTGCTGTGTTCACTGCAGCATTTGTTTAATGTTAAATGAAGGAGTGAAGTAAGAAGTTGAATGTATAACATAACGTCAGATAGTAACGTGTTATGAAGAAAGCCAACTGTCAAGAATGAACAGGTCTTTCACGTTTTGGGGAAGGTGAGTGGAAAGAGTCCTCTGAGGAGATGAAATTAGCCTGGTGGGATAGATGAAGTGAGGGGCAGACATCCAGGCAACCTGAGGAACTGAGAACCTTGGACCTAAACTTATGAAAGTCAGGTACCATCTTTCTTTCCTGTCAAGACTTTGGGGGGTGGGGAGAATGGGGTAACAGAAGATTGAATCTGCTCAGGGAAGTCATCCCAAGCTCCAGAGTTTCCATTTGGAATACTACCTGATTTGTAACACAGAGATCTTAAAATCTGGGGACAGCAGCGATGTTGCTCTGAGAACTTCTGCCTCTCCTCTGCTGAACCCAAGGGGATCTCTGTAATACCCATCAGGATGAAGGGTGGGATAAAATTCACTCTTTTGAACATCCTCTGGAATGTCACTATATCATCTGCTACAGGTTAGCTAAGAGGAAAGAACCAACCCCGAATCTAAGGGACTGACTCATCATCAAAACTGGCCTCCTTCAAGGCTTAACCTTTGTGCCCTGTGCAAAAGGACATCTAGAGGGGAAAAAGACAAGAGAGGTGTTCTTCACACAAGTGGAGAGGATGGGATCTTCATCCATTGCAGGCAGTGAACTTTCAGCTGGACCGGAGGTGACAGCATTTAGGTCTGACTTTGTGAAGAGCATCCTCATAGGGGCAGCTCGCCTGGTCCCCAGGTTTGAAATGTTTCTTCATCCTAGTCTGTCCTTCTCTCTTGAGAGCAAGACCTTGTGGAGCAGCATTTCTTCTCTTTTGATCTCTAGGTTTCCCAAGGAGCAGAAACAAGGACTGAATGATGAGCAATCACTCAAGTGCCACTGAATTCTCCCTTTTAGGGTTCCCTGGGTCACAAGAACTACATCACATTCTTTTTGCTGTATTCTTTCTCTTCTACTCAGTGACAATAATGGGGAACACCATCATCATCGTGATTATCTGTGTTGATAAACATCTACATTCCCCCATGTATTTCTTCCTTGGTCACCTCTCTGCCTTGGAAATGCTGACAACATCTATCATCGTCCCTGTGATGCTCTGGGGGTTGCTGCTCCCTGGGATGCAGACAATATCTCTGGCTGCGTGTGTGGCCCAGCTCTTCGGGTACCTTGCTCTGGGGACTGCAGAGTTTGCACTGTTGGGAGTGATGGCTGTGGACCGGTACGTGGCTGTCTGTAACCCTCTGAGGTACAACATCATTATGAACAGCCACACCTGCATCTCAGTGGTGATCGGGTCATGGGTGTTTGGGTTCCTTTCTGAAATCTGGCCAGTCTATGCCACATTTCAGTTTACCTTCTGCAAATCAAACGTCTTAGACCATTTTTATTGTGACCGAGGTCAGTTGCTCAAACTGTCCTGTGATGACACTCTTTTCACAGAGTTTGTTCTGTTTTTAATGGCTATTTTCATTATCATTGGTTCACTGGTTCCAACAATTGTCTCCTACACCTACATCATCTCCACCATCCTCCAGATCCCCACTGCCTCTGGCCGCAGGAAAGCCTTCTCTACCTGCGCCTCCCACTTCACCTTTGTCATCATCGGCTACGGCAGCTGCTTGTTCCTCTTTGTGAAACCCAAGCAAACTCAGGCAGCTGAGTACAATAAGATAGTCTCCCTGCTGATTTCCGTGTTAACCCCTTTGCTGAACCCTTTCATCTTCACTCTCCGGAACGACAAAGTCAAACAGGCCCTTCAAGATGGAGTGAAACGCTGCTGTCAACTCCTCAAGGATTAACTCTTCTCTCAATTTAGATGGTATGATCTTGACTTTAGATTAGTCAGTTACCTAGAAAATGCTACCCTTACCATTGTCTCCATTACAAAAATATAATAGAATGTACAACTCCTGATCAGGCCATGGAAGTAGAAGGAATGTAGAAATGATATGCAAGCTGTACTGACTAGAAACAGTGTTTGTTTCTATTTGCTTCCCCTGTGAACTCAAGAAAGCATATTCTGAGCATGTGGGAAGACCTAGAAAAAAGAAAAGCATACATTTTCATTAAAGTTCTATTGGACCCATATTGGTTTTTAATTCACCTTGAAAACGTGTTTCCTGGGGGAGTAATGAAATGGGTGTGTGAGTGGGTGAGATAGATGGACAATGAGTTCAAAGGCAGAGATGTGCACTGTATTTCTTCATCAGCTCTTCCTAGTTCTTTTCCTATATTTTTGCAAATTTCTTGAAAAGATGGCCATAAGTTTAAAAATATCCTGTTTCTCTTTGTCTCTGTGTGTTTCATATTTTCTGGACTCCTTCTACCACAAAGTACATATGATGTTATATCCATTTTGCCACAGAATGAATCTAGAGTGGTGCTGTGGAGACGGGAATCCTTCTCCCTTGGCAAATATTGGTGATATGAGGATATGGAAATATTTGGGTCAGAAGGAGGACAAACTTCCTTTCGCTAACCTTCAGGGCATTGCTTCAGCCCCTCCCTTTGAGGTGTACGTGCGGCGGAGACAGATACGAGTGAGATGACTGGTTCTGGAGGGAGCATCTTGTGTTTCACTGTTGCTGAAAACCGCCCCTTCTGTTCTGACCTCTCCCTGACCCAGATTTCAGGCTGAATGGTGCATTTTGAGTCTTTGTTTTCAAATCCAAGTGTCCCTTTCGTAGGTTTTCTCTGCGGGCCAACCACAACAAACAAGTCACTACCCACTTCATTCCCAGCTCCTCAGCAATTCCAGGGCATGGCTGTTTGACAGCGTAACGATGGAAATTTCACATTGTGGAGGAAGGGCTTTGGAGGTAGGAGTTTACTGAAAACAGTGGCACTCAGTACATCCTACCAGCTCTGAATTGAGAGGGGCAACTGAGCTGCCCAGCAGAGGTTGATGGGTTTACTTATGTTTTCCAAGAGTACTGTGTGAGGATGCTTTTCTGATGGTGAGCATAAGCAAGACCACCTTGCCTGTTGAGTTACTTGTACTGAACAGGACCCCGAGAGAAGGTGGTGAGCGAGGCCTCCAATCCCACCCATGCCCTGCTAGTAGCAACGGGGCCCTGGTGGGACTGTGCTGGCTGAGAGAGGGTTGAAGACTCAAAGACAGGTGCCCCTTCCTCTCAGGTTCATTTCAGGAGGCCTCTTCTTCCTAGAGGAATCCCATTGTTCTAGTTCACTCACACAACATGGGGACCTTTTTCTGATTTTCACAAAGCCTTGCACATCCTAGACAGTATCCTGTGAGATAAGTAGTATGATGTCCATTTCACAAATGCGAAAATAGAGAGGATAAGAGGTTAAGTGACTTGCCAAACATTACTCTGTCATCAACCATATCATATTCATCAGGTTGGAAAGGAGTAAACCTCTGAGAATGCTGTGTTGATGTGAATTCTGGAGAACAGACTTCGATACATTTCTTATGAGAATATAAAATACTGTGGTCAAGGTAATTACAGAGTCTGCTCATGGACATCACCAGATGGTCGATGCTAAAATCAGATTATGTTCTTTGCCGGGGAGATGGAGAAGCTGTAAACAGTCAGCAAAAACAAAACGTGGAGCTGACTGTGTCTCAGAACATGAGTTCCTTATTGCAAAATTCAGCCTTAAAATGAATAATGTAGGGAAAACCACTAGACCATTCAGGTATGACCTAAATCTAATCCCTTATGATTATACAATGGAGGTAATGAATAGATTTGAGGGATTTAATCTGGTAGACAGAATACCTGAAGAACTGTGGATGGAGGTTTGTCACATTGTACAGGAGGCACTGACCTAAACCATCCCAAAGAATAAGAAATGTAAGAAGGCAAAGTGGTTTTCTGAGGAAGGCTTGGAAATAGCTGAAGAAAGAAGAGAAGTGAAAGGCAATAGAGAATGGGACAGTTATATTGAACTGAATGCAGAGTTCCAGGGAATAGCAAGGAGAGACAAGAAGATCTTCTTAAATGAACAATACAAAAAAATAAAGGACAACAATATAGTGGGAAAAACTAGAGACCTCTTCAAGAAAATTGGAACTATCAAGGGACTGTTTCATGCTAGAATGAGCACAATAAAGGACAGAAATGGTAAGGACCTAACAGAAGCAGAAGAGATTAAGAAGAGGTGGCAAGAATACATAGAAGAACTGTATTAAAAAGGTCTTAATGACTTGTATAACCATAATAGCGTGGTCACTCATCTAGAGCCAGACATCCTGGATTATGAAGTGAAGTAGAACTTAGGAAGTATTAGTATGGACAAAGTTAATGGAGGTGATGGAATTCCAGCTGAGCTATTTAAAGTCCTAAAAGATAATGCCATTAAAGTGCTGCCCTCAATATGACAGGAAATTTGAAAAACTCAGCCGTGGCCACAGGACTGGAAAAAGTCAGTTTTCCTTACAATCCCAAAGATGGGCAATGCCAAAGAATGTTCAAACTATTGTACAACTGCCCTCATTTCACATGCTAGCAATGCTATGCTGAAAATCCTTCAAGCTAGGCTTCAGCAATATGTGAACTGAGAACTACCAGATTCACAAGCTCGGTTTAGAAAAAGCAGAGGAACCAGAGATCAGGTTACCAACATTCACTGGATCATGGAGAGAGCAAGGAAATCCCAGAATAAACATCTACTTCTGCTTCATTGACTGTGATAAAGCCTTTGACTGTGTAGATCACAACAAACTGTTGTAAATTCTTAAGGAGATGAACTACCAGGCCATCTGACCTGTCTCCTGAGAAACCTATATGCAAAGTCAAGAAGCAACAGCTAGAACTGGACATGGAACAACTGACTGGTTCAAAACTGGGAAAGGAATATGACAAAACTGTATATTGTCACCCTGCTTATTTGACTTATATGCAGAGGGCTGTGCATGCATGCTAAGTTGCTTCAGTCATGTCTAACTCTTTGCAACCCTATGGACTGTAGCCCACCAGGCTCCCCTGTCCATGGGATTCTCCAGGCAAGAATACTAGAGTAGGTTGCCATGCCCTCCTCCAGGGGATTTTCCAACCCAGGGATTGAACCTGTGTCTCCTGCAGCTCCTGCATTGCAGGTAGATTCTTTACCACTGAGCCCCCAGGGAAGCCCATATGCAGAGTACATCATGAGAAATGCACGGTGAGATGAATCACAGGCTGGAATCAAGATTTCCAGGAGAAATATCAACAACCTCAGTTGTGCAAATGATACTACTCTAATGGCAGAGCATGAAGAGGCAGTAAAAAGCCTCTTGATGAGAGTGAAAGTGGAGAGTGAAAAAGCTGGCTTGATCCGCAGCATTCAAAAAACTAAGATAATGGCATACAGTCCCATCACTTCATGGCAAATAGAAGGGGAAAAAGCAGAAGCAATGATAGATTTTCTTTTCTTGGGCTCCAAAATCACTGCAGATGGTGACTGCAACCATGAAATTAAAAGATGCTTGCCCTTTGGAAGGAAAGCTATTACAAACCTAGACAGTGTATTAAAAAGCAGAGACATCACTTTGCTGTCTAGTCACATATGTCTGTTCAAAGCTATAGTTTTTCCAGTAATCATGTATGAATGTGAGATATGGACCATAAAGAAGGCTGAGCACTGAAGAATTGATGCTTTCAAACTGTGGTGCTGGAGGAGACTCGAGAGTTCTTTGGATCGCAAGGAGATCAAACAAGTCAATCCTAAAGGAAATCTATGCTTAATATTCACTGGAAGGACTGATGCTGAAGCTCCAATACTTTGGCCACCTGATATGAAGAAACAACTTGTTGGAAGAACCCTGATACTGGGAAAGGCTGAAGGCAAAAGGAAAAGGTGATGCAGAGGATGAGATTGTTGGTTGGCATCACCGAGTCAATGGACATGAATTTGAGCAAGCTCCAGGAGATAGTGGAGGACAGGGGAGCCTGGGATGCTGCAGCCCATGGGGTCGCTGAGAGTCAAACATGGCTGAGTGATTGAACAACAACAGGAAATTTACAAACTAGTATACAGTGTATATACTATTTTCAAACTGAGATTGTCTTCAGCTTTGTTGAATTTTTTGATAAGCCCATAGAAGGAATTCTCCATCCCTCATGCAATGCTTTTTAAATTTCATATTTTCATTTGACTCTCTCATATTTTTATCTCTTTACTGAAATTCCTCGCTTGTCTATTCCTGTTACCCTCCTTTTCCACTACATCTTTAACATGTGAAGCATAGTTATATTACTTTGGCATTAGGTGAATATTTTCTAATATGACATTATAAATTTTTTATTATTTTTTTTTCAAGTCACATTTTGTGGTAAATCTTCTGGGCCTTAATATGTACATCTTAATTTATACCTGAGTTCAGATTTATACTCACAATGCCAGTTAGATATAGAAACACTACTTCTATGTAGCTCTGTTCTCATCCCCCTCTTCTGTGCTGTTATTATATTAGTGCATATTATGTCTCTATAGTTATAAACTTAATGTATATTGTTATAGTTATTACTTTATATATTTTTTAAAGAAGCTGGGTGAAGCGAGGAGTAAGGGCATACTTTAAGCATTTGTTATGTGAACCTCGTTTACCCTTTCTCGTTCTCTTCATTTGTGCCCCAGACTCAAGTTGACATTTGGTGTCATTTGCTTATTCTGCAACGGCTTTTCTTCTGTTCACTTCCTTTGTGCCATCATTGGCAAATATATTACATTTATATATGTTATCCATTTAATATACATTTATATAGTTGCTGTTTTATATAGTAATTTTTTTAATCAACAAATGGAAGTTCAGGGGGAAAATATGCATTCATACTGACTTTTATATTACAATTACCAAATTAGGTTTATGCTCTTTTTCTACATTGCATAAATTCTAATTACCATCTTGGGTCATTTGCTTTTAGTCAGAAGAATTTTCTTTAGTATTTTTTGTGAGGAAATGGGGTGAGTAATGCTAGCAAAAAAAATTTTTTGTCTTAGTTGATCTCTTTTGCCTTCACTTTTGAGAGACTGTTCTGCTGGATCTAAGAACCATGACTGATCATATTTTTTTCTTTTGGCACTTTAGATATGTGATCCCATAGCAATCTAGTCTTGTTTGTTCTGATGAGAAGTCAGTATTAATCTTAACTGGATCTCTTACACATACAATGTGGTTTTGCTTTTGCTGCTTTGAAGATTTTTGTCTCTTGTCTCTTGAAAATTTTACTGTTATGTGCTTGTGTATGGATCTCTTTGGATTTATCCTTCTTGGATTTATAAAATAATGACTTTCATCAACTTTGGAAGTTTGCAACTATCATTTTCATAAGTAATTATTTCTCTCCTTTGTAGTTCTTCTGCCCTGGTGCTATCATTCATGTGTGAGGTGCACTTAATGGAGTCCCATATTTCTCTGAGGCTTTGTTCAGTTTTCTTCATTTCGTTTTAAAATACTATGAAAAGAATAGGCTTTTCTAAAGAAAACACATATCCCTGCATACTGAAAACTGTTAAATTTAACTACATAAGAGTGAAATTTTAGGTGTAAGAAACATGTAAAATTAAAAGCAAAAAACAAAATTTTATTTTATATGAACATAAATTTCACTTATAAGCTGAGTTCACTAAAGACAAATTTAAATTGCTTTAAAAACACTGAAAATAGTTCAGCATGTTTCAAATTGAAGACTGGAAATTTAACAATACTGTTATTAAAATAACAGCTATTTTTCAGACAATGTGCTAAAAATGTATCAGTGAACATAATAGACACGGTCTCTTCTCTGATAGAGTATATTCAGTTCAGTTCAGTACAGTCGCTCAGTCCTGTCCGACTCTGCGACCCCATGGACTTCAGCATACTAGGCTTCCCTGTCCATCACCAACACTCAGAGCTCGCTCAAACTCATGTCCATCGAGTCGGTGATGCCGTCCAGCCATCTCATCCTCTGTTGTCCCCTTCTCCTCCCACCTCCAATCTTTCCCAGCATCAGGGTCTTTTCCAGTGAGTCAGTTCTTCGCATCAGGTGGCCAAAGTATTATGTTACGTAATAAATAAATGAACACACACACACTTAGACAAATACACGCATCTGTTATTGCAGAGAATCATCTGAGAAACAAATTATTAGTTTGCCTTAGGTCTGAATAGGCTCTTAGAACACTCCCTGTACTGGTGTGAGGGAGGAGATATTTGACAGAGAGGAAGCTGGGCAGTGTAGCAACAAAGGCTTCAATCCCCCGGGGAGCTCTCCACTTAGGACAGCTCTTTAAATGTGTCCTGAACTGTGTCCCTACCTGAAACACAGGGGCTAGACATTTGCACTCCTGCATCAGCAGTCACTGCTTCCAGCTTCCTTAGTTTTACATTTAGTTGCTTAGTCTAAGTCTGTTTCAAGCACTCAGTTGTATCTGACTCTTTTGCAACCCCATGGACCCTAGCCCACCAGGCTCCTCTGTCCATGGGATTTTCCCAGCAAGAATACTGGAGTGGGTTGCCATTTCCTCCTCCAGGGGATCTTCCTGACCTAGGGACTGAACCTGTATCCTCATATGTCTTGCATTGCAGATGGATTCTTTTACTGTTCAGCCACCAGGGGTGGCCAATTAAGGGCAATTACTGGGGATAGTCTTGGGTTTGGGCTGGGAGAATGAGTGCCTTAGTCCTGAAGCAGATCTGGACCATGAACACAGCCATCTACTACAAGGGTATTTGGTGAGCACCTGGCAAGGAGCCTGAACTTGACTTAGGGGTATGGAAGCATCTATAAGAGGGTGATAATTAAGTGGTATCTGACTCTAACTTGGCACAGCTGGATAAAAGATGGGATACACAGTCTAAGAAGTGGAGTAGAATGTAACATTGCCCTTGAAGAACTGAAAGAATGTCAACGTTTTAAAGCATAGGATGAAGGTTGAGTACCACCAGATGACAAAATATAAAAAGCATTTCTAGGAATCTTGCAGGGCTTTATAACACTTGGGGTTTTGACCATAAGGTTTTGACCCATAAGGGGTTTTATTTGACAAAATAAAAAAGCATTTCTAGGAATCTTGCAGGGCTTCATAAGACTTGGGGTTTTGACCACTGAGAAGCTTTTAATCAGCAGAGAGACCCAATCTAGTCTGTGTTTTAAAACATCTCTCATACTGCTGAAGAAGAGAGAGAAAGAGGGAAGAAAGGGTGGACTGAAAGTCATTTGTGGCAATCAAGGAAGGACTATTTTCTCTATTCTTTCTTTAGTGGATAACATTCTGACCCTTGGGGTAATAATTGCATTTATTCTACTAACCAGTCCATCCTAAAAGAAATCAGTCTTGAATATTCATTGGAAGGACTGATGCTGAAACTGAAACTCCAATACTTTGGCCACCTGATGCAAAGAGCTGACTCATTGGAAAAGACCCTGATGCTGGGAGGGATTGAGGGCAGGAGGAGAAAGGGACGACAGAGCATGAGATGGTTGGATGGCATCACCGACTCAAAGGACGTGAGTTTAAGTAAACTCTGGGAGTTGGCGATGGACAGGGAAGACTGGTATGCTGCAGTCCAGGGTTCGCAAAGTGTCGGACGTGACTGAGTGACTGAACTGAACTAAATTTTGTTCAAACTAATACTTCCTGAGTTACACTTCACTTTACATTCCAGAATGTCTGGCTCTAGGTGAGTGACCACACTATTATGGTTATCCAAGTCATTAAGACCTTTTTTGTACAGTTCTTCTGTGTATTCTTGCCACCTCCACCACTTCTTAATCTTTTCTGCTTCTGTTAGGTCCTTACAATTTCGGTCCTTTATTGTGCTCATTCCTGCAGGAAATGTTCCCTTAATATCTCCAATTTTCTTGAAGAGGTCTCTAGTCTTTCCCATTCTATTGTTATCCTCTTTTTTTTTTTTTTTTTTTTGCATTGTTCATTTTAGAAGACCTTCTTGTCTCTCCTTGCATTCTCTGGAATTCTGGCTCAGCTAAATATATCTTTCCCTTTCTCTATTGCCTTTCACTTCTCTTCTTTCTTCAGCTATTTCTAAGGCCTCCTCAGAAAACCACTTTGCCTTCTTACATTTCTTATTCTTTGGGATGGTTTTGGTCAGTGTCTCCAGTATAATGTGACAAACCTCTGTCCATAGTTCTTCAGGTATTCTGTCTACCAGATTAAATCCCTCAAATCTATTCATTACCTCCATTGTATAATCATAAGGGATTAGATTTAGGTCATACCTGAATGGTCTAGTGGTTTTCCCTACATTATTCGTTTTAAAGCTGAATTTTGCAATAAGGAACTCATGTTCTGAGACACAGTCAGCTCCAGGTTTTGTTTTTGCTGACTGTTTACAGCTTCTCCATCTCCCCTGCAAAGAACATAATCTGATTTTAGCATTGACCATCTGGTGATGTCCATGAGCAGACTCTGTAATTACCTTGACCACAGTATTTTATATTCTCATAAGAAAAGTATCAGTCTGTTCTCCAGAATTCACATCAACACAGTATTCTCAGAGGTTTACTCCTTTCCAACCTGATGAATATGATATGGTTGATGACAGAGTAATGTTTGGCAAGTCACTTAACCTCTTATCCTCTCTATTTTTGCATTTGTGAAATGGACATCATACTACTTATCTCACAGGATACTGTCTAGGATGTGCAAGGCTTTATGAAAATCAGAAAAAGGTCCCCATGTTGTGTGAGTGAACTAGAACAATGGGATTAGAAGAGGCCTCCTGAAATGAACCTGAGAGGAAGGGGCACCTGTCTTTGAGTCTTCAACCCTTTCTCAGCCAGCACAGTCCCACCAGGGCCCCGTTGCTGCTAGCAGGGCATGGGTGGGATGGAAGGCCTCACTCACCACCTTCTCTCGGGGTCCTGTTCAGTACAAGTAACTCAACAGGCAAGGTGGTCTTGCCTATGCTTACCGTCAGAAAGGCATCCTCACACAGTACTCTTGGAAAACATAAGTAAGCCCATCAACCTCTGCTGGGCAGCTCAGTTGCCCCTCTCAGTTCAGAGCTGGTAGGATGTACTGAGTGCCACCATTTTCAGTAAACTCCTACCTCCAAAGCCCTTCCTCCACAATGTGAAATTTCAATCGTTATGCAGTCAAACAGCCATGCCCTGGAAAAATGAAACAAGGATGCAGGAGAGGAAATTAATTTATTTTGTTGAACTATGATACTGGAATGTAAACCCCATGGAGGAAAGGATATGTCCTCTGTATGTATTATAGATACATATATATAAACATTCTGGAGCCAAATAAATGCTGAAAAATTTTGACAAATGATGAGTGAATGGACACAGGCTTTATGACTGAACACCACATGGTCCTGGTCAGCGTAGAAAGGCCGTAGCTCTGAGGTCCTACTGTTCTCGGTTTGCCTGCCTTCCTCACATCACCATTTTCCCTTCCTCTCATCGCTTCCTGAGACTTCCCCAATCCCTCTGTAAATCTTACACTGATGGGAGTCCAGGCTTCAAAGACAGAAACACTGGGAAATCTCAGGGGTCTGCTTCTCCCCAGGTTTCCGTAACCACCACTCGATGAAGACACACGAGAGGAGAGAGGAGCCTGCTGACCGACATCAGGAGCCGAGCCTGCAGCAGCGCCGGGTCAGAGAGGAGCTGACTCTGCCCTCTGCTCTGCAGGGGGATGAGGAGAGGAGCCCATTTCCCAGCTGCTCCCCTGCCCAGTCTTCAGACTCTCGGCGTCCTTCCTCTGGAAGGAGGCAAGCCAGACTCCCATCCTCATCCTCTCCGACACTTCCCCTTGTACAGGGGAACCCTGAGAAGACACTCACCTCGATGCACGGGCTCCTCTGCCACTTCTGACGCTCGCTGGGGCTCGGGCAGGTCTGGTCCCGTCTGGCTCCTGCTGAGCTGAGCACAGGGCTCAGAGCTGCTTGGTGCTGCGTCCATGCATGGTGAAGCAAAGTGTCCTGGGGAGGAGTTAGGGAAAACACCCAGAAATAACAGTGCTGTGGGGAGCTAAGGGTCTGTCTGTCTCTCTCTCTCTTAACTCCCCTCCCCCAAAGCCTATTTCTCCTTGGCACATAATATAGAGACTCCTGGTAATGACCCTGTAGAGCCCTGAAAACCCCATGAGGAATTTCCTCCCCTAAATCCAACTCTGTTTCTCTCTACTGTCTCCGGCGTCCACTGTTCTCATACCTGTGCACCTATAGCATTCAAGCAAGGTGCTTGCAGACACTTGTCTCCATGGCATGTCCCTCATCACCAGCTGGCCACTTCCATGGAGGAAGAGCTTAAGGGCAGCCTAGTGGAGGTTGTTATAGTTATAACCTGAAATGACAGACAAAACTTGAAGTGAAAATCTGCTTGGTGCTGCAGTGAGACACATGTGTGAGACTTAAGAAACATTTATGGAGATTTTTGGATTCCATTTTAAACATACTTGTTAAATTCGAGAATGTCAACTGGTATAGAAGGATATAATTTGGGAATAATATTCCTTCCATTCCTCAAACTGTCTGATCCCAACCCAGTTGCTATATAATCTCAGAGAAATTTCCTAAGCAGGCATCTACATTTTCTTTGGAAGAAAATGGTATGAAAATCTGTTTTACAACTTTTGTTGTTGTGTTCAGTTGCTCAGGAGTGTCCGACTCCTTGCCACTCATTACTCTCTCACTTAACAATATACAAAAGAATCTCTCTCATATTAACACATGTTGCATTACTGTTTTACATAGTTTTTCATTTTATACATGTCCTTATTAGCAAGCCCTCAATTAATAAATTCTTATTGTTTTTTCTATTTTTCTTATGAAAATTGATGTTATAAATTGTCAGACATTTGTAAGTCAATACAAATTTTTGTATATGGAGCAAATCCATTGAACTGAAATTTTTAGTTCAAAAGTTAGATATATTTTAGCTATTGCTTTCTATTGGGACCAAGTTACACTCCATAGATTCTGGATTGGTTTGCACAGCCTTATGATATGTGAATTGTTGATTTCTTGATCCACAGGCAACCAAAGTGAAGTGAAGTCCCTCAGGCGTGTCCGGCTCTTTGCGACCCCACGGTCCCATGCAACTGCAACTGTGTTAGAACTTCAAATATCTCCATATTAGTATAAAGACACAATACAATTTCGGTCAAATCCCAGGAGGCTTTTTTAAAAAAACATTATAAACGTGACTCTAAGGTTTCTATGAAATTATGAAGGATCTAAACACCCAAAAATTTTTTTTTAAAGGAACAAAACTGGAGGACTCACAGTACAAATTAAAAGACTTACTATAAAGGTAAAGTAATCAAGACAGAGGGTTTCCCTGGTGGCTCAGCATTAAAGAAACTTCCTGTCAATGTAGGAGACACAGGTTCAATCCCTGGGTTGGGAAGATCCCCTGGGTTGGAAAGATCCCCTGGAGAAGGAGCAGCAACCCACCCCAGTATTCTTGTCTAGAAAATCTCATGGACAGAAGGGCTTGGCAGGATATAGTCCACGGGATCACAAAATGACTTAGTTACTAAAAAGACACAATCAAGACAGAATGTTATTGACATAACAGCATGCAGATCAAGGGACATGAAGACCAATAAAATAGAAAATTCAGACACAGATTCAAACATATACCTTCAACTGATTTTTTTAATTTTAATTTTTTTGTTTGTTTTTTTTAATAAATTTATTTATTTATTTATTTTTATTAGTTGGAGGCTAATTACTTTACAATATTGTAGTGGTTTTTGTCATACATTGACATGAATCAGCCATGGATTTACATGTATTCCCCATCCTGATTCCCCCTCCCACCTCCCTCTCCACCCGATCCCTCTGGGTCTTCCCAGTGCACCAGCCCCGAGCACTTGTCTCATGCATCCAACCTGGACTGGTGATCTGTTTCACCCTAGATAATATACATGTTTCGATGCTGTTCTCTTAAAACATCCCACCCTCGCCTTCTCCCACAGAGTCCAAAAGTCTGTTCTATACATCTGTGTCTCTTTTTCTGTTTTGCATATAGGGTTATCGTTACCATCTTTCTAAATTCCATATATATGTGTTAGTATACGGTAATGGTCTTTATCTTTCTGGCTTACTTCACTCTGTATAATGGGCTCCAGTTTCATCCATCTCATTAGAACTGATTCAAATGAATTAATTTTAATTTAATTATTTTAATTAAACTTTTAATTAAAGTCTAATTTAATTAGACTTTTAATTAGATAATTATAATATTGTGATGGTTTCTGCCATACATCAACATGAATTGGCCATAGGTATACATATGACATATGTATACATATAACATAGGTATACATATGACAAATAGATTCAAGGGATTAGATCTGATAGACTGCCTGAAGAACTATGGACAGAGGTTCCTGACATTGTGCAGGAGACAGGGATCAAGACCATCCCCAAGAAAAATAAATGCAAAAAAGCAAAATGGCTGTCTGAAGAGGACTTACAAATAGCTGTGAAAAGAAGAGAAGCAAAAGGCAAAGGAGAAAAGGAAAGATATACCCATTTCAATGCAGAGTTCCAAAGAATAGCAAGGAGAGATAAGAAAGCCTTCCTCAGTGATCAATGCAAAGAAATAGAAGAAAACAATAGAATGGGAAAGACTAGAGATTGTGTCAAGAAAATTAGAGATACCAAGGGAACATTTCATGCAAAGATGGACTCAATAAAGGACAGAAATGGTATGGACCAAACAGAAGCAGAAGATACTAAGAAGAGGTGGCAAGAATACACAGAAGAACTGTACAAAAAAGATCTTCATGACCCAGATAATCATGATGGTGTGATCACTCACCTAGAGCTAGACATCCTGGAATGTGAAGTCAAGCGGGCATTAGGAAGCATCAGTATGAACAAAGCTAGTGGAAGTGATGGATTCCAGTTGAGCTATTTCAAATCCTAAAAGATGATGATGTGAAAGTGCTGCACTCAATACACCAGCAAATTTGGAAAATTCAGCAGTGGCCAGAGAACTGGAAAATGTCAGTAGTCATTCCAACCCCAAAAAAGGCAATGTCAATTAATGCTCAAACTACCGCACATTTGCACTCATCTCACACGCTAGCAAAGTAATGCTCAAAATTCTCCAAGTCAGGCTTCAACAGTACGTGAACCGTGACTTTCCAGATGTTCAAGCTGGATTTAGAAAAGGCAGAGGAACCAGAGATCAAATTGCCAACATCTGCTGGATCATCGAAAAAGCAAGAGAGTTCCAGAAAAACATCTATTTCTGCTTTATTGACTATGCCAAAGCCTTTGACTGTGTGGATTACAACAAAATGTGTAAAATTCTTCAAGAGATGGGAATACCAGACCCCTGACTTGCCTCTTAAGAAATCTGTATGCAGGTCAGGAAGCAACAGTTAGAACTGGACATGGAACAACAGACTGGTTCCAAATAGGGAAAGTAGTACGTCAAGGCTGTTTATTGTCACCCTGCTTATTTAACTTAAATGCAGAGTATATCATGAGAAATGCTGTGCTGGATGAAGCATAAGCTGAAATCAGGATTGCCTGGAGAAATATCAGTAACCTCTGATATGTAGATGACATCACCCTCATGGCAGAAAGCGAAAAAGAACTAACAAGCCTCTTGATGAAAGTGAAAGAGGAGAGTGAAAAAGTTGGCTTAAATCTCAACATTCAGAAAACTAAGATCATGGCATTTTGTCCCATTACTTCATGGCAAATGATGGGGAAACAATGAATACAGGGACAGACTTTATTTTTGGAGCCTCCAAAATCACTGCATATGGTGACTGTAGCCATGAAATTAAAAGATACTTGCTCCTTGGAATAAAAGCTATAACCAACCTAGACAGCATATTAAAAAGCAGAGACATTACTCTTCAAACAAAGGTCCATCTAGTAGTTATGTATGGATGTGAGACTTGAACTATAAAGAAAGCTGAGTGCCTAAGAATTGATGCTTTTGAACTGTGGTGTTGAGAAGAGTCTTGAGAGTCCCTTGGACTGCAAGGAGATCCAACCAGTCCATCCTAAAGGAAATCGGTCCTGAATATTCATTGGAGGGACTGATGCTGAAGCTGAAACTCCAATACTTTGGCCACCTGATGCGAGGAACTGACTCACTGGAAAAGACCCTGATGCTGGGAAAGATTGAAGGGGGAAGAGAAGGGGATGACAGAGGACGAGATGGTTGGATGGCATCACCAACTCAATGGACATGAGTTTAAGTAAACTCTGGGAGTTGGCGATGGACAGGGGGGCCTGGCGTGCTGCAGTCCATGGGGTTGCACAGACTCGGACTCGACTGAGCGACTGGACTGAACTGAACTAACTGACTGATTCTACTAGGTTTTAAAATGGCATTTTCTTTCTCTGGGGTGTGATGACTTCTCCACTCATCTGTGAACCCATTGTGCTTATGTTGGAAAATCAGGTATAGACATGAAATAGCCTTGAGTTTTCACCAAGTTTGAGTTTGGATGTTCACTAAACATTTTTGCTTACCTGTGAAATCTAATAATCTAAACTGGGTTTAGGTCTTGTGTTGTTGTATTTTATAACTGCCCATGATATTTATTACCTGAAAAGAGTTGAGTCTGACGAAAAGGTTAGATTCTCAGAATGACAGAAGGTATTGAGTGAAGAACCTGAGGGTAGGGGTGCGGCTGGGGTGGATGAGAGGATCCGGGTGTCATTAAAGATTAGTGAACCAGCTCCTTTACTAGTCCATACTCCTTCACCTTGGGCAGATGGAAATGAGGAAAAGCAGACAGCCTGTGCACCCAAGCCCTGACATTTCACATGAGAAAACCCAAGCCAGAGGGGCAAGAACTCACAGTGAATAAGACACAGCTATTAAGTCTGAAGGGCTTCCCTGGTGGCTCAGTGGTAAAGAATTTGCCTGCAATGCAGGAGACATGGGTTCAACCCCTGGATCTGGAAGATCCGTTGGAGAAGGAAATGGTATACTCACTCCAGCATTCTTGCCTGGGAAATTCCATGGACAGAGGAGCCTAACAGGCTATAGTCCATGGGGTCAAAAAAGAGTCCAACATGACTTAGCAACTAAGCAACAACAATAATCCTGAAAAGGAATTAACTTTCAGGTTGCTGACTCCAGTTTCAGTGATTTATCCATGACCTTACACTAGTTTGAGATCCTTTCACTTTCACTAAGTTGTACAATTGAAGATTGTGCTCTCAACACTGTAAGGTCTACTGGTGGGAGATACCTGTCTTCTATTTTATAAATAAAAGTTTCCATATCTCAGATACGGGCTTCCCTGGTAGCTCAGATGTTAAACAATCTGCCTGCAATGCAGGAATCCCAGGTTTGATACCTGGATCGGGAAGATCTCCTGGAGAAGGAAATGGCAACCCACTTCAGTTTCCTTACCTGGAGAATCCCATGGACAGAGGAGTCTGGCAAGCTATACAGTCCATGGTGTTGCAAAGAGCTGGACATGACTCCCACTTTCACTTTCATATCTCAGATATGGTTGCACAGAGTTATAGAAAAGTTTATCCCTGGAGAAGAGAATGGCTATCCACTCCAGTATTCTTGCCTGGAGAATTCCATGGACACAGGAGTCTGGCGAACTACAGTCTATGGGGTTGCAAGTAGTTGGACATGACTGAGCAACTAACACTTTCACAATCACAGGAAAGTTGATATAATTTGGCCAGAGAACTTTATCTGTTTAGGAAAGGTCTGGGAATTACTTGTCACACTGCACATCCATTAGAGTTACTAATACCCCCTTCTCCGCCACCACCTGTGTTTCTTTTAGTTCTCCTATTCCCACACCAACCCACAGCAAGATTCTGCTTCCTTCACTTAAAGTAAGAGCCTTCTGATTCATTCCATTGTTATCTTTAGCTTTCATTTCACCTGACACATTCTTTCCATCAGTCCCTCAGTGGTGAGCTGTGTCCTCTGTTATATATTCAGAATGTATTCTAACAATATTTTCAACCTTATTAAAGTTACTGTTTATGTGACAAATGAAGTAATTTTAGGTGTAAGTCAAGGAGTTTTCACGTTAATAGCGCATCTCATCACTACCACAACCAGATTTTTAAACATGTTTATATCCAAGCCAGAATCTTTCTTTGCTTCCCTGTGAAGTCAATCCCCAGCTCTAACCCCAGTCTCAGGCTGCCTTATGGTACTCTAAATATTTCTAAAGTTTTATAAGGGAATAAAGCAAAGAAAACATTCTTCTTTTGCTTTATTGACTACACCAAAGCCTTTGACTGTGTGGATCACAACAAACTATGGAAAATTCTTCAAGAGATGAGAACCCCAGACCACCTGACCTGCCTCCTGGGAAATCTGTATGCAGGTCAAGAAGCAACAGTTAGAACTGGACATGGAACAACAGACTGGTTCCAAATACGAAAAGTAGTATGTCAAGGCTGTATACTGTCACCCTGCTTATTTAACTTATATGCAGAGTACATCATGCAAAATGCCAGGCCGGAAGAAGCACAGGCTGGAATCAAGATTGCCAGGAGAAATAACAGTAACCTCAGATATGCAGATGACACCACCCTTATGGCAGAAAGTGAAGAACTAAAGAGCCCCTTGATGAAAGAGAAAGAGGAGAGTGGAAAAGTTGGCTTAAAACTCAACATTCAGAAAACTAAGATCATGGCATTTGGTCCCATTGCTTCATGGCAAATAGATGGGGAAACAATGGAAATAGTGACAGACTTTATTTTGGGAGGCTCCAAAATCACTGCAGATGGTGACTGTAGCCATGAAATTAAAAGATGCTTGCTCCTTGTAAGAAAACCTATGACCAACCTAGACAGCATATTAAAAAGCAGAGACATTACTTTTTCAACAAAGATCTGTCTAGTCAAAGCCATGGTTTTTCCAGTAATCACATATGGATGTGAGAGTTGGACTACAAAGAAAGCTGAGCACTGAAGAATTGATGCTTTTGAACTGTGATGTTGGAGAAGACTCTTGAGAGTTCCTTGGACTGCAAGGAGATCCAACCAGTCCATCCTAAAGGAAATCAGTCCTGAATATTCATTGGAAGGACTGATGTTGAAGCTGAAACTCCAATACTTTGGTTACTTGATGCAAAGAACCGACTCATTGGAAAAGACCCTGATGCTGGGAAAGATTGAAGGCAGGAGGAAAAGGAGACAACAGAGGATGAGATGATTGGATGGCATCACTGACTCAATGGACATGAGTTTGAGTAGGCTCCGGAAGTTGTTGATGGACAGGGAAGCCTGGCATGCTGCAGGCCATGGGGTCACAAAGAGTTGGACATGACTGAGCGATTGAACTGAACTGAACTGATCTTTAATACTATTAAGCATGATGAATTATATTGATTGATTTCTAAGTATTAAATCAATCTGGCATTTCTGAAATTAATCCCTAATTTTTATGGCATAGTTGTTGAGTTTAATTTTCAAGTATTTTATTGAGGATTTTTTCATTTCTATTTATGAGGAATATTGGTTTGTAGATTTACTTTTCTGTGGTGTCTTCAATACCAAGATAATGGTGGTATAATAATAAGATAATAAGAGGCATGGAGCAGAGTTTTTGGAAGATTTTTTATAAGAGTGATCCTATAGAATCCACCAGTAAGTCCATCTGAAATTGTAATTTCCTTTCTGAGAATGTTTCTCTTGCTGTGCTCAGTTGCTTCAATCATATTTGACTTTTTGCAACCTTATGGACTGAAGCCAACCAGGCTCTCTTGTCCAAGAGATTCTCAGGCAAGAATATGGGGAGTGGGTTGCTACACCCTCCTCCAGGTTATCTTCCTGATCCAAAGATCAATTCACATCTCCTATGTCTCCTATACTACAAGAGGATTCTTTACCCACTGAGCCGCCTGGGAAGCCCTGAGAATGTTTCTAATTCAGTTCAATTCTAATGAATTCAGTTCACTGGAAATATTTAGACATTTCTGGTTGTTCAGTTTCTTTCTGAGTCAGTATTGGTAATGTTTATCTTACAGAACTTTTACCATTTCATTGGGTTTTAATTTGTTTTCTTTTTAAATATGCCTTATTTTTTATCTTTTAATTTAAAATTAACCTAAAATTATGATTATATTTTAGGTGAGAATTACATCAGGAGATCAAGAGCTTTCCTTCCATACGGTCCTCATGGTTGTTCAAATCAATCCAAAATCTGTAGAGTATTCAGTGCCAATAGAATGCTATAGGTATGCTCAACGTCACTCATTATCAGAGAAATGCAAATCAAAACCACAATGAGGTACCATTACACGCCAGTCAGAATGGCTGCTATCTAAAAGTCTACAAGCAATAAATGCTGGAGAGGGTGTGGAGAAAAGGGAACCCTCTTACACTGACGTGGGAATGCAAACTAGTACAGCCACTATGGAGAACAGTGTGGAGATTTCTTAAAAAACTGGAAAGAGAACTGCCATATGACCCAGCAATCCCACTTCTGGGCATACACACCGAGGAAACCAGATCTGAAAGAGACACGTGCACCCCAATGTTCATCGCAGCACTGTTTATAATAGCCAGGACATGGAAGCAACCTAGATGCCTATCAGCAGACGAATGGATAAGAAAGCTGTGGTACATTTACACCATGGAATATTACTCAGCCATTAAAAAGAATTCATTTGAATCAGTTCTAATGAGATGGATGAAACTGGAGCCCATTATACAGAGTGAAGTAAGCCAGAAAGATAAAGACCGATACAGTATACTAACGTATATATATGGAATTTAGAAAGATGGTACCGATAACCCTATATGCAAAACAGAAAAAGAGACACAGATGTACAGAACAGACTTTTGGACTCTGTGGGAGAAGGCGAGGGTGGGATGTTTAGAGAGAACAGCATCGAAACAAGTATACTATCAAGAGGGAAAGAGATCACCAGCCAAGGCTGGATGCATGAGACAAGTGCTCGGGGCTGGTGCACTGGAAAGACCCAGAGAGATCGGGTGGAGAGGGAGGTGGGAGAGGGGATCGGGATGGGGAACACATGTAAATCCATGGCTGATTCATGTCAATGTATGGCAAAAACCACTACAATATTGTAAAGTAATTAGCCTCCAACTAATAAAAATAAATGGGAAAAAAATTTTTAAAAATACAAATAAAATGCTATAGGTACAAGACACATGGAATTCCTTCACCTAGAAATTTTAACTCTAGGGATTTTTCCATATATAAAAATTTTTGTGGACTTATAAATTTTGAAAACAGTGTAGCTTAATTTTTATAATGAAAACAATGAAGTTGATCAACAGAGGGCTGCTTAATAGAGACCAGGACATCCATATGAAGGAACACTATGCAAAAAACAGAAGTAGAGCAGCATGTGTTGATATGGGAGAGTATCTTTCATATATTGTTAAATGAAAGGGAAAATGGTGTATAACAGATTTTTGCAACATTTTCTTCAAAGGAATATGTAGATATCTGTTACAAGATTTTTTAAGATTGTCTAAGATTATACTGCAATTTGGTTGGGCATGTGCAGTTTGAAGGATGGAAGGAATATTATTCTCAATTTATAGCCTTCTGCAACAGTGACAGTCTCAGATTTAACAGGTATATATAAAATGAAATACAAATTTCAATAAATGCTTTGTAACTTTCACATGTCCGCCTCATTCCAGCACCGATGTATATTTTCCAGTTGTACGAGGTTGTAAATATAACTACCTGCATTAGGCTATTTTTATATCCTTCCTCCATGGAATTGGCCAGCAGGTAATCAGGGACATTCCATGGAGATAGATGTCTGCAAGAGCCTTGTTTGGAATCATACAAAGGCACATGTATGAGAGAGTGGAAACCTGAGACAATAGCCTACAGCAGTTAGACTTAGGGGTAGAAACTTTCCATGGGGTTTTTGGGGTCCTCAGGGGATTTTTGTTGAGGTTAAGTTTTGACTGAGAACAAACTGCAGCCCTTTTTTGGATATTGGGCCATATTTTAGAGGTCAATTATGGATTTTCCTATTGGAGGGTGACGGAGCTGAATTTGGCTCCAATTATCAAGTGAATCCTGGGGAGAGCATAGGATAAAGAACAGAAGGGGTGATCTGCTCAGAGTTTGAGATATCTTCTGGAAGCCTAGACTTGGGGTCTTTGAGAAGGCAGCCTTGAGTTGAAAAGCCTCTGGTGAGATCTTGGGTTCCCCATTAAGCAAAAAAGTTGAAAAAGTTCTGAAACTTAATTGCTCAAGGATGGGAATGAATAAAAATTTGTTCAGCTCTCCCCAGACTGCTTGCTGAGGGATGCCCTAAGCCTGGGCTAATTAAGAGCAGGGTCCTTAGTGACTAAGTCCCCTTGGGAAGGAGGGAAGTGGGAGAGAAGGAGAGAGAGAGACCCTTAACTCCCCACAACTCTGTTATTTCTGGGTGTTTTCTCTAACTCCTCCCCAGGACACTTTGCTTCACCATGCATGGATGCAGCACTAAGTAGCTCTGAGCCCTGTGCTCAGCTCAGCAGTAGCCGGACGGGACCAGCCCTGACCAAGCCCCAGAGAGCGTCAGAAGTGGCAGAGGAGCCCCTGCATCGAGGTGAGTGTCTTCTCAGGGTTCCCCTGTACAAAGGGAAGTGTCGGAGAGGATGAGGATGGGAGTTCTGGCTTGGCTGCCTTCTAGAGGAAGGACACCGAGAGTCTGAAGACTGGGCAGGGGAGCAGCTGGGAAATGGGCTCCTCTCCTCATCCCCCTGCAGAGCAGAGGGCAGAGTCAGCTCCTCTCTGACTCGGTGCTCCTGCAGGCTCAGCTCCTGATGTCGGTCAGCAGGCTCCCCTCTCCTATTTATCTAGTGATGGTTACCCAAAACTGGGGAGAAGCAGACCACAGAGATCCCCCAAAAGTTCTGTCCCTGAAGCCTGGATTCCCATCAGTGAAAGATTTACAGAAGGATTGGGGGGGTCTCTGGAAGGGGAGAGAGGAAGGGAAAATGGCAGCAAGAAGGAAAGCAGACCAAGAATAATAGGATGGAGGGGACATGGCTTATGAGCCTTGGTCAGGACCTTGTACTTTTAAACCATATATTAAACTTTCACACGCCCATCTTCTACCAGAAATGGTCATATTTTCACCACTACTTGTCTCAAGAATAGCTTGCATGTAATGTATTTTTCTGTATATGATTATGCATAATGCACAGAAGATGCATCTTTGTTCTCATGAGTTTATATCTAACATCATACATGGACCATGAATAAATAAAATTAAATTTCCTGTCCCTGTTTCTTGCTTTATTTTTCTATGGCCTGTTTAGTAAACTAACATCTTAAATATTTACCTTCTTTGTTTTGTGTCTGGAATAATCTCCATTGCTCCCTTGGATATAAGCTCCACAGTGCAGGGATATTTGTTTTGTACACTGCTTCATTTATTTCATATGCAAGTAAGGTTGGGATAAACAATTAAACACAAAAATAATATCAGGTAATAATAAGTGCTAGGAAGAAAATGGAAGTTGAAGAATACCATGTCTTTCCAATGTAGGGAAGGGTGACTGGAAAGAGTTCTCTGATGAGATGACATTAGTGCGGTGGGATGGATGAAGTGGTAGAGATTCAGGCAACTGGAGTGTCTGAGAGCCTTGGATCTAAACTTGTAAGTGCTGGGCACCATCTTTCCTTCCTCCCCAGACTTTGCAAAAAATAGAGTTAAATAGGAATGAATCTACCTAGAAATTTATCCCAGGCTCAGAGAGTTTCCATTCGGAGCACTAATGGCAATAGGGAAATTTTAAAATCTGGAGAAACCAGAGATAATGCTCTTAGACCCCCTTGCCTTTCTTCTGCTAACCCCAAGGTGGGTCTCTGTAGTACCAATCAGGATGAAGCATAGGGTAAATTTCAGTCCTTTGAACATCTTAGATGCTACTATATCACCTGCCACAATTAGCTTAAGAGAGCAATCCCCATACCCAAGGGGCTGACACACCATCAAAACTGGCTTCTTTCAAGTCTTAACCTTTGTTTCCTATGAGAAAGCACATCTAGTTGGGAAAAAAGCCAAGGGAGGTTTTGTTCACAGCATGGAGATGATGGTTTCTTCATCCATTCCAGGCAGTGAACTTTTAGCTGGATGTGAGGTGACAACATTTAGGTCTGACTTTGTACAGAGCATCTGAGTAGGGGCCCCTCACCTGGTCACCAGACTGGAAATAGTTCCTCATCCTAATCTGTGCTCCTTCTCTTTTAAGAGAAGGACCATGTGGAGCAGTGTTTCTTTTCTTTTGATCTCTAGGTTTCCCAAGGAGCAGAAACAAGGACTGAATGATGAGTAATCACTCAAGTGCCACTGAATTCTGCCTTTTAGGGTTCTCAGGGTCCCAAGAACTACACTATGTTCTTTTTGCTGTATTCTTTCTCTTCTACTTAGTGACAATAATCGGCAACATGGTCATCATTGTGATTGTCTCTGTCGACAAACGTCTGCAGTCCCCCATGTATTTCTTCCTCGGTCACCTCTCTGCCTTGGAGATCATGATCACGTCCCTTATCGTCCCTGCGATGCTCTGGGGGTTGCTGCTCCCTGGGATGCAGACAATATCTCTGGCTGCATGTGTTGCCCAACTCTTCCTGTACCTTGCTCTGGGGACCACAGAGTTTGCATTGGTGGGAGCAATGGCTGTGGACCGGTACGTGGCTGTCTGTAATCCTTTGAGGTACAACACCATTATGAACAGCCAAACTTGCATCTCAGTGGTGACTGGGTCATGGATGTTTGGGTTCCTTTCTGAAATCTGGCCAGTCTATGCCACATTTCAGTTTACGTTCTGCAGATCAAACGTCTTAGACCATTTTTTCTGTGAACGAGGTCAGCTGCTCAAACTGTCCTGTGATGACACTCTTTTCACAGAGTTTATTCTGTTTTTAATGGCTGTTTTCATTATCATTGGTTCACTGGCCCCAACAATTGTCTCCTACACCTACATCATCTCCACCATCCTCCAGATCCCCACTGCCTCTGGCCGCAGGAAAGCCTTCTCTACCTGTGCCTCCCACTTCACCTTTGTCATCATCGGCTACGGCAGCTGCTTGTTCCTCTATGTGAAACCCAAGCAAACTCAGGCAGCTGAGTACAATAAGATAGTCTCCCTGTTGATTTCTGTGTTAACCCCGTTGCTGAACCCTTTCATCTTCACTCTCCGGAATGACAAAGTCCAAGAGGCCCTTCAAGATGGAGTGAAACGCAGCTGTCAACTCCTCAAGGGTTAACTCTTCTCAGTTCCTTTTTTCGGTGGAACAGTCAGCATTAAGAATTATTCAGGAACCTAGAAAACACTAATTTTTCTCCTTTTTTGTCATCATCACCATCACAAAAATTAAATAAGTTGTGCAGCTTCTGATCAGGCCATGTAAAGACAGGTAAAAATAACACCCATTCTCTGCTCACTTGAATCCCATTGCCTTAGTTTAAGCTGCTATTTTGCATCCACTGTTGAACTCAAAGAACCATATTCTTGCGATGTGGGAGGAACCAGAGGGATGACACATACCCATGTTTCTATGTCCTCTGTTGGTTAAATTATCTCCTGGGGGAGAAAAGATATGACGTGTTGTGCTGAGATATATGGCATATTCTAGGTCCAAAGACACATATATTCTCCTTGTTTCTTTATCTGCTATTACTAGGTCTTTTCCTACATTTATGTGAAATTTCTTGACAAGATGTCCATATGCTTTAAAGTATCCCTTGGCTCTCTTTTTCTCTGGTTCTTTTCATGTTATCCTGACCTGATTGCTATTGGGAAGTATGTATGATGTATACCCCAAAAGAATACATATGAGGTATGTATGCCTTAAAAGAATCTAGAGTGGTGATGTGTGGATTGGAGTCCTTCTTCTCTGGCAAATCTTGGTGACCTAAAGAAGATGGAAATATCTGGGGGTTGGAAGCAGGAAAAATCCCTGTTTGCTAAACCTCAGGGCATTGCTTTAGCCTCTCCCTTTTGAGGTGTATATGCAATGTTGTAATTCTTTGGTCGCTGTCATGTCTGTCTCTTTGCAACCCCATGGACTATAGCACAACAGGCTTCAATGTCCTTCACAGTCTCCTGGAGTTTCAGATTCTTGTCCATTGAGTTGGTGATGCTATCTAACCATCTTATCCTCTTCTGCCCTCTTTCCTAAGCCTTCAATCTTTCCCAGTATCAGGGTCTTTTTCAATGAGTCAGCTCTTCACATAAGGTGGCCAAAGTATTGGAGTTTCAGCTCCAACATCAGTCCTTCCAATGAATATTTGGGACTGATTTCCTTTAGGATGGACTGGTTTGATCTCCTTGCAGCCCAAGGGACTCTCAAGAGTCTTCTCCAACACCACAGTTCAAAAGCATCAATTCTTTGGTTCTCATCCTTCTTTGTGGTGCAACTCTCACATCTATACATGACTACTGGAAAAAAAAACATAGCTTTAACTATATGGACCTTTGTTGACAAAGTGAAGTCTCTGCTTTTTAATATACTGTCTAGGTTTGTCATAGATTTTCTTCTAAGGAGCAAGCAACTTTTAGTTTCATGGCTGCAGTCACTATCTGTACTGATTTTGGAGCTCAAGAAAAGAAAATCTGTCAGTACTTCCATTTTGCCCCTATCTATTTGCCATGACATAATAAGAACAGATGCCATGATCTTAGTTTTCTGAATGTTGAGTTTTAAGCCAACTTTTCCATTCTTCTCTTTCACCATCATCAAGAGACTCTTTAGTTCCTCTTCAGTTTCTGGCATTAGAGTGGTATCATCTGCATATTTGAGGTTGTTGATATTTCTCTTGGCAATCTTGATTCTGGCTTGTGGTTCATCTAGCCCAGCATTTGGCATGGTGTACTCTGCATATAAATTAAATGAACAAGATAACAATATATAGCCTTGTATTCCTTTCCTAATTTTTTACTAGTCAGTTGTTCCATGTAAGGTTCTAACAGCTGTTTCTTGACCCACATACAGGTTTCTTAGGAGAGAGTTAAGGTGGTCTGGTATTTCCAGCTCTTTCAGAATTTTCCACAGTTTGAGTTTGTTGTGATCCACACAATCAAAGTCTTTAGCACAGTCAATGAAGCAAAGTAGATGTTGTTCTGAAATTCCCTTGCTGTCTCTATGATCCAATGCATGTTGACAATTTGATGTCTGGTTCCTCTGCCTTTGATGTCTGGTTCCTCAAAGACTGGCTTGAAGGATTTTGAGCATAACCTTGTTAGTATATGAAGTGAGTGCAAATGTATGGTAGTTTGTACATTCTTTGGCATGCCCTTCTTTGAGATTGGAATGAAAAAGTGACTTTTTCCAGTCCTGTGGCCCCTGCCGCATTTTCCAAATGTGCTGACATATCGAGGGCAGCACTTTAACATTCTTTTAGAATTTTGAATTGCTCAGCTGGAATTCCATCACCTCCACTAGCCTTGTTTGTAGTAATGCTTCCTAAGGCCCACTTGACTTCAGACTGCAGGGATGTCAGGCTCCAAGTCAGTGACCACACCATTGTGGTTTTCTGGATCATTAAGACCTTTTTTGTACAGCTCTTCTGTGTATTCTTGCCACCTCTTCTTAATCTCTTCTGCTTCTGTTGGGTCCTTACTGTTTCCTCCTTTATTGTGCCCATCCTCGCATGAAACATCCCCTCGGTATCTCCAATGTCCTTCAAGAGGTCTCTAGTCTTTCCCTTTCCATTGTTTTCTTCTACTTCTTTGCTCTGCTCATTTATGAAGGCCTTCTTATCTTTCCTTTCCTTTCCTCTGGAACTCTGCATTCACTGTATGTGATAGAGACACACTACAGTGAAGTGACTAATTCTGGAAAGAGTATGCTCTGTCTGTTACTGCTGAAAGAAGCATTGTCTAGACTCCTCCTAGACCCAGACTTCAGACTACATATGCCTTCTGATTCTTTCCCAGTCCAAGTGTACCTTTCATAGGTTTTCTCTGCGGGCCGACTATAACAAATGAGTCACTAACTCACTTCATTCCCAGTTTCTCATCAATTCCAGGGCATGGCTGTTAGGCATTGTAGTAGTTGAAATTTCATATTGTTGTTGGAGGAAGGGCTTTGGAGGTAGGAGTTTACTGAAATGACGGCACTGCACATCCTGCTAGACCTCAATTGAGAGAGGCAAACACTTTCCCAGCAGGGGTTAATTGGTTCCCTTGTTTCCCAAGAGTACTATGTGACGATGCCTACCTGTTGGGGAGCAGAGGCAAGACCACCATGTCTACTGAGTTACTTGTACTGAATAGGAGCTCCAGACAAGGTGGTGAGTGAGTCCTTCAGTCCAAGCCAGGCTCTGCAACCAGCCGAGCGTCCCTGGGGGGCATGTGCTGGCCGAGAAAGGACTGACGCCTCCAACACAGGTAGCCCCTGCCCTGCTCATTTCACGAGGCCTGTGCTCACCAGAGGAACCGCATTGCTCTCATTCATTTCTGTTTCTATAATTCTCACAAAAGCATTCTCTGTCCCAGGCTGTCCTCGGGCTGCTGGCGGCAGTTCATGTCCGGGAAGAGCGCCTCTTGGCCTGGATTCCAGTTTTCTCGGCTCTTCCGCTTGTCATCACTGGGACTCTTTGGCTTGCCTCAGGTTCACACCCCACTCCGCCATCTCTTGGTCCTCTCCCTTTGTTCTCCAGTTCTCAGCTTCCTCTTTTTGTCCTTTTTTTCTATTCCCCCCATCTCGCCAGGAGTCTGGGCTCTGACCTCCCACTGCTGACACACCCCTCTTCCTCCCATCCCCTTCCTCCCATCCCCCTCCTCCTCCTCCTCAATGGGTCAGGTTCCAGACAGCCTCTCGCAGGGCCCCTGCTGTTTCACTCACTTTCTCAGATGAATCTGTCCCAGGAGGGAGGGGACAGCCCTTTCCCCCGACTCTAGGATGTAAGACAAGAAGAGTCCAGGCAGAGTGCCTAGGGATGGAACATTAAACATCCTTGTGCCCAGGTTTTTCTCTTTGTGTCTTGGTAGTGAATGAAGGAAGGTTATTAACTGCATCAGTCTGATTGGACTGCCGTCCGAACTCTGTTGCCTAGGTGGCTTCGATACCAGGATTTATTTCTCACAGTTGTGGAGCCTGAGAAGTCCCAGATCATGTTCTGGTCAGTTCGGTTTTTGGTGAGGGGTCTCTTTTGGCTTCTCTCTCTATATATATGTGTGTGTGTGTGTGTGTGTGTGTGTGTGTGTATGTGGCCCTGAGGGGTACATATGGGGAGTGTGTGCTCTTGTGTCTCAACTATAGTGAGACTAGTTTTATCCACTGAAGCCCCCATCCTAACAACCTCACTTAACCTTAATTACTTAGATGCTCCATCTTCAAACGCAGCTGCACTAGGGGTTAGGGCTTCAGCATATGGATTTTGAGGATATAAACATTCCATCTGTATCCCTCTGCTCCTGCAATGTAAGCTTATTCTCACCTAGAATATCTACTTTATCTCCCGCTGGGTGCTGAGAACTAGGATCTATCTGTCCACTGGGGGTCTCAGTGTCCCGAGTTACAGGCGTCTTCCATACAAAAATAAAACGAAATGCCTCACATCCTCCCCCACTATTATATACATATAATGAAAGCTCAATAAGCTTATTGCTGTGTTTTTTGTGTCTACTGCTCACAGCTGAACACAGATATAATTAATACAGGTATCTACAAAGAAATACTGATTATAGACTGCTATTCGAAAGGCTTTCCCCATGTAATTCAGTTCAGTTCAGTTCAGTTGCTCAGTCGTGTCCAACTATTTGAGACCCCATGAATTGCAGCATGCCAGGCCTCCCTGTCCATCACCAACTCCCGGAGTTTACTCAAACTCATGTCCATCGAGTCGGTGACGCCATCCAGCCATCTCATCCTCTGTCGTCCCCTTCTCCTCCTGCCCCCAATCCCTCCCAGCATCAGGGTCTTTTCCAATGAGTCAACTCTTCACATGAGGTGGCCAAAACTAGCATGGTGCAAAATAGTTTTTATGTATACTTGGAGGTATATCAGATTGAACATGTTTCCATTTTGACAAATTTCAACACTGGCCTATATTAGCATAAACTTTGAGTTCTTAGTGATATGGTTATAGTGAATACAAAAACAAAACTAGAGAGAGTGCTACTTTTATCCTCAAGTTTTTAATAGTCTCTCTTCTGGAATTGTTCCTTGGTGAAGGTAAAACACTTCCTGGCTAGTATCTGTGACATATCTCTTAGAGGACATTCACTTTTTCTGTTTTATTTCCTACAGATATTCCTCTATAGCCACATTTAATGATGCATAAATATTGATATAGATGATATAAATTAAAATATTAATTTTCTGCTATATACGTATCAGGAGATAAAAAATTAAAAGGATGTGATATATAATTAAAACTACTATACCTTCTGAATTGCCACCACAAACATTTATTTTTTCTGTGCCTAATTCAAATATCTCCATTTTTTATTAATATGAATAGTAATTCTCAGAACTGAACTACAATTGGACTCAGGTTTATCTGGCTCCATAGTTAGCTCTTAAACTCTTTGTTATTTTGTTTCATGATTTTTTGAGTAGAGACACTGAATATAATTTTTATATTTTGAATGCCTACTGAATATAATAAACTTTGTTAAATGCTTTGGAAGCATATAAGTGGAAGGGAACAATTGATTGTACAGTAAATATCTTGTAATTTCTCTGTATCTTTATTCAATTCTGGCAGCATTTCTGTAAGGTAAGTAGTATGATCTCATTTTACAAATGAGAAAATAGAGGGTCAAATAGGTTAAGTAACTTGCCGAAATTTACTCAGCCATCAACCATATCACATCCATCAGATTGGAAAAAAATAAAATTATGGGGATACTAAGAGTTGATGTGGATTGTAGAGAATAGACTTTTATTCATTTCAGATGTGAATATAAAATATTATGGTCTGTGTAACTAGAGAGTAGCAAAATTAATAAACACGAACTCTGTATATGCTGTGACCTATTCTCAAGTTGACGCTTTCTTCAGATGTGATCAATCTGTTGGTAAGCATGTGAAAGGAATTCTCCATCTCTCATGCAATGTTTTTTAACTTATAATATTTTCATTTGACTCTCTCTTACAATGTTTATCTCTTTGCTAAAATTCCTCTCTTATATATGCCTGTTACCCACCTTTTCAACTGCATCACATGACATGATAATCACAGTTAAGTTACTCTGGCATTAGGTCAATATTTTCTAGTGTAATATTTTAAGTCCTTCATTGATTTTTCCTTTAATTTTTGAGTCACATTTTTAGTGGATTCTGTGGTGTTTACCAAATATGTCTTAACTTAGAATTGACTTTGGATTTATACTCACAATGCCCGTTGGATGTAGAAACGTTACTCCTGTATAGGTCTATTCTCTTCTCCCCTTCTGTGCTGTTATTATGCATGTTGCATCTCTATAATTACAAATTTAACTTTACATTGTTCCCATTATTACTTTATGTATTTTTAAATAAATTGGAAGAAAATAGGAGCAAATGCATATTTTTAGTATTTGTTATATGAACCCTGTTTACCCTTTCTAGTTCTTTTCATTTGTTCCTCAGATTCAAGATTACATTTAGTATAATTTCCTTATTCTGAAACAACTTTGCCTCTACTCACTTCCTTTGTGCTATTATTGGAAAATATATTACATTTCCATATGTTATCCACGCAACGTTTATATTGTTACTGTTTTATATAGTGATTTCTTAGATCAGCAAATGGAAAGCAGGAAAAAATATGCACCCATGCTGACTTTTATAATTACTAAATTATCTTTACCAGTGCTTTTTTCTGCATCGTATAGATTCTAATTATGATCTGGGTTCATCTGCCTTTAATTAAAGAACTTATTTTAGTATTTCTTATAAGGGAGGGTGGGTAACATTAGTAAAAAGTTTTTCTGTTTTTGTTGATCTAAGAATGCTTCTATTTTGCCCTCATTTTTGAGAGACTGCTTTCCTGGATATAAGAATTTTGACTGTTTTTTTCCTTCAGCACTTTAAATGTATGATCCCACAGCTTTCTGGTCTTACTTGTTCTGATGAGAAGTCAGTATTAATCTTAACTGGATCTCTTATACATACAATGTCATTTTGTTCTTGCTGCTTTGAAGATTTTTTCCTGTCTCTTGGCAGTTTTAATATTATGTGTTTCTGTGTGGATCTGGATTTATCCTTCTTGGATTTGTAAAGTAATGTTTACATTGTTTTGTGTAAAGTATTTTATTTTATTTACAATGTTTTACTTTACATCATTGACTTTGTAAAGTTTTCAACCATCATTTCCTTAAGTATTTATTTCTCTCCTCTGTGTTTCTTCTGTTTTTTTTTTTTTTTTTTTGGTAACATTCATATGTGATAGTGTACTTAATGGAGTCCCATATTTTTCTGAGGCTTTGTTCATTTTTTTCATTTCTTTTTAAATTTCTATGAAATATGAATAGGTTTTTCTAAGGGCAGCACAGATCTCTGTGTACTAAAAATTGTTGAATTTAACTACATAAGAGTGAATTTTATGTGTGAAAAAATATACAATAATAAAAGCATGAAATAAAGGTAATTTTATATGGACATAAATTTCACTTATAAAATCATAATCAATAAAGACAAGGATAAATTTTTTAAAAACTGAAAATAGTTCAACATGTTTAAAATTAAAGATTGGAAATTTAGCAATAGTGTTTTTAAAATAATAGCTATTTTTCAGAGAATGTGCTGAAAATAATACCAGTGAACACAGTGGACATGATCTCTGAAATAAAGTAGATTTGATGAAGAATATTATCTTCCATGGGCTTCCCTCATAGCTCAGTTGGTGAAGAATCCACCTGCAATACAGGAGACCCTGTTCAATTCCTGGGTCGGGTAGATCCCCTGGAGAAGGGATAGGCTACCCTCTCCAGTATTCTTGGGCTTCCCTTGTTGCTCAGCTGGTAAAGAATCTGTTTGCAATGTGGGATGCCTGGGTTTGATCCCTGGGTTGGGAAGATCCCCTGGGGAAGGGAAAGGCTGCCCACTCCAGTATTCTGGCCTGGAGAATTCCATGGACTGTATAGTCCATGGAGTCGCAAAGAGTCGGACACAACTGAGCAACTTTCACCTTCCTTACCTTCCATAATAATACACACACACACTCACTCACACAAGCAGAAACCTATACTTTAACAAGTAAAAGTGACTCTTTACAGAATCACTCTGATAAAGACACTAAGTTTTCTTTAGGCCTGAGCAGGCTCTTTGAGCACTCTGTGTCTGGGTGTGAGGAAGAGCTGAGCTGTGTTGCGACAGATGCTTCAATCTCACGGGAAGCTCTGGGTTCAGGACGGCTCTTTAAACGTGTCCTGATTTGTGTCCCTACCTGAAACATAGGGCTGGGCATTTACACTCGTGCACCGGTAGCCACTGGATCCCGGCTGCCTTAAAGTGAAAGTGAAAGTTGCTCAGTTATGTCTGATTCTTTGTGACTCCATGGACTATACAGTCCATGTAATTCTGCAGGCCAGAATACTGGAGTGGGTAGCCTTTGCCTTCTCCAGGGGATTTTCCCAACCTAGGAATCGAACCCAGGTCTCCTGCATTGCAGGTGGATTCTTTACCACCTGAGCCACAAGGGAAGCCCAAGAATACTGGAGAGGGTAGCCTATCCCTTCTCCAGAGGATCTTCCCAACCCAGGAATCGAACCAGGGTCTCCTGCATTGCGGGCGGATTCTTTACCAACTGAGCCACCAGGGGAGCCCCAGCTGCCTTAAGGGAAGGCCTATCATCTTAGCAGAGGTGTTTTCCTCTCCTGAGGGCAATTTCTGGGGATAGTCTCAGCTGTGGGCTGGAGGAATAAAGGCCTTAGTCCTGAAATGGATCTGGGCAATGCACACAGCCATTTACTATGAAGTATTTGGAGAGCACCTGGCAGGGACACCGAACATGCCTGAGGGAGTAGGGAAGCATCTGCGAGAGAGTGATCGTTAAGTGGCATCTGGCTCTAACCTGGCAGAGCTGGGTGGGATGCAATGAGCGTTCAAAGAAGTGGAGCTGCATGCAGTAAAACCTCTGAAAGAACTGGAAGCTTATCAGTGTTTCTGGAAGCATAGGATGAAGATTGAGTAGCACAAGATGAAATTAGGAAAGAAAAAAAAAAAGCATTTCTAGAACTCATTCAGGGCTTTATACGACCTGGGGCTTTGACCAAAAGGCACTGAGAAGGTTTGAATCAGTGGTGAGACTCGATCCAGCCTGTGTTTTAAAACATCTCTCAGACTGCTGTGGGAGAACAAAGAGAGAGGCAAAGGTGGAATGAAGGTCAAAGGAGGCCGTCAAGAAAGGACTGTTCCCTCATTCTTTCTTCAGTGGGTGGGAACTTGATGCTTGAGGTAACAGCTCCATCTATTCCACTGGGTCATCAAAATGGCTCTTTCTTTCTCTGGACTGGAATGACTTCGTGTCTTATCTGTGTCCCCATTGTGCTTATGTGGGAAAGTCAGTTATAGACATGGTATTGTCTTGAGTTTCTGCCAGGTTGAGTTTGGATATTCAGTAAGGAGTTTTACTCACCTGTAAAATCTAATAATTTAGACTGGGTTTAGGTCCTGGGCTTGTTGTAGCCTATAAATGCCCATGATATTATCTGGAAAGAGTTGAGTCTGACCAAAAGGTTATTTTCTCAGAGGGGTTCCATGATAAAAGGGAATGAGAGGAAGTCTGAGTTGGGGCTGAGAGGTTTGCTCCTTCACCTTGGGCAAGTTGGAAATGAGGAAAACAGATAGCATGCCCTGATGATTCACATGAGAAAACGCAAACCAGAGGGGTGAGAGCTCACATTGAATCAAAGACACATCTTATAAGTTGGAAAAGGAATTGGCATTCAGGTTCCTGATTCCAATTTCAGTGATTTATCCGCGACCTTATACTAGTTTGAATTCCTTTGGCTTTCACTTGGTTGTACACTTGAAGATTGTACTCCCAATGCTATAAGCTCTACTGCTGGGAGATATTGGTTTTCCTTTTTACAATGTTTCTGTTAAAAAAAATAAAGTTTCTATTCGCCTCAGGTGTGTTTTCGGAAGAAGCTGATAGAACTTGGCCAGAGATACATGTGTTTATGGAAAGGTCTGGGAGTTGCTTGTCACACTCTGATATCCATTAGAGTCACTCATAACCCCTCCTCCTCCTATGTTTCTTTCGGTTCTCCCATTCCCACATCCATCCTACAGGGAGATTCTACTTGTGTGTGTGTGCTCAGTTGTGTCCAATTCTTGGTGACCCCATTGACCATAGCTTGCCAGGCTCCTCTGTCCATGGGATTTCCCAGGCAAGAATACTAGAGTAGGTTGCCATTTCCTTCTCCAGGGAATCTTCCCAATCCAGAAATCAAACCCACAGCTCCTGCATTGGCAAGCACATTCTTTACCACTGAGCCACCAGGGAAGCCCCTCACCTTTTTAGCTCCTCTTTAAATTCTCTCAGCAATGCTTTACAGTTTTAAGTGTTTAGGTCATGTACATAGCTTGTTGAATATGTCTTTTATTTTTTTGTTTGGATGTTATGAGTTTTATTTTGGAGAAGAGCATGGCAACCCACTCAAGTATTCTTGCCTGGAGAATTCCATAGACAGAGGAACCTGGGAGGCTACTGTTCATGGGGTCACAAAGAGTCAGACATGACTAATACTTTCTTTCATAAATTATATTTATAACTTATAATATAATCATGATTTATAATATCTATTTCCAATGTTCCTTGTTCAGTTCAGTTCAGTTGCTCAGTCACACCTGACTCTGCGACCCCATGGACTGCAGCATGCCAGGCTTCCCTGTCCATCACCAACTCCGGAGCTTGCTCAAACTCATGTCCAGTGATGCCATCCAACTATCTTATCCTCTGTCATCCCCTTCTCCTCCTGCCTAATGTTCCTTGTTATTGTAATTTTATAAATTTTTGTACACTGAGATTTTATCATGTGACCTTGATAAACATTTATTGCTTCTAGTAGCCTTTCTGTGAACTTGTTAATATTTTGTCCATATAGGATTATGCCCCTGTGAAGAAATTTTATTTCTTTGTTTCCTAACTCTACACTTTCAATTTCATTTTCTTGCTATATTGCCTTAGCTAGGGCTTCCAGTACAATGTTGAGTAGAAGGGGTGAGAGCAAACATCTTTGTCTTGTTCCCTGTCTTTGGGGAAAGCATTGTCTCTCATCATTAGATTTCATGTTAGCACTAGGCCTTTGGTAGATGTTATTTTCAGTTTGAGGAAGATTTCTTTTTTCCTACTTGGAGAAGAGTTTTTAATAATTAAATGTTGATTTTTGTTAAATGCCTTTTCTGCTTCTACTGAAGTGGTAATGTAGTTTTTCCATTTAATACTGTTAAGCATGGTGAATTATATTGATTAATGTCTAAATGTTAAATTAACCTGGTGTGTCTGAAATGAAATCCCTAATTTTTTATGGCATGGTATCCTTTTTTCTTATTCCTGAGTTTAATACTCAAATATTTTATTAATATTCAAATATTCTACCTATGAAGAATATTTGTTTGTAGACTTACTTTCCAGTGGTATCTTCAATATCAAGATAATGGTGAAGGAGTGCTCCTTCTACTCAGTTTCCCGAAGATTTTGTATAAAATTAGTATTGGCATTATTTCTTCCTTAAACATTTGATAGAATCCACCAGTAAAGCCATCTGAACTGTAGCTTTCTTCCTGGGAATATTTTAACTATGATTCAGTTCATTAAGCATGTTGTTAATTTCTTTTTGAGTCAGTTTTGGTCATTTTCATCTTGCAAAACTTTGTTCACTTCATCAGGTTTTAATTTGATTTCTCTTTTAAGGAATCTTATTTTTGTTCTCTTCAATTTAAGGTTAATCTAAAATTTTGATTATATCTTAGGTTGGTAAAACATCAGTAGATCAAGAGCTCTCTTATCATACAGTCCTCATGGTTATACAAAATCAATTTAAAATCTATGGATAATAACTCAGTTATACTCTGACAAAATTCAGTAACTACAATACATATGGGATTCTCTCACTTAGAAATTTTAACTCTAGGGATTTTTCCATATGTAAAAAATTTTATGGACTTGCATATTCCTAAAATGATGTGTAGCTTAATTTTTGTGATAAAAATGAAAGTGACAAAGTTGATCAACAGAGGGCTACCTAATAAAGAATAAAGCAGAACATACAATATAAAGGGATACTATGCAAGAAAAGAAGTATGTTTTGATATGGGAGAACATCCTTTATATATTGTTAAGTGAGAGAGGAAATGTATTACAGATTATCATGGCCTTTTCTTCAAAAGAATATGTAGATACCTGCTTACAAGATTTGTCTAAGATTATATTGCATCTGGTTGGGCATGGACAGTTGGAGGGATAGAAGCAAGGTATTTCCCAGGGGAGGAATGAAATGGTGGCAGTAGTGGGGTGAAATAGATGGTATAATCAAGGTCCAAAGGCAGAGCTCTTCACTTCATTTCTTCAGCAGCTGTTGCTATTTCTTTTCTGACATTTTTGTGAAATTCTTTGACAAGGTGCCCATATGCTTTAAAATACACTGTGTTTCTCTTTTCCTCTGCTTGTTGTTCATGTTATCTTGGCCTCATTGCTACTGCAATGTAAATATAATGTTATATATATCTTGCCACACAATGAATCTAGAGTGGTGATATGGGGATTGGAGCACTTCTCATTTGACAAATCTTGGTGACCATCTGGGGACTGGAAGAAGGAAAAAGTTCCATTCACTAAACCTCAGGGCATTGCTTTAGCCTCTCCCCTCTGAGGCAGAGACTGGTAAGAGCGAAGTGACTAATTCTGGAAGGAGTATCCTGCGTTTGCTGCTGTTCAAAGCAACTCTTTCTGCCTGGACCACTCCCATACCCAGACATCAGGCTGCATGATGCCTTCTGATTCTTTGTTTTCCAAATCCAAGAGTCAGCACCTTTCTCAGGTCTGCTCTGTGGACAGACTACAACCAGTGAAGAACTCCCTGCTTGATTCCCGTTCCGAGGCAATTTCAGAGCATGGCAGTTTGGCAGTGAAATTGTCAAAATTTCATGTTGCTGGAGAAAGGCTTTGGAGCTAGGAGTTTACTGAAATTATGACGCTCAGTGCATTCTGCCAGCCCCGAACTGAGAGTGGCAGCTAAGCTGCCCAGCAGAGGGTGATGGGGTTTCTTAGGTTTGCTGAGAGTACTGTGTGAGGATGCCTTCCTGTTGGTGAGCAGAGGCAAAACCCCCATGTCTATTGAATTATTTGTACTGAGGATGAGATGGCGAGTCAAACCAGCCCGTATTCTGCCAGCCACCACTGGCTGAGATAGAGTTGGAGGCTCAAACACAGATACACCCTACCCCAGTTCATTTCATGAGGTCCGTCCTCACTAGAGGAATCCCATTGTTCTCGTTTGCTTGTGATTTTCCAATTCGCACAAAAGCTTTCTGTGTCCCAGGTTGTCCCCTGGTGCTGGAGGCAAGTCAGGCCAGTGAAGAGCGCCTCATACCCTGGATTCCAGTGCTCAGTGAAGGGTGCTCAGCATCATCATTTCGGTAATGCTTCAGTTCTTCCCACTTGTCATCACCATGCTCCTCACGCCTTGCCCTTCTTGTTTCACCTTCACCTACCACCTTCCCTGATTCTTCTTCGTCTCCTTTGTTCTCCAGGTCTCAGCTGCCTGTGTCTCTCCTTCTTTCCACTCCCCACATTGCCCCAGGAGTCTAGCCTCTGAACTCCCGCTGCTGACACAGTCCTCTTCCTTCCCCCCTCCCCTCCCGAATCCCATTCTCCTACTCCTCATCAGTGAGTCAGTTTGCAAACAGCCTCTCTCTCAGCACTCTAGTCATCTTGCTGACTTTCTCAGATGAATCTGTCATCGAGTCTAGGTTATGAGAGGAGCAGGAGAGTTCCAGGTGAAGGGGTTAATGATTGGGACTAAAATCATCTTTTGTAACCAGGGTTTTCTGTTCATTCTTTGATTGTAAGTAAAAGAATCTGTGAGTCTCTTTGCATTAGTCTGCTTGCACTGCCATAATGAAACACTACAGACTTCAGCTTGAAATGTGGTGACAAATAGCTGAAATTTATTTTACACAGCTCTGGAGGCTGGAAAGATCCAAGATCCAGGGTTAGACCAATTCACTTTCTGATGAAGCTTCTCTTTGTGGTTTGTAGGGGGCCAACTTCTCTGTATGTCCACACAGGGCCTTTCTTGTAGTGGGCACGTGTAGAGAGAGAATGAGTCTCCTTTATAAGGACACTCATCTTAACCATTTAGGATCCCACTCTTATGACCTCATGTGTGTGTTCTTGGTTACTCAGACATATCTGACTCTTCGTGACCCCATGGACCGCAACTTTCCAGGCTCCTCTGTCCAGGGGATTTTCTAGGCAAGAATACGGAGTGGGTTGCCATTTCCTGCTCCAGGGAATCTTCCCAACCCAGGGATCCAATCCACATCTCCTGCATTGGCAGTCAGATTCTTTACCACTGAGCCACCAGGGAAGTTGTCTTATGACCTCAGTAAACCTTAATTAATTCCTTAGAGCCTCATCTTCAGACACAGTAGCCCTGAGGGTTAGAGCTTCGACATATGAATTTTGGGGGATACAAACATTCAGTCTGTAACACTATCACTCTGCTTCTATAGCACAAGCTTATTCTCATCCAGAATGTTTACTTTGTCTTCACACTGGGAGATGAGAGACAGAGGTCTGTCCACTGAGGGCTCAAGTTTCCCAAGCTGTAAGCACCTTCTATATAAAAATAAAATGAAATGCTTCACGCCCACTATGAAAGCTTAGTAGCTTTTCACTCCAGTTAATTTTTTCTCTATATTCCTCACAATTGTACACAGTCATAATCAACATAAGTGTCTAAAATGGAATACTAACCAGAGACTTTTCTGAATTTCTTATGCACGCACAATTACCACACTGTAAAATATTCTTATGTTTACGTTCAAGTATGTCAGATTGAATACATTGCTATTTTTGCTTCACATAAACACTGATCTCTGTTAATATATACTTTGTGTTCTTAATGATATGCCATGAATAAAAATAAAAACAGAACTAGAGAGAATATTACTTCCAACCAGGCAAATTTTTAATATTTTAGAAAGATTATTTAATTATTTAATCTTTTAGAAAGATTCCTTGGCTAAAGTAAAATGCCTACCTAGATCGATATCCGTGACATGATTTTGATGAGACAGTCCCTTTTCCTGTTTCATTTTCTATAGGTATTCCTCTATATCCACACTTGATGATGCCTAAATTTTGGTTTATATGATACAAAGTAAAATATTCAATTTTCTTCTTGATAATAATATTTCTAATTAGGAATTAAAGAATAAGAAGGGAGTAGTATTGTAATTAAAACTTCTGTGTCTTCTGGATCACCACCACAAATATTAATTTTGTGCCTAATTTAAAATCTTCAGTTTTTTATTGGCTTCCCATAAGATTGATAGTAATTCTCAAAGCTAAACAAAATTACCATTTGGCTCAGGTTTGAATGATTCTAAAGTTTGCTCTTAACCTCTTTATTTTGTTCTCTCATTAATTTTTTCAGTAGAGACACTGAATATAACTTCTATATCATATGATTGATTTTTATATATTGAGTTTTTATGTATTTTTAATATACTTTATATATGGAATATCTACTGCATAAAATAAACTTTGTTAAATACTTTGAAAACATGTGGAAGGTGGAAGGGAACAGTATTAATAGTATACTAAGTACCTTGCAATTTCTCTATATTTTTATTCAATTCTGACAATACCCTGTAGGTAAGTAGTAGTATGTGCATTTAACAAATGAGAAATAGAAGGTCAGAGAGATAAGTAACTTGCCAAAGTTTTCTCAGCTATCAATCATATCACATCCATCAGATTGGAAAAAAGTAAAGCTCTGGGAATACTAAATGTTGATGTGAATTCTGGAAAACAGACTTGAATTCATTTCTGATGGGGATAAAATATTATGGTCTGTGTATTACAAAGTAGCAAAATTAGTAAACACGAACTGCATATGTACTATGGCATATTTTCAGGTTGATCCTTTCTTCATCTCTTTGTGTCTACTGATAAGCCCATGAAAGGAATACTCCATTTCTCATGTTATGTTTTTTAATTTATAATATTTTCACTTGATTCTCTTACAATTTTTATCTCTTTTCTGCAATTCCTCTCTCACGTTTGCATTTACCCACCTTTTCCACTACATCTTATAACATATTAATCATAGTTATATTAGTTTTGAATTGGGTAAATATTTTCTAGTATGTCATTTAAAATTCTTTTTTTTTTTTCCCTTTTCACTTATATTTTTTAATGGATACCCCAGGGCTTACCATATACATCTTAAGTAAGAATAGACTCAGGTTTACACTAACAGTGAAAAATTAGATCTAGAAAGTTTTCTCTTACAAGGTTCTATTCCACCACCCACTGCTTTTGTGCTGCTGTATTTTTTTTTTTCAGTCTATATGTGTGTGTTAGTCACTCAGTCATGTCTAACTCTTTGTGACCCCTTAGACTGTAGCCTGCCAGGCTCCTCTGTCTATGGAATTCTCCAGGCAGGAATACTGGAGTAGGTAGCTACTCCCTTCACCAGGGGGTGTCTTCCTGACCCAGGGATCAAACCTAGGTCTCCTGCATTGTCAGCAAATTCTTTGCCATCTGAGCCACCAGAAGCCCTTCCATCTATATAGTAACAAACTAGACAATACATTGTTATAATTATTATTCTATATAATTTTAAAGAAGCTGGAAGAAGGAAGGAGAGCAGGTAAATATTTATAGTATCTGTTATTTGAACCTTGTTTACCCTTTCTGGTTCTCTTCCAATATTCCTCAGATTCAAGGTGACACTTGGTGCTGTTTCCTTATTCCAAAACAGTTTTGTTCCTACTCACTTCCTTTGTGGGGTTATTGGCAAATATATTACATTTCTATATTTATCCACTCAAGAATATAATTATACACTGCATGTTTTATACAGTTGCTTTTTAAATGAGTTAATGGAAGGCAGGAGGAAAAATAGGCATTTACTCCCCTAGTGGCCCGGATGGTAAAGAATCTGCCTGCAATGTGGGAGACCTGGGTTTGATCCCTGGGTTGGGAAGATCCCCTGGAGGAGTCATGGCAACCCACTCCAGTATTCTTGCCTGGAGAATCCCATGGATGTCAGAGAATCCCTCTGTCCATGGGGTCACAAAGAATCAGACATGACTGATCGACTAAGCACAGCATACCATATTTTGTAATTACAGAATTACCTTTACCCATGCTTGTTGTGTGTGCATGAGCTTGGATTTTAGTCACTATCTGGGTCACTTGCTTTTAGTTAAAAGAACTTCCTTTAGTATTACTATTAAGGTGAATCTTGTAGCAAGAAAAATCTCTTCTATCTGGGAATATCTTTCTTTTACCTTTATTTTTGAGAGAGAGTTTTACTGGTATAAGATTCTTGATTGACCATGCTTTTTCTTTCAGAGCTTTGAATGTATCATCCCATTATCTTCTGGTCTTAATTGTTTCTTATAAATCAGCTGTTTATCTTATCAAGTTTGCCTTTTATTGTGCTTGAGAAGTTATTTCTTTCCTGCTGCTTTGAAGTTTTTTTCTCTTTGTCTTTCAGTAGTTTTAATATTAGTATGTTTGTTTGTGGATCATTTGCATTTATCCCACATGGAGCTCATTTATCTTTTTGGATGTGTAAATTGATGTTTTCATTAAAATTAGAAAGTTTTCAACCATCGTTTCCTTGAATATTTTTTATGCTCTTTTGTATCTCTCCTATGCTCTTGGCCATCCCATTTTATGTATATTGGTGTACTTAATGGAGTCCCATACATCTCCATCTCCAAGGTTCTGTTAATTTTTCATAATCTTTTTTCTCTTGATTCTTAAAATTGCATAATTTCTATTGATCTGTGTTCAGGTTTGCTAATTCATTCTTCTGGGAGGAAAATTCTACTGTTGAGTTCTAATGAATTTTCCATTTCACTTATTATATTTCCAACTCTAGAATTTCCATTTACTCCTTTTAAAATATAATTTTGATTTCTTTGTTGATGACTTCTATAGGGAGAAACGTCATCATCATACTTCTTTAGCTTCTTTAACCGGTTTTTTTCTTTAGGTCTTTGAACATATGTATAATGGCTGCTTTGAAGCCTATGCCTGCTAGATGTGACATCAGTTTCTTTCACAGTGTCTGTCTTGTGCTTTTTCTGTTACGTGTGGGTCACAGTTCTTGTTTCTTTGCATGCCTTATAATATTTCATTGAGAACTAAACAGTTTAGATGTTATATGACACACCACTCCTAGGGTTTATTGTTGCAGTTTGCTTGCTGAATTATTTAGTGTCCTGGCTAGACTATTTTAGTGAAGTCTAATTTCCTTGGCAGTGTGTTCCTCAGAGACCAAATTCCTGGGCAAGCACACAATCTCCTTGAAGTGACACTGGTTTTAACAGGGCTCTCTTTGTCTCTTCCCCTGATCACACCCACTTGTTAAGATCCACTAATTACTGGATAACTGTTCTATTGTTTTTGACAATGTCCTGGGGCATAAATTGCTTCATAGTCTTATCCAATTATACTGGATTCCTTTACAGAGATATTCTTTAAGGTAAGAATTTGAGGTTTATTCTGACCTCAGGATGGTATTTCTTAGCTCTCTCTTTGATCCTCCCTGTTTAGTTAACTGGCCCATAGTTTGCCTTGTATCTGTCATGAAGTTACCAGCCTCCTCCTTTGCTCACCACCAAAACCTTCACTGTTTTTCAGAGTACCCTTCCCCACACTCTGTTTCAAATAAAGTCACTTCTTTCAGAGCTGGTTCTCCTCTTGAGGAAAATATCTGAGCTATGGCTCTGGAGCTGGGGATGGGGACAGTAGTACAATTCTACATGATAACTCTGCTTTTCGACTTGCCTCTCCTGGTGTGGAAACTTCATCCTACATGTGAGCTTGATGAAGGGTGATTGGCATTCTCAGGGTGCCACTCATTAGGCAGCACCTCTGTTCTATAGATGGAAACTGAGTGTTAAAGAAGCAGGAAGTCCCAGACCCCTTGTCCACACTCTCCTGGAAATTAGCTTCTGCAGCTTAGAGTTGTGCAAGAGGGATGAGAAATGCTGACCACCTGCTTTTTCCGGGAATTTACCATTGCCTTTGACTTGAAGCTGGGGGAAACCAATCAGCTGTACCTGCCTGGAGTGGGTTTCCATCACAGAGTTGGGAGAAGAGGAAGATAGTAGGTCATGATTCAAGCGCCACAGACTGTTGCTTTTTAAGCAAATTTTAGTAGATTTTCTTGATAAGTATTTCTTCATTTGTATATGACTTTAATACAATTTCCAGAGATATTAAATGTTTTTAAAAAATGATAATTCCCATGAATTATGCATGTCCAACTAGCCAGTCAGTTTGAGGAGAGTCCCTGTAAGTCACAGTTGTATTAAAGTCCCTCACTGATAGTTGCAGTATCTGGATCTGCTCTGAGTTTAGTTCTGTTGTTGTTTTTTTTTCTCTTGAAAATGAGTTGTTTTTTCTGTGTGTGTGTGTGTGTGTTTGAATGAGTCTCATTAGGTTTTTTAACTTTATTCTTTTAATTGGAGGATAATTGCCTTACAATATTGTGTTGGTTTCTGCCTTATGTCAATATGAATCAGCCACAAGCATACACATGCCCCCTCCCTCTTGAGCCCCCCTCCCCCCTCCCAGCCCGTTCCACCCCTCTAGGTTGTCACAGAGCACTGGTTTGAGCTCGCTGAGTCACCCAGCAAATTGCCACTGGCTGTCTGTCTTACATATGGCCATGTATATGTTTCCAGGCTACTCTCTCAATTCGTCCAACCCTGAAGTTTTTAAATTAAATTCTGCACACAGTATATAGAACAGTTGAGACTGAGGTTGATAGCATTTGTTCCTTGAAATTGGCAAGCCTTTTTTTGGAGGGGGATCCACTTGTAAATTTGAGGGGTCTAGTTAATCTGATAAGGAAGCTGAGCTGGATTGGAGGTATTTTGTTACCTTTAGTTAACTGTGCTGGAGAAGACTCTTGAGTGTCCCTTGGCCTGCAAGGAGAGCAAACCAGTCAATCCTAAAGGAAATCAACCCTGAATATTTTTTGGAAGGACTGATGCTGAAGCTGAAGCTTCAGTAAAAGACCCTGATGCTGGGAAAGATTGAGAGCATGAGGAGAAGTAGGTGACAGAGAATGAGATGTTTGCATGGCATCACTGACTCAATGAGCATGAGTTTGAGCAAACTCTGGGAGATAGTGAAGGACAGGGAAGCCTGACATGCTGCAGTCCATGGGGTTGTCAAGAGTCAGACAAGACTGAGCAACTGAATAACAGCAACAAATGCTTCAGATTTCTTTAGTGGTGGGCGGTAGTCTTGAATTTAGCATTTCTAGAAGGGGTATATGCATTATTTGGATTTAACACAAACCAATGATTGCTTTACTACTTTACATTTGTGAAATATTAAAAATCCTCAAGTGTTATCACAGCTCTTTTTGACACTGGTGATATTTTCTTGCTCTGGCCAGATAGATATGTTTGTATGAGCAATAATTCTGTATACCCTGGTCATTGTTCTCAAACAGTTGTTGCTGAGACAGTCTGGTCTTGGTGAAACAATATTTTTATTTCTCTTTCTCTGGAATTTATTTTCTCTTGTTCCCAAGGCCACAAATGTGCTAAGGCTGCCAAAAGAAAAGAGAATAATATGCATCAAAGCTTCTGTAAGAACTGTGTAACACACACTAGCAGGCACTGGGAGAGCCTGCCTGGAGAGAATCGTTGTTGTCTAGTCGCTAAGTCATGTCTGACTCTTTTACTACGCCATGCGCTGTTGACTGCCAGGCTTCTCTGTCCATGGGATTTCCCAGGCAAGAATACTGGAGTGGATTGCTATTTCCTTCTCCAGGGGATCTTCCTGGCCCATGGATTGAACCCATGTCTCCTGCCCTGGAAGGTGGATTCTTTACCACTGGGTCACAAGGGAATCCCAGAAGTGAATCTAGAGGATGGTGAATCAGGAGATAGTTGGAATGTAAACTTAAATAAGGGAGAGCTTGTCAATTTGGAGCCAGTCCTTCGTCATACAGAATTAACACCTTGGCAAGCATCCTGGGAAATTGGTCTGCTAAATGCTATTACCTGACTCATGGAATTTTGGCAAAAATTTATAGCCTTCATTAAGTTAATTGGTGTTGTTGTTGAGTTGCTAAGTTGTGTCTGAATCTGTGACCATATGGACTGCAGCATGCCTGGCTTTCCTGTCCTTCACTGTTTCCTGGAGCTTGCTCAAACTCATGTCCATTGATTCAGTGATGTCATCCAACCATCTCATTCTCTGTCACCCACTTCTCCTCATGCTCTCAATCTTTCCCAGCATCAGGGTCTTTTCCAATGAGTTGGCTCTTTACATCAGGTGGCCAAAGTATTGGAGTGTCAGCTTCAACATCAGTCCTTCCAATGAATATTCAGCGTTGATTTCCTTTAGGATGGACTGGCTTGATCTCCTTGCAGTCTAAGGGACTCTCAAGAGTCTTCTCCAGCACCACAGTTTGAAAGCATCAATTCTTCAGAGCTTATCCTTCTTTGTGGTACAACTCTCACATCTATACATGTCTACTGGAAAAACCGTGACTTTAACTTTATGGACCTTTGTCGGCAAAGTGATATCTCTGATTTTTAATATGCTGTCTAGGTTTGTCGTAGCTTTTCCTCCAAGGAGCAAGTTGTCTTTTAATTTTGTGCCTGCAGTCAATGCCCACAGTGATATTGGAGCCCTAATTAAGTTAATTAGAGATGCCTAAAATTGCCTCATAAGGCTCTGAAGGAAGGGAGAAAAGGCACATAAAAGTGGAAATACTACTATGGAGCGTTATATAGGACTGAAAAACCCACCAGTTGATCACATTCTTTGGGAGTGAGGCCTGGTTGGCATTCTGCTAGCAAGTTGATAAAAATGCATGGCTAAGGTAAACATCAGCTGAACCTGTTAGGAGATGCTTTTACCAAACTGGGCTTCCTAGTGGCAGTGGGAATGCAAGTAACCGGAATGCAGAGGCCAGGGGGCAGCACTTAAATTAACTGTCAGCTGCACAGTACGTCTATATGCTTTATTAGTTAGCTAGGTTGAAGTGGCAAGCAGGAGGAGCTTGGATTGCATGGACGTTTGGGCATGGCGAGTGGTCTTCACGGGGAAAGAGATTAGAGAAATCAACACAAATACTGCCTGGGGTACATAGTTGAAAGAAATCAATAATGAATGAGGAGAAAGCTCAGACCATCAACTCCAGTGAAGTCACAATTCCTTTCCCAGTCTTCAGGTTGGAACCAGTCCTCAGACCCAGTAACATCAAATGTAAGGACCTGAGGTGCCAAAAGTTGGGCCCTGTACTAACATGACAAGTATATCTGGTGGATTTCTCAAATTTGCTCCAAAAACCTGCAACCATTCACTTGAGGAACCATCACTGAGGAAAGGGGAATATGCGTATATTTTAAGAGCTGTGGGATAGAGTATGTGCGTTGAAGCTCATACTCAGGGATCTAAAATACCACCTATGCTCCCCTTGTTAGGGAAACTTGTGGGATCTAGGTAATTAATGGAGTATGGGACCAGATTCATCTCACAGTAGTTTCATAAGACCTGTCCATTTCTTACATTCTTTCTCCTTTTTCTTCTCTCTTTTCTTCTCCATTTTCCCTCTTTCCACCTTCTCCTTTCCTCTCCTCTTCTACTTTTCCAGATTCCTCTCACCACCCCCACCTCCTGTCTCTTACACACACACACACATAGTAACAATGAACACTCATTCTGCAGCAGTCACTGTGCTAGGTACTGATAAAGAGATGAGATCTAGATTCTTCCATCAGATCACTCATCATGAAGGAAGGAAGAGGGATGCACTGGTGAGCAGCACCTTGTGATAAGTTCCCCCACAGAGTCATGCAAACGGGGTATAGCAGGACAGAGGGGGAAGCTCCAACTCAGCCAGGAGGGGACAGATAAAGAGGTGCTTCTCAGATCAGTCACGTCTGGCATCATTCTTGAAAGAAAAGTGAATATTATGAGGAGTCCCCTGTGTTCTTAGGGCTTCCCAGGTGGCTCAGATGGTAAGGAGTCCACTGCAGTGCAGGAGACCTAGGTTTGATTCCTGGGTTGGGAAAATGCCCTGAAGAAGGGAATGGCAACCCAATCTAGTATTCTCACCTGGAAATTCTCCTGGACAGAGGAGTCTGGAGGGCCACAGTCCATGGGGTCGCAAAGAGTTGGACACGACTGAGCAACTAACACCTTTACCTTCACCTGTGTTCTTATGTTCATGTTCCACTAGGACCTAACGGATTTCAAGGTTAACCTCTTGGTATGTATTTCTAATCATGGAAATAGACATTTCATGGAAGATGCAGCTGGTTTTCAACCAACAATAGGAACACTGAAAAAGCCATCTTTAAGTAGGGAATTCTCTCCAGGAACTTGGATTCTAGAAAATACCTGGCTTCTGCAAGATTCTTTTATTTCATTCTCGCAGATGAACTATCTTCTTGAAGCCTCCCGGAATATTCTATTCTAGCAGAAAACTACTGCTGTTCAAGAAGCTATAAATGCAGAAGAGTAGCTTCCTAGTAGCCCAGATTCTTTCTCCTGAATTCCATCTTACCTTTGGAAGATGATTAATGGAAAAACATGGAACCTATAACCAAACTCATGCTCAAGTCTTTGCTCTACCATCTCTGAGTTGTATGATTCTAGGGCAGTATTCAACCTCTGTCTGAGTATTATGGGGTCAGACTCTTAGACAGTTGGAGAAAAATAAAAGTACAATATATGAAGGAACAGGTCCATATCAGATTCTCAGTAATGTCAGAGGCAGAATGGCTGTTTGAGATCATCTACACTTTCCTTGTACATAAATCATTGTCCAAATCTACATGGTTAGTCAGTGTCCATGATACAAATTAAACCTGGATCTTTGGGCTACAAGGCAGAAGGCAGACTGGGAACAAATGTTGTGTACTCACTTACTATGCAAGTTCACGGTAAGAAACACTATGAATTGATTAAGTTCCTTAGGGAACCAGTAGAAAACAGGAAAGATTCATGTTCAAATCCTGAAAGGAATTTTCTGGGGAACAGAAGGGAAGCTACAATAGGAAAAAAAAGCAAAAGAGATGAATAGTGATAGATGAAGGGATCGATTGACTACTCTATGGACAGAAGTACAGACTCAGAGTGAGATGACTCTTCTCTCAGGTCACAGGCAGACATGATGGGCACAGGAAGCTGGAATCCTGGTGCAGAGATGATGTTTACTGGTAAGCCTGGTGACGTTTGTTCTCTTCCTAAGTGTCCTGAGATCTCTTTCTTTATAAGTGAGAAGCTCAAGACCCAAACCATGCTAGAAGGAAAGGGAAACAGACCAAAATGTTTTCTTTTTGTTTTTAAGTTTAATTTTAATCTCTTTTTATTGAGGTATAATCAATATGTAACATTTTACTAGCTTCTGATGTACAAGACAGGCTTCCCTTGTGGCTCAGCTGGTAAAGAATCCGCCTGCAATGCGGGAGACCTGGGTTCCATCTCTGGGTTGGGAAGATCGCCTGGAGAAGAGAAAGGCTACCCACTTTAGTGTTCTGGCCTGGAGAATTCCATGGACCATATAGTCCATGGGGTTGCAAAGAGTTGGATGTGACTGAATGATGTACAATATAATGATTTGATATTTGTATATTTTGCAAAATGATCACCACAATAAGCTTAGTTAATATCTGCCACTGTACATAATTAGTTTTTTTCTTTTTAAAATTTAATTGGAGGCTAATTACTTTACAATATTGTGGTGGTTTTTGTCAAACATTGACATGAATCAGCCATGTGTATACATGTGTCCCCCATCCTGAAGCCGCCTGCCACCTCCCTCCCCACCCCTTCCCTCTGGGTTGTCCCAGTGCAGCAGCTCTGAGTGCCGTGTTTCATGCATCGAACCTGGACTGGCGATCTATTTCACATAAGTTAATATACATGTTTCAGTGCTATTCTTTCAAATCATCCCACCCTCGCCTTCTCCCACAGAGTCCAAAAGTCTGTTCTTTATATCTGTGTCTCTTTTGCTGTCTCGCATATAGGGTCGCCATTACCATCTTTCTAAATTCCACATATATGTGTTAATATACTGTATAAGTCAGAAAGAAAAACACCAAAAATGTTTTCTACCATGACTTGTGGACCTCTTAAGGAAGGGAGGTGGTAGTGATGGTGAGCAATGCTTCTAGAACATTGTATGTATGAGAGACAGAGTGTAAGCTGTCTAGATAGACTTCAATGAATTATGGGATGAATTATCCAAATAAGCATTTTGAAAGAAATTGGGGTACAGGAATAATATGTTAGAAGTTTAGAGAAATTTTTAAAAAATTAGAGAAAGGTTGACTATGTCTGATGGCATGATAAGTTGACCAATCTCTTATTTATATGTAGATTACAATTATAACTCTTTTTCTTGAGTTAAGGTATTATGTGTGGGTGTAAATTTGAATAGGAAACTGGAGAGTCAAGGAAGAGATCTAATAGTGACTAGATATCAACATCACTTAAGACCGTGAAATGTTTAATTTATGGACTGAATGGCCAGATAAATGAAAGTGAAAGTGAAAGTCGTTCAGTCGTGTCTGACTCTTTGCGACCCCCTGGAATTCTCCAGGCCAGAATACTGGAGTGGGTAGCCTTTTCCTTCTCCAGGGGATCTTCTCCACCCAGGGATCAAACCTGGGTCTCCCACATTGTGGGCGGATTCTTCACCAGCTGAGCCACAGGGAAGCCCAAGAACACTGGAGATAAGAATACCTTATCCCTTTTCCAGCAGATCTTCCTGAGCCAGGAATCAACCTGGGGTCTCTTGTGGATTCTTTTGCAGGCGTATTCTTTACCAAGTGAGCTAAGAGGGAAGCCTCAGATAAATGAAATACTCATATATTGAAAAACATTGATGATTTTGCTTTTTAGTATTGTAAAAATTTCCTCAATTTTTTGTTGTTCAGTTGCTAAGTCATGTATGACTCTTTGCAACCCCATGAACTTCAGGGGTTCTCAACTAGGGGATATTAAAATGAACTGCTTTATAACTTTTCATGTCAAGTCAGGGATTTTCATAATTTTTACCATTTCAAAGTGAGTCCTATAACATAAGGGTTGCATCTGCCTTTCCCAAGTCAGCCACGTTAGCCCAGGTTGTGTATAACCTGCAGACCGATAACATGCACAGAGTGTGCACCCTTTTTGTGTGCAAAAATGTGTTGTATTCTTTACACAGGTGTGTGACTATGTGGTGCATGACGAACACATTATGGAATAAATGACAAAGAAAGGCAACTGGGCTGAGTCTCGATTGCTTACTGCGGCTGCTAAGTCACTAAAGTCACGTCCGACTCTGTGTGACCCCATAGATGGCAGCCCACCAGGCTCCCTCATCCCTGGGATTCTCCAGGCAAGAATACTGGAGTGGGTTGCCATTTCCTTCTCCAATGCATGGAAGTGAAAAATGAAAGTGAAGTCGCTCAGTCGTGTCCGACTCTCAGCGACCCCCAGCGACCCCATGGACTGCAGCCTACCAGGCTCCTCCGTCCATGGGATTTTCCAGGCAAGAGTACTGGAGTGGGGTCGATTGCTTAACTAGAACCTAAATGCTGTTAATGATAGTGACCAGAGATGATTTGAGGTGTGTTTGGCTTGAAATTGTTTCTGCTTGATTATAGGCATCTTCATTATTGTTGTTGCTTAGTCGCTAAGTCAAATCCGACTCTTTGCGACCCATGGACTATAGCTTGCTAGGCTCCTCTGTCCATGGGATTCTCCAGGCCAGAATACTGGAGTGGGTTGCCACGGCCTTCTCCAGGGTATCTTCCCCACCCAGGGATCAAACCCAGGTTTCCTGTGCTGGCAGGCAGATTCTTTACCACTGAGCCACCTGGGGAACCCCATATTCATCATATTTATCTCATTTTGTCCAAGTTAATTAATGTTAATAAACTATTATTGTTACTGCCTACCTTCCAAATTAAGAACCCGAATCTTCAGAGATCGAGTCCAAGTATCACAGGCGTGAACCTTCTCAGAAATGTGTGTACACTCCCACCTAGCGGCGGCTCTGAATAATGCAGCGGCAGTGCTGATCTCTCAGGCGATCGTCTGCGAAGTGGGGTCCAGGGATGACGTCATAGGGAAAAGCGAGAACCAGAACACATGCTCTTTTTCCGGAGTAGAGAACGGAGTGGAAGAAAAGAAAGATAATTTTAAGAACGGTTTTTTAAAAACTTGATAATAAACTATTAGTTACTTCTGACATAAATTAGATTTTCAGAAATTGAGGGAGATTTATGAGCAGAGAGACCGCCTGAGAAGAATGGTTTATTTCCGTGAACAGGAAAACACAATTGAACGACTTTTAGCAGCTGGACTGAACTATGGTTAAGAAAGTAGAATAACTGAAGGAGATTCTATACTGTTTTGATTCCCTCCAGATGAGCCGAGGAACTGGGGACTCATGTCGGTGAAATGGTTACGACTGTAAAACCCTGGGTGCTATGTCTGGGAGAATCAGCTCCTCAGACACGTACTTAATTGGGCTGGTTATAAACATGTGGGGACTGTGGGGAGTAGACATTAGACTGTTTTTACTGAGTATGTTGCCCCATGTTAAATTGGATGAGAAATATGGAGTTATAGGGGTTCCGAATTACTTGCCTACACTCTCCTAAGTACTCAGAAGTCAAGGTGGAGTTCAAATTCGGGTCTGTAATACCAGATCCCATTCTCTCCACCACATCATGTTGCTTTTCCTTGAACCATATGCATTTTAATGTTTATTTTAAATTGTACTTTGTTGAATTATTAATAAGCTCAGATGGTATAAAGTTCAAAATGTCTAAAAGTGTAAGAGCAAGTGAAAATCAAATGAAAACAAAAAGTGCAAGTGAAAGCAGTCTGTCTCCCACCCCAACCTTCATGTCCCCCTCCTAAGGCATTCCTCTCTTGCCAGCATCCTGTATACCTTTCCTGAGTATTTTATCCACATGTGTAATTAAGAAATGGTAACATCAAAATGATCGAGTCTTCAGTGTTAGCAAATTTTATGATTAATGCAGAAAGTCAGGAGGTTAATAAATTTAAGCCTCAAAATCAAAACTCCCTTGCCTGCTCCAATAGACTTTAAAATTCAGTCAAAATTAAGTATAGAGTATTTTAAAAATAAAATGTAATTCATCATTTCATTCACTCACTTGAATAATTTTGAGTGACAACTAATGTAAGGCTTTAAAATGATTAATTTTTCACTAAAGCTTATATACATTCTCAACACCCTCTTGCAAAGCTTCCTAATCACCCAGAGTCTGTATCCCTTCTCTTTCTTTTATTAAAAATGTTCTTATTCCTGAATCCTTTTCTTGGTTATTAGATAGACCCTTATTCAATCAAGTTGATTTTGGCTAACGACACTCTCATCAAGGAATCTGAGCTCAAAATGAAGTCTGATTTTATTTCTGGATTATATTATGAGTCAGCTAGCTGGTCATTTCTCCAACCAAATGTCTTAAAGTTTTTAAGATGCTCTAGAACTCTTTTTCCCACATGTTGTTTTGTCAGTATGAGTCCAGTTTTCACATGCAAAGTGAATCAGATCCACCACACTCGGCTTTACAGTACATTTTTGCAAGATCTCCCATTTTTAGCTAAGTCACAGCTGAGCTTCACTTTCAGCTAATTAGTACTTGTTCTCAAATCGGGCAGTTCTAACCCAAGCCAGGAGATGAGATGCAATTTACTTCCCCTCTCCTCTCCTAAAATTAACTAAGCTGTAAAATGTGAGCTTCCCTTTTTTTCCCTTTCCGCCAAGGTTTGGTTCCATCAGAAAGAATTCGACAGAACTCAGAGTATTCCAAAGCAATCTTGCCGTTCCAATGTGAGCAAGAATGGGGTATTTCTTTTCTAAATCTCAGCTCCTTGGTTGCCCAGCAACCATTAATTTATTGTAACCAGCTAATATTTGACATAATACATGATGATTAACTAGAACAGTATGCTTTTTCATATTCATGACTATATACAGCTCCAGCCAGATAGGAATGAATATGGTTGGTCTTACAGAATCAAAAACAAACCACAAAGAATTCTTGAGATTAAAAAGGAATCCTCCTCATCCTTGCCTGAGCCCTGTTCTTAGAGAACACAGGTTCTTAGAGAATGCTTAGAGAATGTTCTTAGAGAATGCAATCCTATGTCCACAAAATTGAAGGAGGCCCTGGTTCTGGAAGACCCTTGTCCCTAAAGAGGAATGACATGGACTATGAATAAGATATAGGACTCCCTTGAGAGGCCCTGACAACACTTCCATTAACTTGGTTAGGCTGGATCTTTTAACCTATGCTTTTTTTATGCAAGGACATTTCAAGGTGTGTGTAGCTAATTTATTAAATTAACTAAACTTAATGGAACAGGAAAAGGAAATGGCTTTATTTTTTCCCCAGCATTTATTTCCTTCAGATCTCCTTTCCCTTCTGTGTGACATTTAGGGTAGCTCCTGCAATTTTCTAGTCACTTTGCTTATAAAGACAGCTTCATATTTTTCCTGGAGATCTGTTATCTGGTGTTGAAACATGCATCCCAGTCTATGTTAGAATTTCAGTGTTGCATCTCATTTAAAGTGCTTCTTCTCCTGTGATCGTGCTTGACCTGTGACTTGGAGCCTTGCAGGTGGAGAGCCGGAACAGTGTGCTCATTCTCTCCTCCTTGCTGATCTATTCTTCATCTCTGCCCTGAGTCTTCTGACATCATCAGGACAGGGAAGAAGAGGTTAGGGGGAAGGGGACTGGAGTTTTTTTTCCACTTGTTTGGAGCTTTTTGTCCTAAGCTACTGAAGCTGAAACCAATAGGTTGGCCACCTGATGTGAAGAACTGACTCATTGGAAAAGACTCTGATGCTGGGAAAGATTGAAGGCAGGAGGAGAAGGGGACGACAGAGGATGAGATCGTTGGATGGCGTCATCGACTGAATGGACATGAGTTTGAGTAAGCTCCAGGAATTGGTAATGGACAGGGAAGCCTGGCGTGCTGTAGTCCATGGGGTCACAAAGAGTCGGACATGACTGAGTGACTGAACTAAACTGAAGCTACTAATTCCCTTTGTGGGGTAGGGGTCCAAATAATATGTCTTTCTTGGGCACATTTGTGGATTTTTAAATATCCCTAAAGGACATCTGTATTTCACATTGCTTAGTGATCCTCTCTGCTTCATGTGTGGCTTGTTCAATTTACAGCATCTCAATGCCAGGAGCTCCTCATCCCAGGAGGCAGCCCTTTTATACCAGGAAACTTGAAGATGGTTCACATTTTCCACAATATCTATTTGGCCCCTTTTGCCATATCAGTGATAGGAATGAAGGCTTGCTCTCATTGCCATATTTGATGAGGCAAGGGTTTTCCCTGCTCTCTCAAACTCTGAGGATAGTTGTCCTTTTTGTCAGCTACAAATTGGCATTTGCCATCTTCCTCTACAAGGATTAAATCTTGTGCTGCTGCAGCTGCTGATTTTCAACACCCCCTAAAAGGAGTTCAGGGTGGAGGGCAGATATGAAGCACTCTGTGCTCACAGAAAAACTGGCAGAACAGGTCTTCAGATAGTTAGGTATTTTCAGGAGCCGATTTTATGAGCTCAGTTCTTGTATCTTCTCATATCTAGAAAAGCACTAAAGTCCTTCATGGTGACAGCAGCTCATTGTAACTAGCAGAAACCTGCAAAAAATATATGCTTGATTGCACAAACTCTTTGCCTTCACCAAAATCACATAGACACTTACCTTCCCCTCCTTGCCTCTTTGAAAGTTTCTCAGAGCTATCTGAGATGCTGTCTCCCAGGCTATAGTCCTCATTTTGCCCTCAGTAAACCTCAACATGCAATTCTCATGGTGTGTATTTTTTTAAGTCAGCAGTTTATTTCTAAAACTGTCACCATGCTGTTCTAATGGCACCAGAGTGGGCCCATGAAGTTTTGCATGCAACCAGGCAGTGGGATAAATAATAGGCCATGCCTGCATTTCTAATCTCCACAGTGGTTTTATCTTGGAGATTGCCTCTACTTGCCTCAGGCATGAGGGACAAGGGTGGGAGAAGAGCTATAGAACTCCATCCCTATAAATCTCTTCCCTCTCGTAACTATAGCCTTCTCTTTATAGCCTGGATGGATGGTGAAATGAAGGTCAATGGATTGTCATTCCATTTTTAGTAAGTCTTACAGAGTTGCATCAGGCATTTCTCCTTTAGAATTTGTGATATTTAGCATCTCTTTGCTGAGCATTGGCCTTTGAAACTCTATGGAAATGAAATGTCCATTCAATATGTCATTATATGGACAATCAGAACATGAGCAACATTTCCATAAAAGAAACAAAACTGCAGGATGGTATGATAGTTGCCACCTTAGAGTCCACTGATTTTGCTCAGATGCCTTTGGTTTACTTGAGCTTCCCAGGTGGTGCTAGTGGTAATGAACCTGCCAGCCAGTGCAGGAGATATTAGAGATGTTGGTTTGATCCCTGGGTCAGGAAGATCCCCTGGAGGAGGGCATGGCAACCCACTCCAGTATTCTTGCTAGAGAATACCATGGACAGAAAAGGCTGGTGGGTTTCTCTGAAGTGCAATCCACTGTTATTTCCCCCACACTTTTCATTCATTTCTTCACTCACAGCCAGATGGACCTGTCACCCCTCCGCACTCAAGCTGCTCCAACCAAGGCAATCATTGTCTTCTGAACTGCTCTATTTCAATAAATGTGTGAGTTAGGAGCTCAGAAATAAAGTCAACCAGGGATGATAGTGGTGGACACAGGAATGTGGGAACAGCCAAAAATCTAAGGGAGAAAAGGAAGGGATAAAAATATGAAAATATTACAAAAGTAAGGGAAGAAAGAGGCAGAGAAGTTAAAGAAAAGGGTAGAATTTAAAATAGCTTTCAGGATATTGAAAAATCCTTTCAGACAGGCAGGCCAGGGAAATGCAGTTACTTCTTGGGGAAAATATTCAAACATGCCATCTTCTGAGTGATTTCATATTTTCCAGAAGAGGTCAGCAAAGGCAGTAGTATCAGTCTTCCCTGTCCCCTAGAGGCAAAGTGGTTGGCTAGGAAGGGGTGTTTGCCTTGTCACCTAGCATTGATACAGGTTTTTTACTTTCAGGACTTCTGTCTTTCTCTGGCCCTCTTCCCAGAGTTTCACAGCTGCCTGTGCTCCTGGTGAAGGGATGGATCAGAGGTTATATGTTTCATGAAATGACAGGTCTTAAATTTAAATTTATATACTTCGCTTGTAAGTGAGTAAGTTAATGAAAACTTCTGGCAAGTTAGCCAATGCAATTAGACAAGAGGAAAAAAATGCAGGTATAAAATATTAAAAAGGAGAGGACAAAGTTAACCTTAATTTCAAATAATTTGACTGGCTGTCTGGGAACCTCAAGAAAAGAAGCTAAAAACCAGTAAGATGACTCGGTGATGTGGCAAGATACAAAATTGATATTCAGAAATAAAATCCTTCACATATACCAAAAAAAAAAAAATCTGATTAGGTGACAGGATGAAGGAAAAGGACCTCTTTTACAAAAGTAACAATAACAAGGAAAGGTAACTACTATATAAATTTTATAATTTAAGTTCAAGGTATACATAAAGAAATTTGCTCCTGAGAGACACAAGAAGGCTTGAACAAAGGGAAAGATGAACTCAAAATGCAAAAATATCAATTCTCCCCTAAGTTTATCCATAAGAATTATAAAATTTCAATTAAAATGAGAGCAACTTTTAAGCTAGAGATCTGATTAAAATTTGCATATGGTTATATAAGGAAAAAATAGCCAAAAATTTTCAGAGAGTGATGAGGAAGAACAGCTGTAAAGAAGAGCATGTAGCTATAATTAAAACACTCAACTACGATCATTTGAAAAAGGTGGATTATTCAGTATATGGTGAGACAACTAGGTGGCCATCTAGGAAAAAAAATAAGTTAAATCCCTTATGGGTCAAAGGTATAAATGTAAAAGATAAACTGTAAAGTTAGCATAAGAAATTAAAGAATGCTAATAGGAATGGATAAGCCCTTTCTAAGTGTGACATAAAACATAGAAGTCAAAAAAGAAAAGATTGACAAATCTGATTTTAAGAATTCTAAAAAATATGATTTTTTCAGTCACCCAGTCGTGTCTGACTCTGCAACCCCATGAACTACAGCACGCCAGGCCTCCCTGTCCCTCACCATCTCCCAAAGTTTGCCCAAGTTCATATCCATTGTGTTGGTGATGCTTTCCAGCCATCTCATCCTCTGATGCCCTTTCTCCTTCTGCATCCCTGCAGAAGGTCCCTGATGAGTTGGCTGTTCACATCAGATGACCAAAATACTGGAGCTTCAGCTTCAGCATCAATCCTTTCAATGAGTATTCAGGGCTGATTTCCGTTAAGATTGACTGATTTGATTTCCTTGCTGTTCAAGGAACTTTCAGGCGTCTTCTCCAGCACCACAGTTTGAAAGCATCAATTCCTTGGTGCTCTTCCTTTTTTACCATCCCATTCTCACAACTGTTTGTGACCACTGGGAAGACCACAACCTTGACTACAGACCCTTGTTGGCAAAGTAATGTCTCTGGTTTTCAATACACTGTCTAGGTTTGTCGTAGCTTTCCTGCCAAGAAGCAATCATCTGATTTCATGGCTGCAGTTACCATCTGCAGTGATGTTAGAGCCCAAGATGAGGAAATCTGTCACTGCTTCCACCATTTCCCCTTCTATTTGCCATGTAGGGATTACGTGGGAAGTAAGGGATTCCCTGGTAGCTCAGCTGATAAAGAACCTGCCTGCAATACGGGAGACCTGGGTTTGATCCCTGGGTTGGGAAGCTCCCCTGGAGAAGGGAACAGCTACCCACTCCAGTATTCTGATCTGGAGAATTCCACGGGCTGTATAGTCCTTGGGGCACAAAAGTTGGGCTTGACTGAGCGACTTTCACTTTCACTGGGGACCGTATCCCATGATCTTTGTTTTTTTAATATTTAGTTTTAAGCCAGCTCTTTCACTCTCCTTTTTCACCCTCATCAAGAGGCTCTTTAGTTCCTCTTCACTTTCTGCCATTAGAGTGATATCATCCACATATCTGAGGTTGTTGATGTTTCTCCCATCTATCTTAATTCCAGCTTGTAACTCATTCAGCCATCTCTCCTGATGTGCTCAGTTCAGTTCAGTCAGTCGCTCAGTCATGTCTAACTGTTTGTAACCCCATGAACTGCAGCATGCCAGGCCTCCCTGTCCATCACCAGCTCTTGGAGCTCACCCAAACTCATGTCCATTGAGTCGGTGATGCCATCCAGCCATCTCATCCTCTGTCGTCCCCTTCTTCCTCCTGCCCCCAATCTGTTCCAGCATCAGGGTCTTTTCCAATGAGTCAACTCTTCACATGAGGTGGCCGAAGTATTGGAGTTTCAGCTTCAGCATCAGTCCCTCCAATGAACACCCAGGACTGATCTCCTTTAGGATGGACTGGTTGGATCTCCTTGCAGTCCAAGGGACTCTCAAGAGTCTTCTCCAACACCACAGTTCAAAAGCATTAATTCTTCGGTGCTCAGCTTTCTTTATTGTCAAATCTCACATCCATAGATGACTACTGGAAAAAACGATAGCCTTGACCAGACGGACCTTTGTTGGCAGAGTAATATCTCTGCTGTCTAATATGCAGTCTAGGTTAGCATATAGGAAAAACAAAGAGGGTGAGAGCAGACAGCCCTGTCATACTCCTTCCTCAATCTAAACCAATCAGTCCTTCCATACAGGGTTCTAACTGTTGCTTTTTCACCCACATACAGGTTTCTCAGGAGACAGGTAAGATGGTCTGCTATTCCCTTCTCTTTAAGAGCTTTCCACAGTTTGTTGTGATCCACACAGTCAAAGGCTTTACTGTAATCACCTCTGTAGACCACCAAAAACAAAGTAGATAGACAATGACAAACCAAGAAACCATGTCATAGGTTAATTTGCCTAATCTATAAAGAGCTCCTACAAATCAATAAGAAAATGTATAACAACCTAGTAGGAAAAAATATTCAAAAAATAAGAACATGCAAGAATAGCCTCATCTTCATTCAAAAAGGTACAATGAAAATTATAGCCACACTGAGATACCATTTCCACTTATTAAATATGCAAATATCAAGGCTTTATAACAGGCTGTGGGAATATAGGTAATGTAAAGTAAAAAACCTGCAAACAGGGCAATTTTGTAATTTGTAATCGATCAAAGTTACAAATATACCCTGTGACTTAGCAATTCCTCTTCTAGGAATTGTCGTTCAGCTATTCTGACGTGAGGACATGAATTCTATATTTGATTATTAAATGCATCATTGGTTGTAAAAGCAGCAAATTGAAAGCAACTTAAATATTGATCAGTAGGGAAATAAATAATGGCACATCCATATGATGGAATGGTTTGGAACCTTGATAAAGGAAAAAGAAAAAGAGGGATCCTTCCATGTATGGATATATAGTAATTTGCAAGATATGTAGCCAGATGTTTGTGCATGCATGCTAAGTTGCTTCAGTTGTGTTTGACTCTTTGCGACCCTACAGACTGTAGCACTCCAGGCTCCTCTATCCATCGAATTCTCCAGGCAAGAATACTGAAGTGGGTTGTCATGCCCTCCTCCAGTGGATCTTCCTGATCCAGGGATGGAACGCGTGTCTGTTATGTCTCCTGCATTGGCAGGTGGGTTCTTTACCAAAAGCACCACCTGGGAAGCCCATAGCCAGGTTGTAGGACATATGTTTAATATATTTCCATTTGCACAAAAAAGGGAAATGTGTTTGCATATATTTGCATATATATGCTTAAAATATTTCTGTAAATGTAAACTAGAACCTTGATAACACTGGCTGACTGTGGGGGTTGGGGAGTCAAATGGATGGGGACAGATGGGAAGAAAAATGTTTCAAAATATTTTCTGAATTTTGAACCATGTGAATATATTATACTCTGATGCTTTAATAGTTGAATATGGTTATATCTTCCTTTGATATTCTGACACTTAACAATTCTATGTTTAGTATATTCTGTAATCCTAGTTCTCTAGGTTTGCTAATTTATATGTATAGTAAGATGTTATTCATCCAAAATTCAACTATAGCTCCACCTTCCCTTTCAAGATTCAGGCTACGATCAGGAAATAGAAAAATAAGTCATCAAGCAGGCAAATTAGATGTCCAAGTCCATGTACGAAATAAAACTGAGGCACGTCACTCACCAGAAGTCTATTAGGATTCCTTCATTCTATCAATTTAATGCAATTCTTCAAGATAATTATATCAAGCTTGATAACAGGCTTTACTCATGGCAAATCGATAGAAAGGGACAGGGTCTACCGAAAGCCCTGTGAGGGTTAGCTCACATTCCAAGAGGCATGTTGAAAGGAAAAGATCTACAAAGCTAATCTCAGGACCTAAGACAGCAACATACTGGTTCATTGTGTGCAGGGACAAACCTCGGAGATCAAATCTTTGTGACGATGAGCTTCTAATGGTGGTCATGAGGGACCAAATCACACTCAGGTACTCTCAGAAGGATCTGCTGAGACTGGTTTTCATACCTGAAGTTTAAGTGAAATAGAAAAGCTTTCGACAATAAAGAGTTTAAAAGTTAGGCTCTTTGGAAAATGAGATGGTAGATTTCATACTGGTGGTGTTTGGAGTATATTCTTTAAAAACGCCTAGCTGGGAGATGCCATCAGAATGGCATAATCACCGGTCAGAGATTCCTTTTTCTAATGAACACAAGAAAATTCCAACACAAATTCTCAACAAATGAAAACATCAATATCTAAAATTCACAGTGGATGGGCTTTCCCTGGTGGCTCAGCTGGTAAAGAGTCGGCCTGCAATGTGGGAGACCTGGATATGACCCTGGGTTGGGAAGATCCTCTGGAGAAGGGAATGGCTACCCACTACAGTATTCTGGCCTGGAGAATTCCATGGACCCTAAAGTCCATGGGGGAGCAGAGAATTGGACATAATTGAGCGACTTTCACTTCCATGAAAAATGAGGGAAGAACAATATTCTAGCACAGTAAAACAGTCGCATAATACAGAAGAGCCCAGAAGAAATTCTAACTTCTTTGTAATGGAATAATTTCAAAAATCATGAAAAAGTGTAAGGAATGGAAACTTCTGAGCAAAGATATGAGAGGAGTTGTAGCAGTCGTGAAACCGGGGCAGGTTAGAGATAAGAAGCAGAAACATAATTATTAACTATCATAGGGTAATTAAGAATATTACTGGCATACTCTTTGACCTAACTATCCATTTCTAAGAATTGCTCTTTTAGATATACTTGAACAAGGGTGCAGACATATGGTCACAAGGATATGTGTACCCTTGTTGGAAACATACATATCCTTTGCTTTGGAATAATAAATCTAGGATAACTTTACTACTAACTGAAAAGGGGTTTTAAACAAGTTATGCTTTACCTATACAATAAAATTCTATGTAGTCATTAAACAGGGAATACTGTATTTACACTGATGTATAAAACTGAGTACTTTAAAATCAAAAGAGAAGTTGCAGAATATTATGTAAAACAGTATTATATCTGTGTATGTATTGTGTGTGTGTATGTCCATACACTTGTGTGTTAAGATATGAATGGGAAAAAACTTAGAAAGAAACATACCACACTGTTACATCAGTTGATTGCATATTTGGGAGAATGGGCAACAGACCAGAAACTGTATTTTATTCTAACCATAGAAATACTATTTGATTTTTTAAAATTGTTTTTAAGTGTTTAGAAAGAAGGATGTTGTTGTTAACTCTTAAAAGTTCAATTGATGGAATAGATTAGGAAATTAAACCCGAACTATAATTGTAGTAAGATGAAGTAATAAAAGCAACTGAACATGAGAATGGTGTATAATAATATGTCTTGGGTTTAAAAAGAATTCCTGAATAGGTGGTTTTAAATCAGTTATTCTTGTTGTTCAGTCACCCAGTCATGTATGACTCTTTGCGACCCCATTAACTGCAGCACACCAGGTTTCCCTGTCCTTCACTATCTCCCAGAGTTTGCTCAAACTCATGTCCATTGAGTCGGTGATGCCATCCAACCATCTCATCCTCTGTTGTCCCTTTCTCCTCCTTCCCTCAATCTTTCCCAGCATCAGGGTCTTTTCCAATGAGTTGGCTCTTCACATCAGGTGGCCAAAGTATTGGAGCTTCAGCTTCAACATCAATCTTTCCAAAGAATATTCAGTGTTGATTTCCTTTAGGATTGACTAGTTTGATCTCCTTCCAGTCCAAGGGACTCTCAAGAGTCTTCTCCGGGATAATAACTTCTCCTTTAAATCAGTAGAAGTTATTATCATGAATAGAATTGTTTTGTCTGCCTAAAACTCCTCCCTCCTTTCTCTGAGGCAGCACCTCTTTCTCTTGGTTTCTTTCCCCTTTGCAAACATTTGGCTTAAAAAATATGCAATTTTCTTTCCAACTTCAAGCTCCCCACAAACATAATAGTCAGTCCAAGAGGCAGGTATCTCATCCAAACTGAGTCAATCATGTAACCAACCACCTCACCCCAATTATAATTGATCATGTAGGTATCTAGCTGACCTTGGCAAGACCAATCACAGCTCTTTTTCATCACTTTTCAAACCGGACTTGGAGGAGGAGAGTCACTCCTTCCTTGACAGTGAGAATTAAGAGACATGCATCCTTGGAACTGTAACCACCCCTGTGAAAGAGGCCAGGCCGCACAAGATCACGGAGCCAATATTAGAAAGAAGCCGTGAAGAAAGATGGAGAGCAAAGTAATCCAGCTATAACTACTGCTTTGCATTCCTTCTCGCTGTTACATGGGGGAAAATTTTTCCTTTTTGATTACGTTAATTCAAGCTGAGTCTCTGTCCTTCACAACCAAAAACATACTGGTTAACTAAACAACAAAACAAAAAATGATGGGCACACTAATATGTTTATTTGCTTCCAACTTCATTTCAATGACAGTATAGTAATGCTAAGTTACTTCAGTCATGTCCAACTCTTTGTGACCCCATGGACTGGAGCCCGCCAGGCTCCTCTGGCCTTGGGATTTCCCAGGAAAGAATACTGGAGTGGGCTGCCATTTCCTACTCCCAGGGATCTTCCCGACCCAGGGATCAAACCCACATCTCTTATGTTTCCTGCATTGGCAGGTGGGTTCTTTACCACTAAGTGAATCTAAAAAAGAGCTGATAATACTTGCAAGTGTACAGATTAGGATAACTATAACTTTTAAAATCTAAATCATAAAGTTCTGGAATAGGGGAGTATTTGTATATTCTTAAAGAATATGTTTCCCCAAAGACCATTTTTCTCGTTGAGTAATCAGTCATTTGGGGAAAAATAGTAGAATGAATATTCACAGGTTCAAAGACCAGGGAGAGATCTTCTGACCACATATCTCATCTCTAAATGAATTTAAAAGTTATTTTCAGCAGCTTACTGTGTGAAAAAACTAAGCTGAAAACAACTGCTAGGTGAATATCATAATCGCTATAATGCTGAGCTTGAAAGAATGTATGAGATCAAAAAAGGGAATAAGTGAAACACACATTTAGACATGGCACAATTGGTGCAAAGCATGTCAGAGAATGGAGTCCAAAGTTCCTCTTTCTGGTGTTTAGCATGAATAGAGATAAGAATGTTTTTGTTGTTTAACCTTTTAGAATTGAATTAAATGAAGCTATCTTCCACCCATTTTAGAAAATAGTACATGTAAATGCAGTCTATGTATAAAAAGGCATAACTGTTAAAGCAAAACAAAATGACAAGTAGAGAGGGGAGAAAAACAATTTAGTAGAGTGGGTTTCAGGCTTAACTACTATTTTTCAAAAAGATAAAATTCATTTTTCAAGTCTCATTCTATATTTAAAAACAAAGCTAATTTATAAAGCTTAGAAACAGAAAATGAACTAAGGCCTCACTACTAGTTTATAGAAAAAGTGTAAATGGCATTCAATATACTAGAAGACAATGCATAAATCATAATAGTCACTGAATACATAGTGAAAAGGCACAATAGAAAGAGAACATTTTAAAATTTTACATTCAGTCAAGGTAAGCCTTAAAACATGCTGCTGTTGTTGTTGTTCAGTTGCTAAGTTGTGTCCAACTCTTTGCGACCTCATGGACTGAAGCATGGCAGGTTTCCCTGTCCTTCACTATCTCCCAGAGTTTACTCAAACTCATGTCCATTGAGTTGGTGATACCATCCAAACATCTCATTCTCTGTCACCCACTTCTCATGCCCTCAATGTTTCCCAGCATCAGGATCTTTTATTGGAACTTCAGCTTCAACATCAGTCCTTCCAATAAACATTCAGAGTTGATTTCCTTTAGGGTTGACTGGTTTGCTCTCCTTGCAGGCCAGGGGACTCTCAAGAGTCTTCTCCAGCACAGTTCACTAAAGGTAACAAAATACCTCCAATCCAGCTCAGCTTCCTTATCAGATTAACTAGACCCCTCAAATTTACAAGTGGATCCCCCTTCAAAAAAAGGCTTGCCAATTTCAAGGAATAAATGCTATAAACCTCAGTCTCAACTGTTCTATATATAATGTGCAGAATTTAATTTAAAAACTTCAGGGTTGGACGAATTGAGAGAGTAGCCTGGAAACATATACATTGCCATATGTAAGACAGACAGACAGCCAGTGGCAATTTGCTGGGTGACTCGGAGCTCAAACCAGTGCTCTGTGACAACCTAGAGGGGTGGAACGGGGTGGGAGGTGGGAGGGGGGCTCAAGAGGGAGGGGGCATGTGTATGCTTGTGGCTGATTCATATTGACGTAAGGCAGAAACCAACACAACATTGTAAGGCAATTATCCTCCAATTAAGAAAAAAACCTTGCAGTCAGGTTCTCGTGGAACATGAGCATAACAACACAGGTGAAGGCGAAGGTGTTAGTTGCTCAGTTGTGTCCGACTCTTTGTGACCCCATGGACTGTCGCCCACCAGGCTCCTCTGTCCATGAGAATTTCCAAGCAAGAATACTGGAGTGGGTTGCCATTCCCTTCTCCAGGGGATTTTCCTGACCCAGGGATTGAACCTGGGTCTCCTGCTCTGCAGGTGGGTTCTTCACTGTCTGAGCCCCCAGGGGAGCCCTAAGAACACAAGGGGTTCCTCATCTTCTGTCTGATCCGTTCAGTCGGTTCAGTTGCTCAGTCGTGCCTAACTCTGTGCGACCCCATGGACTGCAGCACACCAGGCTTCCCTGGCATTGCACTGACCTATGGATAAATCTGTCATCTGCACCCCACTGACATCTTCTTCTTTTTTAAATAACAGATACATTTCATTGAGTATTTACTGTGTCCAGACTCTGTGCTAAGTACTTTAAACACATGATCTGATTCAACCCTCACAGCAACCACCAAGTCAGTCAGTTCAGGTAGTTCAGTTGCTCCAACTCTTTGCGACCCCATGGACTGCAGCACACCAGGCTTCCTTGTCCATCACCAACTTCTGAAGCTTGTTCAAACTCATGTCCATTGAGTCGGTGATGCCGTCCAACCGTCTCATCCTCTGTCACCCCCTTCTTCTTTTGCCTGCAGTCTTTCCCAGCATCAGGATCTTTTCCAGTGAGTTGGCTTTTCCAATCTGGTGGCAAAAGTATTGGAGCTTCAGCTTCAGCATCAGTCCTTCCAATAAATATTCAGGACTGATTTCCTTTAGGATTGACTGGTTTGCTCTCACATTCCAAAGACTCTTGAGAGTCTTCTCAAGCATCACAGTTCAAAAGCATCAATTCTTCAGCCCTGAGCCTTCTTTATGGTCATCCGTACATGAGTACTGGAAAAATCAGAGCTTTGACTATACGAACATTTGTCAGCAAAGTGATGTCTTTGCTGTTTAATAAAACATACTAATGATAAATTATTTAAAATGGATGAAAGAATGGCAATTGTCAGAGCTCTTCTTGCAGTCCTGCAAGTCCATGTACTAATTGAGGAGAGTGCCAGCTGCTGGCTCCAAAATCCATCACAGTGGGAAGCTCTGCCCCCCAAGGCTGTTTCCATGGCATCTAAGGCACATCCATCCCTGAAGACAAGGGACTCCTCTGACTGATGCTTTAGTGTGAGGACTCCCCAATGATTTCCCATGCCTCCTTCAACTCTGTGGCAGTTTAATACTCTTCCACTTACCCTCTCTTCTTCTTCCCTTCACTCCAGGTCAAGCACTTCATGGTACTTGATGGATCTCCCAGCCTTCTCTGGCTCCCTCCCCATATTCTCTCCCAGGCATTTCCCTAGCAAACATATGCATAGTTAACCTGCTTCCCTGTATAACCCAGACTAACCTAGTTCAGTTCAGTTCAGTTCAGTCTGTCAGTCGTGTCTGACTCTTTGCAATCCCATGGACTGCAGCATGCCAGGCTTCCCTGTCCATCACAAACTCCTGGAGTTTACTCAAACTCATGTCCATCAAGTTGGTGATGCCATCCAACCATCTCATCCTATCATCCCCTTCTCCTCCTGCCTTCAATCTTTCCCATCATTAGGGTCTTTTCAAATGAGTCAGTTCTTCACATCAGGTGGCCAAAGTATTGGAGTTTCAGCTTCAACATCAGTCCTTCCAATGAATATTCAGGACTGATTTCCTTTAGGATGGACTGATTGGATCTCCTTGTAGTCCAAGGGACTCTCAAGACTCTTCTCCAACACCACAGTTCAAAAGCATCAATTCTTCAGCACTCAGCTTTCTTTATAGTCCAACTCTCACATCCATACATGACTACTGGAAAAACCATAGCCTTGACTAGACAGACCTCTGTAGACAAAGTAATGTCTCTGCTTTTTAATATGCTGTCTAGGTTGGTCATAACTTTTCTTCCAAGGAGCAAGAGTCTTTTAATTTCATGGCTGCAGTCACCACCTGCAATGATTTTGGAGCCCCCCAAAATAAAATCTGCCACTGTTTCCACTGTTTCCCCATCTGTTTGCCATAATGTGACTGGGTGCCATGATTGTTGTTTTCTGAATGTTGAGTTTTAAGCCAACTTTTTCACTCTCCTCTTTCACTTTCATCAGGGGGCTCTTTAGTTCTTCGCTTTCTGCCATAAGGGTGGTGTCATCTGCATATCTGAGGTTATTGATATTTCTCCCGGCAATCTTGATTTCTGCTTGTGCTTCATCCAGTCCAACATTTCTCATGTTGTACCCTGCATATAAGTTAAATAAGCAGGGTGACAATATACAGCCTTGATGTATTCCTTTCCCTATTTGAAACCAGTGTATTGTTCCATGTCAAGTTCTAACTATTGCTAGAGCAAGATGACCTGCATACAGATTTCTCAGGAGGCAGGTCAGGTGGTCTGGTATACCCAACTTTTTTAGAATTTTCCACAGTTTGCTGTGATCCACAGTCAAAGGCTTTGGCATAGTCAATAAAGCAGAAGTAGGTGTTTTTCTGGAACTCTCTTTCTTTTTTGATGATCCAATGGATGTTGGCAATTTGATCTCTGCTTCCTCAGTCTTTTCTAAATCCAGCTTGAACATCTGGAAGTTCATGGTTCATGTACTGTTGAAGCCTGGCTTGGAGAATTTTGAGCATTACTTTGATAGTGTGTGAGATGAGTACAATTGTGCAGTAGTTTGAGCATTCTTTGGCATTGCCTTTCTTTGGGATTGAAATGAAAACTGACCTTTTCCAGTCCTGTGGCCACTGCTGAATTTTCCAAATTTGCCGGTGTATTGAGTGCAGCACTTTCATAGCATCATCTTTTAGGATTTGAAATAGCTCAACTGGAATTCCATCACCTCCATTAGCTTTGTTCATAGTGATACTTCCTAAGGCCCACTTGACTTCACATTCCAGGATGCCTGTCTCTAGGTGGGTAATCACACCATCGTGATTATCTGGGTTCTGAAGATCTTTTTCGTATTGTTTTTCTGTGTATTCTCTCCACCTCTTCTTAATATCTTCTGCTTCTGTTAGGTCTATACCATTTCTGTCCTTTATTGTGCCCATCTTTGCATGAAATGTTCCCTTGGTATCTCTCATTTTCTTGAAGAGATCTCTAGTCTTTCCCATTATATTGTTTTCCTCTATTTCTTTTCACTGATCACTGAGAAAGACTTTCTTATCTCTCCTCACTATTCTTTGGAACTCTGCACTCAAATGAATATGTCTTTCCTTTTCTCCTTTGCCTTTCACTTCTCTTCTTTTCACAGCTATTTGTAAGGCCTCCTCAGACAACCATTTCGCCTTTTTGCATTTCTTTTTCTGGGGGATGGTCTTGATTGCTGTTTCCTGTACAATGTCATGAACCTCTGTCCATAGTTCTTCAGGCACTCTATCAGATCTAATCCCTTGAATCTATTTATCACTTCCACTGTATAATTGTAAGGGATTTGATTTAGGTTGTACCTGAATGGTCTAGTGGTATTCACTACTTCAATTTAAGTCTGAATTTGGCAATAAGGAGTTCATGATCTGAGCCACAGTACACTCCTGGTCTTGTTTTTGCTGACTGTATAGAGCTTCTCCATCTTTGGCTGCAAAGGTTATAATCAATCTGATTTCAGTATTGACCATCTGATGATGTCCATGTGTAGAGTCTTCTCTTCTGTTGTTGGAAGAGGGTGTTTGCTATGACCAGTGCGTTCTCTTGGCAAAGTTCTGTTAGCCTTTGACCTGCTTCGTTTTGTACTCCAAGGCCAAATTTGCCCATTACTCCTGGTATCTCTTGACTTCCTATTTTTGCATTCCAGGGCCCTGTAATGAAAAGGACATATTTTTGGGGGGTGTTAGTTCTAGAAGGTCTTGTAGGTCTTCATAGAACCATGCAACTTCAACTGTTTCAGCATTACTTGTCCAGGCATAGACTTGGATTACTGTATATCGGATGGTTTGCCTTGGAAACAAACAGAGATCATTCTGTTGTTTTTTGAGATTGCATCCAAGTACTGCATTTCAGACTCTTTTGTTAACTATGGAGCTACTCCACCTCTTCTAAGGGATTCTTGTCCACAGTAGTAGATATAATGGTCATCTGAGTTAAATTCACCCATTTCAGTCCATTTTAATTTGCTGATTCCTAGAATGTCAATGTTCACTCTTATCATCTCCTCTTTGACCACTTCCAATTTGCCTTGATTCATGGACCTAACATTCCAGGTTCCTATGCAATATTGCTCTTTACAGCATCAGACTTTACTTCCATCACCAGTCACATCCACAACTGGGCGTTGTTTTTGCTTTGGCTCCATCTCTTCATTCTTTCTGGAGTTATTTCTCCACTGATCTCCAGTAGCATATTGGGCACCTCCTGACCAGGGGAGTTCATTTTCAGTGTCCTATCTTTTTGCCTTTTCATACTGTTCCTGAACATACTGTTCCAGGACTGTTCAGTATTGTTCCATACTGTCTTGGGGTTCTCAAGACAAGAATACTGAAGTGGCTTTCCATTCTCTTCTCTAGTGGACCACGTTTTGTCAGACCTCTCCACCATGACCCATCCATCTTGGGTGATCCTATGTGGCATGGCTCATAGTTTAATTGAGTGAGACAAGGCTGTGGTCCATGTGATCAGATTGGTTAGTTTCCTGTGATTGTGGTTTTCAGTCTGTCTGCCCTCTGATGGAGAAGGATAAGAGGCAAAGAGGGTGAAAAAACAATGCATTTGAATTGTATTTTATATGTAGTCAGTACTCAATACTGTCAGAGTGCATAGTATCAGGACACAAGTGACCTTGGCAAGTTCAGTAGCAGGCATGCTAGGAACTTCACATGTTAGATGTGGCAGCAGAAGGCAGCGAGAATTAAACTTAACAACTTAGTGACTTTCCAAGGTGGGTAGATCCCAGGGGCAGACAAATTTGGAGGAAGCAGAGTTCAGCACTTTGAGAAGGTCCCCAATGGGGCCTCAAATGCAGGACGTGTTAGCACCAGTTAGTAACCAGGGACACATAATGGTAATTGGCTCATCTATTCATTGAGAGCCGAGGGTTCAGGGAGCAGCATCAAGCTTCCCAGGGAACAGCAGTCCCAGTGGGTGGGATCACAGACAGAAATGGACAGAGAAGTTCTATGGCATCGGTCATTGTGGAGGTCACAGTAGGAAAGTGATGACCCAGGAAGCTCATCCAGCCACCACAAACCATCTGTTAGGAGCACTCCCCATAAACTCTCAGAGTACAAATACCTGTATGTAATCTTATTGATTAGGATTACCTCACAGGATGGTGATTCTTAGAGACAGGAAACGCAGAGATGGACAATACCAACATTATAAAATAATAAATGAAAATATTAAAGACGTGGAGGGTCCAATTATTCAGGCGATTTAAATAAATGCTAAGAAATTAGATGAGAAAATGCAGAATACACTTGTAAATACTGTCACCCAAAAAATTATAAACAAACCACGGATGTATTTTTAAAATATCAGCCACCAACCTCCTAACAGCGGGAATTCTGCTAAGAAATTTTCTAACTGTAATCCATTTGAAGAAGATATGAGTAATAAAAATATTAACAAATTGTTTAATTTCTTGGTATATTAAAAAATACTTTTAGTAAGTAGTAATTGGCTTAGGAAAGAAATTAAGAATGCAATAAAAACTATTTAAAAAATAATAAGCATATTATTCTGCATATCAAAATGTGCTGGGATGTGACCAGAACAGTGTTTAGAAGAAAATGTACTCATTTAAATGTCTTTAATAAGAAGAAATGTTTAAAAAGAGATATTAAGGAAAAAACCATTATATGGTAAAATTCTAGAACAGAATGAAGTTTACGTTTAAAGCAAGATAGAAAAATACTGTAAAAGTATAAATGAATAACATGGAAAATAACTGGTGTAAATTATTTATAAAATTAAGAACTAGCTATTTGAAGAGGGGAAAATTAATAAACTTCTGATAAATTAAGACATAGAATAATTCTAATGCATAGAGAAATCTGGATAGATGCCCACACATCTGTCCCATCTCTTGGATTGTCTGCAACATCTACCTGTTAAAATATCAAAGTACACACACATGCGAGGACATGAACACACACACAGATGAAGAATCATAACATCCCCCCCAGTTGATCTTCTTTGTTGGCTTCTCTTTCTGGTCTTCAAGTATTGGAGAGGCCCGCGCTCTCATCTCTTAGATGGATCTCTGTGTGATGTCCTCTAGTCTCTTGGCATTAAAGGTAGTCTTTTAAAATTCAAATTTCCAGTGTGTTATCTCCATCTTTGACTTTTCTGTAGATCTCTAGATGTTTATATTTAATTCCCTACTCAACATCTCAACTTCTATGTCTAATATCTTTCTTCAGGCACCCACTCACAGTTTGTTCCTTTCTCAATGCTCTTTCCCTTTGGAAATGACACCACGATTCATCCAGCTATTCTGGTATCAAACTTAGGCATTATGCTTGATACCTCTCTCTCTCTTTTCATTGCACATGGAATCCGTCAATTCGTCTTATTGGCACTGTCTTAGAATATGCCTAGATTTCAGCTGCTTCTTACCACCTCCATTGCTATCACTTTAATCCATATCTTCATCATCTCTTGCCTAGGTTTTGCAATGATTCTAACAGCCTCCTGCTTCTGTTCAGCACCACCTCCCCTGGGAGACTGGGTGACTCTTTAAAAAAACTTTCCAATGTCTTCCCATCAGACATAAAGGAAAGTTCAAAGTCTTCCTTCCAGTTGCACAGCTGACTGGCTCCTTCAATCTAATGCCAGAACACATTATCAAAAAATGGAACTTCATCATTACTAGCCTCCCCATCTCTCTCCAATCCCTTTTCCTGCTCTATTTTTTTCTCACAGTTATAGCTACCAAAAACAGTTATAGCAGTTATAACTACCTAAAATTGCAGTATTTACTTGCATATTATTTATTGTCTGCCTGTCTGTCCCTCTGGGTGCCATAGTATTGCACACACCCTTGCCCCGCCCCTGCCCCACCTTTAATACTTAAAAAAAAAAAAATCTAGAAACAGCAATTTCCAAAAACAGGCAGAAAGGTGGCATGGAAATCTAGAAGGTAGTATACAGTCTGAAGCTGTGGGAAGCCTCCATGTGTCATGGTCAGAGACAGGTAAAATGAGCACAGTAGTTTCAACACAGTCTAGAGGTTAGAGTTTTTACACAAAATTAAGAAGCTATGACCTCAGTTGAAAACAAGTGTAGTAATGAATGCCTGCTAGAAATATGGGCAAGGCCTGAAGTGCTCCCTGCAATCCATAAATAAGAGAATTGGAGTTGAAGGTCATTGGTTTAGATTTTCTAGTTCCTAGAAAGATGGTTCCTATTTACCATCACTTCATGGTAAATAGATGGGGAAACAATGGAAATAGTGAGAGACTTTATTTTGGGGGGCTCCAAAATCACTGCAGATGGTGACTGCAGCCATGAAATTAAAAGACACTTGCTCCTTGGAAGAAAAGCTATAACCAACCTAGACAACATATTAAAAAGCAGAGACATTACTTTGCGGACAAAGGTCCATCTAGTCAAAGCTATGATTTTTCCAGTAGTTATGTATGGATGTGAGAGTTGGACTATAAAGAAAGCTGAGTGCTGAAGAATTGATGTCTTTGAACTGTGGTGTTGGAGAAGAGTCTTAAGAGTCCCTTGAACTGGAAGGAGATTCAACCAGTCCATCCTAAAGGAAATTAGTCCTGAATAGTCATTGGAAGGACTGATGCTGAAGCTGAAACTCCAATACTTTGGCCACCTGATGCAAAGAACTGACTCATTGGAAAAGACCCTGATGCTGGGAAATTTTGAAGGCTGGAGGAGAAGGGGACGGCAGAGGATGAGATGGCTGGGTGGCATCAATGACTCGATGAGCATGAATTTGAGCAAGCTTTGGGAGTAGGTGATAGACAGGGAAGCCTGGTGTGCTGCAGTCCATGGGGTCACAAAGAGTCAGACATGGCTGAGGGACTAAACTGACTGAGGTGGAGCTAGAATGGGTATATTTCTCTAAGTGCATCTCAAGGTGTCAACAAAGTGTGCCAGCTTTAACCCACCTTTCAGGGGAGAAACTTAGATCAAAGAAAGGATGAGAGAATTATTTTATGACTTCTCACTACTCCAGGGACAGACAATATATGGAAGTGCTGGGAGAGAAATTTGGGAGTCATCACCTTGATGGTCTGCACGCCCTCCAAGAAGTTGGCTGTATGTTTCAAGAACCTCAGGGAGTTCAGGAGTAGTAGCCTGCACAGAGGTGCATGTCCCGTGGGTTCAAATATCCACAGACAGATAGCCTCTGGATAACCTCTTTTCAGGAGAACCACAGAGTGTGGTTCTGACCCTTATCAAGAGTGGCTAAGCATTCCAAGCACAGTTTAACTCACTAGTCTTTTAAATATAGATTGTAAAAATCCAGCAACACTCTACGTTTCAAACATAGCATTGGCACCAAAACCCAAACTGCTGTACTAAAATCAAGCTACATCCGCCAGTTCTATATTTATGGACCACAGGCTTTAGAAAATGTAGAGGACAATCTGGAAAGCAAAGTAAGAGAATTTTATGTCAGAATAGCATTTGGTTGGGCGACTCCAGTCCCCAGGAAAGAGTTGTCCTGAAGAGCCCTTACCAAGATAATCGATCACACAAGTAGATCTAAAGCAGGGATGGAGGCAAAATACTCATTTTCTTGTTGTCATGTGACAAAGCAGAAAATCTTATTTTGTTAAGAAGTAAAAACCACCTGGGAGCAGAGTTATGAGAATCTGGTGTTAGGAACTCAAATGGGATGAGGACACTTTTTAATCTCTCTACTTTTAACTCCATCTCCTGAACTTAAGCTCTATTTTCATATGGGCTTCCTGCAGCTCTGGGGCTATGTGTTTTCTCCATTACACTAGTCAGATCTGGATGGCAGTAGAAGGAAGAAAATTTCCAAAAAACACGAGTCTTGGGTTTCTTAAAACTGGACCAACCTAGGTCATATACTCACTCTTGAACCAATCTGTGGCCAGAAGAATGTCTAGCACTGTTTGATTACAGCTGAACTAATCACCTTGGTGGGGCTTTGGAGAGTGTGTGTGTGTCTGTGTGTGTGTGTGTGAAATCATTCTGATTGCCTTAGGTCAAATAGTATGGTGGTAGAATCAATTGCACCTAAACTGCATTTACCATGGAATATGAGTAGAATAGGTATTGAGGAATTCATTAAAGTTATTACTGGATCCTAAATTTCAAATGATTTTTGTCTTCTTTCTTAGGGCTTTTTTTGGTTTTCAAAGTGGCTCTAATGAACTTGTATTTTGTAATTAAAAAAAAAGAGCTGAAATAAAAAATAAAATCAGAAGTAAAAAGAATCTGTAGCAATGGAAGAAATGTTGAAACTAAAAATGTTAGGCACACTGGAATCAATCAAAAAGGTCACTGAAATGAATGCCTTGTTAATAAAAATACAATATACCAATACTGAAACAAGATATAAGGAATAAAAAGAAATGAAAGGGACAATATGTAACTTCCTTCCTCCACCTACCCTGTTCAATAGAATTTAAAAATTTTCTTTAAATTTTCAAAAAGTAAATAATCCCTTTTTGGCAAAACATGGTATTATGACTGGGGTAGACATTTGCCATGTTTGGGTCTAACAAGTATCTTTTGAACACCTTACTATTTGGGGAGAGTTTCCCACATTATAAACCCCCCTTTTCTAGGGTAGAACCGAGGCCATGCTCCCTGAGACTCTCCTGCAGTCAGGCACAGTAGAGACACCTGCACCAGATATTAGTGGCAGAATAAGTAATAGGAGAAAGAGTGCAGAGTGTGGATCAATTTTGGGCAAATGTGGTGCAGAGCTTCTGCTGTCTGTCCCCAGCATCGCTCATGTTGGCCACAGGATCCTGGCAGCAGTGGTGGCAGGAGGGGGTACTTTGGTCAGAGCGTGGTGATCCTGGTCTTTTTGCTGCATAGACTCTGACTGCCTATCTCTGATATCTCAATATCTTTGAATAGATTTTCTTTCTGACTGAACTATCTAGAATAAATTCTGTTGCTTGTAATAAGGAATCAAATTGCTTCATTATCCAGTTTGGTCTATGGGAGAACTTTGGACCTATCTTGCAACTTGGCAAAAAAATAAAATTAAATTTTATATTTTAAGATATCTCAAGATTCATAAGTAGTTGTATGAAACAGCATAGAGAAATCCATCTACCCTTTACTTAGTTTCCCACAATGGTAACATCTTGCAAAACTGTAATAAAATTTCACAACCAGGAGATTGATGTTGGTATGACATTGATACAATCAACATATATAATACATCCATCACCACAGTTCAGTTCAGTTCAATCGATCAGTCGTGTCTGGCTCTTTGTGAACCCATGGACTGCAGCACACCAGGCTTTCCTGTCCATCACCAACGCCTAGAGCTTGCTCAAACTCATGTCCATTGAGTCAGTGATGCCATCTAACCATCTCATCCTTTGTTGCCCCTTTCTCCTCCTGCCTTCAATCTTTCCCAGCATCAGAGTCTTTCCCAATGAATCAATTCTTCACATCAGGTGGTCAAAGCATTGGAGTTTCAGCTTCAGCATCAGTCCTGCCAATGAATATTCAGGACTGATTTCCTTTAAGATTGACAGGTTTGAGCTCCTTGCCATCCAAGGGACTCTCAAGACTCTTCTCCAACACCACAGTTCAAAAGCATCAATTCTTCAGCGCTCAGCTTTCTTTATAGTCCAGCTCTCACATCCATACATGACTACTGATAAAATCATAGCTTTGACAAGACGGTCTTTTGTTGGTAAAGTAATGTATTTGCTTTTTAATATGTTGTCTAGGTTGGTCATAACTTTTCTTCCAAGGAGTGTCTTTTAATTTCATGGCTGCAGTCACCATCGGCAGTGAATTTGGAGCCCAGAAAAATAAAGTCTGTCACTGTTTCTGTTGTTTCCCATCTATTTGCCTTGAAGTGATGGGACCAGATGACATGATCTTAGTTTTCTGAATGTTGAGTTTTAAACCAACTTTTTCACTCTCCTCTTTCACTTTCATCAAGAGACTCTTCAGTTCTTCTTCACTTTCTACCATAAGGGTGGTGTCATCTGCATATCTGAGGTTATTGATATTTCTCCTGGCAATCTTGATTCTAGCTTGTGCTTCATCCAGTCCAGCATTTCTCATGAAGTACTCTGCATATAAGGTAAATAAACAGGATGACAGTATACAGCCTTGATGTACTCCTTTCCCGATTTGGAACCAGTCTGTTGTTCCATGTCCAGTTCTAACTATTGCTTCTTGACCTGCATACAGGTTTCTAGGGAGGCAGGTCAGGTGGTCTGGTATACTTATCTCTTTAAGGATTTCCCACAGTTTTCTGTGATCCACACAGTTAAAGGCGTTGGCATAGTCAATAAAGCAGAAATAAATGTTTTTCTGGAGCTCTCTTGCTTTTTCGATGATCCAATGGATGTTGGCAATTTGATCTCTGGTTCCTCTGTCTTTTCTAAATCCAGCTTGAACATCTGAAAGTTCATGGTTCATGTGCTGTTGAAGCCTGGCTTGGAGAATTTTGAGCATTACTTTGCTAGTGTGTGAGATGAGGGCAATTGTGCAGTAGTTTGAGCATTCTTTGGCATTGCTTTCTTGAGATTGAAATGAAAACCAACATTTTCCAGTCCTGTGGCCACTGCTGAGTTTTCCAAATTTGCTGGCATGTTGAGTGCAGCACTTTCAGAGCATCATCTTTTAGGATTTGAAATAGCTCAACTGGAATTCCATCATCTCTACTAGCTTTGTTCACGGTGACACTTCCTAAGGCCCACTTGATTTTGAATTCCAGGATATCTGGCTCTAGGTGAGTGATCACACCATCGTGGTTATCTGGGTCATGAAGATCTTTTTTGTATAGTTCTGTGTATTCTTGCCACCTCTTCTTAACATCTGCTTCTGTTAGGTCCATACCATTTCTGTCCTTCATTGTGTTCATCTTTGCATGAAACGTTTCCTTGGTATCTCTAAGTTTCTTGAAGAGATCTCTAGTCTTCAAGTTCTACTTTAATAGCTATGCCCACTTCCATACTACGTCTACCCTCCTTCACCCCTGGCAACCGCTAATTTACTCTTCTTTTCTAGTTTTGGCATGTAAAGTGTGTTATGTAAATGGAATGATACAGTATGTAATCTTTTGGGATTGACTTTTTCCACTAAGCATAATTCTTTGGAGATTTATCCAGCATGTTGTATGTATTGATAGTTTGTTGCTTTTCATTATTGATAAAATTTACATGGTGTGGATTCAGTTCAGTTCAGTCACTCAGTCATGTCCAACTCTTTGTGACCCCATGAACTGCAGCACGCCAGGCCTCCCTGTCCATCACCAACTCCTGGAGTCCACCCAAACCCATGTTCATTAAGTCAGTGATGCCATTTACTCATCTCATCCTGTCGTCCCCTTCTCCTCCTGCCCTTAATCTTTCCCAGCATCAGGGTCTTTTCATATGAGTCAGCTCTTCGCATCAGGTGGCCAAAGTATTGGAGTTTCAGCTTCAGTCCTTCCAATGAACACCCAGGACTGATCTCCTTTAGGATGGACTGGTTGGATCTCCTTGTAGTCCAAGGGACTCTCAAGAGTCTTCTCCAACACCACAGCTCAAAAGCATCAATTCTTCGGTGCTCAGCTTTCTTTATAGTCCAACTCTCACATCCATACATGGGTTACTATAGTTTGTTTTCATCATCTACCCATTGAAGGACATCTGAGTTGTTTTCCAGTTTATCTATTATGCATAATGCAGCTACAAATATTTGTGTACAGGTTTTGTGTGAATATAAACTTTTATTTTTCTGAGGTCCATGCCCAGGAGTGCAATTGGTGTGTCATTTAGGAGTTACATATTTAGTTTTTTTTTTTTTTTTTTGCAAACTGCCAACTGCTTTCTAAAATTGCTATACCATCTTACATTCATGGGAAATGTATGAGTGATGTAATTTCTCTTCGTGCTCACTAGTGTTTGGTTGTCACTGTATGTTTTAGCCACTCTGATATGTAATACTGATATCTCATTTAAGTTTTCATTTGCATTTCTCAAATGACTAGTGATATTGAACATCTTTTGGTGTGTTTGTCTTCCTTATATCCTCTTTGAAGAAATACCTTTCCATGTCTACCGCCCATTTTCTTTTTAAAAATTAATTAATTAATTTTTTCTTTCTTTTGTTTCAAATTATGAAAGGATGATAATACATTTACAGGAGACTTGGAGAATACAGAACAAAGTTACATATAGTTCCATTATATGTGTGTGCTAAGTCACTTTAGTCGTGTCTGACTCTGCGATCCTATGGACTGAAGCCCACCAGGCTCCTCCATCCATGGGATTCTCCAGGCAAGAACACTGGAGTGGGCTGCTACACCATCCTCCAGGGAATCTTCCTGACCCAGGGATTGAACCCCTACCCTTACATCTCCTCCATTGGCAGCGAGTTCTTCACAACTAGCACTACCTGGAAAGCCCAGTTCCACTATATATACTGCACATTTGCTAACTGGCTTGTTTATTTTTTTTAAGGTTGAGCTTTGAGAAGTTTTTAAATGTGTATGTACGTGTGTGTGTCATATATATATGACTTCCCTGGTAGCTCATATGGTAAAGAATCTGCCTGCAATGCAGGAGCTGTGGGTACTATCCTTGGGTCCAGAAGATCCCCTGGAGAAGGAAATGGCAACCCACTCCATGACTTAGTGACTAAAAAAAAACAAGCAAAGGACATTTAAATCTACTCTCAACAACTTTCAAGTATATAACACAGCATTGTTAACTATAGTCACCATAACAGACCCCCCACATTTAGTCATATTATAACTGGAAGTTTTTACCCTTTGACCAACATCAGTCCATTTTTCCCACCCTTTGTCACTGGAAACCACTATTCTAATCTCTGTCTGTGTTTTCAACTTTTTTTTAGTACCCACATGCAAGTGTTGTCAAATAATATTTGTATTTCTCTGACTTACTGCACTTGGCTCAATACCCTCAGTGTCTACACACGTTCTCACAAATGGCAGAATTATCTTATTTCTTATAGCGGGATAGTATTCCACATATATTTTACCACATTAATATATACTATGTATATATTTATGGGCTTCCCAGATGGCTTAGTGGTAAAGAATCCGGCTGCCAATGCAGGAGCTGTGGATTTGGTCTGTCTTTTTGGTAGTAGTCATTCTAACAGGTGTGAGATGATATATCACTGTGATTTTGACTTTCTTTTCCCTGATGATTGCTGTTGTAGAACAACTTCTCACATATTTGATGTCCTTTTGTGTGTCTTCTTTGGAAAAATGTCTATTCCATTCCTCTGCCCATTTTTAATGAAATTATTTATTTCCTTGGTAATGAGTCACATGAGTTCCTTGCATATTTTGCATATCAACCCTTTATCTGATATACCCTGGTGGCTCAGACCATAAAGAATCCACCTGCAATGCGGGAGACCCAGGTTCCATCCCTGGGTTGGGAAGATCCCCTGGAGAAGGGAATGGAAACCTACTCCAGTATACTTGCCTGGAAAATCCCATGGACAGGGGATCCTGGTGGGCTACAGTCTATGGGGTTGCAGAAAGTCGAACACAACTGAGCAGCTAACACTTCCACTTTGAAAATATTTTCACCCATTCTATAGGTTGTCTTTTCATCTTATTGATTGTCTCTATTGCTTTGCAGAAGCATTTTAGGTTAATGTAGTCCCATTTACCTATTTTTGCTTTTATTGCCTGTGTTTTTGGTGAAACATCCATGAAATCTTTTCTGAGATCAATGTCAAGAAGCTTCTAACCTATATTTTCTTCTGAAAGTTTCACAGTTTCAGGTGTAAGACCTGAAACTAAAATTTTAACTCATTTTTACATTGATTTTTGTGTGTGGTTTAAGATAAAGGTCTAATTTCATTTTTTTGTTTGTGTATATCCCATTTATTGAAGATACTATCCTTTTCCCATTGTGAATTTTAGACTCCATTGTCTATGATCAGTTGACTATATATGTGTGGGTTAATTTCTGGCCTGGCTATTCTAGCCTATTAGCCTGCATGTCTGTCTTTATGCCAGTGTCATACTGTTTGTTAGGTTTTTCTTTTTTTTCAGGTTTTATTTTGTTAGAGCAGTTTTAGTTTTAAGTTCACAGCAAAAGTGAAACTAAAGTACAGAGATTTCCCGTAGTTCCCTACCCTACCCAAGCAAAGCTTCTCCATTTTCAACATCCCCTACCAGAGTGATATATTACCATTAATTAATCTACATTGACACATCACAATCACCCAAAATCTGCAGTTTACAAGAGTTCACTCATTGTATATTATATGTGTTTGGACAAGACTGTAATGACATGTATTCATCAGAGTTGTTTCACTGCCCCCAAATTTCTCTTTGTTCCACCTATTAATCTACCTTCCTCTTCCGAAATCCCTGGCAACCACTGATCCTTTTACCATCTCCGTAGTTTTGCCTTTTCCAGAATATCACATAGCTGGAATCATACAGAGTGAAGCCTTTTCAGACTGACTTCGTTCACTTAATAGTATGCATTGAAGGTTTCTCTATGGTTTTTCATGACTTGCTAGCTCATTTCTTTTCAGTGCTGAATAACATTCCATTGACTGGGTACACTACAGTTTTTTTAATCCATTCTCCTACTGAAGTTGCTTCCATGCTTTGTCAATTATGAATAAAACTGTTATAAACATCAGTTGTGCAGGCTTTTGTGTAGACATAAGTTTCACCGACTCAATGGACATGAATTTGAGCAAATGCCGGGAGGTAGTGAAGGACAGAGGAGTCTGGCGTGCTGCAGTCCATGGAGTCACAAAGAGTTGGGCACCACTTAGCGACTGAACAACCACAAAAGTTTCCAATTCCTTTGAGTAAATGCCAAGAGGCACAATTGCTGGATCATACAGGAAGAGTATGCTTAGTTTTGAAAGAAACTGCCAAACTGTCTTCCAAGGGGGCTGTGCCATTCACACCTGCTGCTTGGCTTCCTCTAGAGCATTCAGTGTGGTCAGTGTCCTTGGCTTTTGGCCATTCTACTAGGTGTGTGGTGGTATCTCACTGTTGTTTCAAATTGTATTGCCTTAATGATGTGTGGAGAAGGCGATGGCACCCCACTCCAGTACTCTTGCCTGGAAAAGCCCATGGACGGAGGAGCCTGGTGGGCTGCAGTCCATGGGGTCGCTAAGAGTCAGACCCAACTGAGCGACTTCACTTTCACTTTTCACTTTCATGCATTGGAGGAGGAAATGGCAACCCGCTCCAGTGTTCTTGCCTGGAGAATCCCAGGGACGGGGGAGCCTGGTGGGCTGCCGTCTATGGGGTTGCACAGAGTTGGACACGACTGAAGCGACTTAGCAGCAGCAGCAGCAGCAGCAGTGATGTGTAATGTGAAGTATCTTTTCAAATGCTTGCTTGCCATTTGTATATCTTCTTTGGTGAAGTGTCTTTTAAGATTTTATAAACGGATTTTGATCAGGTTGTTTGTTTTCTTAAGCATTATTTGTGCATTTTGGATAACAGTTCTTTGTTGGATGTGTCTTTGGCAAATATTTACTCCTAGTCTGTAGCCTATCTTTCCATCCCGTTGACATTGTCTTGCACAGAACAGAAGTTTTAAATTTTAATGAACTCTGACTCAGTCAATTATTTCTTTCATGGATCATGCATGCCTTTGGTGTTTTAGCTAAAAAGCTATTGCAAGGCTATAGCCTGGGTCATCTAGGTTTTCTCCTGTGTTATCTTCTAGGAGTTTTATAGCTTTAAATTTGATATTTAGGTCTGTGATCATTTTGGGGTTAACTTTTGTGAAGAGTATAAGGTCTGTGTCTAGATTCTTTTTTTGTTCTTTTGCCTTTGGATATCTACTAGTTCTATTATGATTTGTTGAAGACTCTCTACTATATAGCACAGGGAACTCTGCTCAATGTTCTATAATAACCTAAATGGGAGAAGAATTAGAAAAGAATAGATACGTGTGTATGTATAGCTGAATCACTTTGCTGTATTCCTGAAAGTAACATAAAGTTGTCAATCAACTATATTTCAATATAAAATACAGATTAAAAAAGAAGAGTCTCTTGCTACATTCTCTTGCCTTTGCTCCTTCATCAAACATCAATTGACTATATTTAGGTATGCCTTTTTCTGGGCTGCATATTCTGTTCCATTGATTTGTTTGTCTATTCCTTCACCAATAGCACACTGTCTTAATTATTGTAGCTGTATACTGTTTTGAATTTTGTCAGTCCTCTAGCTTTGTTCCTTTCCTTCAATATTATGATGGTGAGTATTTCGCTTCTCCATATAAATTTATAAAAATAAATGGGGGGGAAAAAAAAGCTAAAAAAAAATAAAAATAAAAAAATAAAATCAATTTGCCAATCCACGAATAACTTGCTGGGATTTTGACTGAAATTGCACTGGATTTATATATCAGTTGGAAAGAATGTACGTCTTGACAATGCTGAGTTTCCTCTCCATGAAAATGGAATACTTTTTCATTTATTTAGTTCTCTGATTTTGTTCATCAAAGTGTTGTAGTTTCCCTTACATAGATCTTGTACATATTTTGTTCTATTTCTACCTAGGTATTTATTGGGGCGAGGAGTACTGATGTAAATGTTATTGCATTTTTAATTCCAAATTCTGCTTGTCCACTGATGGAGTGCCATGCCGTTTTGAATATATTTTGAAATCAGGAAGCATGATGCCTCTAGTTTTGTTTTTCTTTCTCAAGATCACTTTGATAGTCTGGGTCTTTTGTAGTTCCATATGAAATTTATGATTGCTTTTTCTATTTCTGTAAAAGAAAATATCATTGGAATTTTGACAGAGAATGTATCTAATCTGTAGATTGCAGAGTATCAGAGGAATAACCATGTTCATCCAAAGGATGCTATTTCTAGATGATGAAAAACATCTAAATCTCAAGATACTCATGAGATTTATATAAGAGAAGATAAAATTTTCTTCCCAGCTTTGAGTCAACATTGATTATCTGGGCATTGAAGCAACAATGCATATGCCCAGTGCCTTGCAAAGTCAAATACTCTTCAAATCACTTGATTCTGTTTGCATACCAGTTACCTGACCTCTTCTGTCCTTCTCTATATCATAAGGATCTAAGTTTCCTAAGGCTCCTTCCTCTGTGAACTTTAGGGGAAATTCAGCCAAGAGGAAGAGGGTGGAGGTCAAGTTAGAGCCAGGGTATTCACCCTTCTCTCTCTGCTTCAGGTAGCACCTCCCGTGCCAGCTGTATCTCCTCTGGGGCCACAGCTGCCACTGGACTGCTTTTTCTTCTACTGTCCAAGCTTGCTGAGCAGATCCAATATGACTCCGTCTTTGCTGGGCAGCCCCAACTCCAAATCTCTGGTAACTTTCATTCCTTTGTTCTCCAAGCCTAAAGGATCGTAGTAACTTCTTGATGTTAATTTTTGGGTGTCTCTCCCCAGTGGCACCCCCCCTTTTGACTTCTCAATTCTTGCATCCTCTGTGCATCCATTTACATGTATCAAATTTCCTCTGTTTGGAATATCTAGAGCGGTTTCTGTTTCCCTCAGACTTCAAATATTAAAGGCTCTTACAAAAATAATGCCAAGTTGAACAGTTTGAACAAGGACATCAAGGTTTCTTGGCGAACCATAAAGCAGAATAGGGATAACACGGCAATATGAGATCTACTTGCTCTTTCACATTATGTCACTTGTTAAGTATAGGGTTGCCTTGTGACACCATGATATGAAAAACCATTCTATTCCATATACCTGGCATTCCTTAGTGTTGTGCAGTTCACAACATCGTCACCTGTATCTAACAAACTTGGGTAGGTAGATACTGCCCAAACATCATTTTTCTTGGTTAGTGACATTTGGTTATTAGTAGGACTAAAGTCAACTCAGAGATAGATAGAAAAAAAAAAAAAACAACCCAGTAATCTAAATAAAACAGTAATTTTCTCACATATAAAAGTGTGTAGGGTGAAGGATGCAAATGGAAAGTGGATGTCATAGTCTAAATGTATCCAGTGGGCAGTATGAAGACAGATTGTGAGGACCCATGGGAACAAAGAGCCTGTTGAAGATGAACAAACAAGTTGTGTTTTTAAGTAGTTGTGAAATGGAAATGGATTATTTTGTTAACTGAAGGTAAAAAATGGCAGCAACAAAAACCTCATAATGGGGCATTTTTCAAAATTATCAAATACTTTGGCCACTCCAAAGTATTTCTTTTAATAATTGACTGGTTTTTAAATTTTTATTTATTTGCCTCTGGCTGTGCTGGGTCTTTGTTGATGCGTGGGTATTTCTCTAGTGTGGCGAGCCGGGGCTACACTCTAGTTGCGGTGTGTGGGCTTCTCATCGCGGAGCACAGGCTCTAGGGCAGGCAGGCTTCAGGATTTGCAGCCCGTGGGCTCTAGAGCACAGGCTCAGAACTGATGCATGGGCTTAGTTGCTCCACAGCATGTGGGATCTTCCTGGATCAGGGACTGAACTGGTGTCTCCTATTGGCAGGTAGATTCTTCTCCACTGAGCCATCAGGGAAGACGCTGAACAATTTTTAAAGCAAAGTAAAGTAAAAAGACAAACAAAAAAAGATATAAATAAACCAATGTGGGTGTGCTAAGTTGCTTCAGTTGTGTCTAACTCCTTTTGACCCTGTGGAACTGTAGCCCGCCAGGCCCTCCTGTCCATGGGATTCTCCAGGCAAGAATAGTGGAGTGGGTTGCCATGCCCTCCTCCAGGGGATCTTCCAGGCCCAGGGATCAAACCAGCATCTCCTATGTCTCCTGCATTGGCAGGTGGGTTCTTTACCACTAGCGTCACCTGGGAAGCCCCAAATAAATCAATATTCAATATTAAAAAATAAGTCTGTAGGGATGCAGTTCGGGGCTGGTATGGGTCCTCATCTCCACAAAGTCCACAGTCACCCAGACACTGGATTCCTTCTAGTTCACCGATTTGCTGTGTCTCAAGTGTGAAACTTATTCCTACTATCCATGAAGCATGTTGCTTCCAGACGGCAGACTGGAAGGAAAGACCAAAAAAAAAAAAAAAAAAAAAAAAAGCAGGAGGAGGGGACAGGCAGTGGGAAAATGCCAAATATCTCCTAAGGAAGATTTCCAATAGCTACCACATGACGCTTCTGCTTGGGTAAACTTTGGCCAGAACTTCCAGGAGTGGGGGTGGGAGGGCCTAGTTTGTTCCTTCTCTGGTTTCTGCTTAGTTTTAAAGGGAAAAGAGAAGCAGTTCCCATAAGCTGATGCTGATGCTCTGACTTTGTGTCTATAGAGACTTCTAAGACCTCCAGAGAAGGAAGAAATAGAGACTAAATCAGAAACCTAGACTCAGAGCCTTTGAGTATTAGATTTTACAGCTGTGGAAATGTGGGTAAAAAGCACCCAGCTAGTCTGTGAGAAATGCGGGATTGAAAACCAGGTGTTCTGACCCCTAGCTCAGTGATCTCTTCGTGATGTATCACCTCACGGGGAAGGCTGTTCTTTGTTTTACCTGTGGCATGTCGTTCCGCCACTCGGTCGTGTCTGACTCTTTGGGACCCCATGGACTCTAGCCTGGCAGGCTCCTCTGTCTATGGAATTTTCTAGGCAAGAATACTGCAGTGGGTTGTCATTTACTCCTCCAGGGGCTCTCCTGACCCAGAGATAGAACCTGTGTCTCCTGCCTTGGGCAGATGGATTCTTTATCACTCAGCCACTTGGGAAACCCATAGCCAGAAATTCAGCTGCAGGCCCTCTTCTCAGATGGTGGGGTTTACTTTTCTATTCCTTGAGTCTGGGCAGGCATTGAACTTGCATTGACCAAGAGAATATGGCAGAAGTGATAAATGAATTTTAAGCCTAGGTCTCCAGATATTTGCAGCTTCCCCTCTAGTTTTCTTGGAATCCAGGTGCCATGGGGCCTCTAGAGGGGTCCCGTGGAGAAGATTAAAGGTGCCTTGGTCAACAACCCCAGCCAACCACCAAATAGGTTAGTGAGACCATCCTGGACAAGGCAGCCTTGAGCTGCCATGTGAAACCAAACACATAAATGAGCACAGCTGACATTCCAACTGTACCTAATTTACCAAGTCATAGAATAGGGAGACAATACATTTTTTTAAGGCACCAAATTTGGACATTGTTTACTATGGAACAACAAATAACTGGTATATTTCTTAACCAACCAATCGATCATATTTCTTGTGGATTTTTTTTAAGCTTCACAAAGGAAGACCACATAATGTGTTCCATTCTCCTATTTTCTGTTGTTCCAAGTGGGAAAATCATTGTTCACCAATCCTTTAAGCAAAACAGAATACTCACTGAGCATTAAATAGGACCAGTCCATGCTAAATGCTTTATAGCATTCATATTATTAATCAATGCATAGTGTGTGCTTCCCTGGTAGCTCATCTGGTAAAGAATCTGCCTGCAATGTGGGAGACCTGGGTTCAATCCCTGGGTTGGGAAGATCCCCTGGAGAAGGGAAAGGCTACACACTCCAATATTCTGGCCTGGAGAATTCCATGAACTGTATAATCCATGGGGTCGCAAAGAGTTGGACTCGACTGAGCAAGTTTCAGTTTTCATGTATAAGTATAGTTCTCTCATTCTTCACACGATAAGAAAAGTCAATTTCCTTGTCCTTGATCATGCAGCTAATGTAGTTGGTTTAATAAAGGAACTAGACTCCTCAAGGCCCAAGACCAATTGCCTTTATTCTCTCTTACAACTGTTCCCATAAAACCTGCTCTATTTAGCCTTTTCATAACTACTGGATGAAATTTTTCACTTCTGGGTAAAATCTTGGGGAAGTCCAGTAGCTTTTCAGTTACTTTAAGTAGTAAGAAGCTCTCCAGTTATTTCCAGCTAATAACTAGGGCATTCTTGTCTACCCCCAAAACTTTGGACTGTTGTTGCTTTCAAAGTTTTTCCCCTTCCCAAGTTAGCACTTGCCTCAAGCTTCATGGCTACAGTGGCAAATGTAGGTCATGGTCAAGTTATAGTCTCTCTCTCTGCCTGCCTTCTTTCTAACTTGCAGCTGCAGTTTTGGTTCCTTACAGGCTGATGCCTGGGAAGGAAGGAGAAGTAAGGGATGGAAGTAAGGGCTTCCTTACTTACTTAAGAAGAAGTAAGGGCTTCCTTACTTACTTAAGAAGAAGTAAGGGTTAAAGCCCTCTGGATGCAGCCGATATCCAAAGCTGTATCTCTTATGGATTTCTTTGTGGGCTCTTCGGAGTTGTTTTCACTAAAAACATCTGCCTCAAATTGTCCAAACTGAATTACACTTCCCCTGGCTTAAGTAAGTCTAAGTGAAAGTCGCTCAGTCGTGTCCAACTCTTTGTGACCCCATGGACTATACAGTCCATGGAATTCTCCAGGCCAGAATACTGGTGGGCAGCCTTTCCCTTCTCCAGGGGATCTTCCCAACCCAGGGATTGAACCCAGGTCTCCCGCATTTCAAGTGGTCTCTTTACTAGCTGAGGCACCAGAGAAGTTCCAGAATAATGGACTGGATAGCCTATCCCTTCTCCAGTGGATCTTCCGGAGCCAGGAATTATACTGGGGTCTCCTGCATTGCAGGAGGATTCTTTACCAACTGAGCTTCCTGCCCTTCATACTTTTGCCTTTATTTTTAATTGCAAAGGTGCCTGTCCATGCTCTTCCTTCTGGGTGGTCCCTCTTCTGGCAGGAAGCCCTGCATCGTGCACATTTCATATCAGCTCCTGGCCAGCTCCTTTCCACGGGATCCACAGAGCGCAGATGGTTCATTGAACGTGGACATCTGTAATGGTGCGCCTTGTGTCCATGGCAGTGTTCTTTGCTGTAGAGGTATCCAAACAAATTCTTTTGTCTTTATAATGTTCAGGCACAAGTCATTTGCTACTTCCTGACATTTCAAGTTCTTCAAATCATTCTCTTTCATCTCCATATTTGACTCAAAGTGAGTGGTAAACATGATTCATGGTGAGGCAAGGAAAAACCCACAATGTCCCCAAATTCTTTTTAGAGGAGACATTCTCTACTGTCTTCAACCTCTCGGCAAATTCTTAGCCTTGTCTGATATTCCATCGGGATCTGAGACAAACCAGAAGTGGAACAACCAGGTTCAGAATCTTTTATCCTTTACTGCACAGATGATCTGATACTATTGCATTGCTCTTGGAAACTCTGAAATGATACAAACAAACACATGCAAGTGGTGATAGCAGTCATTTGTTGTTGGTCTACAATTTGCAAGGCAGTGTACACAACACACCTTTCTTTATTTAGTCCTTATGGTAATCTGTCATGAAAGGTGTTGTTGTTCAGGCAGTAAGTCCTGTCCAACTCTTCTGTGACCTCATGGACTGCAGCATACTAGGTTTCCTTGTCCTTCACTATCTCCTGGAGTTTACTCAAACTCATGTCCATTTTATTCTGTGATGCTATCCAACCATCTCATCCTCTGTCACTCCCATCTCTTCCTGCCCTCAATCTTTCCCAGCAACAGGGTCATTTCAAGTGAGTCAGTTTTTCACATCAGGTGGCCAAAGTATTGGAGCTTCATCTTCAGCCTTCTCCTTCCTTCCCGTGACAGCTCCAGCTCCAGTCACGGAAGGTAAGATGATTTACGGAAATTAGAGGTACGGATTCATTAAGAGATTTTCCCAAGATTGCATGACTGTAACTGGTAGAACCCAGATTCAAATCAACTCCAGCGTGTCTAGAGCTAAAATTCCTGCTTTACACTAGACCGCATCATTTCTATTGCAAAATACACCGAATATATTTACTAAGGCTGTCAGGTGAAGAATGATAGAAGCAAGATAAACAGGGAGATGGGGGAGGTTAGACCACAGGAAAGATGTGACCTGTTGAGATGTCAACCTCTCTGATTGTCCTGCTGCTGGGAAGGAAAAAGGGAGAGAAGATCTAAACAGTCTGTCAACAGTTCCAGCAAAAGGCAGATCTTTAAAAATAAAGGAAACAGAAAGCTACAATCTGGGAAACGATATTTTTTAGATGATGTTCTCTGTGTGTGCATGTATGTGTTTCAATGGAGGTGAAGGGTTTAACTGAATTTTAGGGAGGAAACAAAGGAAGAGAAAGAGTAAAGGGTTGAAGATATGACTGTGATTCTCAATTTCAATTCAGAGTAAACTTCTCCTTCTGGGTGACAATACAACAGATATTAATATTAATCAACAGATAGTAAATGATATTGGTAGCAGATGCTCTAACTTAAGAATCAGGTGTCAGTGAAAAAAAGATGCGGCATACACACGCATATATGCAGCTGTAGCTGCATACAGACAGATATATATGTATATACGTATATATAATATCAACACACACACACACACACAATTGGGTATTACTCAGCCATTAAAAGGCTTCCCTGGTGGCTCAGTGCCTGCAATACAGGAGACACGGTTTCGATCCCTGGGTCAGGAAGATCCACTGGGGAAGCAACCTACTCCTGTATTCTTACCTGGGAAATGCCATGGACAGAGGAGCCTGCTGGGCTACAGTCCGTGGGGTTGCAAAAAAGTCGGACACAACTTAGGGACGAAACAACAGCAAAACAGCCATGAAAAAAGAGTGAAATATTGCCACTTGTGACTACATGGATGGAGGGTATTATGCTGAGTGAAATAAGTCAAAGAGAGAAAGGCGAATACTGTATGATGTCAGCTATATGCAGAATCTACAAAACAAAACTAATGAAACAAGCACAGCAAGACAGAAACAGAGTTATAGATACAGAGAACAAACAGGTGCTGGCCAGAGGAGAGGGGTTGGGAGGAAGAATAAAGTAGGTGAGGGAGATTAAAACGTAGAAACTTCTAGCATGAGTCATGGTATGAAATGTACAGTGTAGGGAATATAGTTAATACCTATGCAATGTCTTTGTGTGGTGAAAGGTGGTAACTAGACTTATCATGGTGATCATTTTGAAATGCATAGAAATATTCAATTACTATGTTGTAGAAAAGGAGCTAACATAGTGTTGCAGGTCAATTATACTTCAAAAACAAACAAACTAACTAATTTAAAAAGAGATTGAATTTCCGGTAACCAGAGGCTGAGGTGGGGGAGGGGAAATTGGATGAAAGTAGTCAAAAGGTATGAACTTCCACTTATAAGGTAGATAAGTACTAAAGATGGAATATACACTATGAGAAATATAATTAACACTGCTGCATATTATATATATAAATTGTTAGGAGAATAGAAATGCCTAAGAGTTCGCCTCACAAGGCAAAATTTTGTTTCTAATTTCTGTATTTTTTCTTTCCCTTTTCTTTATTTTTTAAAAACTTTTTATTTTGTATTGGGGTATAGCTGATTAATCATGTGATAGTTTCCAGTGAAGAGAGAAGGGACTCAGCCATAGGTATAAAGGTATCCATTCTCCCCCCCCACCTCCCCTCCCATCCAGGATGCCACATAACATTGAGCAAAGTTCCATGTGCTAAACAGTAGTTTCCTGTTGCTTTAATTTTGTATCTGTGATGTGAAATATGTTCTGCTCTGTGCTCTACCAGTAAAGACACCTTTTCAAAATGTAAGTTTCTGAACCCAGGTTAAAAGAAGCCAGCTACTTTGGAAGCCATTAGCTACTTCCTCTCCAGTAAGTGCAGAGAGCTGGAGGGACGCGAATCTCAGCTATCTGCTGCATCAGCCATCTTTTACAGTAAACAAGGAATTAGGAAGTGAACGATAAAGAAAGCAGGATTGGCCCCAGGTAGCTAGATGCATGTGAAAGAATGCTTTCACCAAGCCTGGACCCTTGCATGTTCCCATACATATAAGATCGCGAAATCTCTTCACGTGAGAGATTTAGGTTTTCTTACTTAACCTTTCAATATTCAGATTACCTGCCCCTTGCTGCAAAGTTGTATATAGCCTGGCTCCTCCCCTGCCTCCTCAGAGTCAGCTCTCTTGGGGTCACCTGAGATACTGTCCCCTGGGCCCAAGTCCGAACATTCCTACAGAATAAAGCCAAGCTCTCAAAACTTTTAGGTTGTGTGTATCTTTTTCCAGTTGGCATATCTATATGAGATGATGGATATTTACTAAACTCACTGTGATAATCATTTCATGACATATGTCAGTCAAATCATTATGTTATACATCCTGAACTTAGAGAGTACTATATGTCAGCTATGTACCAATAAAAAAAGAACAAAAAAAAAACTGGAAGCAGGGTTGCAGTGGGAACCAAGTCAGGGCACGGGGCCAGGCATAGGGGATTGTTTGGACACCAAAGACACCACACACAGCTGACTGCTATCTATGCAAATTTCTCCAGGCTCTAAAGTTAGACTCTGTTTTGTGTCGGCTCAGCCTATCAATAACTAATGTGGTTAAACCAGCTCTTGTGGTGCTTACTATGATGGCAAGATGCCTTTTAGCAATAACTACCAGGAAGTTTTGAAAAAAATAAAGGTTTATCACTTGCAAGACCTGGAAATTACATAGCACACCTGGGGCCACACGGTGAGGTCGCGATTAGGAAGAGAAAGTACGCAGGAGCTTGGTTTTCTTCTTTTCTGGGGTCAAGGGAGGGGGCCTAGGGTTTTCTGGCTTGCTCTTTATTTGGTGAATTTAAAACGTAAGAGGAAGAGGAATAAAACAAGTAGCCCAAATGGTCAGTTACTGAAATCAACCAGGATCTCTAATACAAAGATCTCTAATACAAAGCATCCTCAGTAGGGGAGGTGGCCTGGCCCTTTATCTATGGCTGGAGATAGTTGGCTTTGATGCCTCCTGAAATGGACACCTAGGCAATGTTAAGTCAGGCGCCTGCATCACAAAAAAGGAATTACAAAAACCAAGAACCACCTGTCAGGATACCTTCTTCTGGAGCCTAGTTCCTTGCCAACCCCTGGCAGCTTCATTCCATCTCTAGTTCTTGAACTCAACACAGCTTACTGATGACCTGGCCTCGATTTTGGAGTTTTTCTACTCATGTTTTCCAAAGGATCTCTACCATCTGTAATCCCAGTTTATGGGGTATTATCCAACCAGTGCTGCAGACTGAGAATAGAGCTGTCTGGGTGTGGAGTAGACTATAAGACCTTTCCTGATTCTGCCGGCAATTGAAGATCCAAGGCATGAATGTAAGCCAAAATTCTCACAGTTTGTACAAGTTTAAACCTGCATAATCAAGCTCAGTCAACCCTAAACACTCATTGGAAGGACCGATGCTGCAGCTGGGGCTCCAACGTTTGACCCACCTGATGTGAAAAGCATCAGGAAAAGCCCCTGATGCTGGGAAAGATTGAGGGCAGGGGGAGAAGGGGGTGATAGAGGATGAGATGGTTAGATGGCATCACCGACTCAGTGGACAGGAATTTGAGCAAACTCTGGGAGACAGAGAAGGACAGGGAAACCTGGCGTGCTTCATCCATGGGGTTACAAAGTTGGATATAACTTAGCTACTGAACAACGACAACAGCAAATCAAGTTCAAGGATCAGTGATGAAGGACGTGGGCTAGACCTGAAAGAGGGGCCAGAGCCGAGAGTCAGCAGAGAACCAGAAAGAAATTAAGTGATTCAGGTCTAAATTAAATTGGGAAGTTTTGGAGAAAATTTTTTCTGCGGAAGTAGGGTGGCGTTTGCATGCTGGTGTAAAGTTTCATGGATGAAGGAATGTCACATCACCACGTGTCCTGAGATGCCCTGCAGTGCCTGAGGGCAGATGAAGCAAGAGCAACTGTTTATGTGGCATAAGAGTCTGTGGGCTTTCCTCACGTAGAAGGCTGACCCATTTAGGTCCTGTTATTTCTTTCCTGGATAGTTTTTGCATTTCTGCTACCACACAGGTGAACCAAGCCCTCTCACACCAGCTAGAAAGTATGCGAGGTTTTCAATAAAGTAGGTACAATAGTTTGGATTATTATTTAGCTGATATTAATTATTCTTCCCCTCCTATGTGCAAAGTGTTCTCCCTCCTGGTCCATTGATGTTGACTTTGGCCATATGATTAACTTTGACCAAAGGAACCCTGATGAACATGATAAAAACTGAGTCTTAATTGTGGTTGTAGTTTAGTCATTAAGTCGTGTGTTGCAACCCCCATGGACTGTAGCTCACCAGGCTCCTCTGTCCTTGGGATTTCCCAGGCAAGAATACTGGAGTGGGTTGCCATATTCTTCTCCAAGATCCCTGCAATCTTCCCAATCTAGGGATTGAACTGCATCTCCTGCATTTAGGCATATTCTTTACCACTGACCACCTGGGATGCCCTAGTCTTAATTGCTTGTATGGTTTGGCTTGAACATTTTCACTCTGGTGATTCTTTATGGGGAATCATGGCTTGCTTAGCTTCTGTCCCTTCAGCCTGGGCCTGGAAGGAACACATGCAGCAGACTTACAGAAATATATAGCCTAGATCCAAAGCCCATCCCAAATGCAGCCCAAAGCACAGATGAACATGGTTTACATCAGTGGAGACACACCAGATCTTTGAACATGAAAACAAATGCTTGTTTTTGCAACCACTAAATTTTGCATGATTTGTTACCAGGCATTATTATGGTGTTAGTTGACTAAGACAGTAGACTTAGCAAGATCTTATGCAAATTCTTTTTGAGGACACATAGGGAGGGATTGGGGGCAGGAGAAGAGGATGACAGAGGATGAGATGGCTGGATGGCATCACCGACTCGATGGACATGAGTTTGAGTAAACTCCAGGAGTTGGTGATGGACAGGGAGGCCTGGTGTGCTGCGATTCATGGGGTCACAAAGAGTTGGACATGACTGAGTGACTGAACTGAACTCAACTGAACTGATATTGAATTGAAACTTGTGTTGATTAGTCTCCTACATCCAGAGTATTGCCCTGGACACCTGTTGAATTGTGAAGAAGGGAGTGGTGCGTGCATGCTAAGTCACTTCAGTCATGTCCGACTCTTTGTGACCACATGGACTGTAGCCCACCAGGCTCCTCTGTCCATGGGACTCTCCAGGCAAGAATACTGGTATGCGTCGCCATTTCCTTCTCCAGGGGACCTTCCCGTCCCAGGGATCGAACCTGCATCTCTTTTGTCTCCTGCACTGGGAGGCAGGTTCTTTACCACTAGTGCCACTGGGAAGCCCAAAGAGAGTGGCAACTTGGAGTAGATACCAAGAAAAGTGAGGATGAGGATCCCCCTTTTGAGATGTGTCAACTTACACGTTACAAACTTCAGGCTTTGAGGTGTTACCTTCAAGTTTTTGCCATATTCAATACCATAAATATATTTTTGGTTGATTTACTATTTTATTTGAACAGGGAGTATGTATTCTAAAGTGAAAGTTGCTCAGTCATGTCCAACTCTTTGCGACACCATGGCCTATACAGTCCATGGAATTCTCCAGGCCAGAATGCTGGAGTGAATAGCTGTCCCCTTCTAATCATACCTATAAAGAAAAAGTATGTATGCAAATTAAAATAGTAAGCGCATTCCATCTACTTACCACTTAAATTGCTTTAAAAGCCATAAACCCTTCTTTCCCAAATGTGATCTTCAACTCTCATAATGACTTCTTTTGAAAGAGCAATTAGAATGCCCCAAACTGACCCAGGAATGTGTTTCTTCCTTGCCTTATCAAACTCCTCTGCATTGCCTATAACATCAAGGCTTTCTCTGGCTCATTCAGAAACAGGTTTATTGCCCCTTCTTGATTGTTAGTACCAAAATCAAGCAATCTTGGAAGATAATTGCCACCGAGGGATACAGTGAGAGTGCCATCATATGTAGACAAATGGCACATTCTTGATTTTGATACCTTAACCATTGTGGATGGTGGTTGATTGCGGACACACAACAAAGACCATGTTTTTCCAAATGGGAGATTAGATGTTTGAGTGTTTGGAGAATAACACCCCTTAAGGCAGTCACAGAACAAAGTCAAGTCAGCAAGGATAGATAGTTTAAAGAGTTTAGACAAAAGACTGACTAGGAAGAGATTTCCAAACACTAAATCTTAGTGACTGAGAGATTTAATTGTTAAGGCTTTGGTTCCATTCCCAGCTCTGATAATTATCAACTTTATAACTCTGGGTAAGTTTATTGTATTGGAGAAGGGAGTGGCAAACCACTTCAGTATTCTTGCCTTGAGAACCCCGTGAACAGTATGAAAAGGCAAAAAGATAGGACACTGAAAGATGAACTCCCTTACAATTATACAGTGTAAGTGAGAAATATATTTAAGGGACTAGATCTGATAGAGTGTCAGATGAACTAGGTTGGAGGTTGGTGACATTGCACATAAGACAGGGATCAAGATCATCCCTAGAAAAAGAAATGCAAAAAAGCAAAATGGCTGTCTGAGGAGGCCTTACAAATAGCTGTGAAAAGAAGAGAAGCCAAAAGCAAAGGAGAAAAGGAAAGATATACCCATTTGAATGCAGAGTTCCAAAGAATAGAATAGCAAGGAAAGACAACAAAGCCTTCCTCAGTGATCAATGCAAAGAAATAGACGAAAACAACAGAATGGGAAAGACTAGAGATCTCTTCAAGAAAATTAGAGATACCAAGGAACATTTCATGAAAAGGTGGGCTCAATAAAGGACAGAAATGGTGTGGACCTAACAGAAGCAGAAGATATTAAGAAGAGGTGGCAAGAATACGCAGAAGAACTATACAAAAAAGATCTTCATGACCCAGATAATCATGATGGTGTGATCACTCACCTAGAGCCAGACATCCTGGAATGTGAAGTCAAGTGGGCCTTAGGAAGCATTGCTACGAACAAAGCTAGTGGAGGTGATGGAATTCCAGTTGAGCTATTTCAAATCCTAAAAGATGACGCTGTGAAAGTGCTGCGCTCAATATGCCAGCAAACTTGGAAAACTTAGCAGTGGCCACAGGACTGGAAAAGGTCAATTTTCATTCCAGTCCCAAAGAAAGGCAATGTCAAAGAATGCTCAAACTACTGCACAATTGCACTCATCTCATACGCTAGTAAAGTAATGCTCAAAATTCTCCAAGCCAGGCTTCAACAACACAAGAACTGTGAATTTCCAGATGTTCAAGCTGGTTTTAGAAAAGGCAGAGGAACCAGAGTTCAAATTGCCAGTATCCGTTGGATCATCAAAAAAGCAAGAGAGTTCCAGAAAAACATCTATTTCTGCTTTATTGACTATACCAAAGCCTTTGACTGTGTGGATCACAACAGACTGTGGAAAATTCTGAAAGAGATGGGAATACCAGACCACCTGACCTGCCTCTTGAGAAATCTGTGTGCAGGTGAGGAAGCAATAGTTAAAACTGGACATGGAACAACAGACTGATTCCAAATAGGGAAAGGAGTACGTCAAGGCTGTATATTGTCACCCTATTTATTTAACTTATATGCAGAGTACATCATGAGAAACACTGGGCTGGAGGAAGCACAAGCTGGAATCAAGATTGCCGGGAGAAATATCAACAACCTCAGATATGCAGATGACACCACCCTTATGGCAGAAAGTGGAGAAGAACTAGAGTCTCTTAATGAAGGTGAAAGAGGAGAGTGAAAAAGTTGGCTTAGAACTCAACATTCAGAAAACACAGATCATGGCATCTGATCCCATCACTTCATATCAAATAGATGGGGAACAATGGAAACAGTGGCTGACTTTATTTTTCTGGGCTCCAAAATCACTGCAGATGGTGACTGCAGCCATGAAATTAAAAGACACTTACTTCTTGGAAGAAAAGTTATGACAAATCTAGATAGTATATTAAAAAGCAGAGACATTACTTTGCCAGCTAAAGTCTGTCTAGTCAAGGCCCTGGTTCTTCCATTAGTTATGTATGGATGTAAGAACTGGACTATAAAGAAAGCTGAGTGCTGAAGGATTGATACTTCTGAACTGTGGTGTTGGAGAAGTCTTGAGAGTCCCTTGGACTTCAAGGAGATCCAACCAGTCCATCCTAAAGGAAATCAGTCCTGAATATTCATTGGAAGGACTGATGCTGAAGCTGAAACTCCAATACCTTGGCCACCTGATATGAAGAACTGACTCATTGGAAAAGGCCCTGATATGGGAAGAGATTGACAGCAGGAGGAAAAGGGGTCGACAAGGCTGAGATGGTTGGATAGCATCACTGACTCAATGGACATGAGTTTGAGTAAACTCCGGGAGTTGGCTATGGACAGGGAGGCCTGGCATGCTGCAGTCCATGAGGTCACGGAGAGTTGGACACAACTGAGTGACTGAACTGAACTGACCAAAGTTTACTGTACTTCCATGTAGCTCAGTTTTGTCATCTATAAGAAGGAAGGGAAAAAAGATCTTATCTCCCTCATGGAATTACTGCAAAGACTGAATGGGAACATATATGGAAACAAAGCATTTATTGTAGCCCCTAAACAGTAGGAAGTGCTCAGTAAAAACTATGTTCTGAACATAGCTGCTATGATTTTTGACATCATTATGGTATCAAACAAAAGATCCTGGGATTGAAATGCACAGAACCATGAAAGCAATCCGAGGCAGTGTCAGCGAAGATAAGTGTGCGTCTGCTCCCTGGCCCTTGGTTCTGAGCTGTGGAGCTGCCTTGCCTTGAAGTCAGTCAGGTGTGGAGGGACTGGGTGTAGCCGGTGAGGCGTGGATGCTGGTGATGACGCAACGTGGAAGATAAGGTGCTTTAGGCTCCAGAGGCAGCAGCCAGAGAGAGGCTTCTCCGCCTTCACTAAGGCAGCGGGATGGGGAGGGGTGGCCTAGCAGCCTTATCTCCGAGGTTGGCCCGGAGCCTAAGCCCAGGCCACGGTGGCTGTTTACAGGGCTGGTTATAGGGCATGCTTGTGCCTCAGCTTGCTCTTATCTAATCTGAATTGTCCTTGTTATCATTTCCTCGAGAAACTGCAGCCCAGAGGACTTGGTTGGTGGAACAGGATCGGGGAGGAGGGGTAGGTGTGAAAGAAGCTAGAAGTCCATCTGTAGAGAATTGGACTTTGGGGGAAGGGAAGGGGACAGAGAAAGCATGGTAGATTTGTATCCAAACAGACCAAAACCTCTCAAAGTCCTGAGTCATCGTTTGTTCTCAGTCCTTAACCTGCTGGCATGACTGTCCTGCAGGCGTGCTCAGTCATTCAGTCATCGTGACTGTTTGTGACCCCACGGACTGGAGCCAGCCAGGCTCCTCTGTCTGTGGGATTTTCCAGGCAAGCGTACAGCAGTGGGTTGCAATGTCCTCCTCCAGGAGATCTTCCAACCCAGGGGCTGAACCTGCATCTCCTGCGTCTGCTTGCATTGGCAGGCTAATTCTTCACCACTGAGCCTCCTGAGAAGCCCCCGAATGTAGACAGATGCAATTTTAAGAATCAACTCAGTGGATCACTCTTCTCTTAGACATCCAGAAAAGAACAGGGAAGCTCATCTGTGGCTGCTATCCGCTGACTCCCACCCCACCCCACCCCCATTTAATTGGTTTCCATGACTTTGTCTTCCTCTGTAAATGTTTTCTTTCCATGTGTTCACCCCTCTGCCCTCAGCCAGGGCCTGGCCTCTCTATGTCACTCCTGTTCCGTAGAACCAGCACTGTGTCTCTTGTCTTTTATCAACCCAGAACCCCGGCACCAGCCATTTGTAGGGATTATTTTCATCATGTCATGAACTGAAGTGAAGTGAAGTGAATTCACTCAGTCGTGTCCGACTCTTTGCGACCCCATGGACTATAACCTACCAGGCTCCTCAGTCCATGGGATTTTCCAGGCAAAGATACTGGAGTGGGTAGCCTTTCCCTTCTCCAGGGGATCTTCCCAACCCAGGGATCGAACCCAGGTCTCCTGAATTGTAGGCAGATGCTTTACCGTCTGAGCTACTCTTCCTCAAAAGCCTTTGGTCCCTTTTTTCTATCGTTGAAGTCATGACTTTTCTTCGAAGCTTTCACGATGCTTTACAATATGGTGTCCGTCAACATAGGAGCTTTATTCCTCATCTCCAGCCATGGAGCTGTCCGTCCTTACCCACATCCCAACAAATGCACCATAACAGAGTACTGGTTGGGAAATACTGCTGAGGTATCATTAGTGTGACTGTCCTAGTGAATCCCATTTTACCTGAGATGGGGAAACAAAGAATGCTGGTGAAATACTTTCTTTCATAAATGTGCTAAGACCTACCCCATGTGAGGGCTCAGTATGATGTGGGAAAGAGAATTTCTGTCTTAGAATGCAGTTTATTCCTACAAGTGTTTAGGAAACATCTTATGAGGGTGTGAAAGAGAAAGGAACCTTGTTCCTGTTACCAAAGAGTTTGTAATCAATAGAGAGATGATATACAAGTTGGCAAAGTCACTTCAGTCGTGTCAGACTATTTGCGACCCTATGGACTGTAACCCATCAGGCTCCCCTGTGCATGGGATTCTCCAGGCAAGACTATTGGAGTGGGTTGCCATACAAGGCAACTGGGTAATAACACAAGAGGGTCAGTCATGCCTCTCTCAACTGGAAAAGAAATGCACAACTTGAAAGTTGAGAATTATGTTTTATCTGGTGGACTTAATGAGGACTTAAGTCCAGGGTACAGCCTCTTAGATAGCTCTGAGGGACTGTTCCAAAGACGTAATGGAGGAGCCAGGTTATATAAGAGTTGTTTCAAAAATAGCAACAAAAATAAAAGGTAGTAGAATATCAAAAGTATGTTAGTCGCCCAGTTGTGTCTGACTCATTGTGACCCTATGGACTGTAGCCTGCCAGGCTCCTCTGTCCATGGAATTCTCTAGACAAGAATACCAGAGTGGGTAGCCATTCCTTCTCCAGTGGATGTTCCTGACCCAGGTCTCCTGCTCTGCAGGTGGATTCTTTACCACTGAGCCGCCTGGGAAGCCCATCAAAAGATTACTGCTAATTAAAGAAAAACCGTACATCTCAAGCTCATTACTTTAGTGCTTTTCTATGTATGGGAAGATGCAGTCGTCATGACTTATTGACATTATTCCTTTGATATGTACTGTACTATCTAGGGCCAGGACCCTGTTTTCCCTCCATCCTGAATCCTCTCAGCATTCACCGTTGGGGCAGCTGCCATGGCTGATGCCTTGATGGCTAAAGCATCCTTTGCTTACTGATATGACAGGCAACATTCTTTGTCCACACTTCATTCGTTGTGGAAGGCATGAGACCGGGTGAGGCTTTCAAAGGGAAATATCATCCTCGTTTTCCAAATGGTGAAACTTACTTGCCTGAGAGTTTAAGGGGTCATTCACAGTCACAGGGCTAGTAATGAGCAGATTAGGGTCTCCTAGCTTGTTGCTTTTTTTCCTGGACTGTTCTGCCTGCAACCTGCAGGGCTGTGACACTCCCTGGGGAGCTATCAAGCATGCTTGGGAGCAGGGGGAATGGGCATGGAGCTGGCATACCTCCCAGGGGAGGGGACATCTGACCTGAGAATTAAAAGGAAGATGTTTCCATCATATTAGAAAGGAGAGAAGAAAGAATATTCCAGAAAGAAACTCTGTGAGCAGAGGCACAGAACAAGTCAAGAGGAGCCACCCAGGGCAGGATTGCTTGGGGAATGGAGACTGCCTCCCTTTGCCTCCCCTGAGAGGCTGAGATAAAGGAGCCAGGAGAGGCTGGGGTGTCTCCAGACCGATAAACAGGCTCCACCCAGAGGCCAGTAGCATGTGTGTGGGGACAGGGACTGCGGGTGGCACATGCGCCCTTTCTCCAGCAAAAAGGAACTGGGGTGGGGGGTCAGAGAGAGGCTATTTCCTGAATCCCCATCCTCAGACTCAGCACCTAGAGCAGAAGCAGGACGGATTCTGAGAGTAAGAGAGACGGCCAGACAGACGGCAAGTACCCTGGAGAAGGCCATTCCCTTTGGGAGTCAGACGCCTAGGGTGGGAGGTAGAGCCGGCTGGTGTGTGTGTGTGTGTGTGTGTGTGCACGTGTGTGTGTGTGTGTGTGTGCGTGCGCGCGTGCATCCCCTGTCCCCCTCCAGAGAGGAGGGATGTGGGACTTGTAGAGTAGGAACCGGGGAGGAGAGGCAGGTGACGGGTGACGGAGGGAGTGGGGGAACCTCAGGAAGACAGTTTCATTCTGAAGCCTGCCTAGAAGCACTGCCCTGGGATGAGCATACATGTGTGTGTGCTGGGGGTGGAGGGGGGGTAGGGGGGCAGGTGGGCAGGAAGTCTCAAAATGACCTGATATAACTCTCCGTGATGCACCTCCTTCCTGAACCAGCTTCTCTGTCCTGCCTCCAGTTCAGGAGGGTGGAGACAAAGAGTCGGTGGGGAGAGCCATGTGGACTGAGCAAGCAAGTGGATCGGGGACACGCAGGAGACGGGTGGTAAGTGCTCAGGGCAGCGTTCTGACAGCCCTTCCAGCTCCCAGGGGTCCAAAGAAGACTGGGTTCAGGAGGATAAGGGGCGTTATCTCTGTACCAGGGGACCCCAGCACCAACTATCTGTTTCTTCTTCCTCCTTTCCCCCTCCCTCCCCCATCCCAATCCTCTCCATCATGTGTTTTTTATTTCCTGGTTCTCTGCACAGAAATTTCCAGAAGAGGAGCTGCCCACCGCACAGGATGGATGGTGGCAAAAGACCTTGCGGGCGCTAAAGACCCTTCTGCTCTTCAGTATAATCCTTGGTGTTTCTCTGCTGCTTTGGGGCTACGTGTTCCAGGGCTGTGGTCCTTGTAAGCGAGATCCTAGATCCCCCCACAACCTACTCCCCATCCACCATCCATCATCCCGAGACCCACCATGCATCCTGACTCCTGGGGGCGCCGGGTTCCCAGCCTCGTGCCCCTTGAATCCCTCTCCTGCCCATCAGTCAGACGATTTGCTCCTCATCAGGGTCTCTGTCCCTTTCCCTAACCAGACATTTCTTTGCTTAGCCCCTCGGGGGGAGTCCTCATCGCTTCCTCTTTCACAGCTCTGAGCTTTTCCCCACAGCCCCTTGCAAGACATCTGTGTGTCAGGACCTCCTGGCTCTCTACCTGGCCTCTGGGAACACCAGTGTGGCCCCCTGCACTGATTTCTTTAGCTTCGCCTGCGGAAACGCCAACAGGACCGGCAGTCCTTTTCAGGCTCTTGAGGAGGAGAACAAGCGCCGAGTTCGAAGAATCCTGGGTAAGGGAATCAGGATGGAAGGTTCTCTTGCTGTGGGTGCCGCGGAGCCTGGGATGATCACTGATGTCCCTCCCAAGCCTGCGTGGCTAGGGAACAGCCAATTTGTACCATGCCCCACTGGCTCCTAGGGACCTGCTCGATTAGCTTCTCCATCGTCATACATTTCACAGCAGATCCTGCCTCTCTTCCATCTCTTCTGGTCCCTCTCATCCTCATTTCTTTACCTAGTCCCTATTCCCTCACCTTTCCCATCCATCCACAGATATCTGTGTTATCTCCCTTATATTTTCAGTTTCTACCCCGTGCCCGATGTCTTCCCACGCTGGCGTCTCCTCAACACCTATTGCACTTTAATCCTTCTCCCCATCGCCCTCATCCTCCAGCCTTCAACTCCTTCTTGTCCCCTAATGCTCCCTTGTGAGTGTTACCCTCTCACTCCCATCATCCCCCAGATCCCCGCTCTCACAGTCATCTCCTGTCCTCCCTGAAACCTTGGACCATGGCTTGCCAGTTGAAGTGGAAGAAGCTGAAACTGGGCTGCCGGAGATGGGTGATTGGAGATGACGGTGGGAGGAAAGAAGTGGCAGAGTGGGTGAGAAGTGATGAGGGGCTTTATCTGGTTGTGTTAAGGTAAGGAATACAGAAGATCACAAAAGACATGCTGGGGGAAGGGGAGGACCAAGTTACAAACCCTGGAGGCAGGAAGATTTCTGTGGATGGTGGTTCTGTTGAAATGAACCAAGAGGCGAACCGTGAGGCAGGAACCCAGGCCACACAGGAAGGAGGAAGGTGTTCCCAGGATGTTGCTGGATGATGAGGAGGACGAAGGGATGAGAATGCAACCAAAAAGATGCCTTTTCTCTATAAGGGAGCCCAGGGAACCTGTTGACAGTACCAGTCGGAATTTGGAAGAAACAAATATTTCCCTTTGCCCTCCTTCTTTTGATGGGAAGGAGTGGAGATGGGTACTCCCTGCATAGCAGAGGGCCAGGCTTTCATGTAAGGTACAGAGATAAAAAGAAAACGTACCCTTCAGACAGATTCTGTGGGTAGAATGAAAGAATGAAAGAAATCAGGGGGCCTGAGTGAGTGGGGTTAGATAGGAGAGGGTGGAGGGCTCCAGTGGTGTGTGTTTGGGTAATTGTGTGTGTTTGTCTACTGGGATCAGAGAGAGGGGAGAGTCCGGACTAGGGGAGCCCTCACCAGTTTCTTGCCTTTACCAAACCCTTCCTCATGCTCTTCCACTCCAATCCCTCGAAAGTTCTCTGAATTCCCTGATTTTTCTGATTCCTTCGCTCATCTCCCTCTTACCTCTCGTTTCTACTCTTTCTGCTTTTTCCATACTCCAGTTATTCCATCTCTTCCCCCCACACCCTTGTCTCTTCCTCTTTATTGCCTTTCTCACATTTGCTTTCCTTTCTTTTTCTTTTTTTTTTTTATGGCAGCCATTCCACTTGTCTTGTGGGATATGGGATCTATCTTACTCACACTGGCCCCCCAAGCCAAGGATTGAACCTGGGCCCTTGGCAGTGAGAATGCAGAGTCCTTACCAGGGAATTTCCTCAACTTTTCTTTATCTTCCTCTTTGTCTTCTCCACGTTCTTATTCTTCCAACAAGTTGGTCTAGCTCATGACTTGCCTGGTGGTGCAGTGGTAAAGAATCTGCCTCCCAAGGCAGGGAATGTAGGTTCAACCCTGGTTGGGAAGCCAAGATCCCACATGCCACAGGGCAACTAATGAAGCCTACATACCTCATGAACCCAGCAGAGCAAAAAAGAAAAAAAAGAAATTGTTCCCCTCATCCTCATCCCTGGGTTCCTCCCTTTCCCTCCTTTTCCCTGGGAATCTTCCCTTCCTTGCCTATAACCTTTCCATCTCCCATCCTCCCTGCTTGTTTCCAAGCTGCCTCACTCCTTTAACTCTCCCCCGCTTCCTTTCTAGAAACTCCAGGTTCCTGGCGCCTGGGCCCTGGGGAGGAGAAAGCCTTTGGATTCTACAACTCCTGCATGAACACGGATGCCATTGAGATAGCAGGGGCCGGTCCCCTCAGACAGGTTATTGAGGAGGTGAGACTGGCACATCTACTTTTCTGGATGCAGAAAGCACACAAGACCAATGTGTGCCCAGGGCTGCCATTTTTTCTTGCCCATAGAGGATGGATCTCTTTCCTAAGGGTTTGGGAGGGAGGTGGACATGGCAATGATCTGTGGACATAACAAGACCTTGGCTGAAGGTAGGAAAAGGGGGACAGAGGTGGAGCCCTAGAAGGGGCAGGGGACTCAGGGTAGAAGTCAGGATGTAGTCAGAAGTCAGCTGGTGAGGGATGTGTTCTGAGAGACTGTATCCCTGTGTTGAGCGCTGTTTCTTTTCTTCCCAGCTTGGCGGCTGGCCGACCCCTGGTAACTGGACTCCGTCAGATTTTAACCAAACTTTGAGCCTTCTGATGAGTCAATATGGTCACTTCCCATTCTTCAGAGCCTATTTGCAACCTCTTCCCACCCCTCCATACCTGCCAGTCATCCAGGTGAGGAATGCGCTGGCAAAAATGCAGGCCTGCCTCAATTTGTTCTTAGACCAAAAAATGTGCAATCCAGGAAAGTGACTTAACTTTCTAGTTGTTATTGTTCAGTCGCTATGTCCTGTCTGACTCTTGGAGACCCCATGGACTGCAGCATGCCAAGATTCCCTGTCCTTCACTATCTCCTGGAGTTTGCTCAAACTCATGTCCATTAAGTCAGTGATGCTGTCCAACTATCTCATCCTCTGTCATCCCCTTCTGCTGCCCTCAATCTTTCCCAGCATCAGGGTCTTTTCCAAGAGTCAGCTCTTCCCATCAGTTGGTCAAAGTGTCAGAGCTTCAGCTTCAACACCATCCTTCCAATGAATATTCAGGGTTGATTTCCTTTAGGATTGACAGGTTTGATCTCCTTGCTGTCCAAGGGATTCTCAAGAATCATCAGCACTGCAATTCAAAAGCATCAGTTCTTTGGCATTCGGTCTTCTTTATAGTCCAACTCTCACATCCATACATGACTACTGGAAAAACCATAGCTTTGACTACATGGACCTTTGTTGGCAAAGTGATGTCTCTCCTTTTTAATACACTATCTAGGTTTGGCAGAGCTTTTCTTCCAAGGAGCAAGTGTCTTTTAATTTTATGGCTGTAATTCACTGTCCACAGTGATTTCGGAGCCCAAGAAAATGAAACCGGTCACTATTTCCACTTTTCCCCTTTCTATATCCCATGAAGTGATGGGGCCAGATGCCATGATCTTATTTTCTTGAATATTGATTTTTAAGCCAGCTTTTTTACTCTCCTCTTTTACTCTCACCAAGATGCTCTTTAGTTCCTCTTTACTTTCTGCTATTAGAGTGGTATCATCTGCATATTTGAGGTTATTGATATTTCTTCCAGCAATCTTGATTTCAGCCTGTGATTCATCCAGTCCAGCATTTCACATGATGTACTCTGCACATAAGTTAAATGAATAGGGTGACAATATATAGCTTTGACGTAGACTTCCCTGGTGGCTCAGATGGTAAAGCATCTGCCTACAATGCGGGAGACCCATGTTCGATGCCTGGGTTGGGAGGATCCTCTGGAGAAGGAAATGGCAGCCCACTCCAGTACTCTTGCCTGGAAAATCCCATGGACAGAGGAGCCTGGTAGACCATGCCAGTCCATGGGGTCACAAAGAGTTCAACACAACTGAGTGACTTCACTTTCACTTTATTCCTTTCCCAATTTTGAACCAGTCAGTTGTTCCATGTAAGGTTCTAACTGTTGCTTCTTGACTTGCATACAGGTTTCTCAGAAGATAGGTTAGGTGGTCTGGTATTCCCATCTCTGAGAATTTTCCACAGTTTATTGTGATCCACACAGTCAAAGACTTTACCATAGTCAATGAAGCAGAAGTAGATGTTTTTCTGGAATTCTCTTGCTTTCTCTATGATCCAACGAATGTTGGCAATTTGATGTCTGATTTCTCTGCCTTTTCTAAATCCAGCTTGTACCTTTGGAAGTTCTCAGTTCTTGTGCTGTTCAAGCCTAGCTTGAAGGATTTTGAGAATTACCTAGCTACCATATGAAATAAGCGCAATTGTGCAGTAGTTTTGAACATTCTTTGACATTGCCCTTCTTTGGGATTAGAATGAAAACTGACCTTTTCCAGTCCTGTGGCCACTTCTGAGTTTTCCAAATTTGCTGACACGTTGAGGGCAGCACTTTAATGGCCTCATTTTTTAGGATTTTAAATAGCTCAGGTGGATTTCTATCACCTCCACTAGCTTTGTTGGTAATAGTGCTTTCTAAGGCCTACCTGACTTCACATTCCAGGATGTCTGGCTCTAGGTGAGTGAGCACACTGTTATCTTTAGGGACATTAGTTAATGTTGGAACCAGGGACTTGAGGTGAGAGAGAAGTGAGCATCAGGGCCAGTTCTGGGAAGACCATCTTTCTGGTCTTCCTTGTTGCTTCTCTGAATCATCCCTGGACACTGGACTCATTCCTTCTGTGGCCTCTACTGCTCTTCTCTTATTTACTTTTCAGTTTCCCCAGAGGGAGCTTTTTAAACCAAGAGCTAATTATGCTGTTGTCTCTGTTTAAATGCCTTAAATGGCTCACTGGGTCATCAGGATCCGGCTCTTAATCCTTAAGGAAGCCTTGCAAGTCTCCCTCTTACAAACTCCTCCAGCCTTATCTCCTCCTTATGCCCCAAGGCAAGCTCGTGCACTTATAGCTCCAAGGAGAGTTCTCGGTTCTTTGCGTACAAGGCTCCCTTTGCCTGCAGCACCACTCCTCAATTTGCACACTCAGCCTGGAGAATTCCTACGTTTCACGTTTTGGTCTTGATGACTATCCCTTCCAGGATGTCCTCACTGACCCCCTGGCTGAGATGGAGGTGGGCCTCTCTGTCCTCCCATTTCACGTGCTCTCAGCTTTGAGCCCTGTGTTGAAGACTCAGCCTCTTAAGGACAGGCTCACACTTCATTCATCTCTGGTCCTCGGGACCTGGCAAAGGGCCAGGCAGCTAGAGGCCACGCCAGGTGTTTATTGAGTGGGTTAATAAATTAAAACCTTGTTGGCATCAGTATTGTGGGAGGCAGTGTGATGCTAAATATTTGGCCCCTACTTTCCAAAATTCCACAAAGTCACATGAGCATGAATATACAAGAACTGATAATCCTTGTGAGGTATTCTCAAGTTCACCTCTACACGGTGTGCTGAGGAGTGTAACTGGTGTGGCCTTGGGAAATTAGTTAAGATCTGAAATCGTTAAGGAGAAGTTCAGAAGGGAGAATGTGGGCTGAGCCCTGAAACCTGGTTGATTCACCCAGGTGACAGTGAAGCTGAAGGGACTGAAAAGGGCTGTAGGGAAGCCCTGATATTAGGGAGGAGCCAGGAACAGTATGACCCTTCTGCGGGTCAATGAGGAGGCTGGTCTGTTGAACAGAGGATTTGGGGTTGGGATGGGGTGCGGTGGGAGGCAAAAGTCAGGCTGAAGACATGAGGCTGAACCTGACTATTCCCAGCCTACCACATCAGACCGAGGTGATACCTTTTGACGTAATAGGGGGAAAAAAAAAAAACAAACAGCTATGGAAGCCTTTCAAATGTGATGGTTTTACATAATGCCCAGGTAGAGTCAGCGGCTTTTGAGGTCAGTCTGGAAGTGCTGAGAAATCTAGTTGAGCAACCTTGATTCCAAATGGAGATGATTGTGACAGAAATGGAAATTGGGGCCAGGAGGATGTAGACAACTTCATCCTAGTGGAGATTGATGGTCCATGGTGATTGGAGAGGACCTGGTGACTGACTGAATATCAATAAAAGAAGTGGAGAAATTAGAAAAGGACCCCACAGAGTTGGTTTGGTGTGAATGGAAGGAGGGTGGCTCCCTTTACCTTGAGACTAAATGGTCTTTGAGGGATATACAGGTGGAGAAAATGACTTGAAAAGGGACACCCCAATGAGGTGGGGCCAGAGAGGAAGAAGGGCCAGGAAGTGGGAGTCAAACCAGTTCCACCGAGTCACAAAGAGCAGGGGAGAGGCCCGTTCGGGTGGGAGGAGTCATCTTTGATTCCAGAGACTTCTGAGCTCGGAAAAGTATGGAATGAGGAGACACCACTGGAAACCTTCTCGTTGTTATTGCTCAGTCCCTAAGTCTTGTCTGATTCTTGTGACCCCATGGACTGCAGCACACGAGGCTTCCCTGTCCTTCCCCATCTTCCAGAGTTTGCTTAAACTCATGTCCATTGAGTCGATGATGCCATCCAACAATCTCATCTTCTGTTGCCCCCTTCTCCTCCTGCCCTCAATCCTTCCCAGTATCAGGGTCTTTTCCAATGAGTCGGTTCTTCCCATCAGGTGGCCAGAGTATTAGAGCTTCAGCTTCAGCCCTAATCCTTCCAGTGAATACGCAGGGTTGATTTCCTGGTTTGATTTTCTAGACATAACATCAAAACAATCATGAAAATGGATTCAGCTTGTATGGAGTTAGGAAGAAGGGAAGTTGAAGTAGATGCATAGATTACTTTTAGGTTTTTAAAGTTTCGACATGAAATATGACAAAAGAGTCAAGTGAAAGCTTTTTTCAAGATAGCAGAAAAGATCATAGCTCCAGGAAGAAATATGGGATTGAAATCAGATAAGACAAGCCAAAAACATGGGAGAAAAAATCTTCAGGACAGCGATAAGGACACACCAGTGCCAGAACTAGAGTGAGGCACATGAGGGTAGTAGGCTATTTTCCTGGGGTGCAGAATTTAAGAGGGTACCAAAAACTCACTAATCAAATAGTATTTCAATAAATATTTTTTAAAATGTCAAAACCAATGCAAAAACTCACGATGAACAAAACATCACATTTTTGTTCACTGTGAATTAAAAAAAATTTTTTTTTTCCTTCCCAAAATGGATCAAAACTCTATTGCAGACTTTTGGGGAGATATCTATGATTTTTAAAAATGATCAAAAATACATTGTGGATTTTAGGGGGAAATGCATGATGAGCAAAGTTTTACTATTATATTCTGTATGGATTTTCTTAAAGCATTAATTTAGATTTTTTTTCATTTATTTTTATTAGTTGGAGGCTAATTACTTTACAATATTGTAGTGGGTTTTGTCATACATTGACATGAATCAGCCATGGATTTACATGTATTCCCCATGCCAATACCCCCTCCCACCTCCCTCTCTACCCAATCCCTCTGAGTCTTCCCAGTGCACCAGGCCAGAGCACTTGTCTCATGCATCCAACCTGGGCTGGTGATCTGTTTCACTATAGATAACATACATGTTTCAATGCTGTTCTCTCTAAACATCCCACCCTCGCCTTCTTCCACAGAGTCCAAAAGTCTGTTCTGTACATCTGTGTCTCTTTTTCTGTTTTGCATATAGGGTTATCATTCCCATCTTTCTAAACTCCATATATATGTGTTAGTGTGCTGTAATGTCCTTTATCTTTCTGGCTTACTTCACTCTGTATAATGGGCTCCAGTTTCATCCATCTCATTAGAACTGATTCAAATGAATTCTTTTTAATGGCTGAGTAATATTCCATAGTGTATATGTACCACAGCTTCCTTATTCATTCATCTGCTGATGGGTATCTAGGTTGCTTCCATGTCCTGGCTATTATAAACAGTGCTGCGATGAACATTGGGGTGCATGTGTCTCTTTCAGATCTGGTTTCCTCGGTGTGTATGCCCAGAAGTGGGATTGCTGGGTCATATGGCAGTTCTATTTCCAGTTTTTTAAGAAATCTCCACACTGTTCTCCATAGCGGCTGTACTAGTTTGCATTCCCACCAACAGTGTAAGAGGGTTCCCTTTTCTCCACACCCTCTCCAGCATTTATTGTTTGTAGACTTTTGGATAGCAGCCATCCTGATTGGCGTGTAATGGTACCTCATTGTGGTTTTGATTTGCATTTCTCTGATAATGAGTGATGTTGAGCATCTTTTCATGTGTTTGTTAGCCATCTGTATGTCTTCTTTGGAGAAATGTCTGTTTAGTTCTTTGGCCAATCTTTTGATTGGGCCATTTATTTTTCTGGAATTGAGCTGCAGGAGTTGCTTGCATATTTTTGAGATTAATCCTTTGTCTGTTGCTTCGTTTGCTATTATTTTCTCCCAATCTGAGGGCTGTCTTTTCACCTTGCTTAGTTTCCTTTGTTGTGCAAAAGCTTTTACGTTTCATTAGGTCCCATTTGTTTATATTAATTTAGATTTTAAAAATTTCAATGAAAATATGATTGATCTTGATTACTGAGTTTTCAGTACCTCTTTTTTTTTAATGGAGCATAATTGCTTTACAACGTTGCATTAATTTCTGCTGTACAACAAAGTAAATCAGCTGGATGTACACATATATCCCCTCTCCCTTGAGCCTCTCTCCCATAGCCCCTACCCCCTCCTATGGGTCATCACAGAGCACCGAGATGAGCTCCTGTGCCACACAGCAGGTGCACAATAGCTATCCACATGAAGCACGGTAGTGCATTTATGTCAACCCTAGTCTCTCCATTTGTCCATCCTCCCCTTCCCCGACCCCCACCACTATCCACATGTCCATTCTCTATGCCTGTGTCTCTGTTCCTGCCCTGAAAACAGATTCATCTGTAACAGTTTTCTAGATTCCATATATACGTGTGCATAGATGATATTTTTTTTTCTTTCTGATCTACTTTACTCTGTATGACAGACTCTAGGTCCATTTACATCATTACTGATGACCCAATTCCATTCCTTTTTCATGGCTGAGTAATATTGCATTGTATATATGTACCACATCTTCTTTATTCATTCCTCTATCAATGGACATTTAACTTGCTTCCGTGTCCTGGCTATTTGCACCCAATATGGGCATCTCACACCACTTATCCTGGCCCTGGCCCTGGCACAGGCAACAGTTCCCTAGGGTTATTATGCTTCTCTCTTGCTGAGCACCCCCAAACTAGTTGAAACACCCTCTTTGTACGTTTGCATGTTGGTACTCTTCCCCTTGTCCCTTAGCCCCAGTCCCTCTCTTCTTTGGCTCTCCTGCTTCTCCTGCACTCCATTTCCTGGGTCCCCCTTCCTGGTCCATCCCCATAGCCCCACACCTGGCCTCTCCTTCCTCCACATTCCCCACTTCTCTCAGCCTCTCTTGTGTCCAGATAGACCAGCCAGAGTTTGACGTTCTCCTCAAGCAATCGCAGGAACCGAATTATACCCAGGTAAGATGGTGTCACAGACAAAGGTCCTAACCTCTGACGCTGGAGAAAGGCAGGGGTTGATGGTGGCTGTGACTGAGGTTGCCTTTCCCTCAGATCCTGCGGGAATACCTGAATTACCTGGATCGCCTGGTAACCTTGCTGGGAGGAGACCAAAGCCAAGCGCAAAGTCACGCCTCCTTTTCCCTCGCCATTAACTCACAGCTGAACCAGATGCTGGGGTCTGGGGAGCAGCAGCGTGCCCAGGACAAGGTCTTCGAGATGGTCACAATTGACCAGCTGCAGGTGCCCCGAGAAAAGGGACTGGGAGAAGATGGGCATGAGGGTCTTGCTCCCAAACTTTCTTGATCTTCACGTCTTCTTTCTCCTCACTTCCTTAATTCTTAGTCCATCCCCTAACTTTCCTGACTCCATCCTTTTCTCAACCACCCCCGTTCCCACTCCCTCCTCTATCCTGAGGGAGGGGAACCCCCCTCTCTTTTCCTGTCCCCCCTGCCCCCAACCTCTGTCTCTCTCCTTTAAGAGAATGGCCCCGACCATTGACTGGTTGTCCTGTTTGCAAGCGACGTTCGCACCGATGGCTCTGAGCCCCTCTGACCGCGTTGCAGTCCATGACCTGGAGTATTTGAAAAGCATGTCGCAACTGCTTGCGGTGAAGCTGTCAGAGGACAGGTTTGCTCCACATTGGGGTGGGGGTGGTGGTGATGGAAAGAAAGTCTGAGGACCTGGAGGTCTCAGGGACAAAGGACACTGGGGAGGCAGACTAGTAAGGGCCTTGCAGGAGGATGGGAGCGATCCAGGGCCATGTGAGGGCAGGGAGGGGGTGGGATGGACAGCCTAGGAGGGCATAGAGGAAATAGGAAGAGGGGCTTGGAGGGCATGGGTCGAGAGAACACAGACGAAACGAGGGATCCAGGTAACCAGTGAGACACAGGGTGTGCTGAATGGAGCAGAGGACGTTTGCGGCATTTGTGTCTTGTCAGCAGCTGAGGGGTGTGGGTGAGAGAAGGAGGCACATGGAGGGGTTGGTGGAGGAGACAAAGGCTGGGGAAAGCTGGGGAAAGGCTGCTCCTCAGCTGTATTCGAGGGTTCTGGGCCCCTTGTGGGAAAGATCAGGAAGGTCTTGATGGACCCTGAAGGTCGGGAGAGGGAGGGTGAGGCTCTGTGTTGGGCTCACTGCTGGCCCTGAGACTGTGTGGCCACCCCTCGGATACAGTGGCTTCCTCCCGGGACCTTGGGCTCAAAGCCATTCTTCATGGTAACTCAGTGGCAGCAACATTTAGAAGTTCCTTCAGAGGGAAGCAAACAACCATTCACACAGGTGCAAACCAATCTGTGTAAGGATAAAAGTCAAACCCAGTGAGAAAGTTGAGAGCAGGGCAGAGAAAAGTCCTGGGTCCCAGCTTTGGTGATCTTAGAAGATGCCTCTTAAGAGGAGCTGAGGTGTCTCGGTTGTGGAAGTATTTGAATCTGTTTTGTTAAATCGAAGTCCAGCCTTCTCCCCACTGTGGCTTGAGAGGTCTCCCTCTTCATCTGGTTCTTTCTTTTGTCATTCTCCACCGCCAAGCCAACCCACATCGAGCAAGTGTTAGTCATTCAGTCATGTCTAATTCTTTGTGACCCTATGGACCGTAGCCCACCAGACTCCGCTGTCCATGGGATTCTTCAGACAAGAATACTGGGGTGGGTAGCTATTTCCTGCTCCAGAGGATCTTCCTGACCCAGGGATCAAAGCCGGGTCTCCTGCATTACAGGTGAATCTGAGCCACCAGGATAGAAAAACTCTTCTTAAAACAGACTAAAGTTTTGAACAGTGGTTGCCAGGGGCTGAAGGGTGAAGAAATAGAGATAGATTGGTGAAAGGGTGCCAACTTTCTGTTATAAGATGAACACTCTCAGGCTCCAGTATATTGGGTAGGCCAAAAGGTTTGTTCTGGTTTTTCTGTAAGATATTATGGGAAAGACTGAGGGCAGGAGGAGAACGGGGCGACAGAGGATGAGATGGTTGGATGGCATCATTCATTCAGTGGACATGACTTTGAGCAAACTGGGAGATGGTGATGGACAGGGAAGCCTGGCATGCTGCAGTCCATGGGGTCACAAAGACTTGGACATGGCTGAGCAACTGAACAACAGCAACTATGGAAAAACCTGAACGAACCTTCTGGCCAACCCAATATAATATGGTGGCTATAGTTGATAACGTATTACAGACAGAACTCATTTAATTTTGCTTTGCTGTATTTCACTCTGTTGTTGTTTGTTTGTTTGAACAAATTAAAGGTTTTTGGCAACCCTGTGTCAAACAAGTCTGGGGGCACCATTTTTCCAATAGCGTTTGCTCGTTTCATGTCTCTGAGTCACATTTGGGTGATTCTCATGATATCTCACCCATTTTCAGTATTATTTTAATGGTTAAAGAGATCTGTGATCCATGAGCTTTGATGTTACTATCCCAATCATTTTGGAATTTTTTTCACAGTGAAGTGTTTTTAAATTAGGGTAAACAAGAAAAAAAGAAAAGCTCTTCTTGACGTGTTCACATGTTGAGTAGTTATTCTCTATAAAGAAGTTTTCCCTCGTAGCTCAGATGGTAAAGAATCTGCCTGCAGTGCAGGAGACCCAGGTTCAATCCCCAGGTCGGGAAGATCCCCTAGAGAAGGAAATGGCAACCCACTCCTGTATCCTTGCCTGGAGAATCCCATGGACAGAGGAGCCTGGTGGGCTGCAGTCCATGGTTGTTGCACAGAGTCAGGCACAACTGAGCGACTAATATACACACACATACAAAGGGAGGGTTTTCTGGGGGCTTTCCCAGAGCCTGGAGTCTACCATCGGTCTCTTTTCTCTCCACAGGGGCATGCTGCAAAGCCACATGATCTTCGGGCTGGTGAAGATACTTTCTCCAGCCCTGGACAGTCAGTTCCAAGAGGCACACAGATCGCTGAACCAGAAATTGGGGGAACTGACAGGACACCCACCCATGGTGAGGAGAGCAGGGGAGGAATTCTCCCAGGTGGAGTGCTAATGGAGCATCTGCCATCTGGGGGGCACACATGGACATAGCTCCCTCGGCAAGGGGCGTGGGAACTAGATGTCCCCCAACATCTGGGCCTTCCGCAGAAGCCCTCAGCGCTTACACTGAGAGCTGGGATGCCAGGGAGCAGAACTTTGGGCACATGTCTGGCTATCTCCAGGGCCTTTTGCTGAGTATTAAAATCTAGATAGACAGCTCTAAGCTGATCAAGAACTGCTTTTCCTTTGCCATGACCCCTAGACTATTTGCTGGGTTATCCTGAGCACTGTGACTTGAGGAGCTGGACGTACGACCTGGGGTTCACTGGAGTGAGACATGGTGTGGTGGGCAGGAGCCTTCGCTCCATCTAGGTGGTTCCAGTGTTCTGTGTCCAGATATGCTTCATCAGGAGCTCATCCCTGACCACCCCCGGGGTCTGTCGGCCACACTGTGGGCTTCGTGATGCCGATTCTGATATATCAGAGCACGGAGCTGTGTACCAAACATGCTCCACTAACCAAAGTCCACTCTGACGTACTCAGGACTGTGAACTTTGAAATCCTAGGTGGACACATCCCAGTGTAAGAGGAAGTATCTAGAACATTAGATGCCCTCCAGCCTCTGTGAAGCTTCAGGGCAGTCTTGCGCATCACTGGGTTTCTTTTCTTAGTAATTTGTGGATCATTTCTCTGCCTTGGAGGAATTCATGGCTTTGACAAATCTGAACTATCTATAGAATTTGAAGAAGAGAATTGTAAACACGGGGTCTGGAATGTAGTTGTTGCCTATGGAGACTTTAAACTGTGCTAAGCATTTTTCTGAGCCCTTTAAATGTGGGAGTTGATTTGATTCTCACAGCAGTTCCATGAGGAGGACAGACCATGTGGTCCCTGTTTTATTGGTAGGTAAACTGAGACCCAAAAGTTAAGGATCTCACTCAAGGTGATATAGCTGCTGGGTTGTTAGAGCGAGGATTTGAACTCAGGCTTCAGTATCTGTGTGCTTAATCATTGCAAAAGACAAACAAAAAAACCCACAAAACACAAAACAAAAAGAATTAACTAGGATATTCCCTCAGGTGAGCTAGTCCCCAAGAGCCTTCTGCCCAGTCTTTCTCTTGACTCAGATGAGACAGAGCCCCAAGCCCTCATAGTTGGGATTGCTAGAAAATCCCCAGCAACAAACAACTTTGTGTAAAATCCAGAACTGTGGCCTGGTAGTACTTTTTGAAGGGTATAAGAATGCCAACATTGAAATTCACACTTAAAAAAATTTAGAAGGCTTACGAATTTCTAAAGTCATCACCCTTTGTACATACATACATATATCCTAAACGTATATATGTATATCCTATACATATATATATTATATAATCCTTATCTCTCTCCATTTGTTATTGCTTAGTTGCTAAGTCATGTCCGACTCTTGTGACACCGTGGGCTATAGCCCACCAGGCTCCTCTGTCCATGGGATTTCCAATGTAAGAATGCTGGAGTGGGTTGCCATTTCCTTCTCCAAGGGATCTTCCTGACCCAGGGATTGAACCCATATCACCTGCATTGAACAGGTGAACTCTTTACCACTGAGTCACCAGGGAAGCTTTTAGGATGTGTAATTGTCCTTGGACTTAAAAGCTGAGTCAGATTCTACCAACAGATAGTTCTGTGACTTGTTGAAGCCCTTTCCCTGGTCTGGAATGGCACCAAATATGATGCCAAATATGATGGCACCACATAATAATAATAGCTGGAATACGTTGAGTAGTTACTCTATATCAGGCAGTGCTTATTTTATTTACTACTCTCAGAAATGCTCTGAGGTCCTCAAAAGGACAAAGTAACTTTCCCAAGACCAAACACCTCATAAGTGAAGAAATAGACTCTAGAACAGGTCTGCCTGACCTGTGAGGTCACATTTTTAACCACAAACTGCAGGGTTGAGAAATAGTGGGTGGTAACAAAAAATGCCTTGGCAAATTCTTTCTATAAAGATCAAGATAGTAAATATTTTTAGCTTAGTGGTCTATGTGACCTCTCTTGCAACCATTCATCTCTGTCCTTGTAACATAAGAGCTATCATATGCTCAGTAAATGAATGGGTATAGCTGTGTTCTAAGAAAGATCTTATTTAGATGCTCTCAGAATTTCCAAGAGCGAGAGATGAGGGTTTAAATGGTCAGTGAGATAGCTGAGCAGGAGGTAGGAAGTAAAGAAGCAGTGTCTAGGGAGAGGAAAGGGTTTTCCGAGAAAGGAAAGAATGTTGTCTCATTGCGACCAGGGAAGGCTAGCTGAAGCATGGTGCAGTGTGAGGGACCCTCTTGGTGGCTCTGGCTGAGAAGAGGTGACAGGGCTTGCTGGAAGGCTGTCCTGCTTGCCTGGGGGGTTGAGAATCAGCCTGGAAACCAGTGCAGTTGAAGCAGAGAAAGCATATAGAGTAAGAGTAGGGAGGAAATCAGGGCTTTCCAGGTGGCACAGTTGGGTAAAGAACCCACCTGCAATACAGAAGACATGGGTTCGATCCCTGGGTCAGGAAGATCCCTTGGAGGAGGGCATGGTAACCCACTCCAGTATTCTTGCCTGGAGAATCCCATGGACAGAGGAACCTGGGAGGTCACAGTCCACGGGGTCGCAAGGAGTCAGACGCTACTGAAGTGACTAAGCGTGGTGGGGGGAGGTAAGTGTGGGGAGAGGAAATCAGAGAGGGGAGGAGGGGATTGTACCAGGCCCTGGTCAGTCACCGTAAGGTCTTGGGTTTTTCTCTGCATGTAACAGGGGCCTGTAGAAGGATTTATCTATTTTATGTTTTAAAAGAACATATTCTGTAGGTAAGCAGCAGTCGCCTGATGGATGTTTGGTGTGAGAGGGGGAGTGGAGTCAAAGACACCATGAAACTTTGGACCTTAATTGGACCAAAATGTGTATTTCTATCCGATGTTTATGAACTACAGCTGTCTCACCACGTTCCTCTGAATGAACTCCAATTTGTAATGCTCTTATTCAGAAGGACTGTCAGGTCTCATCTGACCATATTTTGTTTATTAATTTTGGGTATATGTAGTCAGCGAAAATGGCTGTCAAGCCAAGTTTTTCTCTTATTAAACTTGAGAAACTGAGTTTGGGAAATTAAAAGCAGAACTTCACATTAGTGCCTGTTAGGAGTGAACTATTTACGTTCACGCCAACATCTGTGTTTACTCAGGGGATTTCAGCCTTTGTTTTAGTGATCTGTGATTTCTGCTGTGGGTCATTTGTGGCTTTGCTTACTGCGTCTTCATCTAGATTATTGGTAAGATTCTGCAGAGGAAAGAGTATTGACTCAGGTTATTGAAGACCAGTGTAGTCAGCAATCCATTTATGCAACAAATATTAATTGAGACCTTATTATATGCCAGACGCTTCTCTTGACTCTTTGGATTCTTCATGAACATAATAGAAATCTCTGTCCTCAAATGCATCTATTCTAACAGAGACAGAAAGACCTTAAGCTAAATAAAATACATTGGATGGTATTGGAAAAAAAAAGTGAAAGTGTTAGTCACTCAGTCACGTCCCATTTTTTGTGACCCCATAGACTTGCCCTCCAGGCTCCTCCATCCATGAAATTTTCCAGGCAAGAAACTGGAGCGGATAGCCATTCCCTTCTCCAAGGTATCCAGACTCAGGATTCGAACTCAGGTCTCCTGCATTGTACACAGATTCTTTACCATCTGAGTCACCAGGAGGTGGTATTAAGTGTTATGAAAAAATAAAAAAAGGAAAGAGGGAGAGAGATACCTAGTGTGGACATGTTACAGTGTTCGGTGGGGCAGTTAGGGAAGCTGGTACTAAATTGGAAACATTAATCACTGACATTCCCTTCTGGGTCAGCCAGTTCAGAATCCACTCAAACAACACTGTTATTTAACATGGATTTCTCCACTGATTTCATGAGGACATAACTTATGGTTTTACCAGATGGTATCTTTAAATCAAGATAGCACCAACAGAATGGAGTAGAACTTTAGAATTTACAGAGCATGTTCTGTGTAGTATTTCCCCAGTTCTCCCAAGCAGCTCTGTGAATTAGAACAGGCATCAGGCTCCTATATACAGCTTGTGTAATTGAAGTGCGAGGGTGTAAGTTATTATAGTAATTCACATTTAGTAAATGCTGAATTCTCTATGCAGAGGGAGAACTGCTGTGATCCTGGAGGATGAATCTGGCTCATGGGTGTGTTTTGTTGGACTCTAAAGATTTTACAAACTTTTAATGAGTGGCTGACTTTCAAAAATTAGGCAATAACACACAAAAAGAGTTTCAGCCCTTTTGGTTGTTGTTTTCAACGTGAGTGCTGAGTTAGCCTTCTCCCGGGGCAACAGATGACTGGAGCTGAGGGATGCAGCCAGTAGGCCTGGATATGGGTTTGCCATCACCCCTTCTGGTCCTGGGGTTCTGATGTTGGGCTGCTTCTGTTATTTATGGTAACTCACAGCCCCTATTTGAGTTTGTGACACTTGATCTACTTTTCATTCTAATTTAGTGCCCCTTTAAAAATGATGACATTTATTTTTAGTGCTATAAATATATTTATTCATACAGTCACATTACTTTTAAAAACTATTTTATATTGAACTATAACTGATTAACAACGCTGTGGTAGTTTCAGGTGAACAGTGAAGGGACTCAGCGGTACATATACATGTCTCCGTTCTCCCCTAAACCCCTCCTCCCATCCAGGCAGGCACATAACACTGTTCAGAGTTTCCTGTGCTATACAGGAGGTTCTTGTCACCCAGTCGCTCAATCATGTCCGATTCTTTGCAACCCTATGGACTGGGGCCCGCCAGCCTCCTCTGTCCATGGGATTCTCCAGGCAAAGATACTGGAGTGAGTTGCCATTTCCTCTTCCAGGGGATCTTCCCAACCCAGGGATCAAACCCATGGGTTGAATCCACATCTCCTGTGACTCCTGCATTGGCAGCCACCTGGGAAGCCCTCAGGTCCTTGTTAGTTACCCCTAAAAATGATGATATTTGAAAATAATTTTGACATTATTAATTCCCAGTTATCCTCCACTGGCCCTCAGACTATTAGTCACTCAGTCGTGTCCTGAATACTGAAGTGAGTTGCCATTTCCTTTTCCAGGTAATCTTCCAGATCTAGGGATTGAACCTGGGTCTCCTGCATTGCCGGTAGATTCTTTACTGTCTGAGTCAGTGAAGCCACCAAGGGGCCCCAGAAGTTACACATTATTTTCCAAGTGTTCAAAAATAATCGGTTTAATGATTCATTCTAGAATTGTGTTTCAAAATGCACATTAAGGATTCCTGGCTCACCTGTAATCTCTAAAATCTACTTTCCCCTTACTGAAAATTGCACAGAAATCTGCTTCCCTCCAGACTCCTGGAGTTTTTCTTGATTTCTGTCATGTTTGTCATTACTCATGGTTCAAAGGTTATATCTGCAAATATCTTTCTTTCTTTTTTTTTAGATTTATTTTATTCAAGTAGTTGATTTAGAGTATTTGTTCATTTCTGCGGTACACCAAAGTGATTTAGTTTTATATATATATATATAATTTATACAGCACGTTCTGGGTAGTATTTCCCCTGTTCTCCCAAGCAGCTCTGTGTGTGTGTGTGTATGTATATATATATATATACATACACACACATTGTTTTTCATAGCCTTTTCCATTATGGCTTATCACAAGATGTTGAATATAGTTCCCTATGCTATAAACAAGTAGGACGTTGTTTATATACTCTCTATATAATAGTTTGCACCTGCTAATCCTGAACTCCCAATCCATTTCTTTGCTATTCCCATCCCTACAAATTTTTTTTTTCTGTTTCTTGATATATTGAGACTCATTATTTTGGATTTGAAGTATTTCTTCCATCTTTTATATTTTAACAGTGATTTTTTTTCTCTTTCTCTACAATTAATATGGTATACTCTATCATCTCACATTTTGAGACAACTCAGATACTGATAACCCCCAGCAGATGAATACATAACCTGTCAACCTCCACCCCTGAGACTTAACATTCATTTATAGATCCTATAAGTTACTTTCCTGCATATAAAACATACGACTCAGCACAGTTGTGACCTGAAGAGTCACAGAGTGGTGCAGGGACAGCAGTGAGTGGCCCGAGGTGGTCTCCATATGCTTCAGGAACCAAGTCAGGGTCTACCATGGCCCAGGCTATGGGCCCTAGCGTGGAGCTGACAAAGCCTGCTAAGGGCAAGTGTCGGCAAAAGGGATCAGGAAACAACTCAAGAACCAGGAGGGGCAGACGGGGCAGGCAGAGCCTCATCATCAAGCTCAAGGCTCATGCGCTCGCTGCTGTTCTGGGTGCAGCCCTCCACCCCCTTCAGCTGTCTGCTGAGAAACAGTCTCAGAACCGAGCTTGTCCTCCGGAGGCTGCAGGAGATGAACCCAAAGGTGGCCAGCAGAGTCTGCACCTGTCCCCGGCATTGCTGTCAGACCCAGGGGCCTTTCTATTTGTTTTTCATGTTTGTGAGTTTCAGAGCATCAACTAATACTGTGTCAAAAGTGTCTGAGTCCCTACTCACCAGGAGAAGGTCCTTAATAGACCTCATGGTGAGGGGGCAGACAGGAACACAGAGACGTGGGCAACTGGGTCTGGAGCAACCTCCAAAAAGGTAACTATTCTAATAGGCAGGCCCAGGAGTGTCTTCAACAACAACAGTACTGACCTTCCTTTCTCTTTCCTCTTCCATGGGAAGCCCCATAAGCAATCTCCAACCTTAGGACCAGAATGTATGGTGGCAGCCTACACCACTTTCCTGCCAGGAGGCCCTGGCGGGTAAGAAGTAACAGGAAGGAAGTCTTGTGACTTCATCCCACTCAACCCAAATCAGCATATTAATATGTTTTTCCTAAGTCCCTGCTCAGCTCTCCTCACTCTTGCTTCCTTGAATTTGTTTCTCACCTTCCCTGCGTCATCTCTTCAATGCCATCCACACCAGCATCTCTCTCTTGTTCCTTATTCTTTCCATCCTGCTGTTTGAAACCACCCTGATTGCCAAAGTCCTCTTTGAGTTTTTATCTATCTGTTTCTCCACCTTTGAAGATGTCCATCATCTCATCCTATATTTTTTCAAAAAATATTTATTTTGTTTTATTTGTTTGACGGTGTCGGGTCTTAGTTGCAGCACACGGGATCTTCGTTGCATCGTGTGGGATCTCTAGTTGTGGCACTTGGACTCTCTAGTTACGGTGTGGGCTCCGGAGCACACGTGCTCAGCATTTGTGGTGTGGACTTCATTGCTCTCTGACATGTGGGCTCTTAGCTCCCCAAGCAGGAATCGAACCCACGTCCCCATCCCCTGCATTGCAAGGCAGAGATTCTTAATCACTGTACCACCAGGGAAGCCCCTCATCCTATATTCTTTTCCCTGATTTGGCAGAAAGCTCCTTAGGTCTCCAAATTGCATATATTTAGTCTTTTCTTTTTTCCTCTTCTCCTACCAAGGAATATGGTATTTAAAACTCAGTTTCACTCTGGGAACTTTCTTCTTTATAAGAGAAGGTCTTACCATTTGGGAGGGGGGGTGGAGGCAGGAGGCAGGGAAAAATTTCCTTCTTCACTTCCTAGTTTAGGTAAAGAAGCTTGGGAGGAGGGGTGTCTTCAGCGGGATCCCTGAACCATGCGCATGGTGGGAGATGTGTGTGGTGGGCAGGGACGAGGTGGCAAGCAGACCTGCCCAAGTGAGAGGGTGGACTCTGTGTATTAGTCGCCCAGTCACGTCTGACTCCTTGCAATTCCAGGGACTGTAACCTACCAGGCTCCTCTGTCCATGAGATTCTCCAGGCAAGAATACTGGGGTGGGTTGCCATTTCCTCCTCCAGGGGATCTTCCCGCCCCAGGGATTGAACCCGGATCTCCTGCATTGCAGGCCAATGCTTTACCATCTGAGCTACTAGGGTTGAATCCAGTCTTGTCCTTCCCAGGAGCCCTTTAGTTATCCAGAAGGATGCCTCCCAGAGGCCTTGCTTTCAGATTCAACAGGCAATAAACAAGGATAGTTTGCCCAGCCCAGCCTCATGACTGATGCTGGAGAAACTCTGAGCCCCTCACTGCTTAGCACAAAAGCCCCATGTGTGTCACCAAAAGGGTTTATAGACCGAAGGGAGACAGACCCAGGAAGTCCAGAAAAGAGAACGTCCCCGGGGGAGAGGGTCTAGGCAAGACTGGCCCAGAGAAGTGGATGAGGAAGAACCCTTGGCAGGAGCCACTCATTCCAGCTTTGTCTCCGCAGCCGGCCCACCCTCGCTGGATGATGTGCATAGAGAAGACAGAAGCCTTCTTCGAGCCCACACTGGCCACCTTGTTCATCCGGGAGACTTTCAGACCCAGCACCCAAAGTGCTGTATGTGAGGGCTCCTCTTCAGACGATGTTCCCCCACCCCTTCCCACCCAACCCATCTTCTCCACTTTGCCCTTCTTGCTGGTTTCCGTGGTCAGAGAACCAGGCAGTTTAGAGAATCCAGAGAGGGACACGCTACACCCCCAGAGTCTGCACGGTTTAGCTCCGAGACAGTCCGCGCGGCACACACTAACCTGAACAAGCCTCCCAGCCTTACTGCTCATGTGTTTCCTCAACCATAAAATGAGAAAACTGAACTCCGTGACCTCTAAGCCTACTCCTTGTCTGCCTATGACTTTTGAACAACTTGTGAAACGATGTAAGAATGGCATGTTATCACTGCAAGAAGCGCCCACGGCAACTACTGAATGCTTACCAACAGCTACCATGTGCGTGGTACTCTTGCAAGCGATTTGCACAACCTGCTTTAATTCCAGGCTTCATAGAGGGGTTAAGTGATTTGCCCAAGCCCACACAGGTACCCCAAATAGTGGAGTCAAGGTTTGAACTCAGGTTGCTGATGCTGTCATCTATTTTCCTCCATCTAGAAAGGAAATACACAGGATGGTAGATGGCGGAGGAAGTGCTAACTCCACAGTCAGGGTGTGAGGCTGGGACGGCTTTAGCTTGTTGGAAAGTGGACGAACCCAGGAAGATGGGGAGAGGAGATGAAGGCCTCCAGAAAGATGGTGTGAGGAGGGCTCTTGAGAGCAGAGAAGGGGATGGTGGTCCTCTTCCTCCCCCAGCCTTCTGAATGGATTTCCTGGCCAAAAGGATGGTGTCTCCCCCGCAGGCTGAGGTCTCCCCACAGAAAGGAGCTGTCTCCCCCATCGGTTCTTAGGAGGCACCCATCCCCACCTTCCTGTTCTGTGTTTGGTACTGCCTTTCCATCTCCACAGCTCTCTGCCCTGAGTTTTTGCTCACCTAGCAGATACCACTTCCTCTTTCTGAGGTCTTCCTCCTCCTGGCAGCTCCTCCGGGCCGAGGCCCATTCCTGGAGGGCCGGTGGGCAGGACCGAGGACTAAGACTGATCCTGATCTTCTCCCTGCACCCTCCTGCCTGCAGGCCATGGAATTATTCACTGCCATCAAGGATACCTTCATCAGTCACCTTCATACGGTTCCCTGGATGGATGGAGAGACCCGGGCAGAGGCCCAGGACAAAGGTAAGGCCAGGAGAAAGAGACAGCATGGGGCTGTGTAGTGGGTGTCAGCGGAGCGTGGGAACAGGAAAGCACGGTGACTGGGAGAGGATGCTCGAGGCAAGTGTAACCACCAACGTGCCGCACGGACATCCTGGTGGCACTCCCAGAGGAGGGGACAGGGCAGCGAACAGGAGAAAGTCCTTATGGTAGGCCGAGGTTGCTGGAGTCCTCGTCCTTCATGTCTCTTCCCAGCTTACCCAACTGCAGGTGAAGATGGGGCCCTCGGAATGGGCCCTGAAGCCAGACCCGGCCAGACAGGAATACGACGACGTGAGTCCCTGTCCTTGCCAGGTCCTTTCTAATCCTCAGCTTCCTCATCCCCTGCGCGACCTGAGTAGCAGACAGTCATTTTCCCTGGTTGACCCTAACCCACCCCTTCCCTGCCCTGGTGCTGGCTGGACTTGATGGCCGAGCAGCCACACGATGGGGCTTCCCTGGTGGCTCAGTGGTAAACAACCTTCCTTACCAATGCAGGAGATGTAAAAGAAACGGGTTCGATCCCTGGGTGGGGATGATCCCCTGGAGGAGGGCATGGCAACCCACTCCATTCTTGCCTGGAGAATCCCATGGACAGAGGAGCCTTGTGGGCTGTATAGTCTGTGGGGTGGCAAGGAGTCAGACACGACTGAAGCGACTTAGCACACACAGCCACACTGTAGGTTTTGCCAGCAGGAAAACAGAGCTTTTTCAGGTCATGGTGAGTGTGTGTGCACACTCACACCCATGCATTTGTGTGACTTGCTTGAGTGTGTGTGTGTGTGTGTGTGTGTGTGTGTGTGTGTGTGCTGGTACGTGTGACGCTGGTTTGCAGTAGCACATGGTGGTGTCCTGGCACTAGCTTTTCACTGTCGTGGGGATGTCTCAGTGTCAGGGCTTATCTGTCTGGTTCAGACAACCACATCAGGGTGTATCAGTGTGCGTCTACATTTGTCTCCATGTATTTGAGTCATGCCCTGCCTCCTCCCAGATACAACTTGGACCCAGCTTCCTCCAGACCTTCCTGAGTTGCTTCCGCTCCCGCCAAGCCAGAGTCATCCAGGAGTTCTTGCAGCCTGTCTCCAATCACAGGTATGAGAGCCGGGGAGACACAGACACCACATCCCACAGAGAGCTGTCGGCAATTCCCAGGAAAGAAACAGAGGATGGGGGGAGCAGCAGCAGTCCTTCAGAAAAGACTGCAGGTAAATGATGGAGCTGGAGCTCAAGCGTGCTCTTCCCACAGGTGGCAGGTGCCCCCCTGGGGCCTCAAGGCTTACTATTCGATACCTGACCACATGATGGTCTTCCCCGCCGGACTCCTCCAACCCCCGTTTTTCCACCCTGGCTACCCGAGGTATGGGCCATTCTCTGAGGTGGGCAGGAAGTCTCCTGAGAGTCATGGACCAGTGTTACGATGAATGATGGACGGGACTTGTGGTTGGAGAACAGGGACCAAACCTTGGAAGGATTCTGAGGGTCAGACGAGTCCTTGTCTCCCTAGAGCCGTGAACTTTGGTGCCGCTGGCAGTATTATGGCCCGTGAGCTATTGCACATCTTTGACCGGCTCTGTGAGTAGCAGCAGGCCACTGGCAGGTGGGGCCATCGGGAAGGCGGATGAGGTCCCCAAAGTCGACCCAGAGCAGGAGGCAGGGAGGCAGGGAGGCTGTGCCAGGGCTCCAGGTGGGCGTGTCCTGCAGCTTTCGCAGCTCCCCAGGAGCCAGTGCAGTTTGCAGAAGACCCACGTCTTCACCCCGGCATCACGCCTCACCGTTTCCCCTGCTTGCCCCCATTTTCAACAGTACTCCCTGGGGGCTGCCCGGCCTGTGACACCCGTGCCCTGCAGAAAGCGCTGCTGTGCCTGGAACGCCTCTACACTGCCTTACCGTCACCCAAGGGAACCTCCTTCGATGTCTCCCGCACGCTCCTGGAGGATGCTGCAGACACCGGGGCACTGGCCGTTGCGCTGGAGGTAACACATCCCAAGGGCTGGGATCTAGTTTTACCAGCAGAATAGGCAGCCTGTCACCAGCGTTTCCTTCCACCATCCCTCATGCAAACATGGCAAAGCTTTCTGCCCTTCACATCCTTACTGAACAGCTGGCAACTTGAGGACTCCCCCCATCCCTCTCCACAAGCCCTCTTTTCCTGGATATCCATCGATCTTACAGCAAGGATGTCTTCTCTTGGCTCAGATCAGGCTCAGGGCTGAACTTGGGAAGAAGGACCAGAGCTGGTTTTGGATATTGTATATAGGGCATCAGACTTCCAGTTGGGTACGGGTCTGGAACCTAAAGGCAATTCTCCATCCCACTCTCATATCCAGGCATACAAAAAGAGGCTAGTACTGTTCCGTGGGGAAACAATCCTGCCCAGCCTAGACCTCAGCCCCCGGCAGCTCTTCTTCCAAAGCTATGCCCAGGTAAGCCGCCGACATCTCCCACTAGGGCTTAATCCACGTCAGATAAATACCCTCCCGTTAATGCTCAGAGAATCTCTCCTGCCTGAAACATCTCCTGGCAATGTCCCCAACCCTCTGCTGCACAAATCCACACTGTCACCCTTTCACACAAGTGCCCTGGGGACCATCCTTCATCCTACTATAAATTCTTCTACTGAGTCTAGCACTCCCTTCAAAAAAAAAAAACTTCATTCCTAAATTCCTCCTTGAGATGAGACCAACTTTTGTCTTCTCTCATTTCTTCTAGAAATACAGACCCCTTCCAAAAAAGCCTTAACAGACTATCCACTGATTATATTCCTCCTAGGAGACCCCACCCCTAGGTGGGGTCCCTACCTGACATATCCCCCCGCCCAGTGCCATGTATTCCTTCAAAAGACACTGTCCCCAGTTCCTCGGGGCACTTGAAGACCCCCACAGAGTTCTCACAACAGACCTGCCTCTAGGGCACTTTTAGATGTTGTGATGACACAGTTCTGACCTCACCAGATACCCGCTGCCAGATTAAATGACTTACAAATGGCAAATATCTTCTTTCTCCATGAGGCCCTTGGAGCACCGCTGTCCCTGCTTTTGTCTTTGTCTGCTGTCCCTGGTCACCAGGTCTGCTGTGTCCTGATGATCTCCTCACCCTCTCTGGACCTCTTTTTCTCCCCAGGTGATGTGTAGGGACCCCAGTACCCAGGATCCTCAGGACATTCACAGCCCTCCTACCCTTCGCGTCCACGGGCCCCTAAGCGACAGTCCAGCCTTCGCCAGACACTTCCGCTGCCCCCAGGGGACCCTCCTGAGCCCCTCCCACCGCTGCCAACTCTGGTAACCTGGCCGGCTCCCAGAGAGATCTCAGTACAGGTGTATCGGCATCTCTGCGCCCCATCCCTGGAACCAGGGCCAACACCTCCTCTGCCCTTCCATGCCAAAAATAAAAGCTGGCCCTTGGCTTTTGCCTGTCTCTTAAGAACATTTTCCTGCTGGGGCTGGAAAGTCAGAAAAAGTGAGAAGGCCAAGCAGAGTTCCATGGACGTGAGCTAAAGAAGCTAAAGTTCGGTGGGCCAAAGGCTGCGTGACTCAGCAGACTGGTTAGAAACAGAATGAAACCACCCCCAGTTGTTTACAGGAGTTGATTGATATCACTTTTATTGTTGCTGCCTCCTCTCCCCGGTCTGTTGAATAGAGCCGGGAGAGGCTAGGGGAGAGAAGGGCAGGGGTCTGGTGTCTTGGCTCTTGGAGATGGCACTCAGAGCGTGGGGAGGCAGGTGGGCAGTGGCCGTGGGCGGCCCACAGGCCAGCAAGGTGTCTCTCTGATGCTGTGACCCCAGGGAGAGGGCCGCTGGCAGGAGCCAGAAAGCCACGTGTTCGTCTCCCTTGGGAGAAGCACCCTGGAGCCCCGGGGAGAGAGGGTCAGTAAGCTATCATAAAGCGGAGGTAGATGTCCAGGTCCTCATCCAGAAACCAAGCCACCACCTCCGCCTCAATGTCCCTCATAAAAAAACCATGATGCTGGCCAGGTTAAAGCAGAAGGCGAAGTCAAACAGGTGATCATGGATCGCCGCCACCTCCGAGGTCTTGTCATCCTCCTGCTGGGCCATGTCCACCACATGCCACATCTCGCCCACCGAGGAGGCCATGAAGCGCTCTTCGAACTGTTCTCGATCTTGGTCTGGAATGGGGCAAGGGGATGGCACGAAAGGAGGGGTTCTGACTGCCCTCCCCCTGGCCCTGCACTGCCCTGGAGCCGAGAAGGAATTGGGGAATGTGGGTACCCATCGGCCCACACCCTTGCCCTTGACCACAGAGGTGATGCTCCTGGCAGGGGGTGGGGGGAGGTTCAGTCTCTTCTGGTCCGTGTGCAACCCTAGTCCCCACTCAAGGACTCACACATCCCACTTCCAATGCAAACTGCCTCCTCCAAAGTGCCACCTCATGTGGGGAGTGAGGGGCCGTCTCAGAGAAGGATGAACTTCAAAGACCCTCTTTCCGTCTCCACAGGGTCCCATGCACATCAGCTGGCCCCAGCTTGCCCTGAACAGGGCTCTGGCCAGGAGCCGTGGCTCTAGACCCTTTGCAGGACACTTGCACTGCAGCAGTACAACCGGGCCCGGGGCGACCGCCCATAACCCAAATCTAGCTCAGCTTCCCCTCCGGCCTGACCGGTGATCTGGCTCCACAGAGGCCTGATCTCCATCTCCAGGCGTCCTCCTCCTTCTTCCCCTACCTGTAGAGGGTGTCTTCTCTTTCTGACTCCTCTCATCTAGGCCTGGGCTCCCTCTCTGGGTCTTCACCCCCTTGACTCGCAGCAGCAGCAGGAGGGCGCCCAGGAATGCTGCCCTGCAGAGCTGGGAGCCCGAGGAACTCATGGGCCTGCCCAGCCCCTGCCGTCGGTCTTCCCGCGTCCCAGTGCCCAGCTGGTCACCCCCCTGCTCCCTCCCCTGTCCGTTGTCCCGGCCCTTTCCCCTTCCCAGCACCGTTTCCTCCCTTCCCTTCCAGCGGACCTCTGATGTCATGAGCTCTGTGACATCACAGCCGTGGCCTCGATGCTCATCCCAGCTCCCTGGAGAGTTCCATTGGCAGGCAGGAGCATGGAGAATAGTCCGCAGGGGACAATAGAGGCTCCGGGGAGGACCGCAGTGGACCTCAGCAGTGGAGGGCCACGGCAGTCACCTAAGAGTCCGTTCAGTCCTTTCAATGCCATTATGTCGTGAGATCCATGTGGCAACCAGGACTGAGGCCATTATATAGATGAAGAAACCGAGGTGCACAAGAGAAATGACTTGCCCACTGAAGGTCACACGGATAATAAGGTGCAGAGCAGGGCTCTTGCCGATTCTTTAGATTCTAAAGATCACACCTTCCCACCCCACTCTTCTGTGCGGCCTTTCTCAAAGGAAAGCGACTTGCATAAACCGAGGCCCAGATCCATGTCAAAATGAGTCTCTTCAAGTCCTGGGCTGTGCGTGAAACTCAGGTCCATCCAAAATGAGGGCAGGGGAGGACCTAATTGGAGGAGGAGGTAGGTACCTGCTTTGGGTGTGAGAGCAGAGTGCTCCGGACCCAAGTGGAACCACGCTCTCATTCCTTGTCCTCCCCTGGACTATCCTCAGTCCTAGCTTTGCCCTCTGGTACTGACAGGCTGAATGCGTCCTGCCTCATTTCACACCCTCCTGTACTCAGACAAAGCTCTTAGAGACTCGGTGTCTAAACTCAGTCTCTAAAGGGCGGGAGGAAGAGAGTCTTCATAGAAAAACCAGCATGGCAGAGGCCAGGATCCCAAGTAACCGATCTTAAGAAACCTGCCTTCATGTCCCAGGGCCTGCCCTGCCCATAACCCTGGTGAGCACAGACCTGTTGGCAGTAATTGGTTGGGGCTAACTGACATCTGCTTCCTGGAGCAGAGGGCTGGGGAGATGGGATGAAGGCCAACTCTGGAAAAACCAGAGCCAGACCCAGGCCATGAGGGACAGCCAGGTGCCAGGACTGTGAGCTCACATCACTCCCGGCATCCACACATGCACGCCTGAATGAACCATCAAATGCAGGGGTGAGACGTGTCCAGAATGCGTGCTCTTCGTGAAAGGGGGCAGATGGCAGGGCCAGCAGAGCCTCCTTCCCAAGGATGCCGCCCGCGCCAGCCGATGGGCTTACTGGGAGACTCTCTCCTGGACGGCCGACACAGCCTCCTATATACTTCCATGATCCAAGCCCCGTGACAGGTGAGTGGGGAGCAGTCCAAGAGTCACCTGACGACGGGAAAGGCAAGCTTCAGTAAGCGGGTGACCCTGTTCACCCCGCCCTTGCACTCCTTGACCTGCAGGTCCAGGAAATGCTGCTTGCAGGGAAAGAAATCACTAACCTCCTCCTGGCTATTTGGGGGAGGAGCTTCTGGGTTTCTGGCTAACTGAGAAGCCATCTCCAACTCTGTGAGTTTGGACGGGGCGGGTGGTTGGGGTTGGGCCTGTCTTAGGGGAGCAACTGGAGATGAAAGGACCAACTGGCTGGCACAGACCACCACAGCTCTAATTTCCTCTCCAGACACCTGCCTGACGCCTTGTGCCTAGGAGATAAATCTTCATAGGAAACCAGGAATCCCTTCATGCGTAGTTTTTTTTTTTCTTAGTACAAAAGTATATTTAAAATTTATGAAAAAAAGGCAAATAATTCCACCATCCTATGACAATTCCTCTTCATATTTTTAAAGATAGTATTCAGATTCTTTCCCTACAGGGCTGTGGGCAGGTAGGGTGGGAGTGTATGACCTAAATATTGAAGTCCAGGTTTACATGTTGTCTTCCTTTGTGGGCTCCCCTGGTGACTCAGACGGTAAAGAATCCACCTGAAATGCGGGACACCTGGGTCCGATTCCTGGGTTGGGAAGATCCTTTGAAGGAGGGAATGGTTACCCACTCCTGTATGTCTAGCCTGGAGAATTCCATGGACAGAGGAGCTTGGCGAACTACAGTCCATAGGGATGCAAAGAGTCAGACACAGCTGAGCGACTCACACTTCGCTCCTTGTCATGTCAGAATAAGAGGTCTGGTGCCTTTGATGTCAACGGGCTCTGAGATAAAACAGTGAGGTTTTATCAGGGGCCCTGGACCAGCTCTTATCTACTCTCGAGAGACCCTGGGGCATCACCATCATGCAGGGAAGCATCTGCCTGCGGGAGGGAGGTTGTAGGACTCTTGGCTTGCAGAAAGCTCCCAGAGGATGAAGACTGATGAGAGAAGGGAGGAGAGGGTGGCCTTGCAGGACCTGACAAAGGGGATGGAGGACTGGGGAGAGTAGCCAGAGGACAGAGGAGGAGAGAGCTCCCTAAAGATAAGGAAGTGAAGTGAAAGCCACTCAGTTATGTCCGACTCTTTGCGACCCCCTGGACTATCCAGTTCATGGCATTCTCCAGGCCAGAATACTGGAGTGGGTAGTCTTTCCCTTCTCCAGGGGATCTTCCCAACCCAGGGATTGAACCCAGGTCTCCCTCATTGCAGGCACATTCTTTACCAGCTGAGCCACAAAGGAAGCCCAAAGATCAGGAAGTCATCTCTAAATCTCCAGCCTACCAGGTGGGATGAGGGGACAGTTTGTTCTCCTCCAGGAGGCTTGTTCCTGTCCTCCCCACCCCTCCTGAAGAGAACACTGCAGACAAAGGCGTGTGCAAGTGGGAAGGGAAGATCCAGAGGCGGAGGGCCCCCTTCCCTCCTCCAGGACCCGAGGACTGTGCCCTTGGTGGCCAGCCTGCGCACCTGCTCTGTGCGGCTCTGACCGGGCCCTCCCGCCCCCACTCCCTCCAGGACTAGCATTATGGGCTGAGTATTACTGGGCAGGCGCTCCTTTCCTCTGCAGCCCTGCTTATCAGCATATCTACACCCCCACCTCACCCCTATCATTCCCTCCATCTCCTTAGACTGGAAGTCTCAAGGCTTCGGAGATCATTACAGCCACACACTGCCCCACCCCCTAGCAAAGCAGAAAAATGTCCTGCAAGGTGACCCCTCCCCCTTCCCAGCCGGCATCTGCCCCCTCCCTGGGGGAGGCCATGCTTCCTGCTGTCTCAGGCACCTCCTCTTTCTTTCCTTACTTATTTTCCTTTCAGTTCTCATACTTCTCAATAGGTGGTTTTGTCCATCTTTCAGCCTCTAGAGAAGCACTCTCACTTTCCTACAGCAAAGGAAGTGAGGGGTCCCTGCCCCAGAAGATCCCCAAGGCAGAGGGTCCCCAGCCTATCTCCACCCACACCTCTCATCTTTATAAGCAGAAGGTTCCCAAGAAGCAGTGTGGTCTGACGGGTGACTTGGACCTGAGGTTCCACCTGGCAAGCCAGCTCCAACTTTGCCTCCCACCGGCCGTGGGGAGTCACATGCATCTCTCTCTGCTCTGTCTTCTCACTTAGGAGCTAGAGAAGCTTCAGCCTGCACCCAGGGAACTTGGGGATCTCTTGAATGACTACAGTTCAGGAGGTATATCTGAATATATCTCTTTGGAAACAATCAGGAAGAAAAATGGAAACTGTTATATCATAAAATAATTTAACACTGTCTTATCTTTACTCGTGCTCCTCCTGTTGACTCACTCCTGGAGGGAGTCCTGTGATTTCCTCCACCGCCGCTCAGTCCCTGCTGCCTGGCCTCTGTGGATGTGCAGGGCTCGCTGGGGTCTCCTCTCCCTGGAAGGGAGGAGCTGGAACAGAAGAGGAGGCCCTGGGCTTCTCCAGGAGGAGGGGCAGCCAGGAGACCCGCTGGCTGCGGGGCTTGGGGTACTAGGCAGAGCAAGCAGTTCTGGGGGCTTTTGAGCCCTTCTGTGGAAGAAGAATCAACTGTCCTTGAGCTGTTATGATTATGCTTTACAGACTCTGCTGTGAGAGCATGTAAGTATCACCCCGATTTTACAGATGAGAAGACGGAGGCACAGAAAGCTCACCTAACTGACCTGCAAGGACCGAAAGCCAGGATTCAAACCCAGACCTGCCTGACTGCAGAGCTGGAGGGCTTTGCTTCTCTACTCTCCTGCATCCGAGGTAATTGCTCAGCTGGCTTGTAGGACCCACCTTTGGGCTCTATCCTGGCTCCCAGGTCAGATTCCTAGGCCCCACCCCTCCCCTGGCCCGGCCTCAGCCGCCCTAGCTCACTGATAGGAACAAGCTCCCTCCCCCCGCTGGCTCTGAGGCAGGCTCTGTGCCCCAGGGGCTTTCTCTACAAAGAGCTCCTCCCCTCCAGGTAAAGTCTCTCTCTCCTGGCAGGGCCCCCAGTCCCCCAGTCCACGTGCATACCCCGCAGAGCGCCACGCCAGATCCACTCGCGACCCATCCCTCCTGCTCGCCTCCGCTTCAGCTGCCGGCTGAGTCTTAGCCCTGCTCCCTTGAACCACCTCCTCCCCGTGACTGGCCACTGCCTGGAAGGAGAAGACATGGGAGCGCCTCCATCCAAGGCCAGGGGTCTCTCGATCCAACTCCAGAAACTGCTGACCTCCTGGCTGGTGGGACAGCAAGACTGGGATCAGCGTCTGGACGAGACGTACATGCTGCAGCAGAAGAAGTAGGCTGCCCCCCTCTCCCTAAGCCTCAAGCCCTCCGCCCACTTGGGTCGGTCTGCCCTGCCCACCAGAGCACCCCAGAGTTCAAGCCTGGTGCTGGGATGGACCCGTGCATCTGTTACAGAAGCCCAGCTCCTGTGTCAGCAGTGGAGGAGGGGTGTGGCATTGGGTCCCGGGAAGGCTGGGGCAGGGTGATGCTGGGGCTCTTGCCTAGTGAAGGTGGGGGCGCTGGGGACCCAAAGATACCGGACGGGAGAAGCCAGCATGTATGTCGGGTGTAGCTGGGGCAGGCGGGGGCAGGCGGGTGCAGGCTGGCAGGAAATGGGGTGCTAGGGAAGGGTTAAGATCCTGTGGATTTTAGGACACTCATTGGGTGAAGAAAGAGTGAGGAGTTACTGTTAATGAGAATGAAATTGACGACCTGGCAACAGGGGACAGCTCTGGTTTGTGCAACACCTGGAACTGACCAGCTGACCGTGGAAATCAGGCGACCCCGGGGAGTCCCAGTGGGGACTCCTGAAGCCCATCTGCATTTCCTGAGTCTCCTGTGTGCAGGCTGTGCTAGATCCGGAGCAGACAGTGAGGCTTGAGCCTGTCCCCGGGACAGCTCCAGTGGGACTGGTGACCCCGAGGGGCACAGCACTTCATGGTCAGCCCTGAGGTCCAGACCCCCAGAAGACTAATGGGGCAGGGACCCATCCTGATGGCAGGCTTCTCCCTCGGGGTGTTTGGGGGATTTGGCTCCCGTCAGAGAGCTGCCTTTAGCAGATCTGAGCGGGCAGCCAGGACTAGACTCACAGGCAGCGGCTTTTCCAGGCCAGAGGCCGGAGCACGGAGCTGCGTGCAGAGCCTCTGGACCCTGCAGTCCTGGCCCTGGTTGCCCTGACCTGGGCATGCTCACACGGAGGGTGTGGGTGAGATAGGCAATAGGCTGGTCCCCACTCCACTCGTTCTCTCTGGAGAGAAATTCGGTGAGGGATGGACCTGAGTTCTACCTTGAGATCAAAAGCTTCTTCAGACAAAAAGCTTGTTTCCCCTGGCTCAGGGAGACCATTGGAAGCGAGGAACTGGGGGCTAGGGGTCATCACGGGAACCACCCACCGTCAGTCTGTTTACCGGCCTTTCACCCCTCCCCTCCTGACCCTCAACCTGCCATCCATGTGTCCACCTTCAGCACATACTTGCCCAGCAGGAACCGGCTTCGGCATTATCTCTTGTCTGGCTCACCCAGGCCGGAGAGAGACAAAGATTAACCTGCAGAGGTACCACAGGAGGACTATCTCCGTGAGGCTCCTCCCGCCCACTCCAAGATGCGCACACTCAGAGAAGCTCACAGCCATGCTCTTACCTGGCCGCAGACAGCGCATTCAGACTCTTGAGTCAAAGGGTGACACTTAGGGAGGGATGGAGCCCTCGTAGTCCACCTCAGGACTCCTTCCCCGCAGCAGGAATGTGCATCTGGACAGCCCCCGGGGAGTCGGAACTCCAGCAGCTCACAAATCTCCGAGTTCTAATAGCTGGCCTGTCTCTCAGCCCCCTCCCGGTCTCTCCGGCTCCTGTCGGCTAAAGAGAGCCGGTTCAGCAGGCCTGGGAGCAGGGATGAAACCGGGCAGAAATTCCCTCTCCCCCACCCACTCCCGATCCCCAAGTTCCTGAGACATGTACTCAGCTAGATTGACTTGGCCAGGCCCACCAGGACCACCCATTCCCTGGGCCGGGCCCTCATCCCTCAGGCACTCTGCTCCTTAGTCAGCTGAGCCAGGAGTCCCCCCACCACCGGTGGGAAGAGGTAGCGATGCCACCCCACGGGGACCCTGAGCCAGACTCTTGCCCCTATCTGACCCCGAGCTAGAGTCCAGGAGACAATGCTGCAACATGTCACTGCGCATTCTGTGTGGCCACTGTCTGTCCAGGCGGACACGGTCTTTCTTCCTCTCTGCTCTGGGCCTTTCTGCCATTCTGTCTCTGCCTGACTCCCGTTCATCCTCTGCCAGGATTCGAGAGTCTCCTCTGCTTCGGGCAGCCAAGGACAACGACCTGTGTGTCCTGAAGAAACTTCTGCTGGACCGAAACTGTGACTTCCGGCAACGAGGTGGGATCAGAGTTTGATGTGATGGAGATCGGGCAGAAGCCCCGGCACTTGGAGGGTTTCTGCTGAGGGGCGGTGGAGTGTGTCTCTGGGAAATCTTGATGCCCCTGTCTCCTCCACTCCAGGGGCCGTCGGGGAGACGGCACTGCACGTGGCCGCCCTCTATGACAACCTGGAGGCCGCCATGGTGCTGATAGAGGCTGTCCCCGAGCTGGTCAAGGAGCCTGCCATCTGTGAGCCATTTGTAGGTGAGGCACCTCCACGGTTTTTCAAGGTGGACGTAAGTAGGGGAGAGTCTGAAGTCACCTCTTACAATGAGCCTCTGAGGTCGGGGAAGAAGTGATGGGTGCTCAGGAGTGTGGGAGGAAGGCAGAGGTCCTGGTCTTGGCTTTGAGTGTCTGGGACCTGCTTTAGCCATTTGTTATTTCCCTTCAACTCCTTTCATGTTCTGTGAAGAACAGAACTCTATCTTTCAGAGCTGCACTAGAGTGATTACCCTTATATGCCATCCCCAGTAGTCAGGAGGGGGGGACCACTAAGTGAACCCGCCTGAGGGACATCTGGGGCTCAGTCTCACACCGTTCTGCTGAGTCAAGGATGGAAATCCATGCAACGATGTCAGGGATCTCCTGGAAGCCAGGGGGCATGCTGTGTCTCCGAGAGAGCTGGGAACAGTCCTGACGGAGGGCTCCCTTGTCCAGGTCAGACGGCGCTGCACATAGCGGTCATGAACCGGAACGTGAACCTGGTGAAAGCCCTGCTCGCCCACGGGGCCAGCGTCTCTGCGAGGGCTGTAGGCTCCGCCTTCCGCCTCAGTCCTCACAATCTCATCTACTTTGGTGAGAGCCAGGACAGGGGCTGGGAGGACGAGGAGGGGGGCACCAGTCAAGGGAGGGTGGGCTGAGAAGCCTCCGTGCCTGGGGAAGCTGGGAGGGGTCCGCCCTCAGGGCTGAAGGCCTGAGCCAAGCCCCCACCCCCACCCCGGGGCCCCCTCCAGCATCCTCTGGTCCTGCTGACGAGGGTCCCCGGAGACAGGGGAGGCAGAGGCGGTCGCTCAGAGACACTGCGCATCCCCGCCTGCATCTCACGCCCGCCCGGGCCTCTGCATCCCCAGGGGAGCACCCTCTGTCCTTTGCCGCCTGCATGGGCAGCGAGGAGATCGTGAGGCTGCTCATTGAGCATGGCGCTGACATCCGGGCCCAGGACTCCCTGGGTAAGAGCTGGGCTGGAGGGGGCGCTGGGAGGCTGGGGGTGGCAGGGGAGGGGCTGGGACTCCCCTCAGCCCCCCCCCCCGGGGGGTGGTCCTGGGGAACAGCAGGGACTCTGGTCCCAGGGGTCACGTGACACCCCGTGTCCTCTCCCAGGAAACACAGTGTTGCACATCCTCATCCTCCAGCCCAACAAAACCTTTGCCTGCCAGATGTACAACCTGCTGCTGTCCTACGACAGGCGAGGGGACCACCTGCAGTCCCTGGACCTCATGCTCAATCACCAGGGCCTCACCCCCTTCAAGCTGGCCGGAGTGGAGGGCAACACTGTGGTGAGGGGCCCTCCCCCAACCCCACGGGGATCCTTCTCCTGACCCTTCTTCCCAAACTCCCCAAAAGGGTGGTGGTGCCTTACCTCCATCTCCATCACTAAAATCCTCAGCCTCAGAAATTTCTGACTCTGGGGGATTACAGAATCTTACCTGAGAATATCTGCTATGGTAACCCAAAGTTCCACTCCCCTCGCCTATTCTCTCCTTTCAGATCTTTATAGGATTTGTGGGAAGGAAAGACAGCCCCAAATTAAAAGGTTCAGGTCAACAGAGGCTTGTCAGTTCCCAGCTGTCCATCAGATCCAAGGAGTAAGTAACCATGTTGTTGCCCTTGACCTGCTCCTTACATGCTGACCCCCGTCTCACCCGTGTCCACCCAGATGTTCCAACACCTGATGCAGAAGCGGAAGTACATCCAGTGGACATGTGGGCCGCTGACCTCTACTCTCTACGACCTCACGGAGATCGACTCCTGGGGAGAAGATGCGTCCTTTCTAGAGCTTGTGGTATCCTCCAAGAAACGGGAGGTATGGACACCATGGAGGATTAGGGGCTTTCAGGAGTCTGTGCAGAACCTGTCTGTTTGCCAAGATCCTCAGCTTCAGAGGCTTCCCAGTAATAGATGGGGGTGAGGATAGACGCCTGGGACTTTGGGAGAACTTGCCGATCAATACCGCTTCCCTAACTCCGCTCTCTGCTTAGCTCTGGTCCCTTCTGCTTACCTTTCTCATACTAACACGGCATATGAGGAGTTCTCCAGATAGATGTTACTTCCTATCACTTATTCATTCAGCATATTGAGCTTCTTGCTGGGTCCCAGACACTGTACCAGGAACTGAGAGTACAGAAATAAATTAAAAAGCAGTTCCTTTCAGACAGCTTTGTCAATTTCCCAAGCCTGTTCTCAGTAACTATAATAGCCTGCAAGATAAAAGATCACTGGGGTCTGTACTATGAATGGTACATAATGGTGCAATGGTACATGATGGTGCACCAGAATGGAGGTTGGCTTATGTTGGCTTGGATGGACCAGAAAAGATGTTACAGGAGATGTGCTTGAGCTGGGGCTTCTAGGCAGAATTGGGAATCACAAGGCAGATAAGGAAAAAGAGAGCTTTCCAGAGAGGGAAAAACGCATGGGTCATTCAGACAGTATTGGATTGGGTGATATGAGGGAAAGGAAACTTTGTTGAAGATTTATAAAAAGAAGAAAATACTGATGCTTTCTGGAACCTCCAAGATGGTGGCAAAATACAGTTTTTACTGTTTATCTGCCACCCGACAATTTCCTAAGAACCCTCTAGAGCCACAAAACTCAGATGATAGCTGGTACTAACGAACAGAGGATCTGGTTTATCAGAGGATCTGATGAACAAAGTGGCTGGCTGGTATGAACTTCTTCAGAGCAGGATTTCTTAGGGATTGGAAGCCCAGCCTTTACCTTCAGTTCTATCGGGCAACCAAGATTTGTTCACTGTGATGAAAATAGAGGCTCTCTGACTAGAGCTTCTTCAACTTTCTGCCTTGTTCTGCCCAGCAGGTCTAGAAACTGCCCTCCTGTCTCTCTCCTATTCTCTAGGCTCAGTGGGAAGAGGTACTTTTTTCTACTAGTGGGTAATCCCTCCAGCTAAGCTCTGACTTTGCCTTTTCCTACTTTCTTAGATGCATCATGCCACCCATCATCCTCTTTCGGGAGCATATTTAATGTCTCATTGGCTACTTAGATCTGAGCATTAACCCACCCAGCTTAGATTATGGCCACACCCCACTCTCCGAGTCCTCAGTTGATCCTCTCATGTCCATAATAGTTATAAGGCAAATATGACTACCTGCTTGCTTGAACCTTCCAATTGTTCTCCATTGCATTCAGAAAACAAAGTGCAACTCCTTAGCTAGGCATTCATGAGGTACCATGCTCTGGCCCTCAGCCGCTTCATACAGGATAATGCCTGCACCCTCCAAAAGATTTTGCCATATCCCCCTCATGTGCTAATATCTTCTCACCCCTTCCTGCCTTGGCAACTGCTGCTACTTTATAAAAGACCTTGTCTAACTCTCCATTCACTCAATTCTCTCAGCCATCTATTTTGCATCCTTCAGAGCCTCCGAGGAGCTCAGAGATCCTGGTATTTACTTCCGCCATGGTTTATCTGCAGCACTAGCATGAGGCACTGCATACAGTAGAAACTGACTAGTCGTCTGTAGAAGAAATGAATGAAAAGATGAACTGAATGAATTACACTTGTGAGGATCATGACGCTGCCTGTCTGGGACACTGTGGGGAACCTGGTGCTGCAACTCACTATGTTGGTCATGCCCTGCTGCCCTCTTCTTCTATGGCAGGCTCGTCAGATCCTGGAGCAGACCCCAGTGAAGCAGCTGGTGAACTTCAAGTGGAGGAAGTACGGGCGGCCTTACTTCTGCATCCTGGGAGCCTTGTATGTGCTCTATATGATCTGCTTCACCATGTGCTGCATCCACCGCCCTCTCAAGGCCCGTAGTGGCAACCGCACAGATTCCCGAGACGTCACCATATTCCAGCAGAAGCTGCTCCAGGTGACTCTTAGAGGGGATGAGAGGGGCTGATAGCACGTGGTGATGGCACTGGAAACCAGAGCCACGCTGCCCAGGAGATATGCCACTCCCTTGACTCTGGAAGGGTCAGGCTCCTGATCACCTGGACAGAAATTAGGCGAGAGTTAAGAGAACCAAAGCTGGGGCTCAGTGAATACAAGTGGACTTGTCCAGGGAGTGATGGCTTTCTTGTGAACTTTGAAAGAATGCTCAGTTTACCTGTGCCTTTGTAAAATCCCTTGTTACTCACAAAGGTCTGTAGACCAGACCTTTGTAAATATGACCTTCAACAGAAGCCTTGTTGTTCTAAAGGGAGGAAGAGTGTGCTCCGGGTCCATTTTCTGAGTCTGCCAGTGGTCTGTTAGGGTCACACAGACATTCTTCTGACTTGCATTCGCTTCTGAACACAGTCAACATGAGTGCATTGAAAGTGCTGTATCAGCTGTCTGACCACCTGTCAAAGGTGCTGCAGAGGATGCCTGGATTGGGTATCAGTTGGAAGGAAATAGTCTCTGGGGTCCTTTTACTCTGGTGAGCTTGTCATTCTGTGAGTCACCTTCAGAGACCTGGGGTGAGGATGACTGAGCGGAGGTGTGGAGTCAGTGTCCGGGTCTGCTGTTGAAAGGAGCAGACTTCTTGTTGTGACAGAATGAGCAGGCTCTCACAAGTGCTTCTAGGCATGTACATTCAACCCTGGGCTCATTTAATAGGTAACCGAAATCCTTGTCCTAGTGACCTGAAAATACCTAAAAGGGAGTGCAGGCATGTGGGCAGAAAGCAAAAGACAGAAGAGGAACAATTTTGCCAGGCAAGTAAGAGGTCAATGGCTAGAGATGTATGCTCAATGCCGAATGGGTCAGCTAGAGGTATAGCTCAACCTGGACTTGGAGAGGGGCAGCTTGGAGGAGTTAAGGAACAAATAACCTGAGTCGTGTTAGCTCAGAGGCAGTGGATACTCAAAGAAAGGACAGGGCAAAGAGCCTTACTAAATGCTGAAGTAGGTCAAGTCACTCCAAGCTTCTAGAATTGCCTCTTGGTGTATCTACAGTGTTTGCTGCCTGCAGAATACAAGGCTGAGTGTGGTGGGGCTGCCTTGTTCGAGGTGGGCATAGGTGCATTCGGGGGAAGCTGGGTTCCCTGTGTCTCAAATGGGACATGAAGGTTGTCCCTTGTGTGGAGACCATACCCCAGGAAATAAGGACGTGGAAGGGATGGCCAACTGAGATTGGCCAGCGAAAACAATGAAGGAAATGTATAAACATGGGGTTGGCTTGACATTTCCAGTGTTCCTGACTCTGATTCCTCAGATGCATTCTTTCCCAGCCTTCCTTTGTTTCAGGCTGACTGGGGGGATTTTCTGGATCTAGAATGTAGATAGCCTTCTAGCCAAAGAGTTGGGTGATGCTGAGCAACTGATTACCACCAAGACTCCTTCTTCTTTCTTACCTTCTTCTTAGCACCATGTCTCTTTCTCTCTGTGGGAGGACTAATTATGTCCCTGTGAACATAATGTTCCTTTGACCCAAATTGTCCAGATAGTCTAAATTATTAGCAGCTACTTCCCCTTGCCTCAGGACTAGATGAAGCATAATTATAGCTAAGTGCTCTAACTTCCTTTGCATTTTCTCTTTTTCATCTCTTTTCCCCCTTCAGCATCCCCCTTCAGCATTTTCACCCTTTTGCTCACTTTGATAAAATCTACTTTAGCCAAAATAGAAGACTCATGACTTTCAAATATTTTCTTGGTTGGGGTAGGTGGGGCTTAAGAAAGCAGCTTTGAGCAGCTTGAATAGGGAGGAGTATCAGTGCAGGTCTGTGTTTTTTTTGGCATGAGCCCTTGGGCCTTGGTCCTGAGTTGATGGGGCCCATGTGTTTCTCTTAGTAGGAAGTCAATTGGGATTAGATCAGGGGCTCCCAAACTTATCACCATGACTTGAAAGATTCTGCTTTCATGATGTACCACATTTGTTGAATAGTATGAAATTCTTTTCTTCTACATTTCTATTACTTGAGAGTCTTAGAAATATGAAAATATACCAACATAGGGTATTAACTTGATTAATGCAGTTGTTTCCATATTAATTAGCCCACAGAGCTTTTTATTAGATAAAGGAGTACTTTTATATCAAATTCTATGAATAAATCTGGACTCACAGAGCTCTCAGTCACTGTAGGATTTTCTTTGTGGGTCTCATGGGATCTAGAAAAGTCACTGGACTCCACGACAGTAGCCCAGAGCACCATCTCAAAACACTGGAAAGGAAACAAATACTCCTTTATTTATATAAGATGGCATAAACTAGGCAAAAGCAAGTCATAGGAAAGGGTGGAGTTTTGGAGCTATTTTAAGAAATATCTTCACTCTAGGATGCTTCATTGCTCAGCCATAAAAGTTATGCTATTCCTGGACTTCCCAAGAACTCTCTTAATCAATAAGATTTAATTTCCTGTCTTCATTCAATGTTTACTTGGTTTAGGCAGAACAAAGTGCATTATAATCCTAGTTCTCCTAGACTGCCAAGTGAGCAGAAAGTTCGAAGTCTGGGATTAGGTGGCTTAGATTTAAGTCCTAACTCTAAAACCAAATAGCTGTTTGACTTGAACAGATCCTATCTCTTGCTAGATCAGTAGTTTTTTAACCAAGACTACTTATTAGGGCTTCCTTAGTGGCTCGGTGCTAAAGAAACTGTCTGCCAATGTGGGACATGCAGGTTTGATCCCTGGGTTGGGATGATCCCCTGGAGAAGGAACTGGCAACCCACTCCAGTATTCTTGCCTAAGAAATCCCATGGACAGAAGAGCCTGGTGGGCTACAGTCCATGGGGTTGCAAAGAGTCGGACACAGCTTAGTGACTAAACAACAACACCAACACATTAGACACATGGAAATCTCGTTTTAAAAAAAAAAGTTACAGATCCCTAAGCTGCCCCATACCTGAGGCATCAGAATGTCTGAAATGGTGGCCCCTGGCAATAGTATTTTAAGAAACTCCTTGATTGATTCTCATACACAGTTTGAACTTAGATCTTCTAAGCTTTCTAAGGTGAAACTGATCACTCTGATTGTTTAGACCCCTGATTTGCTGTTCAGGAAGAGGGCATTGATCTCCCATCATCAGATTTCCTTTCTGTGTTTTGATGATTTTCCTTGATCTCTCCAATGCCGTTTGCTTTGCTCCAAATCACTTTGTTAATTCATTCATTAAACAAACCACTACTGAGAGCCTAAGGGTGCCCCAAGTATTATTGTAGGTATTGGAAACTCAACCTGGTCTGAACAAAACACTTCACCTCTGCCTTTTGGTGTTTGCAGACTGATTGGCATTAATCAAATGAATAGAAATTTCATTGCAAACTGTGATTGTTACAATTCACATGAGTTTTTCTTATGATAAGAAGACAGGATACTGAGAGATTCCTTGGAGGAGAAAATGGCAACCCACTGTAGTATTCTTGCCTGGAAATTTCCATGGACGGAGGAGCCTGGCAGGCTACAGTCCATGGAGTCACAAAGAGTCAGACACAACTGAGCATGCATGCATGGATGAATTCAGGGTGGAAAGTGAGTTCTAGGGAGAGACAATACATATACAAAGGCTCTGAGGCAGGAAGAGCCTTGTGAATGTCTAGGAACTGAAAGAAGGCTGGCTAGGATAGAGGGAGCTGGGGCAGGAGCCTCCAGATTAGATTGTCCCGGCAGGTCTTTCCCAAATCATGTAGGACCTTACTGGCCATCCCAAGGATTTTACTCTTTATCCTAAAGCTAATGGGAGGCTCAGGATTTTAAACAGGGGAGACACTTGATAATACTTTTGTTTCAGAACAATGTCTCTGTTTGTAGGCTGGAGAACAGGTTTGAGGGGGCCAGGGAAGATGTGGGGGACCAGCTAAGAGGCTATTACAGTTCAGTGAAGAAAGAGAATAGTGGTGGATTGGCCTCAAGATGTGATGGGGAGACTGAGAGAAAGGGTTGGCATCAGGACACTTATTGAAGGCAGAGTCATCACTACTATACAATGGATGGGATGTAGGTAGTCAGGGAGAGGATGTGGCAGGAGTGACTTGTGGGTTCTTTTTATTTGAAATCATCCTCTACCTGTCAAGGTCAGTGAGACTGCTTTTCCTACACATCACAATTCCTCACAAACTCCGCTATTCAAAGTGCCACAGTTATTTGAAACCCAGCTGTATGCCAGCTCGACCCTGCTTTACTTGGGGTCCTACCCAACTCCCTTTGGAACAAGCACAGCAAATTAAAGAGAAGACAGAGGTGGGAGAAGCAGAGAGCCCAGGGGGTAAAAATAACATCTATTGGGTGCTGGGTTTGAGCACTTGCCATGCATTTGCCGGTGCTTCTGAGATCTTGTGAAAGGGCAGATTCGGAGAGGAAAGCTGATGTGGGCCCCGAGTTTCTGCATTTCTGACTCGCTGCTGGTGTTGTGATTCTGTGGACAGCATTTTGGATGCTAAAGTATGATACTGGGTGATCCTCATGGATGCCCTCATAAGTAAATGAGATTTTTATACCCATTTTAAAGATGGTGAATCTGAGGTTGTGAGAGGTTAAGTCCTTTGGTAAAGATGCTCAACTAGTAAGGGCAGTGCTGGTTGGGCTTCCTGTCTGGTTCACTTCAGAAGCTTCAACTTTAATGCAAAGTCAGGTCATTTCTCCCTCCAGAGAAATATGCTGGATTCCAGGCTTCTTCCTCAGAGGGACCCACTGCTTCAGGAACTCCTGTTTCCCAGCTTTGACAGGTAGCCAGTGCCGGCCACACTCACCTGTACCTGGGCACACCTGATATTTCCCCGGCAAGATAAGAGGTGCTGGATTGCAGGAGTGGGGAGTCGATCAGACATGGAATTGCCTCCGACCTGTAGCCTCTGAGCTCCTGCCTACGCTCTAGGGTTGATCATCAGTTCAGTTCAGGTCAGTTCAGTCGCTCAGTCGTGTCCGACTCTTCGTGACCCCATGCACTGCAGCACGCCAAGCTTCCCTGTCCATCACCAGCTCCCAGAGTTTACTTAAACTCATTGAGTCAGTGATGCCATCCAACCATCTCATCCTCTGTTGTTCCCTTCTCCCGCCTTCAATCTTTCCCAGCATCAGGGTCTTTTCCAGTGAGTCAATTCTTCGCATCAGGGTGGCCAAAGTACTGGAGTTTCAGCTTCAGCATCAGTCCTTCCAATGAATATTCAGGGCTGATTTCCTTTAGGATGGACTGGTTGGATCTCCGTGCAGTCCAAGGGACTCTCAAGAGTCTTCTCCAGAACCACAGTTCTAAAGCATCAATTCTTCAGCTTGTTGATCAACATGGGCCCCAGTGTTTATGTGATTAACCTTTTGGTGGCTAGGGTAAGTCCTGCTTCTGTGGGAATGGATAAGGATGCCTCCATAGAGAGAAGACATCTGCTGGGTTAATTTTCCTGAGAGAACACAGAGATGAGGATATGAAATAAGCCCCTAAAGGTAAACTTATAAGGGAACCATGACATCTTCCTCCCTTTTTGGCCCAGTGCTTCTCACGTGGGGATCTGTAGTAGAAATATTTACATCTTAAAAAAAAAAAAAAAGATGCTTGGTTCCTGCACCAAATTAGAGTCTCCAGGGTTGACCCAGGCATATGTGTTGTGACAAAGCTTCCCAGCCAATTCTTGTATGTATGTATATATGTGTGCACATGTGTATATGTATATGTGTGTATATGTATATGTGTACATGTGAATGTGTGAATGTACGTATATATGTGTATGTGTGAATGTGTGTGTGTGTGTGTGTGTGTGTGTGCACATGTGTATGTATATATTCTGGCTGCACTGTGTCTTCATTGTGGCACCCGGGCCTTTCTAGTTTTGCAGTGAGCAGGTGCTGGAGCTTGCGGGCTTAGTAGTTGCAGCACGGGTGCTTGTTTGCAATTGCTTAGTTCCCCAACCAGGGATCGAACCTGGACCCCTTGCATTGGGAGTATGGAGTCTCATCCACTAGATCACAAGTACCACCCCTCCCCCCCCTCCGCATCTGATTCTGATGGGCAACCTGGTTAGGAATCCCCACACAGTTTAGAGGATGAGAGGAATGAAGGAATGAATGAACGATGACCAAGCAGGTCTCTTTGTGGGAGCTTCATCCCTCTGCAAGAATCTTGGGGAGAAGGAGAGGGTCTTGGATGGGGTGTGACAGCTGTTTCCAGTGCCATCCCCCTCCTGGTGGTTGCACTTGCTCCCACACTTCCCCACAGTGGTACCTGGGCCCTGCTAGGCCCACCCTTCTCTGGGCATTTCCTTCAAGACAATGAGCTCAACCAGCTGGTGAGCGGGACACTCTCTGTAAGCTGATTCTTAACAAAGTAAGGCCGGTCAGCCTCCAAGGGGCTCTGGCCATTGACAACTCCTGAAATCCTAAGCCATACAAAGAGGTTAAGAACTCTAGTCACTGTTGAAAGATGCTTATTTTTTAAAGGAGCTGGGGGGAGTATTTTCTCAGTGCATTATTAACTAAGGCTGCTTAGGTGACCTTGAGCTAGGAATCTGGAAATTCCAGGCGAGCCCAGTTCATCCTTTCTCCATCTACCTCCCTGCTCTTGCTTCCTGGTTCCCCTCTGCCTGCCTCCAGCTCTTAGATCATGCTCAGCAAGCTCCTGTCTGTTTTCCTGCTCCCTTCTCTCCTGCCTTCCTCATGAATGCAGTGTCTACTGTGTGTGCATTGTAGATAAAAAGAAGGAGTTAGAGGTCCCTGCTTTAAGGGAGCTCTAAGAATCCTGGTGCGACAGAAAGTGTCCAGATGACTGCAGTGTGCTGGGGAAGGGCTGTGGACAGAGACTGGCAGCGTGTTCCTGCAGGGAGACAGCTGATCTGGGCAGAGGGGCAGGGAAGGAGACCCAGGAGGAATGCTGTGACCTGGGTATTGAGGTTAACGGTGAACCAGAAAACTCTGGTGGAGGAAGGCATTCTGAGAATAGGGCACAGTTCATACGAAGACCTGTCTTACCAGTTGAGGACTCCGGTAATCAACATGGCTGGAGCTGACCCAGAGTATGGGGACCCAGGGCAGGAACTAGATCAGCAAAGCCATTGTGCTGAGTCTTATATTTTAAAAATAGAGGAAAAAGAAGAATAAAATATAAGATGTTTTTCCTCTTTTTTTGGCTTACCAGATAGCATGTGGGATCTTGACTCCCAGACAAGGGATTGAACCCATGCCCCCTGCGATGGAAGTGCAGAGTCTCAACCACTAGACTAAGGGAAGTTCCTTAGTTTTTATTCTTATCTCACAAAGCACAGTTCTAACTAAAAGAACACATGTGCAACCTCAGCAAGTGTTCTGGGCATCACGCTTGGTACTCTGAATATTTTTCATTCCTATTTCACAGTGAGCACTTCTAAGAATCCATGCCCATGATTTAAAAAACCCAATGGCAGGTATAATGAAGACCAACAGCACACTGGCCTGCCCACCTCACTCACACTTCTTGGCGGCAACTAGTTTTTACCTCTTTAGGCCCTTGGTCCCTGTTGTTACCTCTGTATCACTGAATAACACACTTTTATCTCTATAACTAAATTTAGACATTAGCTATTGAATTTCTACTATGATAAAGATTTAGAGAATACTCATCACTCCCATCTCCCCCCTCATTTTTATTCCAAAGACATGCTGGAACTAGGAAAGGTATTAAGCAGAGAAACCAGGTCGTGATATATGCATTTGAGAAGGTCAATGCAAAAACGAGGTAAGGAGTGGGTTGAAAGAGGGTCAGTGGGTTCAGGGTGCCATGGGTTTGCTTTAAGGCAGTGGTGCTATGGATTGAGAGCCAGCAGAGTATTTGAGAGAATTTGGGAGGCTAAATGAACAGGACTTTAGCAAAGTGAATTTACACTTAATTCACCTTGCTAAACATACCCTTTGTCCCCCAACTTTTTCATAAGAACCACAAATCTAGAGAGCTGCGGATGGATCTTTCCATGTAGACAAGAAATCTTGAATGCAATCTCTGAAGAATAAAATTCTAAAAAATTCAAAGAAAAACTTATTACCACTTTGAGCTTAGGGTTTAATTCTAGAAGTGCAAGAGTGGTTGATGAAAAGGGGATTCTGATTGTCAGTTTAACAGACCTCAGAAAATCATTCATTATAATTCAGTGCCCCTGTCCATTTTTAAAACACTAAAACCTTTCTCCACTTTGTAAAAGAGTATCTCTTCCAAACAAGAGCCAACATTACACATGAGTGTGAAATATGAGAATTCCTCTCGCAATCAAAGAAAAGGAAAATGTTTTAAAAGATCATTACTATCATTATTTTTCAGCTTTACTGAGATATAATTGACAATTGATATTGTAAGGTATTTAAAGTATTCATTGCAGAGATTTGATGTACATATACATTGTGAAAGGATTCCTATCATCTATTAACATTCATCACCTCACATATTTATTTATTTTGGTGAGAATAATTAAGTTCTGCTCTCCTAGCAAATTTCAGTTGTATAATGCAGTGTAATTAACTATAGTCACCTTGTTTTACCATCAGACCTTATTCCCCTTATAGCTGAAATTTTGTATCGTGTTACCAGTCTCTCCTTATTTTGTCTGTGCCCCCAGCCCTTGGCAACCATTTTTTTACTCTCTTTTTCTAGGAGTTTGCCTTTTTTTTATTCCACATGTAAGTGATACCATGCAGAATTTGTCTTAATCTGATGAGCTTATTTCGCTAAGCTTAATGCCGTCAAGTCATTCATACTGTTGCGAATGACAAGATTTCCTCTTTCCTCAGGTGAACAATATTCTGGTGTATGTGTTTACACACACATATATATGTGTGTACCTGTGTGTATACATATGTATGTGTGTGTACGCATGGGTGCTAAGTCACTTCAGTCCTGTTGGACTCTGCGATGCTATGGACTGTAGACTGCCAGGCTCCTCTGTCCATGGGATTCTCCAGGCAGGAATACTGGAGCGGATTGCCATTTCCTACTCCAGGGGATCTTCCCAAACCAAGGATCAAACCCACATCTCTCACGTCTCCTGCATTGGCAGGCAGGTTCTTTATCACTCGCACCATCTGGGAAGCCTCTGTGTGTGTGTGTGTGTGTGTGTGTGATATGTATATCACATCTTTGTCCATTATTGATTGATGGACACTTAGGTTCCTAGAGCTTTGCTACTGTGACTAATGCTGTAATTTACACAGGAGTGCAGATAGCTCTTCCAGTTTCTGTTTTCGTTTTCTTTGTTTATTTTTTTTTATTTATTTTTAATTGGAGGATAATTGCTTTATGATGCAGTTCCTTTGGATATATACCTAGAAGCTGGATCATGTAGTAATTCCATTTTAACTTTTTTAGGGGCCTCTCTTCTGTTTTATACAGTGGCTACACAAATTTACATAGTGTACAATAGTGTGCAAGGATTCCTTCTACTCTGCATCCTTGTCAAAAATTTTAATTTTTTGTCTTTTTGATAATGGCTATCCTAGTCGGTCTGAGGTGATATTTCACTGTGGCTTTGATTTGCATTCCCCTGATGATTAGCGATGCTGAGTACCTTTTCTGTACCTTTGGCATACAAATGCCAGCCCTTTGTATGTCTTCTCTGGAAAAAATTCTGTTCAGGTGCTCTGCCCCGCTTTTAACTGGATTGTTTGGGATTTTTGCTACTGAGTTGTACGAACTGCTATTCTTTTCATTGCAGCTTTCACACATGCATGTTAGTCTTTGTTTTCTAGAGAGAGCAGTTTTATTAAAAAAAACACCTATGAAAGGGTCTGTGTGGTGGTCTTGGAGAGCAGCAAGGAAGGGGGCTTGCAGGAGAGTGTGGTGCTCGGCAGCCTCCTTTAAAGGAAAGGATCTGTGGGGACAGAGAGGTGGAGACAGCTACTTTGGGCGACAGAGAGGTGGAGGAAAGCTACTTCAGGGCAATCAGACACCAAGCGTGTGTATGTGTCCAGTCGCTGAATCGTGTCCGACTCTTGCAACCACATGGACTGTAGCCCACCAGGTTCCTCTGTCCATGGGATTTTTTCAGGCAAGAATACTCGAGTGGGTTGCCATTTCCTTCTCCAGGGGATCTTCCCAACCAAGGGATCCAACCCACATTTCCCAGGTCTCCTGTATTGCAGGTGGATTCTTTCCCCTGAGCCACCAGGGAAGCCCCAAACCAAGGGGAAGAGAGGCCAAAGCTTGGCATCTCTGGACACCTCTGTTACTAGTGAACTTGAGCAGGGGAACTCCTGCTTGGAAAGGAATCTGTTGAACAAGCAAAGTGGTGCTCAGGAAGGGCAGACCCAGGAGGAGTATATGGTAAACAAAATTGTCCCCAGTATTCTTCATTAGTTGAGTTTTTATGTTTTCATCCGAGAAAGAGAGTTGATTCCATTCTCCTTCTGTCCTCTAGGGGCGTTCTAATCCCCACAAAGCTCCTGGCCAACAGGTACCCTCCTCCTAGCAGACCAAACAAAAAGTTGTTGGCAATTTTCCAGCCATATGCAACCAAACCCCTGGATTCCCTGGTGGCTCAGATGATAAAAGAGTCTGCCCGCAATGTAGGAGACCAGAGTTCGACCCCTGGGTTGGGAAGGTCCCCTGGAGAAGGAAATAGCACCCCACTTCAGTATTCTTGCCTGGAAATTCCCATGGATGGAGGAGACTGGTGGGCTATAGTCCATAGGGTCACAAAGAGTCAGACACAACTGAATGACTTCACTTTCACTTTCATGAAACCAAGGTCCAAAGTTTTCTTAAAAATTGTGTATAGACACATATATGGCACAGACGCCATTATTTTATTTCTATATCTAGTGTTATTTTGTCCCCACAATTAACGAACTTATTATTTATCCTACTACCTGATTCTCAAAAGGAGTTGGCCTGTTTACCAGTGAAAGACAGATGCAACAGGAACATTAAGATAAAGAAAAAGAATAAGATCTATGATCTGAATCTTTGGATGGAGGAGAGGGTATTCAAAGAGTTGCTAGAGCTGGAGATTAAAAAAAAATAAAAAGACTTCTGAGCTTCCTTGGAAGCGGAGCAAAAGGGAAATCGCTCACTATAAGATAAAATAAAATTGTCCAGTTTCTCAAGAGAAGTAAACATCAAAAAAGTTGGCAAGACATCAGTTCTTTAAGGACAGCAACAGCAAAAGAACTGAAGCCTAATCACAGATTGTTAGAGAACGTTCTTTACTAAAGGTACATAGTCACCAGTTCCTTTCCTGCTCTTCCCTGGTCGCACATGATTTGTCTGAAACATTTCTACTGTCTCTTAGTAACTCTGGTTCTACGCTTCCCTGGAGACTGTATCCTTGGCTTCTTCTGAGCTGACACACCCTCTTAGAGGCCACAGGATACTCGATGGGTGCCTTCTTTATACCCTAGAGCACCTCCTGAGATGGTGATTTAGTTGCTAAGTTGTATCTGATTCTTGGGACCCCTCCATTGACTGTAGCTCTCCAGGCTGATCTGTCCTTGGAATTCTCCAAGCAAGAGTACTGGAGTGGGTTGCCATTTCCTTCTCCAAGGAATCTTCCTGACCCAAGAATCGAACCCAGTTCTCCTGCACTGCAGGTAGAGTCTTTACTGATTTAGCCACCAGGGAAGCCATGAGCACCTCCTACTACAAAGCATCTCTTCCTGTTTCAAAAGCTATGCCTCTCACTGGACCAGTGAGTACACTACCGAAGTAGCCCACAGAGGTTCCATTTATCAGTAGAACAGAGATGACTGGTGATTCTCATGCCTAATGAGGGATCCCATTCTCTTCAGTGGAGATCATCCCCAGGGACTCTCAAGTCCTGTCTTGGGCGCACAATTCAAAGACATAACCTTGGAGAACAGAGTTCCCAAAAGTCTAAGGGGGTACTCGCATGTGTTGAAATTATTTGTTTAATTTCATCTGGGAGTTATATGTATGTGGACAGTTTTCCGGAAAGAGGGCCTGTGGTCTTCATGATATTCTCAGATGGGCTCATAACTTCAAAAAAGCTAAGGAGCATTATTGTAGAATTTGATTGCTGCATCTGGGTAACACTGCAAGCTTTTAACTGTGAAGTAAGGTGTGCAGAGGAGAATGGTTTTTATTCGTGTTGACCTTAGGGCTATACCATTGACACCTACCATCCAGGATAAGGTGGAGTCCTTCCTTAGAATTGAAAAACATAGCATGTCTCTAGCCCTTTTCTATATTGCCAAATCATAATAAAACCACAATGAATTTATCTATGGGCCTTCCCAGGTGGCGCCAGTGGTAAAGAACCCACCTGTCAACACAGGAGATATAAGAGACACATGTTTGATCCCTGGATTGGAAAGATCCCCTGGAGGAAGACATGGCAACCCACTCTAGTATTCTTGCCTGGAGAATCCCATGGACAGAGGAGCCTGGTGGGCTACAGTCCACAGGATCACAAAGAGTCAGACACGACTCAAGTGACTTAGCACAAAGCATGAATATATCTACAGTGCTCTGTGGCTTATAATACGTCCAAATACATCATCTGGTTTGGTCTTCACAATAACCCTAGGAGGTAACCATTATAGTCTCCATTTTACAGATGAGACACCCCAAGCTTAGGGAGTTTTAGTGACTGATTCAAGGTCTCACTGGAGCTAGCAGGTTCTGGGTCCATCCCAGAACCTGAGTTCTGTGGTGTGTTTATATTTTACCTGCTGGGAACCATAGCAAGATTGGAAAAGCTGGCCTTTCAGCATAGCTGAAACCAGGCCAAGCCACTCTTCCTGTTGGTTTAACTTTCTTAACTTGATGCACTGAAATGTGACCTCAGCCCCTCAGTACACACATCATCATAAGTTACAACTCAACAGCATAAGAAGTGAGTTGTTAGGTGGTAACTCAAGTTGTTAATATATGGAACATATATATTGTATTGGGTTGGCCAGAAAGTTCATTCAGATTTTCCATAAGATGGTATGGGAAGACCTGAATGTATTTTTGGCTAACCCAGTGCATTGCATCTTGGTTTACTTAGACTCATGCCCTGGTCACAGACTGAGCTGCAATGACAAATACAGTGGGGGTGGGGGGGTGGGTGCTAATGTGGTAATGGTGGTGGTAAGGGGAGCTCTTATTCATCTTGGATAGAGTTGAGTTGCTTTAGACCACTTACTCAAAAAGATTTGCCTCTCAGTCCATCAGAAAGCACTTCTGATCCTGAATGTCTCACCACAGGAGGCCTACGTGACTCAGCAGGATAAAATCCGGCTGGTGGGGGAGCTGATGACGGTCCTCGGGTCAGCGATCATCCTATTCCTAGAGGTGAGGTGCAGCTGAACCCTCAGACTGAACTGAACTCTTTTATCTTTTTTTTTTTTTTAACACCAGAAACACTTTGTTTTGTGGCATAGCCAATTAACAATGTTGTGGGTAGTTCCAGGTGAGCAGTGAAGTGACTCAGCCATACACAGACATGTATCCATTCTTCCCCAAACTCCCCTCCCATCCAGGCTGGCGCATAACCTTGAGCAGAGTTCCCTGTGCTGTCCAGTAAAGTCCCACTGGTTATCCACTCTAAACACAGCAGTGTTTATACATGACCTTCCTGAAGTCCCCGACCGCCCCTCCACCCCCAGGGACCATGAGATTGTTTTCTGAGTCTGTGAGTCTCTTCTGTTTCGCAAGTAAGTTCATTTGTATCATTTCTTTTTCCATTCCACATATAAAGGACGTCATATGATAGTTTTCCTTCTCCATCTGACTCACTTCACTCAGAATGACACTCTCTAGGCCCATCCATGTTGGCACAAATGGCCTCATTTCATTATTTTTAATGGCTGAGTAATATTCCTGTGTGTGTGTGTGTGTGTGTGTGTGTGTGTGTATACACCACATCTTCTTTATCCATTCCTCTGTTTATAAATATTTAGGTTGCTTCCATGTCTTGGCCATTGTAAAAAGTGCTGCAATGAACATTGAGGTACATGAATCCCTTCAGATCCTGCTATTCTCTGAATATATACCCAGGAGTGGGATTGCAGGGTCATATATGGTAGTTCCATTTTTGGTTTTTTAAGGAACCTCCATATTTTTCTCCACAGTGGCTGGACCAGTTTACATTATTGTTTGTGGATTTTTTGATGATAGCCATTCTGATCAGTGTGAAATAATATCTTATTGTAGCTTTGATTTGCATTTCCCTAATAGCTAGCTATGTTGACTCTCTTTTCATGTGGCTATTGTCCTCTTTAGAGAAATGTTTATTCAGGTCTTCTGCCCATTTTTTGAGTGGGTTTTTTGTTTTGCTACCAAGTGTCATAAGCTATTTGTAAATTTTCAAGACTAATCCCTTAACAGTCATATCATTTGCAAATACTTCCTCCCAATCTATGGATTGTCTTTTTGTTTTTTGTTTCCTTTTCTGTGCAAAAGTTATGAGTTTAAGCAGGTCCCACTTGTTTATTTTTGCTTTTATTTCCATTATTCTGGGAAATGGATTAAAAAAAGATGTTGCTGTGATTTATCGAACTGAAGTCTACATTTTCTCCCCCCCCTCCCCCTGGCCTTTTTCCAGATCCCAGATATCTTCAGGGTTGGTTTCTCCCGCTATTTTGGACAGACTGTCCTCGGGGGGCCATTCCATGTCATCACGTGAGTGTTCTTCCTTCTGGCCTCCTGCCTTCCCTTGCCAGAAACATTTCATGTCTCCCTATCCCTCTCTGGGACCCTCGCCTCCAGGGACTTTTCTCCAGCGGGTTCGTGGGTGTGACTGTGTATGTGTTTAGGTGGTTGAGAGGTGGGTTCCAGGCAAGTCAGTGCCATGCTAGAAGGGACCTAGAATATTCCCAGCCCCTCCTGTCATTAGCCCCCTCCTCTCTCTCCCCCCAGCATCACCTATTCCTTCCTGGTGCTGGTGACCATGGTGATGCGGCTCACTGACACCAACGGGGAGGTGGTACCCATGTCCTTCGCCCTGGTGCTGGGCTGGTGCAGCGTCATGTACTTTGCGCGAGGATTCCAGATGCTGGGCCCCTTCACCATCATGATCCAGAAGGTCGGTGCTGTCTCCAGTTTCTCTTGCTTTCAGACATCAGACTTTTCCCAGACCAAGGGAGGGAGTAGGAGCAACAACAACAAAAAAATGAGGCTCCTACTAGATCTGGTGGAACTCTGGTGGCTCCCGATCTAGCAGCAGTAGCTGCTGAGAGGCAGGTGGAGATACAGTCCCCCACCCTCCCTCCCTTCTCTGTTCTCTGTAGATGATTTTCGGAGACCTGTTGCGTTTCTGCTGGCTGATGGCTGTGGTTATCGTGGGATTCGCCTCAGGTGAGAACATCACTCTCTCCTCCTCCAGAGCGTGGGATTCAGTTCTCCAGAAGTTTCTCTCTCACTCTTGCCCTCACTTATTTCTCATTTGCACTTCCTTTTGCTTTTTTTCCCTCCTAGTGGAAAGTGAATCGAAAAACATGCTCATATGTTTAGGATCTGGGTCACTCAGATTGGCCTAGAGCATGGACTCATGTGCTCTGAAGTTCTGGGTCAATCATGTTTGTGTTGACTAACTGCCCTGCGGCATCTTTAAAGGAGAGATAGACAAAGGGCCTCGAAGAGGGACGGATATGAAACAGGAAAGACGGGCCAGTTGTGAAACGTGCCATATGCAAACAGTTCAGTATTTAATTCTTCTATGTTTACACTTCAGAAGAATAAATGAAAAGCATTCAATAACACACCAAGTGCCCTTTTTTTTTTCATTTATGTCGTCAAAGTTTAAAGAAAAGAAAGGAATTTGGAGAAGGAGGTACAACAAAAGGGTTTGGAGGGTTTGAAGAATGGGAGAGGAAAACAGAAGAGTTGTGAAGAGAGGCTTGAAGCACAATGGCCAGTGGGGACCCAGTCACGGCCCGAGGAGTAGGGGAAGGGTTCCAGGGAAAGGAGGAGAGGAAACATCCAGAACAGGGCAGATGACACAGAGCGGAGGGAGGGAGAGAACAAGTGGACAAGGAGAAGAAAGTTCTTCGGGGAAGGCAGAGAGAGGAAGGAAGAGCAAACACTGGTGCCTCTCATCCAGTTCTCCACGGCTGCGGCGGAACCTCTGGAAGGCAGGTGGATGTACAGGGTGACATGTGAGGACCCCAACCCTGGGCTCTTGGAGCAACAGATGCCATTCCTGTCTTAGGCATTCCCTTGCTTAATGGGAGTTCCCAGAAAACAGTAAACGGAAAAACTACACCAAGATGGGAACTCTGAGAGGGTAAAACTTAGTCTGTCCATTTGGAGGATTCCTCATGTTTCCTTCCTCCCCACCCTCATCTGTATGTATGCAGAATGAGGGGATGTAGCAGAGCCATTTTCTATAGATCTCCCAAAGCATCTGTTCTTCATTGCTGCAAAACCATGCTTTGTCATAGACCCTAGCTCTGCTCTTGGGGTCATCTTATTTAGATTTCCATTCCCCACACAGGGATGAGGCTTTCAGAGGTTCTGATGCTGTAGTAAGTTTCCAGGATACCTAATACCATCCAGTAAGGCTACACATCACATTTTTTTTGCAATGGTCTAAGAACACGCAGGAAATCTCAGAGTAATGGATGATTATCTAGAGAACACTGAGATTTTTTTTTTAGGTTCTTTTCTTTTAGACTTTTCATGTGCTCAGTTCTTTAAAGTTGTTGAAGATTTCATGCATTCTTGTAACAATTGGCCTTTTAAATATTTGGTTCTAAAATGTAAAAACCAGTTAGGTGACCTATACTATATATATCTACTGATAGATAGATGATAGATGTTAGCTAAATTCTGAGTATTGCCATTATCCAGAGTGATAAACTTGGTCATAGGATACCTCAGGGTTAGCCAAGTACACAGGGAAAATGTGACTTATATAATATGTATAATTTACACATCTACATTTGTGTGTGTGTGTGTGTGTGCATGTATGTGGGTTTCCCAGGTGGTAAAGAATCCACCTGCTAATGTAGGAGACATGGGTTCAATCCCTGGGTGGGGAAGATCCTCTGGAGTAGGAAATGGCAACCCACTACAGTATTCTTGCCTGGGAAATTCCATGAACATAGGAGCCTGGCCAGCTACAGTCCATGGGGTGGCAAGGAGTCGGACATGACTGAGCAACTGAGCAAGCATGCACGGGCATGCATACATGTCGTGTGTGTAATTGTATGGAGATACATGTTGGAGGTAGAATGAATACTGACCAGGCCCAGGCTTATTGTGATAACTCCCTGTTTCCTGATCTCCATGCCCTCTTCCTGGGCGGAGCAGCGTTCTATATCATTTTCCAGACCGAGGACCCATCCTCTCTGGGGGAATTCTATGACTACCCCATGGCGCTCTTCAGCACCTTTGAGCTCTTCCTCACCGTCATCGACGGGCCCGCCAACTACGATGTGGACTTGCCCTTCATGTATAGCATTGTCTATTTTGCCTTCGCCATCATCGCCACACTGCTTATGATCAACCTGTTGGTCGCCATGATGGGTGACACACACTGGCGGGTAGCCCACGAACAGGACGAGCTCTGGAGGGCCCAGGTGAGTTCGTCAGTGGTAGTCTTCCTGAGGGTCAGGGGATGGAGAGAAAAATCAAAGTGCAATATGTCATGGTCGATGACTCTTAGGACAGTCATGGAACACCCCAATGGGGGTGGTCATCTCAACAGGAATTTTTGAATAGATGGAGGGTAAGTTGACAGGATGGTAGGATAGAGTTAGGATCAACACCCAGGAACTGTGTGTTGACCACAGTGGAAGGGTAGATTCAGGAGTCATCCTTAACTCCAGAGGTAACTAGAAATTTTCTTCTTCTTATGTATTCTGTACTCTGATTTCTCTTCAGATCGTATAAATCTTTCACCTTTTAACTTTCTTGTCCTTATGTATTCTAGTTTTTCATTTGAACCTTATCTTGAATTTGCTTTTATAACTGTTTTTCTATTACCTTTTCTTTATATCACCACAGGGTAATAAAATCTTTGAGTTGGTACTGTCTTTAGCGGTCTTCTAGTTGAACTCCTACCCAACGTATACTCATTTATTGGTCAGAGGGTAATTTAGTGTCTTCTTTCATGCTAAGTAAGACCTTATTATCATGTGGATTTGGGTAGAGGTTGGGAGGAGAGAGCTTTTTCATATTTCAAAAGCTTTTGTTATTAGAAAAGCCCATACTGTATTGAGCTGAAACCTCTCTTTCTATAAGATAGAAAAACTGGGCCACCCGTTGGCCCCCATTTTTCCTTCTTATATAATGCAGAACACATTCTCCCTTAGACGTGCCATTCAAATATTTGAAGAGAGCCATTGTTTGTCCCTTTGGACTTTCCATTCATTAGCACTAATTATTTGGAGCCTTTCTCTGTGCTGGGAAATATCTGGGATCTGGGGGCATAAGCAAGATGATGTAGTCTGTGCCCTCATGGGGCTTACAGTCCAGCTGGAAAGACAGACATTAAAACTTCATAGAAAGCCATGTAATTAGAAGAATAAATGTGTCGTAGAGAAGTGAAGGTGCTAAGAACAGGAGGCAAGAGAAGATTTGGACTGAAAAGTTAGAAAGTGCTTTCCTGATAGACTGACATTTAAGATGAGTCCCTAAACATGGGTAATAATTCATCAATTATGAAGAATAAGGAGGGACTTCCTGGGTGGTCCAGTGGCTAAGACTCTGTGATCCCAACTCAGAGGGCCGGGGTCAGATACCTGGTCAGGGAACTAGATCCCACATGCCAAAATTAAAACCTAGTGCAGTCAAATAAATATTTTTTAAAAAGAAGAATAAGGGGAAGGAATGGGAGTTAGGATTTTTGTCCATCAGGACACTTGGCTATGGGGACAGAAAACCAAACTCAAATAGACTTGGGGAAAAAAAGACTGGGAAGATGTATTGATCCTCATAACTGGAACGTTTAAGGAATTAAATTAGCTTTAGGCATGTCTAGCCAGAGCCTGGATCTCCGTCTCACCCATTACATGAGTTTTTCTGTGGTTCTCTCTTTTGTCCTGACCCCTCTAAGTCAGTCTCTTGCATCGTGTTGCTGAGATAGCTTATAGGAGCTCTAAACTGACAAAGGAGTGAGCAGATACACCCATTCCAATGGCCCCACTCTTTTTATTTATTCTTTTTCTTTTTTGCTGCACTGGATTTTTGTTCTGGCATGGGGGCTTTCTCTAGTTGTGGTGCATGGGGCCCTCTTTAGTTGTCAGAGCAAGGGTTCTAGAGCTCCAAGGCACAGTCGTTGCAGTGACCTTAGTTGTCCTGCAGCATGTGAGATCTTACTTTCCTGATTCGGGACCCAACCTGAGTCCCCTGCACTGGAAAGCAGATTCACAACCACTGGACCACCAGGAAAGTCTCAAGGGGCCCCATTCTTACTGTATTCTGTGTGACTCCTGATGCTGTGGATCTGTAGCCTTGAAAAGAGCATCTCCTCTGTCCACTGAACCCATTTCATTGCAACAAGTTTGGTCATAGGTGGATCCTTCCATTTAAGACTAAGGCCAGGGACTGGAGAACTGGTGCTGGTGGTAGCGTTTTGGGGAAAATAGATGAATTAACCAGGACTGTGTGAGGTCCAGTCTATTCTAACGGATAGACTGGCAGTAGATAAGTGATTTTCTAAACATCAGATGGGCTCTGTTCCCAGAGGAAGATTGGGAGGCTGAATGATGGTGCAAGTAGAAACAATAAGTGTCCCTTTCAAGATAAAGAAAAAGCACTATCTAGGGAAAGGAAATAGAATGATTGAAAGTCCTGAGGGTGGAGGGAACTTGGCACAACTCAGGAGCAGAGAGCAGGCCAAGAGAATCATGGAGTGCTGAGAAAGATGGGAGCATAAGAAGATGAAGTAGAGAACTAAGTTATTTTAGGGATTCCTAGTTTGTTCCATCAATCAAGCTTCCTGGACCCAATCCATCCTGAATGACCCTCTGTTCAGACCTAGATCCTGGGGCTTTAAAGCTAGAACAATCTTGATGTGATTGGAGGAAAGCAGCATAAAGAGGGATCATCCCTTTTCTGGCTTTGAACACTAAACTATAAATCGCACCTAAAATGGAGTCAGGTCTTTCAGTAAATATGCAGTTGGCTCTTATCAAATATGCAATTGGCTCATGATCAAATAGAACCCTCACATCTTTGTTACATGATTGATTTGACTAAGCCCCTTTACCGGGTTTTCCTGTGCTTAACACTGACACTTTAGTCTTATAAATGTAGCACCTTGCATTGGGTTTACTTAAATTTCACATTAGTGGTTTTTGACCAGCATTCCAATCTGGTAAGATCATTTTTATATTGCTTTGTCATCGTGCCTATTACATATCCCTCCCAGTTTTGTGTCACAAGCATATTTGATAATCTTGTCTTATGTTTCATCTAAGTTAATAATAATGAGGGCTGGGTAAAGGACAGGACACTTTCCATGCCACTAGAATTTTCCCTGCCATGTTTGGAGTCATTAACCCACTCTTTTCCTTCTTAGGATATGGGTGTATTTTTAATTCGCTGCAGATTCCCTCAACATCAGCAGTTACCATTTCATCCCCAAGATCACAGAGATTCTATTTAATCATTTTATTTAAATCCAAATAATCGGTCTATGGATTTCCTATGAAAAAGGAAAAGATATTCGCTTGGATGGGATGGCTCATTTTCCCTGAATCTGAGTGGTAATGCAGGGGTCACTGTTTTATCCAAAACTCTCATAAAATAGTCTCGCCTTTGGCGGTGAGTGATGAGGGAGGCAGTAGCATGGCGCCTCTCACGAACAGGGGGATGGACGGCGGCTGTCACCCATCCCTGAACAGACGCCCTCCTCCCTCTCTGTTCCCTCTGTCAGTAGCCCCAGGGTCCTCTCAGCCTCACGGCTCCTTCTGGGTTCCTCCCCCGTCTCTCGTCTCCTCCTAGGTCGTGGCCACCACGGTGATGCTGGAGAGGAAGATGCCTCGCACCCTGTGGCCACGCTCCGGCATCTGTGGGTACAAGTACGGGCTGGGGGACCGCTGGTTCCTGCGGTGAGTGACCCTGGAGACCTGTGGAGTGTCCCCCCGTGTGAGGCCGTGGGAGCCAGGGTGCCCGGTTCTGCACGTATGACCCTCCTCTCCATTCTCGGGGTCCCAGATTGGACCCGGAGGAGAAGTCATCACTCTCTGAAGTGAGACTGTGTTCGCCTGTTCAGGGGAGGAGTGCGGACAGGGAGCGCCAGCCGCGAGGTCGGAAGGGCAGTGACGTGTGCACCGCCACAAACACGTATCCGCGCTCCGCTGTGGGCATGCGCTCCTCAAACGGGTCTAGTCTTGTTTCCACCTGACCCCCACTCCTAGTAGATTTTTTTAAAATTTTTATTTATTTGTTTTTTTTTCCTGGTTGTGCTGGATCTTCATTGCGGGTGGGCTTTCCTCTCGTTGCGGCAAGCAAGGGCTTCTCACTGCGGGGGCGTCTCTTGTTTCAGAGCGCGAGCTCTAGGACGTGTGGGCTTCCGCAACTGCAGCCCCCGGCCTCTAGACCACAGGCTCAGTGGTTGTATCACATGGGCTTCGGTGTTCCGTGGCACCGGGTATTCTTCCCGGACCAGGGATCAAACCCGTGTCTCCTGCTTTGGCCGGCAGGTTCTTTACCACTGAGCCACCGAGGAAGCCCTCTAGTGTATTATTCTTAGAGCTTCTAGTCTAGCCTGCAAGCTAAGCTTGCTCCTTCATACCTACCTTCAACTCCTCCTGACGTGGCTTTCCTCTCTGTTACTACCTGACTTGCATCTCCTCATCCTATGACACACTTATCTTTTAATTGGCGGCTTTCTCTTTCATACTCACCCACATTCCCTCCACATCACACCCTGCCCCCACACACACAGAGGCCTTCAGTTCAGTTCAGTTCAGTCGCTCAGTTGTGTCCAACTCTTTGTGACCCCATGAACCACAGCATGCCAGGCCTCCCTGTCCATCACCAACTCCCAGAGTTCACCCAAATCCATGTCCACTGAGTCGGTGATGCCATCTACCCATCTCATCCTCTGTCATACCCTTCTCCTCCTGCCCTCAATCTTTCCCAGCATCAGGGTCTTTTCAGATGAGTCAACTCTTCGCATCAGGTGGCCAAAGTAGTGGAGTTTCAGCTTCAGCATCAGTCCTTCCAATAATACTCAGGACTGATTTCCTTTAGGATGGACTGGTTGGATCTCCTTGCAGTCCAAGGGACTCTCAAGAGTCTTCTCCAACACCATAGTTCAAAAGCATCAATTCTTCGGCACTTATCTTTCTTTATAGTCCAACTCTCACATCCATACACGACCACTGGAAAAACCATAGCCTTGACTAGATGGACCTTTGCTGGCAAAGTAATGTCTCTGCTTTTTAATATGCTATCTAGGTTGGTCATAACTTTCCTTCCAAGGAGTAAGTGTCTTTTAATTTCATGGTTGCAATCACCATCTGCACTGATTTTGGAGCCCAGAAAAATAAAATCAGCCATTATTTCCAAATCCTGAAGGCGCAGCCCTTCTGGTCTCTTTCCCAGTTTATCCTCCACTTCCCTTCGTTTGATCCTAGCAGGTCGTCCAGCTTCAATGTGGCCTGCTTCCTCCTGCTCTCCCCTCATTCCTGGTTCCCATCTGTGCTGCATTCACTTTGGCTTCTCCTCATGGTCCGGTCTCTCCCCAGATCAGCTGAGCTTCTTTCCTTTCTCACTTCCTCAGAGTTGAGACCAACCAAGACCAGAATACTTTGCGAGCGCGTCGCTACGTGGAAGCTTTCAAGGGCTCCGACAAGGAGGAAGGACAAGGACATCCCCCTGAGAAACGGCCCTCAGTGTCTGAAAGCGGGCTTCTAGCCAGAGCCTCCCTGGCCCTCCCGACCCCTTCCCTGTCCCGGACCACGTCTCGAAGCAGCGGCAGTCACCGAGGCTGGGAGATCATTCGTCGCAACACCCTGGGACACGTGAATCTCGGACTGGACCTTGGGGAGGGGGATGGAGAGGATCGGGTTTATCAGTTATGATCAGGACCCTTGTTACTCTCATCCTGACTCCAGGTGGGCCTGGGTGAAGGCAGAGAAAGAGACACTGCTTGTGAAGCATCCGCCCTTCCTGCCTGTTAACCCTGTGAGGGGTGGACAGAAGAATTCTCCTAGGCCATCCATACCTCACCCATCACCTCAGCATTCCCAGGAATGAGTGTCTTCTGGCTTCTTGGAAGTCCCACCTCTTGGGAAAAGAGGGTATCTGTTCAAGCAGAGTTAGGCTTGGAAACTAAAGACACCAGGTAGGGATGCTAGGTCAAAGGCTGGGTCATCATCTCCTTTTCTGCCCAGTGAGGTGCTAGACTGTGAGCTGTGGCGTCTCCCAGGGCTTCACGTAGCACCAGCCGGGCATGGCCCTGAGGTTGTAGCCTCAACTCTTCCTGCACCTCGTAGGACCCTCTCCCCACCTCACAGCCAAACCCACACTAGAAAACTGCAAGAAGAAGGGTTATTCATCCTTCCTTTATTTTTTAAAAAATGTGTTAAGATATGCAGAACATAAAATTTACCATTTTAAGCATTTTTCAGCTGTACCTTTCAGTGGTATTAAGTACATTCACATTGTTGGGCAACCATCACCACTATTCATTCAGGGAATTTTTTAAACCAAAAATCGTGTACCTGTTAAACATGAATTCCCTATCATTCCTTCCCCATGGTCCCTGATAACCAATATCCTACTTTCCATCTATGAATTTAAGTTTTCTAGTTACCTCGTATAAGTGGAATTATCCAATATTAGTCCCATTGTGCTTGGCTTATTTGATGTAGTATAACGTTTTCAAGATTTATCCATGCTATAGTGTGAGTCAGAATTTCATTCCTTTGAAAGGTCAAATATAATAACATCTCATTGTGTTTAGATCACTTTGTGTTTATCCATCCCTCTGCTGATGGACAGTTGGGTTGTTCCACCTTTGGCTGTTGTCATATGAACATTGGTGTACAATTATCTTTACAAGTTCCTGCTTTCAGTTTTGTTGGATACTGAAAACTTCCAAACTTCCATCCATTATCTAGGATCAAATGAAGGGAAGTGGAGGGAGGTGGAGGATAAACTGGGATAGAGACCCAAAGGGCTGCACATTCAGGATTTGGAGGGTAATAGGGCCGGTGTGGGGTGTGATAGTGGGGAAAATGTGGGTGAGTATGAAAGAGAAAACAGCCACTTAAAAGATAAATGAAAGCAGTTTTGAAACTTCTAGCAGTTCTTTAGAAGTGGAATAGCTAGATCTTATGACAAGTCTTTATTAAATTTTTTGAGGGACTGCCATCCTGTTTCTGGCAGCAGCTGTACTGGTTTACATTTCCTGAAGCAATATAATGCACAGGATTCCAACTTTTCCACATCCTCACCAACACGTGATTTTCTGATTTTGTTTTAAATTTATAGTAACCATCCTTTTGATTCTGCAATGGTATCTCATTGTGGATTTGAGCATTTCCCCAGTGATTAACGGGGCGTCCCTGATAGCTCAGTTGGTAAAGAATCTGTCTGCAATGCAGGAGACCCCGGTTTGATTCCTGGGTCTGGAAGATCCACTGGAGAAGGGATAGGCTACCCACTCCAGTATTCTTGGGCTTTCCAGGTGGCTCAGCTGGTAAAGAATCCACCTGCCATGCCAGAGACTGGGTTCTATCCCTGGGTTGGGAAGATCCCCTGGAGAAGGGAAAGCCTACCCGCTCCAGTATTCTGGCCTGGAGAATTCCATGGACTGTATAGTCCGCGGGGTTGCAAAGAGCTGAACATGACTGAGCGACTTTCACTTTCACTTTCAGTGACTAACAACATTGAGCATCTTTTCAGTGTCCACTGGCCATTTGTGTATCTTTTTTTCTTGGAGAAATGGTTTTTTTTCAAGTCCTTTGTTCGGTTTGCCTTGGGGGTTTGGGGGTTGCTATTTTTCAGTTGTCTTATCCTTGTTTTTTGAGACTTAGAGTCTAAAGTGTATCTCATTTGCATCCTGGTATGTTTTAAAATATGGGTGGTAAAGTATTCCTTTCTCTGCGTGGATGGCCCCATCAATTATTTTATGGGACCATCCCTGGCTTGTCCCTCAGGTTGCCTGTTAGCAGTTGTTCATCCTTGTGTCTGGAGGTAGCAGGCTTCCAGCCATGTTTCCTGTGACAGCTCCCCTCTGCCCCCAGCTCCGTTGCCCCTGCACCAAGGTTGGGGGGGGGGCAGCAATCACAGAGCATGGGCCATCCCTTTCCAGGAAGGAGATTGGAAACTAGGTGTCCGGGGTGCCCATCACAGCCTCACTTCTGTCTCCAGCCCTTCTCATCCCAGCCCTGTCAACACCCTCACCACAAAGCCGCAGCAACTTTTTAAGAGGACTGTGATCTGGAAGAGCCAAAAGGTAAGCAGGATTTGTGAAACTGCCCCTAGGTTCATCCAGATACACACGCAAGGCCCAGGTGAGTGTGGAATGGTGAGGGATAACTCACGCACACACACACACACGTACACACAGGGGTTCACAGGTGGTATAGTTTCTAAATGTGCTCAGTCAGCGTGATTCCTCCTATCTTCATCCACAATGGAAGCTCCCCCTCTCCTGTGTAAAGCTAAACTCCCATCTCTATTCCAGATAGTTTTCTTTCTGTCTCTTCAGGCAGCTCTGTCCACCACTGTATCCTCTAACTCCTCTCATTATTCTAACTTCAACCTCTCTCTCTCCCCAAGCGATGCTAGTCAGCAAATAACCATGCTCTGCTCTTTCCTATCCTTAAAGAGATTGTAATCGCCTCCCCTCGATTTCCGTTTCTCCTTTCAGCTCCTGCTCTATCTTTTTACTCCCTCTTCGGAGCCAAACTTCTTAAAAGGAGACTCTGTTGTCTGCTGAACTCACATTGAGTCCCCACCCCATTGTGGTTTGGCCTTGCCCCTCCTGCTACTGACAGCACTCTCATCAAGGTCATCTCCCCATAGCTAACCCCGCTGAACCATCTGAGTGCAAACTCTGTAGGGCTCAATACCCGTGGACCACTCACCCCCTCTCAGCACGCCCCTCGTGCCGTGCTCACCTCCCATTCTGCCTGCTTCTCTCCTCCCCATCTCTTAAATAGTTTTGGTCCATGAATCTCTCTGTTTTCCTCAGCACCTGGCAAGTTCCTGCCACCTCCATGGATGATGTTGACACACACGTTTGTGATTCAAGACTTCTTTATCTTGGCTTTAGTTCTGTCTCCTGAGCTCCAGGAGACAGCTCAGATGCCTCTCTATTAGACAACTCTACCTGGATATTTTACAGATATCTGGAACTTGACGTGTCCCAAACTGAACAGCTTTCCTTCCTCACCAAACCTGCTCCTCCACCAGCATTTCCAATCAAATAAAAGCAGGCGAAATTGCCTAAGCCCCAAACCTAGGCGTCTTCCTCCACACACCCATCTCAACTCTCATTTGCAGTCAGTCTCAGGTCTGGTGGATTCTACTCCCTAAAACATCTCATTTGAGAAAGAATAACTTTTGAGTAGATGATACATCCCATGGCCCGAGATTCAAAGAGCACATAAGATATACAAATAAAAAAGCATTCCTGCTTCTCTTCTGGCCCCTCAGTTATCCACCTCCTCAGGGACATTCAGTAGTGAGTTTGTTCTTTATCCTTCCAAAAATACTTTATGCATGGCCAAGCCTACCTACATACGGGCTTCCCTGCTGGCTCAGAAGGTAAAGAATCTGCCTGCAATGCAGGCAGCTTGGATTTGATCCTTGGGTTGGGAAGATGCCACCCACTCTAGTATTCTTATGTATACATTCTTTTAAAACACATGCAATATAGTACAATGTAGTAACAAGAACTGTTCTTGCTTTTTTCACTTCTAATGCTTTGAAGACTGTTGCACTTGTCTCTATCCTTTGGCTAATCTTCCGAAAAGGGCTGCTGTGGTCTCCCCACTGCCTTCCAGGAGTGGGTTCCTGGAGTCTTGTTTTTTTCCACTGCAGTCTTGGTTTTTTCCACTCCACCATCCACACTGGAGCTACATTGATCTTTGTCAGATGCAAGTCCTGCCTCAACCTGTGGCCTGGAAGCCCTTCCCTGAGATGACACCTGGCAGCCTCCCCAGCCTCTTCACCCTTGTCTTCTCTGGCCCTCCCTTTCATCATGATAATCATTATTCGTTCCTCTTCTTTTTTCCTTCTTTTCAGCATTCACAGTTTCTGGATCTTTCTACCTCTCTGCACCCACCCTCCCTTCCATCTTTGTAACTTCTCTTCCTCCTGTTAGTCTCAACGTAACAATTGTATATTGTGTTTGTGTGTGTGTGTGTGTGTGTGTTGGTGGGCAGGGGGTGAAGGTGGGGGACTGACCCATAGGCTAGATTGGAGTTTGCCTGTTCAATTTCCAAGCCACCTATTTTCTTTTTATTATACATCCTGAGCTTTGGGTGCTCACTTTTTTAAACACCTGTTTTCCTTAACAGACTGTAAGCTCCACAAAGGAGAATGTGATCCCCATATTATTCAGTATTGTGTTCCCAGTGCTTGGCATAATTTCTGGTACAATGTAGTGTGTAATAAATATTCATTAATCAAATCTATGAATGAGTGACCTGTTTTTATTCTAAGTTCTTCTACTGGACATATTTCAGATATTTCTTTCACTTGTCGTAGTAGAGAGAAAAATACTGGCCTTTGTGTAGGATTGTAATAGTTAAAGACATAATAAGGGTGGAAGCACATTGTAAAGGATAAAAGAAAAACAATGCTAACGTCAGTCATCATTGGGAATTTTCTCTGCTTATATGTACTTTTGTGTGTGCAAGAGACAGACAGAGAAAGACAGAGAAAGGGAGTGGGGGAAAGGAGAGGATATGGAATGTTATGAAGAAGGAGAAAAAGAGGGAAGGATTCCAGAAGCAACGCTCTGAGTCATGTGGTACCCACTGTAAGAAGTCCTCAAGGCATGAGATTCTTGAGATTCTACATCTATGGGATTCTGTTCTATGAGCTTCTGCATCTGCCTGTGGGAACCCAAGGATGACATGAAAAGAAAGACACCCAGGCATCACTGTGCAGCAAGACAGATGCAGTAAGAGGATCCCCTGGGCGCTGGAGGGTTAATGGAGCTGGCAGATGTTTTAGACCCAACACAATGGGGTGAAGCTGCCAGGCTCATGGGCTGCAGAGACTGCAAAGACCAGATGGGCTGGGGGGACAGAGGAGAGGAAGAACCAGGGTCCCTGCCTCGGGAAGTCTTCAGGTCCCCCCACAAACACTTACCATGTCCCTCCTTCTCTCCCCTTGCCCTAAATAGAGAAGCAGAACAGCCTGGCTTCCATGCACCTGACCTGCCAGAGGTGGGCAGGTAGTGGGAGGACAGGTAGCTCTGGATTTAAAAAATGCATCACCTCTCAGCTGTTTGCTGAGTATGTGATCAACAGGGTTCTGAGTTCTGGTGACATAGTGGCACAACCCTGGGAAAGGACTCTGCCTGCAGCCAGAGAAGAGTGGGCAGGGGCCAGGCTTCCCACCCCCAGTCTGGACTGCCTCTATGGGCCCTGTGAGCACAGATCAGAGGCACATGGGGCGGCACACAAGGCCCCTCCTGCCTCGAGATCACTCCATGAAATTGGAGAAAATGCCTTGACTTTGGCATGGGAGCTAGCCTCACTGAGTTCTCTGGGCTGGGCCCACCTGTTTCTGTTCAGTTCAGTTCAATCACTCAGTTGTGTCCAACTCTTTGTGACCCCATGGGCTGCAGCATGCCAGGCCACCCTGTCCATCACCAACTCCCGGAGTTTACTCAAACTCATGTCCACTGAGTCAGTGATGCCATCCAACCATCTCATCCTCCGTTGTCCCCTTCTCCTCCTGCCTTCAATCTTTCCCAGCATCAGGGTCTTTTCACATGAATCAGTTCTTTGTATCAGGTGGCCAAATTATTGGAGCTTTAGCTTCAACATATCCAATAAATATTCAGGACTGATCTTCTTTAGGATGGACTGGTTGGATTTCCTTGCAGTCCAAGGGACTCTCAAGAGTTTTCTCCAACACCACAGTTCAAAAGCATCAATTCTTTGGTGCTCAACTTCTTTATGGTCCAACTCTCACATCCATACATGACTACTGGAAAAACCATAGCTTTGACTAGACAGACCTTTGTTGGCAAAGTAATGTCTCTGCTTTTTAATATGCTGTCTAGGTTGGTCATAACTTTCCTTCCAAGGAGTAAGCATCGTTTAATTTCATGGCTGTAGTCACCATCTGCAGTTTCTTAAGGCTAATAAAAAATATGACAATGTGCCAGGAAAGAACTACTTTGACACATGGAGCCGTGTCACATCGATAGGGAGTTTGGGTCGAGGGGCCCCTCTCTCTGCCTCCGGGAGGGCAGCCAGGAGGGAGCCACCTGGGCGGGCCTGGTCACCCTGGTCTCCCGAGGCCTGCACCGCCTCTCTGTCGTCTGTGGCATTGAGGAGCTTGCCACGGGGCCAGAGCGGGGCTGTGCAAGGCCAGGCTGCCAGCCAGGGTGGGGCCCAGGGTGGGGGTTCCCCCTCCCCTGTGAAGTGGCTGGCGTCTGAGGAGGGGTCTGCCATGTACATACAGGTGCCAGTGTTTGCTTTTCTTCCTCCTGCTTGTTGCTTGCCTGACCCCTTCCTGATCAAGCGCTCGAGTCGACTGAGTGGGACCAGCAACAAGTTTCCTCCAAGAAACACCACCTCTGGCACCTCGCCGACCCCAACCACCTCCGCCTCCATTGACCAGGGCTGGCCTGCCTTGGGGTCTGAGCTAACCCAGGGCTACTCTGCTGCCCTCTGCCGACTTCCTCATCCCCTCTGGAGAGCCAGGGCCCCTTCAGGGTGATGGGTGCAGGTCAAAACCCAGTCTCAGGGGCCCACTCCACCATGGGGCTGGCTGATGGCTTCTTTATTGACTTAGTTTTGGGCTGTGCTCGGTCTTCACTGTTGCACGTGCTGGGTCGGCTTCTCACTGCAATGCTTCCCTTGTCCGGCCCCTGGGGCTTAGAGCACAGGCTCTACGGTTGCGGTGCATGGGCTTTGTTGCCCCATGGCATGTAGAATCTTCCCGGACGAGGGATCGAACCCCATGTCCCCTGCATTGGCAGGAGGATTCTTAACCACTGGACCGCCAGGGAAGTTCCGCTGATGACTTCTGACGTGTCTGCCTGCCATGATGGGGACCATGGCACTGTAGCACACGTGTGGAGGCATGAGCATTTCAGCAGTGGAGGCAGTCCTGATCACACTATCTTTGCCTCTCCCTACTTCTCCTCTCTCAGGCCTTCGCTCTTCATCTCTCTCTGGTCAAGGCCCCCAGATTCAGAAACAAGAAGGTAAGGGAGGCAGACAGATGCTTCAGAGAGTGGCATGAGGCTGACTTCTGACCCAGGCCTTGCAGACTGTTTTGTGTCCCTGGGTCTGAGCGGGTGACCATGGTGGATGTCTAGTTTCTCCTCCCAGGGACTCTCAGGCCCCCACCACCCTGGTCTCACAGGTCTGGAGGATACAGTTGCCAAGTGGTCCTCCTTTTCCCAGAAGTCTCTGCCCTTCATCTTCTCTCTACCACCGAGGGTGAACCTGGTAGGCAAGGTGGGGATGGCTTCCAGGCCCCATGACTTTGGTCAGTTGTCAGCACCCCCGGTTCCAGGCTCAGGAATGGCAGCCTGCATGCATGCCTCACCCTCCTTTCCTCCCAGCTACTGCCCACTGCCCACCTTCTGCAGGTCCATCACCCTCTCAGGGGGCTCATTCGTGTCCGACTCTTTGCGACCCCATGGACTGTAGCCCTCCAGGCTCCTCTGTCCATGGGATTCTCCAGGCAAAAATCCTGGAGTGGGTTGCCATTTCCTTTTCCAGGGGATCTTCCTGATCCAGGGATCAAACTCAGGTCTCCCACGTTGCTGGTAGATTCTGTACTGTCTGAGCCCCCAAGGAAGCCCCTTTGGTGGAGCAGAGGCTGGTTTCTCTGTTTGGCTGGGGTCTGATGTACCCTACCTACACACTCCATCCCCTGCCACCTTCCCTTGTTCCCCTGTCACCTCTGGCCCTGTCTCTTGCACACTGAGCCCAACATTAGCCTTTGGGGCCTGAGAAATGAAACAGTTTGCAATTTCCTTGGTACCAGTCACTGTCCACAAAACACAGTCCACCATATATTCGAGTGGGGCAAGAGAAGAGTGTGGTGTAATTTAACGTCTTCCTCCGAGGCTCTGCAAGCAATAAGCAAGGCATGGGCAGGTCAAGAGACGGTTTTAATTCAGTGCACTTCTTTGCAAGAAGGGCATGAATAAGAGGAGATGGGCTGGGACTTGCCTGGCAGCGTGAGGATGGATACAGAGAGAAGAAAAGGGAGAACATGACATTGGAGTTGAGCTTCAAGCTGTGAGCTAGAGTTTAAGAATCAGATAATTCATGATGTGACAGAGTTTAAGATCAGATAACTCCTAATGTGATGTGAGAGTTGGACTATAAAGAAAGCTGAGTGCCAAAGAATGGATGCTTTTGAACTGTGGTATTGAAGACTCTTGAGAGTCCCTTGGACTGCAAGGAAATCCAACCAGTCCATCCTAAAGGAAATCAGCCCTGAATATTCATTGGAAGGACTGATGCTGAAGCTGAAACTCCAATACTTTGGCCACTTGATGAGAAGAGCTGACTCATTGGAAAAGACCCTGATGCTGGGAAAGATTGAGGGCAGAAGGAGAAGGGAACAACAGAGGATGAGATGGTTGGATGGCACCACTGACTCAATGGACATGAGTCTGAGCAAGCTCCGGGAGTTGGTGATGGACAGGAAAGCCTGATGTGCTGTAGTCCGTGGAATCGCAAAGAGTCAGACATGACTGAGTAACTGAACTGACTGAATTCCTAACGTACGGCATCTTCCTGAACTTGGGCAGGATCGACATGGTTGCAGAGATGGTGGTGGGGGAATGTCCCAGACCCTAATTCCTCCCTACTTAGTTCATCAGTGAACAAGAGAGTTTGATGTAATCAGTCTCTCTTTAAAAGCATTCTATTTATTTATTTTGACTGTACTGGGAGGCACATGGAATCTTAGTTCCCCAACCGAGGATTGAATGGAATCTTAACCACTGGACTGCCAGGGAGGGCCTGATGTACACAGTCTCTTGGGAGGCAGAAGGGATGAGGTCCATAGGACAAATGATACAGAAACCTCACTGTGTGGGGGAAACAGGCAGAGGTTGGCTGGGCTCTGATCCCAGGAGGGAAGGTGGCCACGGAAGGGCAAGCTGGTCACCGAAAGGGCTCCAGGACACGGAGACAACAGCAGATAACAGGAGTGAGAGGATAAAAATAGAGGCTGTGACTGTACATTTGCCTCTGGCCAGGCACCCCCCACGGCTGCCCCGCTGAGTCTCCTGACCCATTAGCTGCTGCTGTTCCTCTAGAGAAGGTCACTAAAGCCCAGAGGGGCATCCCTGACAGTAAACATTTTGGGTTGTGCACCCGCCACCTGCCGTGGTGGGCGCAGCCTTGGCCACAGACCACACACCAGGCCCTCAGTGTGCATGCCTGCATGCCCGCCAACAGCAGCCCGGGGCTCTGTGGTTTCCTGCACTCCGGCTCCCATGCAAAGATTTCCAGGAAAGCCGGGACCGCCTGCTGATTTCTGGACTTTTCCCGTAGCTTGGGGACACATCAGAGTTAGCTCTTGGAGTTGGAAATCAGCCTGTCCTGGAGAAGCGGGGAGGGACCAGGGAGAGAACCAGTGGCCTGAGAACTGCCCCCAGGGCAGCCTGCTGATGCTAGACTGATGCCCCCTGGCCTGTGAACTGACTGTTTCAGGTCACTGGATTCTCCACCAGGGCCTCTAGTGGAGGCCAAACTGGGAGGAGATTGCCAATAAGACGTGACCCCGAAGGACTGCTGGGAAAGCTGCCGCTCTCAGTAAAGGAAGGGGTTTGGCTTCAGGGTTGGGTTTTCCACCGCTCTTTTGTTTTTTAATTGTTGTTGGAACGCAGTTGATTTACAATCTGTTAGTTTCTGCTGGACAGCAAAGTGAATCAGTTATACGTACACGTGTGTGCGTGCCTCGTCGCTTGTCGTCTTTGACTCCTTGCTACCCCATGGGCTGTAGTTCACGGTCTGGATCCCCGTTCACATGTGCTGACTCAGAGCCCGTGGCCACCCTCGACGGGCGGGGCCGGTGGGGCTCTACCACCTACAGGGCACTGGGTCCTTGAAGCCTAAGCATTTGGCAGGGGGATGGAGGAAGGCGAGGTGGTGAAAGTCATTTTCTCTGTTTCCTAGTTCTTACTGCTGTGGCCTGACCAGGGGACCTGCCTACGGAGGGTCAGAATTACTCAAGAGCCATCTGTCTGGACAAGGCACTGTTTGGCTTCCACTCATCCATAGTAGCTGCTGGCTACCTCCGGGCCCCTGGTCTGGCCTCTCCCTCTTTCTCTTAGCCTGCCACTGTGCCCTGCGCCCCCTCCCCCGGCTCACTCAAGTATCTTCCTTAGAATCTGCCCAGTTCCTAGTGCGCCTGCCAGCTGCTGCCCTGCTGCCCATAAGGGGAGCCCCACCCCCTCTCCTGGCTGCCTCTCCATCAAGGGGTGAAGAGGAGGCCAGAGCTCCCTCCCCCCAGGTCAGACCTGCCTTTTGGGTGGGGTCTTCAGGCCCTGGCCTCCAGGGCCTTCCCTCCAGACCTGTCCCAACTCAGGCAACAGAGTGCCCGCCTGCTCCCACTGTTCCTCCCCCAGCTTCAACTGCGGTCCCTACTTTTACAACCAGTCTTGGATTTCGCTTGGTTTTTATGACAGATGGAGAAGGAAATGGCAACCCACCCATCCTCTTGCCTAGAAAATTCTATGGATGGAGGAACCTGGTGGGCCACAGTCCCTGGGGTCGCAAAGAGTCAGACACGATGGAGTGACTTCACTTTCACGAAAGTGGAAAGGACACAGGCAGGAGGGTGCTTGGGTGAGTGATCATGCTAAACAAATAGAATCTGAGAGTCCTTATCATCACCATGTTTGCCCTTTCCCCGAGTTTGTTTTTTGGGGGGGAGAGAAAGAGACCAAAAAGTGCAGGTGGGGACAAGTTGGGGGAAGATTGCCAATAAAACATGCCTCTGAAGGACTGTGGGAAAGGGCTACCATTTCCGGTAAAGGAAAGAGTTTTGCTTTAGGCTTGGGGTTTTTTATTATCTTTTTAAAAAATTTTTATTGGGATATAGTTGACTTACAGTGTTGTGTTAGTTTCTGTTGTACAGCAAAGTGAATCAGTTGTACACGTGTACAACCTGGCGACCCTGTGGACTGTACCCTGCCAGGCTCCTTCGTCCATGGGATTCTCCAGCAAGAATACTGGAGTGGGTTGCCACGCCCTCCCCCAGGGGATCTTGCCGACCCACGGATCCAGCTTGCGATTCTTGTGGCTCCTGCACTGAAGGCAGATTCTTTACCCACTGAACCACCTGGGAAGCCCATATATAGATGCCCTATATCCACTCTTTTTTGGATTCTTTATCCATGCAGGTCATTATAGAGTACTGAGTAGAGTTCCCTGTGCTACACAGTAGGTTCTTATTCATTATCTATCTTATATGTGGCTCAGATGGTAAAGCGTCTGCCTACAATGCGGGAGACCCGGGTTCAATCTCTGGGTCGGGAAGATCTGGAGAAGGAAATGGCAACCCACTCCAGTACTCTTGCCTGGAGAATCCCATGGATGGAGGAGCCTGGTGGGCTACAGTCCGTATGGTCGCAAAGAGTCAAACACGACTGAGCGACTTCACTCACTCATTGTGTGTTAACCTTGATCACTCATGGGCTTGGGTTTTTAATAACAATGATCTGATCAGAGACATTGGCTAGATACCATCTCTTGGGCCCCAAACAAGTGCTGTTTCCTTGAAACTTAGTTGTTTCATGACTCCTTTCCCATACGCCCTGAGCCCACCATCCAAGGACTCTGCCCAGAGCAGAGAGGTCAGAAGAACCACACACCTGGCCCCCAGCCCCACCTCTGGCTGTCCACAGCCCTGGGCGTCCTGGAGTTGGGAGAGCTTCACCTTCTCCCTGCTCAAGATCACAGGATCCTGCCACAGATCAGGCTAAGGGTGATCAGAAGCCATATGTCCCCTTGTTCTGCCTCCCTTTCCTCTCTGCTCTTTACTCAGTGGAGCATCTGGCCAAGGGATTCAGAGTCAGATCTCACGTGAGACACAAGAGCCTTTTCTGATAAAGGGTCCCTTCTGACGTCTATTCTCTCCACCTGTGGAAGTTGAGAGGAGCTTCCTGGGGGAGCAGAGAGGATTGAAAGGAACAGGAGATCTTAAAAACTCGAGTGCTTAGTTTTGCAGATCAGGACACTAAAAATGTTAAATGACTTGGGCGAGGTCCCACCGTGATTTCTGGCTGGACAGGAGCTGGAGCACAGGTGTTCTGATTACACATGGGTTGCTCTTCCAGAAGCCAGGCATTCTCGGGCATATTTGGAAGGTCCTTTGCGACCTGCACACACTTCAGAGGCTTCGTTCCTGGGTGATTTCCGGGTCTGCAGGCAGAGTACCTCTGATCAGGTAAGGTGGATGAGAACAAATAGAGGGAGATGACAGAGCAGAGGGGTCTGGCTGTGGAGGGGAAAGGCCTTGGGGTCTGCATAAGAAGAGGGGAGGAAAAAGGGGCTCCAGGAAACCGGGCCAGCGGGACCAGAGGCATTGCCCCAGGAGGGCTCTGGTCACTCTTCTGCATCCTTCTCAGTTTCCAGAGAGGCCACACTGGGACTACGAGTCCTGACTCCAGCCTGCAGAGACCTCCAGAGAGAGCTGGGTTTGGGTCAGAGCTCCGCAGGGCTCCCTCTGAAGCTCCAGACCGCTTACAAACCATGAGAGTCAGAACCCACTTCTCCCCAAACTAGCACCCGCTTCCTGGATGGGTGGTTTAGGAAACAAGATGTTCAGAATCACTGAGGGGCAGGAGGAGGTTGCAAACCAGGTGAGAACTTTCAAGGCTGGACAAGCTTCCTGCAGAGGTGGGGCAGGAAGGGGGAGAACTGACCCATGCTGGAGGGAAATAGACAAGGAGAGGAGAACAGGCTTATGTCCATGTCTCTACCTACGCCTTTTGGGCACCTTCTGCAAAGGGGTGAGAGTCCAGGAGGACCAATACCTGTGAATTTTTAAATCTACAGACAATTTCAAGGAAGCCAGGAAACAAACATGTCAGTTCAGTTCAGTCCAGTTGCTCAGTCGTGTCCAACTATTTGTGACCCCATGGACTGCAGCACGCCAGGCCTCCCTGTCCATCACCAACTCCTGGAGCTTGCTAAAACTCATATCCATCCAGTCGGTGATGCCATCCAACCATCTCATCCTCTGTCATCCCCTTCTCCTGCCTTCAATCTTTCCCAGCATCAGGGTCTTTTCCAATGAGTCAATTCTTCACAGCAGGTGGCCAAAGTATTGGAGTTTCAGCTTTAGCCTCAGGCACATATGCACACATGCACACATAAACGACTATTGTGAAACATTGCTATGATATATCGATTTAGTTAATGTATAACATGGGCCTCCCATGTGGTGCTAGTGGTAAAGAATCTGCCTGCCAATGCAGGAGACCTGGGTTTGATCCCTGGGTTGGGAAAATCCCCTGGAGGAGGGCAGGCAACCCACTCCAGTATTCTTGCCTGGAGAATCCCCATGGACGAGAAGCCTAGTGGGGTACAGTCCATAGGGTTGCAAAGAGTCGGACACAACTGAAGAGGCTTAGTACACATGCATGCACCCACGCAATGTAAAACATGTCCTGCAGAAACGTGTGAAATAATGTGCACATGCTTATCCGGGAAGGTGGGACCAGCTGCAAGGTCTTGCCCAGGTCCCTACAAGAGAGCAGATGGTCAGCAGGTCCTACATGATGACCCCAATGCTGTGAGCACGCAGGCGGCTCTGTGGAGGGAGGGGTTGTGAGAAAGACAGGCAACAACGCGATGAAGCTGCAAGCAGCAACCAGAATGAAAAAGAGCACCAGGGAATAAAATCACTAGGTGGGGAAAAGTGCATGAGGGCTCTGCCACAATTCAGACCCCTTAACCTGTGGAGGCGGAGGTGGCTGTGTGTACACGCCAAAGCCCGCTTGATTCACTTTTCTTCAGAATCACAGGATGTTTCACTTGAAAAGGACCTTGGAGGGTTTTTAGCACAAACTGCCATCCAGGCAGCCAAAGAGACTCAGCACTAGAGCCCGGCTCACCTGGTTCTCAGTTCAGACACCAGACCTGAACGCCGTCCTGGCCTGGGTGGAGTTTGTGACGTGTGTGTGGGTGTGTGTGTGTGTGTGCACCTGCTGACATGTCATCCACTGCCGGTTTTATGAGCTGGCACACAGGGGGGCTTGTGAACCCAGTGACTGGAACAAACTCCACGCTGAGCGAGCGGCGGCTTTGATCTCCACGCCCCAGCCCGGCTGCATCCTCGCAGCCTCTCGGTCTGCCCTGCCGGCCTCCTGCTGGACAACTCAGCTAAGGAGACGCCCCCTGAAAGGACTCAGGGGGCAAGGATGCGCTGACGCGGCAAGCTGGACAGGGACACAAGGACGGGGCAGAGGTCGAGAGCAAGAAGAGAAAGAAACCCAGGGTCCCACAGAGAGATCACTCAAGGTCACGCCACACACACACACCCCCCATAGCATCCACCACAACCCCCCCCCCCACACACACACAAGCACACAAACCCCACACTCACCGGCACAGAGATGAAGGGAGCTGCACTTGTCGAAAGAACGGGAGCAGCGAGAGAGGGAAAACCAGACGGAAACACAGAAAAGAAAATGATACGCAGACACTTTGGGGCCCTAAATCAGTTGTAAGGGAAAATGACTTTGCTTCCCGCCAGGGGGCCTCGGGCAATGCCTAGAGATGCCTTGAGGGTCACAGCTCAGCAGAGTGGGTTCTGCTGTCAGCCCATGCGTGGATCCTATGACAGGCGGGACAGCACCCACACAAAAGGATTAGTTGTTCCAAAATATCTGTCATGCCAGTCTGAGGCCCCGTGTCCCCAAGAGAGAACCCATACCCACGTTGCCCATGCTCCCGGTCAGGTCAGGGCTGGGCCACTGCCTCTCACACCCGTCTGGAGTCTGTGCTGGAGTCCCATTGGCCCTGGTGACCCTACGGAGTTGGCACTGGATGGCGGGAAGTGAGAAAGGAAAGGAAAGTTGGTAACTGCAGCAATGCCTTTCTACAACCCCCCTACCCCCCTGCCCCATCCCATGAGACAAATACCTCAGTGCCTTATCCCGAATGAGGGTCTCTGCCTGGAGCCTGGTGGGACAGAGAAGGTGGGTGGGTTGGCAGGCAGGCAAACACTGGCTTAATGGGCACAAAGGTCCGGGGTTCAAGGTTTGGGTTCCAGAGTCTTCCCCCGCCACCCGGCCCTAACCCGCTGACCCCGGGGTGGGTGGGGAACTCAGCTAATCAGCTGTACTGTTTGCTCAGGCGCCGCCGCAGCCTGGCGCAGCTGCTTTCTCTTGAGATTTGAGGGTGACCCTCCACTCCTCTCCGTGGAGACACCCCACCCCTGCACCCGAGCTTGCCTTCTCCCCTACATACACACGTGTGCACACGCAGTGCACAGACCACACACACACACACACACTCTTCGCTGCGCCCTCCAGCTCTCTGAATCAGAGACAGGTAGGGAAAGACAGACTCCCAAGCCTGGGAGTGACCCACACATACCTCTCCGGCTCTGAGCCTGCCACCCATGCCCCAGGCCACTGGGTCCTGGCTCTCTGTGGGCTGGGCTGAGGCCAGGGCCTCCGTTCCTCTTCTGTGGGAAGAGGATCTTCCCAGGGCGCTCAGCTTGCTCTGGTCAGAGCTCTGGCAGGGCCAAGAGGGGCTGGGCTTCCTGTCACCACTCTCCAGTGTGACTGTGCAGGCCCCTTCCTTCTGGAACATTCTTTGCCAGCTGTGGTCAGGAAGAAAGACAGGGGCTCCGGCATCAGGGGAGTGGGCTTGAATCTGGCCTTGGCTATAAAATTGGCTCTGTGACATTGGGGGACTTACTTTACCACTTTGAGCTTCGTTTTTTTTCCTTCCATTGGTAAAATGCGGATACTAATGCTTGCCTTGCAGGTCTGATGTGAGCTGACATGGGAAGACTTGGTGAAGGGCCCCTGCCAGGCAGTAGTGGGTAAATAAATGCTGTCTCCACTGGAGGCTGCCACGGAAAATATTTGCGACATAATTATCCTAAAAAAATATTTGCTGTTTATCTGAAACTCAAATTGAATCCAGCATCCTGTCTTTTACTTGGCAACCCACTCCTTGCGAATGTGCTAAGTCGTTTCAGTCATGTCCAGCTCTTTGTGACCCCATGGACTGTAGCCCACCAGGCTCCTCTGTCCATGGGATTCTCCAGGCAAGAATACTGGAATGGGTAGCCATTCCCTTCTCCAGGGGATCTTCCTGACCCAGGGATCGAACCTGAGTTGCCTGCATTGCAGGCAGATTCTTTACCGCTGAGCCACTGGGGTGGTGTTGGGGACAGTCTCTAGAATTCCAGAGTAGGAGTCTGAGAACCGTGTTTAGGGAGGCCACACACGGTCCAGGGGTGCCATTTTATGCTCTAGTTTTGTGAGTTCAGAATGGATTTTGCACCTCTTAAGGGCTATAAAAGCAAGCAAAGAAGAATGTGTATCAGCCGCTGTATGCCCGTGTGCAGCTTGCAAAGGCCAGAATATTTGCATTTACTATCTGGCCTTCTATAGAAGCTGCTGGCCCACAGTAGCTGAGGGGGCTGAGAGTTTTCAATACTTATGCACCTGTCGTGGGCCAGGGCAGAGCCGAAGCAAAATCACGCCTACAGGGCAGAGAGGTCCAGAGACACCCTGCGAGGAAGGTGGGCATCCCGGCCCTCCAGACTCAGCGCCCTGCCCAGCTCCGCCCCCTCCTCCCCCACTGACTGGAGTCCCTGGGGCCCAACTGACCCATCAGGCCTTTCTATAAAAGGTCGCCAGGTGTCCCAAAGTCCAGGGAGTCCTGTCCCTCCTCTCAGAAGGCCTCCCCTCCCTGGACTGGCTGGGGGGGAGCTGAGAGAGGGAGCTTTCCCAGGCCCCCACAGCTGCTGACCTGTCTCTTTAAATCGCAGGTAATTTGGGAGGAGTAGGGGAGTGTCTTCAGGGCTCCTGCTTCTCCCAGGAGAAGAGAGGTCCTGCCCAGGGAGCTTAGTGGCGGAGTCCCAGCTCTGCCAAGTGTAACCAACTCCTCCGAGCGAGGCCTCCTGTGTCTGGCGGCTTGCACCTCGGGGAGACTCCGCGGGGCCCCGGGAGGCCCCCGAGACGGCACCTCCCCGGGAAGAGGGCGGGCCAGCCCTTGGGGCTGCCCATGTGGCCCCCAGGCTGAGTCCAGGTGGGGTCTGGCCTCGGCCCCAGCCCCCCAAGGCACCAGCCCTCTGCTCCATGGGGTTGCCGCTGCCCAAGGAGAAGGGGTACATCGTCGGCCTGTGGAGAAAGCTCTGCAGATGGTTCCAGAGGCAGGAGTCATGGGCCCAGAGGCGCGACGAGCAGAACCTGCTGCAGCAGAAGAGGTAAGCCTCAGAGCTGCGGCCCCCACCCTTCCCTCTCCCCGGGGGCTCCCCCCCCTTGGGGGCACTGCTGCTGCCGGGAAGACCTTTCTTCCCGGCCTGGCCCCTCTGGAGCACTTTGTCTCAAGAGTCTGGGCCTGGGGTTAGCGCCAGGTGAAAGGGGAGGAGGGGCTGGCACGGGTAACACAGGTGCTCCCTACGTTTAAGAGCCCATCAATTAGGCAGCCTTTCTCATAAGTGCTTTCCTGGAGCCCAGACAACTTGTCGGGCTGTGGAAGGATTAGGGCATCACAGACCTGCACCCCAGAGGTGCTGCTGCTGTGTGTGTGTGTGTGTGTGTATTCAGTTGTGTCTGACTCTTTGAGACCCCCCTGGACTGTAGCCGGCCAGGCTCCTCTGTCCACGGGATTCTCCCGGCAAGAATCCTGGAGTGAGTTGCCCTGCCCTCCTCCAGGGGATCTTCCAGACCCTGGAATCAAACCCAAGTTTCCTGTGCCTCCTGCATTGCAGGTGGATTGTTTACAGCTGAGCCACCGGGGAGACCCAGAGGTGCTGCTGGGTTAGGACAGTTCTTTACATCTCTACTCCCTGCTCCTAGAACAGTCTCTTGGGCAGAAACACACACACTACATATATGTGCACATGTGTGAATGAATCAATGAATGGGGCAGAGAGAGAACTGCAGACACCAGTAACCACACAGGAAAGGCAACATGTGATAATGATTCTTGTGCATTTATCACATCAGCCATTGATGGAGTCCGACTCCTGGGGGAGTCGGGGAGGGGTGCTGTGTGTCGACAACTAAGCTGGGGCCCAGCCCTGGAATGTATTACCCTCCACTGCAGGAGAGGGCCATGGGCAATGCGCCAAAATACCAGGTGCTTAGAATTCACTGCCGAAGGCAGGCTGAGGAATTTGAGAGGCTCTAGAGTTTGAGCCTGGAGTACATCTCACTTAAGGCTTCCAGCCCCTGAAAACTGCCCCAGACTCATGCGACGGTCCCCCCACCACCTCCATCGGTGCTCAGAGCTGGGAGTTGGAGAGGAGGTCGGAGGAAGCTTGAGGCCATCCCTGTGTGTGGTTTCTCCGCCAGAGCTTCCGTGGGTCTCGCCACCCAGGGGCCGGCAGACTAGCAGGAAGTCCTCCCCCTGGGACTTTCCTGGGTCTCTAAGAGGCAGATAATACGTCTATTCACAGGGGAAGTCCAAAGCGTGTGTGTCTGAGGGTCTCTCTCCATCTCGAAGCGCGGGGGCCTGCCTGAGCCTGACCGGGAGGCTGGGGGTTAGCTGGAGTTCCTGTTGTTTCCCTTCCTCTTGCTCAAGGATTCAGGGCTGGGGGTGCCCTCCTTTTTTTTTCTTTTTCTGAGATCTGGCTCCCCGACTCTCCCAGCTGCCGCCCACCTCTCTCCTCCCAGGCCTGGGAGAGTGGGGGCTGAGCACATGTTTGGCTGATGACATCTTGAGGCAACAGAACGGTATTGTTGTTGGAGACGGGGACCGTCAGTGGTTCCACTCATCCCCGTCCAGTCTCGGGACCTTGGGGCTGGGGAAGCTGGGCAGGAGTGCAGGGAGGCCCCCGGGGCTTGGAAGTAGTGGCGGAGGCAGAGGGGAGGACCTGGGCTGGAGCCGGGGCTGCTCCCCAGTATCTTCTCTGTCCCTGTGTCTTAGCGACATCTGATGGGCCTTCTCTCACAGTCTTGGGCTAGGAAAGCCTGATTCGCCTCTCAGAGGGCTCCTCTCCCCTCTTCCTGATGTCCCCTGTCAGATTCCACAGTTTTCTGGATCCTCTTTTTCCGGGACACCAGGGGCCTGGAACCTGATTCCCCTACTGGGTGGTTACTCCCCGGAAGGACCTGAAGGTCTGGGAGGGGAGTGTCCAAGGCAGTGTCATCACTCAGCTTTAAGGGGAGATCTGTGGGTGGCTGGACACACAGGTGCTGACCACATGAGTGATGACAACATGGCCAGGTGAGCAGGGCTGTTACCACCCCCACCCCCGAGAATGAGGCAGACCCAGAGAGGGGCTCCGGGTGGGGTGGAAGGGACTCCAAGAGAAGGGAGGGGCTCAGGTCTCTCCAGGAACATGGGGGAACCCAGCATTCTTCTCTCTCTGGTTGGCTTTTCTTGGGTCTTAGTTGCCTTCACCTCGGCTTAAGTCCGTGTTAGTGGGATCCAAGTTGAACCATCATCTTTCTCTCATTTCCTCTGCATCATCTCGGGGCTTTGCGTATGTGTGTGTGTGCTAAGCCACTCAGCCATGTCTGATTCTTTGCAACCCCGTGGACTGTAGTCTGCCAGGCTTCTCTGTCCATGGGATTCTCTGGGCAAGAATACCGTAGTAGGTTGCCAGGCCCTCCTGCAGGGGATCTTCCTGACCCGTCTTAATTCCTGAGATGCGATGTACTAGGTGTTGACTGTAAAACGCTCAGCTAGGTTTGCGAAAATGAATGTGACGCATTCTCTGCTCTCCAGATGCTCATGTTCTTAGGGGCAAAACACACCGGTAGGCATCGACTTGGGTTAAAAGTGAGCTTGGCGACTGTCCTAAGAAGGCTGTGAACAAGTATTGTGGGATCCTTGAGGAGGACAATGCAGGCCCCGATTCTGATTGGTGTAGACTGTGCTGGGCAGCTTCCAGGGTCTGCCTGACATGATTCTCACCCTGAGCCCCTCTCGAGCAGGGTCATCCTCCCGGTAGCTGGCAAGAGGCAGTGAGCACCAGGGGTTCTTTTCTGCTTAGATAGATCCCTATAGTAGTTATCTGTAGGCTGGCATGGCATATCTGTCAGAAGTGAGGGCTGTGACCTTGGATCACCCTGAGACTTCCTGCTTCAGTAAACACGTATGCAGGTGCATGCATCCTGTACTTGAAAGATGCAGTCTGGGCACTTAGAAGGGCGGCTAGGTCTGGAATTAGCCACTTTCCTGAGCTGTGGCTTCTTCATGCCATCGCCCAGAAACTGAGTTGGAGGGAGGTTGCCCCAAGTAGCCAGTGCACACCTCCTCCCGTTGTGGTCGTCGCTCCAGCTGCTCCCCCAACCTCACCTCAACACGAGCAAAATTGGGAAGAGCCAGAGAACTAGAAGAACCACATAATTGAGTGGTGAGAGCCTTGGGGCTAGGTTCTTGGCCAAGCATTCCGTCTTGAACTCTGTCTGATCCTCTGGATCTAGCTTGGCTTCCTTTGCGGAAAAATATGAGAATTATTCAGCCCGTGTCACAGGGTTGTGAAGAGCAAACATAATCGTATGTGAGATGCTGCTTTGGAAGCTGAAGAGCACATTTAACACCTGGGACCACTGTGATTAAAAAGAACACAAGAACAATCAAAAGGCAGCTTCCATTGACAGCAGGAGTTACAGGGACTGTGAACTCCCTCCCATCAGAGCTGGAGCCATCCAAGAACCAGACTCTGAGCCCCAGGGGGTGTGTGTGACCTCCGTCCAGTTGACATGCTTCTCTGAGAGGGGTTGGTGGAGAAATCAGTGGGACCCACATGTGTGGCTCCACCTCCCATGCCTCCTCTGACCCCTCTTCAGATCCTGATGAACATGGAGAATAGGAACAGGGAAATGACCAGAGGGGTCCCAGCGCTGCCTCCGACTTGTTTGAACAGACTATCCCAGGGCTCCAGGCCTCTTTCTCCGTCTGGACAGATTAGACTGGGTTTCCAGGGCTTTTTAGCTCTAAAATTCAGATTTGAATTCTTCCCTAGACACGCTTGATCCTGCCCATTTCCCAGCAACCAAATGCAAAACTTCACACATGCAGGTCCACACACACGAGTGTACATGTATAGACATGTACACATCCACAAGAACGTGAAGCAGAGAGGATGGGGTGGAGGAAACAGGGAGAGAAGACAAGCGGCAGATCTTTGGGGCCAGAGGAAGCCCTGAAGGTGATAACAACTTGTTTGCTCTGTAAAAAGTGTGCTAGGGTTTATGCCAGAAATCCTATAGCAGTGTTTCTACCAGTCCAGTATTGAACCAGACTGTTCAATTTTATAATAGTCAAGCAAAATAAGACATTCTAAATTCTGGAAACAACTTTCATATCTTTATCATTTCAGATCTTCTAGTTTCTTTCATTGTCTTTTATTAAATAATTAATCTGCAGGTGCTTAAAAGCCTTCATTTTTTTGTTTCTTAGTTGAGCATTTAATGATTTGTAAGAAAACATGGATGGAATTTCTCATTCTATTTAATGTGAAAAATCCTTTCTTAAAAAATAGATTATGAATACTTACACATTGAGGTCAGGGCTTCTGTGCCTTGACACTTTTCACATGTTGGGCAGATAACTCTCTGTTACAAGAGGCTGCCTTGTTTAAGAAGCTCAGCAGCACCCCTGCCCTCTGCCAACTAGATGCCAGTTTCACCCCCTCTCTCAGTCATGACAACCAAAGATGTCTCCAGACTCTGCCAAATCCCCTAGAAGGAGGCAGGGAGTTGTACCTGGTTAAGGTGTGTGTGCTCAGTCATGTCCAACTCTTTGAAACCCCGTGGACTGTAGCCCACCAGGCTCCTCTGTCCATGGGATTCTCCAGGCAAGAATACTGGAATGGTTGCCACCTCTTCCTCCAGGGGATCTTCCCCACCCAAGGACCTAACCTGCATCTCTTGCATCTCCTGCATTGGAAGGAGGATTCTTTACCACAAAGCCACCTGTGAAAGACCACTACTCTAAATCACTGTTTGTAAATAAGAGATTCTGGTAGTAAAGTTATGTGTGCTTCTAAATAAAATGAAACTGTCCCCTGGAACAGAGTGAGTATAATTTAACCATTAAAATCAGAAGACATTTTGGCAGTATCTCCTCTTCTTCCTGCCCTAGGGAGATGTCTGGTGAAGATGTATAGATTTTACTCCAGATCTAAAGTTCTGTGTTGGGTTTCTTTGGAACAAACTATTTCTTTACCAGGCACAAGAATCTTTGGATGGGTCTGCTCTTTTTTATGGGGTCCATCTTTTTTATGGGGTGTAAGTGTAGGCAGGTGTTTGGGGGGAGTTCTGCCTTATGGAAATGGCAACCCACTCCAGTATTCTTGCCTGGAGAATCCCATGGACAGAGGAATGTGGCAGGTTACAGTTCCTAGGATCGCAAGAGTCGGACACGACTTAGCCCTATCTTTTCTGCCTCACTGCCCGGAATATTAGCAAGAGCTTTCTTGGCTGCCCCCTTGTGGCCATGTGATGCTGTTGCAAGTCATACCTCTGCCTGACTCCCTGGGAACCATGTATACTCTGCCCTCCCTTTTTGCTGGATACTGGAGTTTGCCACGCAGAGGAGGCCAGGTCTCTACAAACGTCGCTGGTTTGGGTCATAAGCCTTTTCTTCATCCAGAGTGTGATCTGATTGAGGTTCCCAGATAAAATACAAGACACAGAGTTAAATGTGAATTTCAGATAAACAACGAATAGATTGTCAGTTTCAGTTTGCCCTAAATATTGCACGGACATACTTATATTAAAAACTTATTTGCGGGGAATTCCCTGGCAGTCCAGGGGTTAGGCCTCTGTACTTTCACTGCCGAAGGCCCAGGTTTGATCCCTGGTTGGGGAACTAAGATACAATAAGCGACATGGCACAGCCAAGGAAAAAACAAGAACTTATTTGTTGTGTATCTAAAATTCAACTCTGAGCATCCCCATGTTTTTATTTTGTAAATCTAGCCATCCCAGTTCAAACGGTAGCTTCCTGCCCTTGCCGGGCCACTTGGGCCGGCAGCGGAGGCCAGAAGCAGGACATGTGGGGACTGGAGGTTTGAGAAGGACGTTCATGGTCATCAGAGATATGTCAGAGAACCAAGAGTGGTGTCTTTGGGGCTGCCACTGACAAGCCTCCCCACTTATGTCCTAGGAAGCAGGGAGTGGACTCTGCACTCGGGTTAGAAGCCCTTTTGGACCCATTTCTAGCTTCGCCATTAACCCTTGGCCAAACAGGGCACAGAACTAGGAGCCAAACAAAACAACAACAACAACGAGAAGCTAATTGGAGGAGAGCAGAGAAAGGATAAAAGATGAGAAAGTGGCTGACCTCTGACCTCCAAGTGCGCTTAGAAGAGGAAGAGACAGATACTAATCACAGCACCCACTGAGAATGCCGAGGTAGAGTAAGGCCAGAGGAGAGTGCGGGAAACTTCCTGCGCGCGCGCATGTGTGTGTGTGTGTTGGGAATAGTGCTTACTCTCGAATATCTATAAAAGAGGGATTTGGGCAAATTGTTGGAAAAGGTAGTGGTGGTGGGAGGGGTGGTGATGGTGGTGGGGGTCATGGTGGTGGTGGGAGTGATGGTGGTGGTGGGGGTGATGGTAGTGGTGGGGTGTTGATGGTGATTGAGGTGCAGTGGCGGTGGCAGGGGTCATGGTGGCGGGGTCGTGGTGCTGGGGGTCATGGTGGTGGGGGTGGTGATGGTGATTGGGGTGATGGCGGTGGCAGGGGTGATGGCGGTGGCGAGGATCATGGTGCTGGCAGGGGTCATGGTGGTGGTGGGGGTGATGGGCTGATGGTGGCGGGGGTGGTGATGGTGGTGGGGGTCATGGTGGTGGGGGTCATGGTGGTGGGGGTCATGGCGGGGGTCATGGTGGTGGGGTCATGGTGGTGGGGGTCATGGCGGTGGCGGGGGTCATGGAGGTGGCGAGGGTCATGGTGGCAGGGGTCATGGTGGTGGTGGGGGTGATGGTGGCTGGAGTGATAGGGGTGATGATGAGAGTGGTGAGAGGTGCTGCAAACTTGTCTTGCAGCTGCATGAGCACACGAGGCATACTAGTTTTTACTTAGATTACATGTTTGCCTAAGGTTGGCTTAGGGCTGGCTGATGGACCTAATTGGGGGAGGGCGGGGGGCAGTAAAGCCAAACCACCTTCTGGCATTGCTACAGTTCATTCCTTCTACAGAGAGTGGTAATGAGCATCTGCCATCACACTGGGCATATTCCCCGGCCCTGGGAACGCAGCATACAGAGTAACTAGGGTGGGTGGGGGCTGGATTCCAGGTGAAAGCAGAGAGACAGCACAGCCATGAGGAGGATGGTGTGCCCTGCGGTGCCAAGACTGAACTGCTGGGTGTCCGGGGCCAGCGGGAGGAAGAAAGCACGGAAAAAGGGTTGCATGAAATCTGGAGGGGACTTCTGAGTTTCTTCTCTTTGGGTGTTTAGGACCCACGAGACTTTTACAAACTATGCTTGCATTTTCTGTTTAGAGACAATGTCTTGGGAGCATCCAGAAGGATGGATTGGGGGTAAACAGGGCATAGGGGTACTAGTCAGAAGAAGATTTTGCTAATCCTGGCCCAGAGAATGAGGATGTAGATTAATAAGGATCAGTGGGAACGAGGAGGCAGGGACTGAGCAGAAAGAGACATTGAATTGACAGGTGGCTGCCCCTGTGGCCTGATGCGGGGACCTGGGGCCAGCATTTGGGGAGACTGACAGGTCACGCTCTCTCCTCCTCTCCCGATCACCCCTTCCACCCCCAGCTCTTGGAGTCAGCTTCCAGCTACTATGGCCTTCTTGGTGTATGAGCTCCTGTTCACATAACTGACCCTCTGTGGACAAATAGTGTTATTTCATTCACTCCTGTAGAAAGACCAAGTAGCTCTGGGCCATCAGGGAAAAGTAAATAAAGGGCCCCTGTGTGTCTCAGTTGGAGTAAGTTTTGATATTACAAGAAGTGTGCAGTTCATTGTAGGCCTAAAACTGGGAAATCAGAGATGATTCTTTGCCTAAAACAAGTGAGACACAGACAGGAAGCAGGCAGAGACTGTAGCCCGATACAGGGGCCAGAAGAAAGAAAGGGCCCACAGCTGCTTTGGGACTGAGCCCCAAAGATGCTGTCATAGGGGAGAAAGTGCCAGAATCAAAGGTTCTCCTGAGGAAGGGAAGCATCACACAACAGCAGAAACACCCACCAGCCTCTGTATGTCGGCCTCCTTCATAAAGATGGGAAGGCATTTCCTCATATCCTCAGTCCATGAAAACAAGGCTTATCTTGGAGGGTAATCTCAGGACTTCAAGGGATGCTGAAAGGGGTTACTCCAGAGGCCAAATAGGTCAGGAGGTAACAAGGATTTAGCTGAAACTCCTTCCTCTCCACCTGATGTTCACAGATCTCTCTCTCTCTCTCACACACACACACACACACACACACACACACTGAGGAAAGGAAAGTGGTCCTGATGTTCACCCACACACAAACTATGGAAAAGTTGGCTTGGATTTGACTCACGCAAACTACGGAAAAGTTGGCTTGAGTTAACTCATGCAAACTATGAAAAAGTTGGCTTGGATTTAACTCACACAAAACTATGGAAAAGTTGACTTGGATTTAACTCATGCAAACTATGGAAAAGTTGGCTTGGATTTAACTCATGTAAGCTATGGAAAAGTTGGCTTGGATTTAACTCATGCAAACTATGGAAAAGTTGGCTTGGATTAACCAGTGGGTCAGGCAAAGAGAGCTCGGGCAGCCCCTCCCCTGAAAGCGGCCCCACCTCTCTGGATGAGGGACCTCTGGGTTCGGGGTTCACTGCCACCGAGGTGTGAGACGGAGCAAAGCCGCCCACCTTGCTTCCCAACTGGTTCGCTCCCCTCTCTTATAGGATCTGGGAGTCTCCGCTCTTGCTAGCTGCCAAAGAGAACGATATCCAGGCTCTGAGCAAGCTGCTCAAGTATGAGGCCTGTGATGTCCACCAGAAAGGTAAGGAGCGTCTCCGACTGGGTCAGCCCTGTGCCCACGGCCCTCCTCCCCCTCCTCCTGCTCGTATAGCCCAGGACCTTCTGCTGTGCGCCCCCAGTTCTCTATGGGCCCCCGTCCCCTGCTCCAGAGAGGCCACGTGACTCTGCTTTCTGTCAATGCCAGGAGCCGTTGGGGAGACGGCACTGCACGTGGCCGCCCTCTATGACAACCTGGAGGCCGCCATGGTGCTGATGGAGGCTGTCCCCGAGCTGGTCAAGGAGCCCATGACATCTGAGCTGTATGAAGGTGAGGGGCCGAGGGCCTAGGATGGAGGGAAGCGTGACCTTGGTGGTGGATAATCTGGGGAAACCAAGAAGGAAACTGGGGCCCCTTCTCTGTCCCTTCCCCTCACTGGAGTGCTAACCTCTGAAACGGAGAGACCTGGGGTAGGAAGGCTTCCCTTGTCGTTCAGTAGGTTAAGAATCTGCCTGCAATGCAGGAGACCCATGTTTGACTCCTGGAGCAGAAAGATCGCCTGGAGAAGGAAAAGGCAACCCACTCCAGTATTCTTGCCTGGAGAATCCCATGAACAGAGGAGCCTGGCGGGCTACAGTCCACGGGGTTGCAAGAGTCAGACATGACTTGGCGACTAAACCACTAGAGTAGGAAGAGGCAGGCAGCACCAGGGTCCCCTGGGAGCCCCACCAGGCCCCTACCCCTGTCTCATCCTCCCCCAGAAAGGCTGACCTGGTGGAGACAGGAGGGTCCCCCTGCAGGGATCTGTGAAGATAGGAGGGACCCCTAGCTGGATCCTGGGGACAGAGCCCAAGCCAAGAGCTCTCTTGTCCAGGTCAGACGGCGCTGCACATAGCAGTCATGAACCGGAACGTGAACCTGGTGAAAGCCCTGCTCGCCCACGGGGCCAGCGTCTCTGCGAGGGCGGTAGGCTCCGCATTCCGCCTCAGTCCTCACAATCTCATCTACTTTGGTGAGAGCCAGGACAGGGGCTGGGAGGACGAGGAGGGGGGCACCAGTCAAGGGAGGGTGGGCTGAGAAGCCTCCGTGCCTGGGGAAGCTGGGAGGGGTCCGCCCTCAGGGCCGAAGGCCAGAGCCAAGCCCCCACCCCCACCCCGGGGCCCCCTCCAGCATCCCCGCCTCTGGTCCTGCTGACGAGGGTCCCCGGAGACAGGGGAGGCAGGGGCGGTCGCTCAGAGACACTGCGCATCCCCGCCTGCATCTCACGCCCGCCCGGGTCTCTGCATCCCCAGGGGAGCACCCTCTGTCCTTTGCCGCCTGCATGGGCAGCGAGGAGATCGTGAGGCTGCTCATTGAGCATGGCGCTGACATCCGGGCCCAGGACTCCCTGGGTAAGAGCTGGGCTGGAGGGGGCGCTGGGAGGCTGGGGGTGGCAGGGGAGGGGCTGGGACTCCCCTCAGGCCCCCCGGGGGGGGTGGTCCTGGGGAACAGAAGGGACTCTGGTCCCAGGGGTCACATGACACCCCGTGTCCTCTCCCAGGAAACACAGTGTTGCACATCCTCATCCTCCAGCCCAACAAAACCTTTGCCTGCCAGATGTACAACCTGCTGCTGTCCTACGACAGGCGAGGGGACCACCTGCAGTCCCTGGACCTCATGCTCAATCACCAGGGCCTCACCCCCTTCAAGCTGGCCGGAGTGGAGGGCAACACTGTGGTGAGGGGCCCTCCCCCAACCCCACGGGGATCCTTCCCCTGACCCTTCATCTTACACTTCCTGGCCCTTTGAGGAAGTAAATGTGAATGGTCCTCCCTAATGCCGAGGCCCTATTTTCAGCTTCGATTGGAATTTCCTTCTCCGCCCCTGTCTCACATCTTCTTTCTCTCCCACTTTTTCTGCCCTGCGTCATTAGGGGCTGTGAGGGTCTAGATCCCGTCCAGGGGTGGTCTGTAAAACCCATGTCCCCCTGCGCTGCATCCTCGCACCTCCTCTTTCCAAGCTCTGGAGGGAGTTATGGGGGAAGAGGATGAACTAGGAGGCTGACATGGAGAAGGGTACTTTTGTCCACAAGGCTGCGGTCTTTGAGTGAAGAGCGAGCCTCCTTTCAGGGGTGCAGCAGTCCTTCTGGGCAAGCATCCCATCCACCCCCCAGAACAGTCCCCTTGGCTTGCTCCTCCTCACTCGCTTGCCCACCCCTTCCATCCCTAACTTTAGATGTTCCAGAACCTGGTGCAGAAGCGGAAGTACATCCAGTGGACGTGTGGGCCGCTGACCTCCACTCTCTACGACCTCACGGAGATTGACTCCTCAGGGGAGGAGCTATCCCTGCTGGAACTTATCGTCAGCTCCAAGAAGCGAGAGGTACGGTGGGTGGTGGGTGGTGGGGGCTGGTCCTCAGGCTAGGGAGCCGCTAGGGAGGGGAGTCAGGGGCTCTGAGCTGCTTGCTGCCTTCTCTTTCTGCTGCAGGCTCGCCAGATCCTAGATCAGACGCCAGTAAAGGAGCTGGTGACCCTCAAGTGGAAGAGATACGGGCGGCCGTACTTCTGTGCGCTGGCAGCCACGTACCTGCTGTACATCATCTGCTTCACCATGTGCTGTGTGTACCGCCCCCTCAAGCCCAGGACTGACAACGAAACTGACCCCCGGGACAACACCCTCTGTCAGCAGAAGCCACTTCAGGTGACCCCCGAGGAGCAGCAGAGCTTTGGGGGTGGCGGGTATCCAGGCTCTCTGCCATTTCTCAGACGTGTGTCACGTTCCTAGCTTACCACCCACGTTTCTCTCCTTGCCCAGATCTCAACTACATAGGCACAAACTCAAATACATGCACACAGATACATACCGATGCTCTAAGAGCAGAGTTTGACAGAGCCAAACCTCATAGGTTGAAAAGAATCTGAGCAACTGGTGTCCCTAGACAAGGATGTGGACTTGCACCCAAGGGTGAGCAGGGCAGATGGGGGGGAAGCCCTGAGTCCTCTGACCACGCCTCTCCTTTCAGGAGGCCTATGTGACCCGCCAGGACCACCTCCGACTGGTGGGGGAGCTGGTGAGCATCTTTGGGGCTGTCATCATCCTGTTCATAGAGGTAGGTGCAGTGGGGATCCGGGGGTGAGGCTGTGTGCCCCAGGGATCCAGTTCAAGCTTCAGTCTACAAGTGCTTCATGTCTTTCTGGCCTCTCCTCAGATTACAGACATCTTCCGAGTGGGGCTCAGTCGCTTCTTCGGACAGACCATCCTTGGAGGACCATTCCACATCCTCTTGTGAGTCTCTTTTCCTCTCACCCTCCACCCCTTTCCTCACTAAGGCTTCAGTTTAACTCCCTGGACCAGCCTCTGGAGAACCCCAGCTCCAAAGGCCTCGCTGTGATGTGTGTGTGACCCTGTGTATGGAGCTTGAAGCTGAGTTTGTGGGTAGCACTTCCATCAACCCCTCACTCTTGGATCCTCAGGATCAGCCCAGCCCTCTCACGGCCCCCTCCCCACTCTTCCCCCAGCATCACCTATGCCTGCATGGTGCTGGTGACCATGGTGATGCGGCTCACCAACACCAATGGGGAGGTGGTACCCATGTCCTTCGCCTTGGTGCTGGGCTGGTGCAACGTCATGTATTTTGCGCGAGGATTCCAGATGCTGGGCCCCTTCACCATCATGATCCAGAAGGTCGGTGCCTCCTCCCAGACTTTCTAGAGAAAGGTCCTAGAGCAGGGGCTGCAAACATTTCTGAAAAGCATCAGATCAGAGTGATCTCAGGCTTGCAGTGGTGGTTTAGTCTGTAAGTCATGTCCGACTCTTTGCAACCCCATGGACTGTAGCCTGCCAGGCTCCTCTGACCATGCGATTTCCCAGGCAAGAACACTGGAGTGGGTTGCCATTTCCCTCTCCAGGGAATCTTCCCTACCAGGCTTGCAGAGCCAACATGTATATAATCTCTTTGATTTTCTTCTCTTCCCCCTTTTAATTTTTTTTTCAATCATCTAAAAAGTGGAAAATTCTCACTCAAGGGCCACACCAAACTTGATCCAGTAGATTTGGCCAGCAGGCCATAGCTGGCCAGCCCCTATGCTAGAAGGCGGAGCTGTTGGACTTCTCAGGGCTAGACCTCTTAGAGGCTATAAGGGGAGATTGTTCACAGGCCTGGTGTGGAGCTGGCCTCCCTTCTCTTCCTTCCCTCTAGATGATTTTTGGCGATCTGATGAGATTCTGCTGGCTGATGGCCGTGGTCATCCTGGGTTTTGCCTCGGGTAAATCATCTGAGCTAGGGGCCCTGGGCTGGAGGAAACCAGAAAGCATAGGATGCCTCTGGATAAACCTAGGGGGAGAGAGGGGCAGGAGGGAGGGCAGAGGCAGGAGAACGCCACAGTGTCTGAGGATGGGGTGTGTTAAGGCGGAGAGCTGGCTCTTGGGATCAGGAGGGTGAGTCATATGGAAGACAGGGGAACGTAAGAACCCACAGGACGGAGGGCTGGAGGGCTGGGATGGTGACACTGGAGAGGAAGCAGACAGGACTGCAGTGGGCAGCAGAGAGCGGGCTACGGTTTAATCACATGGAACTCTCACCCCCTTGGGTGAGAGCAGCCTTCTTTATCATCTTCCAGACAGAGGACCCCAATGAGCTGGGCCATTTCTACAATTACCCCATGGCGCTCTTCAGCACCTTTGAGCTGTTCCTCACCATCATCGATGGCCCCGCCAACTACGACGTGGATCTGCCCTTCATGTACAGCATCACCTACGCTGCCTTCGCCATCATCGCCGCGCTGCTGATGCTCAACCTCCTCATCGCTATGATGGGCGACACTCACTGGCGTGTAGCCCACGAGCGGGATGAGCTCTGGAGGGCCCAGGTGAGCGGCCCCCTCTGGTGGCCGGGAGGGTTAGTGCAAGTCATTCTCTTCCTGCCAAGGGCCAGGCCAAACTCAGAAGCAGGATATTTCGCCGCCTGCCGCCCCGCCCTGCCCCAGTATATCTGGAGGGTTATTGCACAGGCAAAATTGACGCAAAGTGTACAGAACTGGATCAGCGATACAGTCAAGAAATCCTGGAACAGGTGAAAAGAATCCCTGTTTTCTCAAAAAAGTAAAATCTGTCTTTTCTAGAATCATCAGTAAAAAATGAAGCTCAGGAGTAGCTACAGTGGGCTTCCCAGGTGGTGCTAGTGGTAAAGAACCTGACTGCCAATGCAGGAGACTTAAGAGATGTGGGTTGGGTCTCTGGGTCAGGAAGATCCCCTGGAGGAGAGAATACAACCCACTCCACTATTCTTGCCTGGAGCATCCTATGGACAGAAGAGCCTGAAGAGCTATATAGTCCATGGGGTCTCAAAGAGGAGGACAGGACCGAACCGACTTAGCGCACACACACACACACAGTAGCTACAACTGCATTCATGAAATTTTGTTACTAAATAAAAACTGAAGTATCAACTTTTGGGCAATATTTAAATCTTCAAAATTTGACCCAGAAAAACTGGACATGTTAAAAATAATGCCACACAAACTCCCTATAGTCACAGAAACTATCTTCAGTCAGATAATTGTGATGGGGCCAAAAGCACGAATTAACTGGATCAAATCATCATTTTAAAATGTACTTACAAAAGAATTTATCTCAACAAAAATAATTTCAGCAATGTAAATGGGAAATCCCTCCAACTGGATGGCATTTAACTGTGTTGTGCAGAAAGTGGAGTTAAAAAAAACCCTAAGCTGGCGACATAGGGTTTGCTCATGAAAATATTTTTTCAATGCAAATGTATTGGTAGGAAATTCCTCTGTAGGATGTTTGTGTTTCTAAGTAGCCTTTACATCTGCAGGGTCAAAATATTCCATAGCCCTGAGGACCCTTGCTCTTTGCTCTGCCCACCTTCCTGATCCTCAGAGCGAGGTCTCCCCACCTCCCGCAGGACTGGCCTGGCCTGGATGCTAGGTCACTGGGTGAAGCGTCGTGGGGCTCAAGGCCCATCACTCTCTCCTGCAGAAAAGGGGTGATGAAGCTGATGCCACCAACCTCTGCTCAGGGGTGTGGTCCCCTCTGGGAAACCATGTTTCCCAGCTGTTGCTACACTGTGGTTCCTCTGCCCGGAGTCCTCTCCACTCTCCCAGGGGTCTGCACCCCGTCTCTGGTTTCATCGTCTTCTGCCACCCACCCCCCGCCCCACAGGTTGTAGCCACCACTGTGATGCTAGAGAAGAAGCTGCCGCGTTGCCTGTGGCCTCGCTCGGGGATCTGCGGGCACAAGTTCGGGCTGGGGGACCGCTGGTTCCTACGGTGAGTGACGGCATGGGCTGGCAGGCCTGTGCACTCCCTGGGCTTCCAGTCTCACTGGGCAAAGGAACCTGCCAGGAGCCGGAGGGGCCCTGAAAGCATCCATGTTGTCCCTGGACCCGGCTCTCTGTTGCTTCCCAAAGCCTGGCATCCACTGTGCCCACTCAGGCTGCAGACAAGGAGAAAGACCACCTGCAGGAGGGCTGGTCCAAGGTCAGCCATTCCATCACCTCCTCCATACTCCCCCTCCCCCAACAGGGTGGAAGAGAAACAGGATATCAACCAGCAGCGTGTCCGGCGCTACGCCCAGGCCTTCTGCCACCAAGGCTTGGAGGACGACATGGAAAGACTGTGGCTGGGTGGCCCCTTGGGACCCTGCCTGTCGCTTCCTACCCCCTCGGTGTCTCGAAGTACCTCCCGCAGCAGCATCAACTGGGAGAGGCTACGGCAAGGGACCCTGAAGTCAGAGCTGCGGGGGGTGGTCAACAAGGCTCTGGAGGATGGGGAGGGCTGGGAGTACCAGATCTGAGCGCGCCTCCCGCCTCCCGCCTCCAGCCTCCCACCAAGGTCCAGATCTCTCACCTGCCAGGTCAGGGCGGGAGCGTAGAACAGAATACAGGGAAACCGAGGAGCAGGCTCACGCCTCGCCCCAAGCACAGGGCCCAGCGCAAATAGGGACCCAGCTTCGCCCACCCCGGCCTTACTGCCCTGTCTGAACAAAGCACTTTACAAAAGGCTGGGGTGCCACCTCGGGCACCAGCCTCCATCCAGGGTCACAGCCGCAGACAGCCGCAGAGGTCTGGGGAGGTGTGCCGAGCAGATGGGTACCACTGGGAGGGGATGGGGTGTGACACTGCCTCCAACCTTCCAATAAAGCCACTTCCTGTTCGCTCCTCCTCTCGTCCTGCAGCCTTCTCTGCGGTGGGGTCTCCCGCCCCTTCCATGCAGACCACAGGGCCTCACCACTACTCCGATGTGCAAAATCCCTTCTTTCCCTTTAATGTGGGGAAGGCAGGGGAGGACCGGGGAGGGAGGTGTCCCAAGGGTTGGGTTTAGTGTGTGGCTGGCGGGCGTGGAGCCAGGTTCATATCTCCCTTGGCCCCCCTGGGACCCTCATCCAGGACTTGGTTACGGGCATCCTCACGTCGTAGCTTCCCGCCCAGACCTCAGACCTCCACGGGGCCCGGCGGCCTCAAGTGCTGCTGCAGGAGCTGAATGTGGTGTAACAGCTTCTTCTGGTGGCCAGCCAGGGTGACCCCCAGGGCGGGCAGGTCTCTAGGGAGGGGAACGGAAGGGAAAAAAAATTGGGGCCCGTGTCTTCAAAACCCCGGGCCCTGCCCCTGGGCTGAGGCTCCCCTCCCCGACCCCTCCGGCTTACTCCAGGCTGAGCTGAGCCACATCACCGAAGGTGCAGAGGCCAGACTGGGAGAAGTTGTCCCGGTAGCACTCCAGGCCGATGGCCGAGAGCCAGGCCTGAGGGGAGTCCAGAGATGGAAAGTCCAGGGCCACGGGATTCAGCAGGGCCTGGGAGGGTCTGGGAGGGAGGGGCAGGCAGGTCAGTCTCCTCTTCGTCCTTGTCCCCTCTCCTCAGTCTCCTTTATGGGTCTGCATCAACCCTCCCTGGCTCTCCCGGGCTCTAACGCCAAAGCTCCAGACCTGTCCCCGGGGCTCCCGCCAGCCTGCAGAGTGTCTGGCTTGCGGATCATCTTGTCAAATGCAGCCACCAGCTGGTCAAAGTGAGGTCGCTGGGTACGATCCTTCTGCCAAGTGTCCAGCATAAGCAGGTGCAGTCCAGGTGGACAGCCTGGAGGTGGGGGCAGCCGGAATTCCTGCTCTATTGCATTTAGCACCTGGGGATTAGAGGAAGAAGATGGTGCTTAGAGGCTATTGCTAGTGGAAAGGAATGTATCGTTAGGTAAGCATGAGGTTGGAAAGGAACTCAAACATGGAAAATGAGACCCATGAGATCTTAGAATGTGAATGTATTCCGGGATGGAGGGCTTAGAATGTTTGAGTCTGTAAGTCTGGTGGGTTGGACGGACAGGGGTTCCGGGTCATGAGCTCACCTCCTGGTCACTCATGTCCCAGTAGGGCCGCTCTCCATAACTCATCACTTCCCACATCACTATCCCAAAGCTCCAGACATCACTAGATGTTGTATGTTTCCCATGTGCGATGACCTCTGGGGCCGCCCAGCGAAGCATACAACTTGGGCCCTGAGGGGTGGGGTTGAAAGTAACAATAGCAATAATCAGAGCCATGGTCCTAGTTACTGATCAACTACTATGTGCTCAGATGTGTATCAAGGGTTTCACAGCAAGCATCTCATTTAATTCCATGATGACCCTGTATTACCGATGGCATTATCTCCATTTTGCAGGTACAGAGGCTGAGACATAGAGAAATACAAATGTGTGCAAAGTCACAGAGCTTGAGGGTGGTGTGTGGATCTGCACCCGGGGGCTCTGACAGTGGTCAGCACTAGGGAAGGGCAGGGGGTGGTTCTAGGAGGACTCCCTTCCTTCCTCAGTGTCCTTAGCCCCTCCCTGATGTCCCGCTGTGCCCCCTCACCTGGGGTTTGCTCCATCACACGGGTGAGCTCCGCCCCTTCAGACTCTAAGGTATGCCCCCTGAGGCATCCACCGCCCCTGGTCCCAGCTTGTCCTCCAGCAACCCCGCCCCCCCAGGGAGGCCGGGCCCCCAAGGCTGGCTCTCACCTGAGGGCTGTGGCCGAGACGAGCCACCTTGCATACCAGGTGGCTGTTCACCAGCACGCTGTGGGCGGAGAGTGCGCGGTGCACGAAGGCGAAGCTGGACAGGTACTGCATGGCAGCGGCCACGCCCCGCTGCATGGCCACCAGCTGCAGGCTGCTGAACTGGCCCTCCCGCTGCTGGGGGGCGGTGGAGGGGGGACAGGTCAGCAAAAGCAGGGGGAGGAACCTGGACTCATCACACAGACACACTGGCACCCAAGGGCAAGGGCTATATGGAATCAGAATGGCCTGAGAATGAAGGCTGAAGACCCCAGAGGCAGTGGCAGGAGGGAGCAGAGGGATGGGGCTGTGAGTCCCGAACAGCTGAGAACTGCCCACTTTCCCAGCCCAAGCCTCCCCCCACCAGCACCGCCTCACTACCAGCCTGACTGACCCTCAGGAAGCTGTCCAGGGGGCCCAGCTCCATGAGTTCCGTCAGCACCATGAAGGGCCGGCTCCTGGTGACCACGCCCTCCAGCCGCAGGATGTTGGGGTGCTGAAACTGGCCCAGCATGGCGGCCTGCCCGAGAAAGGCCATCTGCAAACTCTCGGCGCCTCCGGTCCACAGGGCCTGGATGGCCACGGCCTGCTCCCGCCGTCCCCGGGGCTGCAGGCGGCCCCGGCGCACCTCCCCGAAGGAGCCTGGGGGGGGCAGGTGTAGGCTGGGGGCGGGGTCCACAGGAGGGACTCGAGGTGTCCTACCCTGTTCAGAAGGGACCCTCCTGGGAACCCCTTCCATGCCCTCCTCTGCCCCCACGCAGTACCTGCCCCAATGACTTCCTCGATCTTGATGTACGTGGGGTCAACCTCCCGGGCGAATTCTCGGATGGCCTGGCAGGGGTCCTCATAGGTGGAGGGGTCGATGTAGTACTTCACCCCGAGCCCTGCAGGCGTGGGGGGCGGTCCATGACGAGGGCACATGCCCACACACCCCAGGCTTGCTCTCTCACTCCCAAAGACGGTGCCAAGGAGCTGCCCGCAGCCCTGGAGGCCGGGCCCCGCCTAAGGGTACCCCTGGCCAGTTCTCAGCTGCCCCGGACTCACTGCCCCAGCCCTCCGCCCCCTCCTGCCCCACCTCTGGGGTCTTCATCCTTCCTTCTCAGGCCGTTCTGATTCCAGCTCGCCCGCCCCCACTTCCCAGCCCCACCCCCGACCTGGGCTGCTGTATCGCTGCAGTTGCTCCATGTAGCCGGTTCCACGCCGCTTCCTGGGGACCAAAACCACAGTCCTGCAGGCACACTCCCACCTGTCCCCTCCCCAGTCCACCCGCGGAGGCCAAGGCCCTGCCAGGGCTCTGGGGCGGCAGGCAGCCAGACCCAGGGGCTGCGGGCTGCTGGGGGTAGAGGGCGCTGGTGGGGGCTTCCCAGGGGAACTCTGTGGCTGTCAGGACTTGGGGCTGTGTGGAGGGGGTGGTACCCGGCTGTGGCGGGGAGGGGCTCACCTCTGGAAGACGAGAGCCAGCACGGTGATGGCCGCCAGCAGGAGGAAGGCCAGCGCCCCCAGGATGGACCCAACCACCAAGGAGAGCCTCTCAGGAAGCGGAGTGGACAGCTCACCTGGAGAACCAGCACACAGGGGCACAGGTGAATAAGATCTCACAGGCCGGAGCATCCTTCCCTCACGCACCCCCTCCCCACAGGGAACCGAAGATCAAGGGGCAGACACTCTCCTGGTCTGGAAGGTCGGGGTGAAGGTGCAAGGTTTGGATGGTCCCCGGGCCCCTCCTCACCATCCCTTCGGGCCGCCCCCACCCCACCCAGGCCTCCCCTCACCTTGAGGCAGCGTCTGGAAGTAGACCTTGCCCCCATAGGGGCCATGGCCCGCGGCTGTCCGCGCCCGCACCTGGAAGCCATAGATGTGGCCGGGGCTTAACTTGGTCACGGTGGCTGTGTTGGTCTCGCTGGTCAGGGTGAAGGAGTGGGATTCATCTTCTGCCTGGGGGGTTGGTGACAGCCACTCACTCCCTGCCGGCTGTGGGGTCCCGATCCCCCCTGCCCCCCCTCCCACATTCCTCACTCCCCGGCTGCAGGGCCCTGAGGCACCCCTCTGGTCCCCCCACCTCTCGCCCCACTGTGGGGCCCCTGGAACCTCCCACCAGCCCCACCAGGGCCGCCCTCTGCTCCCCACCTGGTCATAGTAGCGGAGCTGATAGTCCAGGATGTTTCCGTTGGTCTGGTCAGGCTGCGGCCAGGACACGGTGATGCTGTTGGAGGCGCGACTCACCTGGTGCATGGCAGGGACTGCGGAGGGAACTGGCGTGGGGGTGATGTTAGTGGGGTTTCCAGGGGCTGGAGAGCAGGAGTGGGGCACAGGGGTTTCTAAGGAGGAGACTGGAAGCTTAGGGGCGGCCGAGGCTCACCTGCGTGGCTGGTGCTTACATTGATGGCTGCAGCCTGGGGAGGGTCGGGGCTGAGCTCTGACACCCCGTTGACAGCCTGCACCTCCAGGATGTAGGGTACGTGTGGCCTCAGCCCCCCGACGAGCACACGGCTCTCGGTCAGGCCCCTCTGGCGGGGGTCGAAATGCACCTCGTCCCTACAGCGGCGACAAGGGCCCTGGCCCCCGGCCCCTCCGCACTCCTTGCACACGACGTTGAAGAGTAGGTCCCCACGGCCCCCCAGCTCCCGAGGCAGGCGCCAGTGCAGCATGAGGGTGGAGCCCTGCACCTCGAACCACAGCTCCTGGGGGGCTGACGGAGGGCCTGGGGAGACCACGTGCATGGTGGGGGACAAGGGCCAGGGAGTAGGGAGTTGTGGGGTGGGGGTGATGGGTGAAGGAAGGAGACAGTGTAGGGAGGAAGCAGGTGGGCCAGGAGCAGAGCAGTCAGGGAAACGTGGCAGGGAAGGAAAGCAAGGACAGAGGAGGAAAAAGTCACTGCAAATGCCAACCAGCCACCCCGTGTGCCCTCAGGCTCACCCTCTCCTGGCCCCACTGCCTCCCAATTCCGTCCCTGGGTGGGGGGGACTCACCAGTGCAGGAGGCTTCTGGGGGGTCTGAACTGGCCCGGAAGAAGCCTTCCAGGCAGGGGCACACAGGGGCCGCAGGATCCGGGGCATGGCTGCGGGCAGGGCATGGTGAGCAGGGGGCATTCCCAGCCAAGGCTTTGTAGGACCCCCGAGGGCAGGCTGAGGAGCAGAGGGGGGAGCAGCCTCAGGTCCACTCTGCCATCCTGAGCTCCCCCCTCCACCCCGACACCAGCACAGCCATTCGCCCAGGCCTGCGTTCCTCCCGAGATCTGCCTCTCCTCCTCACCCGTCTCTTCCCTCTCCGCCTCCTTCGGGCAGACCCTGACACTACTTCTGCCATTTTGCTGGGGGCGGAATTACATTTCCATTGATGGAGAAAGTCCTGTGTGGTGGGCGCTGCGGCAGGCCAGGCACTCGAGGCACAACCTCCCTCTGCAAGAGGCTGCCTGCAGCCTGCACTCACAGCAGAAATACCCTGTTCAGTTGTATCCAACACCTCCCAGGACGATCCTGGACATGAGATGATCCATCCCCAGCTGGACAGCAAATGCAGACAAAGGGCCCCATCCCACAACAGCCTTTTATCTCCATCCCTTCACAGGTCTGTAGCCCTGGGAGCCCCAGCAAGGGTTGTGGAATTCTCCAGAAGGTTCCAAAAGTTTCAGATGAGTGGATGAAAGCAAGCCTGGGTGCTTTAGGAAATAAATCCGGAGAAAACAAGGCTTCTTTCCTAAAACAGCTTATTGCTGACCTTTGGAGGGGTGGACAAAATGAAGTGTGGACCCGTTCAGGAGTGATCTCAAGGGCAAGGGAGCGAGGGGGGCGGGGAGCCGGGGTCTCACCTTGGCAGGCCTTGTCTCCCCGCGCAGGCTGGTGCCCCGGCTGGCAGCGGCAGCCCCCGACGGCAACCATCCACTTGCCCTCCCCGTTGCAGTGCAGCCTGGCGGCGCCGCCCGCTGCCTGGCCCCCTGCTCCATCCTCCTCCGGCTCCGCATGCGCCACACAGGTGCCCACAGCCGCCACCAGGGAGGCCCCCCCGGCCCCGCTGGCCTGCGTCTCGGGAAAGGAAGCGAAGGCGCGAAGCACTGAGGGGCAGGCGTAGAAGAAGAGCTTGACCGCCACGAGAGCCAGGCAGGCCCCGGTGTCCTGGAAGGCCACGTAGAAGCCGCGCTGGGTCAAGGGCCCGAAGCTCCGCTCCTTGACATTCAGCTGCAGCCCCGCCCGCTGCCCGGCCCGCGGGGGGCCCACCGCCCAGGCCGAGGAGGCGGGAAAACTCTCATCCGCCGCGATCGTGTCCACCTTGGTCCAGCGTTTGAGGTGCCAGGAGGAGATGCTGTCGGGGCTGTCGGGCTCCTCGGCCTGGCGGTAGTAAAGCGTGAAGGTCTCCCGGCAGGTGCCCCCGGCCACGCCCAGGCTGGAGCAGGCCCGCACGGAGAAATGCAGTCGGATGTGCGCCCGCTGGGCGCCCCGCCGCTCCACAAAGTGTGTCTGCAGCCAGTTGTCCTGCCCCGGGCCTGGAGCGGCCCCGGCCACGTGGCATGCCTCGAATGTCCGAGTCAGGCGTCGCTGGTCGTCCAGAACGCTCACTTCGTCCCACTGAAGGAGGACCACAGAAGCGCTGTTAGCGGCTCCTGGGTCCGTACGGGGCAGGGAGGCGGGGCATATCCCTTCCAGCCCATCTTAGAATTAACCACATGCAAAGCCGCTGAGGATGCCCGCAAGTCCTGTTCCTCTGGAGGGCAGACCTCAGCCCAGCCATCTCCACTGAGGGTTTCCTCCTTGCAATCATCGAGCTCCTGATTGGGGCAGGGGCGGGGGCGGCTGGCTCAGAATGCAAGATACTCACCCCACCTGGTGGGTAGGTGAGCCAGCCAATCTCAGATGTCTCTCCACTGGTGTCCAGCAACACCTCTGCCCAGAGACAAGAAGGGACACGCAGTGGCCAGGCCTGCAGCCAGCAGGGCTAATGCCACCCCAGACCCACCGGAAAGAGAATTTTCCTCCCACCGGAAAGAGATTCATTTAACTGACCAATAGGAGCTCGACTGTCTCTTCGGAGCCCTTCTCTGGAACCTTCCCCGTTCCTTTTCCTCTCTTGATGTCTCACTCTTTTCTGCATCTTTCCCACTTCCCACATGTGCTGGGTCTCTACTAGCAGGTGGGGCTTCTTCCGTCTCCCCTCCCTGCTTACCTTCCAGAGCCAGGACCGAGGACACCAGCGCTAGAACCCACAGGCTGCCGACCATGCCCGCCGCTCTGCTCCCTGACGGGGCAGCCCCCTCAGCAGCCATGAGGCATCTTCAGGGCTCCCACCATGGCCCTGCCACCACCCTGCTCCCAGGTGGGGCTGCTGCTTTGCAAGGCTGGAGTCTGCAGCCAAGCCTGCTTCCAGATACAAAGGAACAGAAGAGTCCAGTGAGAAGTAACTGCATTGCTTCACAGTTGGTACAGCCTCCAAAACCTGGCCCTGGGTCACCCCCTGAAGCTCTCAAAGTGCCCCAGCACCAACCATGGGTGGGGCCGGCAGGAAGCCGAATCTCTCCCAACCTGTGCTGAGTCCACCATTATGGGGGACCAGTGCCCAGTCGGCCTACCTCCTACACTGTGCAGGTGACCCATCTCTGAGCATCTGTTGCTCATGGCCCTCCCTGATCCAGGTGGCACAGTGATAAAGAATCTGCCTGCAAGGCAGGAGACACGGGTTTGATTCCTGGGTCAGCAAGATCCCCCGGAGAAGGAAATGGCAACCCATGCCAGTATTCTTGCCTGGGAAATCTCCATGGACAGAGGAGCCTGGCAGGCTACAGTCCACAGGGTGGTAAAAGAGTTGGACATGACTGAGCTAGTCAACAAAACAACTCAGAGCACAGGGTAGCTCTGAGCCAGTTGTATCCCTTTTCTTCTGGAAGGAGCTATACAAGTTCTTTCTCTTCATTTATTCTCCTCCCTTCCTCCTAAGGCCACCCTGTATAGAAAGTCAGAAGATGCTTCTCATTAAAAGCAGGGGAGTTACAAGCTACTCCTTCCCTGGGGGGACACGCGGTCCCCTCTCCCCAACACCTCCCAACCCCCATCAGACTTGGACACTCTAGGACATTTCAGAGAGGCAGCGAAGCGAGAGGGACCGCAGAAGGAGAGCTGTGGGGTATGAAGGGAGGGAGGGTGCGAGAGCAGACACGAATATGAACAAAGGCAGAAAGATTCTGCCTGTTAAAGCAGCCAGGATAGAGAAGGGACTGAGCTATGTAGGTCCTCTCTCTACAAGCGGCACGTTTTTTCTCTGGCTTACAGAAAAATAAATGTATGCTCTTATATATATATATATATATATATATATATAAAGATGCTCCCTAGCTTACTCACAATGAAAGGGAGGCATGTCATTTGGTTTATGAAATTAACAATGCCTGAGTTGGAGAAGGTATGAGAAATAGGTTCTCTTGTATTCACTGTGGGTTCGAGTTGGTGTATACTCTTAGAAGGACCATTGGTGATGTCTACCTAGCAGCTTCATGTCTAAGAATTTGTCCTTCAGGTATCTATAGCTGGATCCCTTTGCACAGATGTTCAAATGAGAATATGTATTGCATCATCATTGGTAAGGGAAAATACGGCAAAGTGTTCATCAATAGAAAGATGACTAAAAAATTATGGCACAGCCTTCGAAAGGAATAAGGGCTAGTGTTTATGTATTGATATGGAAATAATGTCTAAGTGAAAGTACATAGTCCATCGCAGAGTCATATACAGTATCCTCCTGATTGGTAACTTAAGAAGGACCTACATATATTATACATAGGCTTGTAAAGGGGTTTCCCAGGTGACACTAGTGGTAAAGAACCTGTCTGCTAATACAGGAGACAAAAGAGATGCAGGTTCAGTCCCTGGGTTGGGAAGATCCCCTGGAGGAGGGCATGGCAACCCACTCCAGTATTCTTGCCTACAGAATCAAATGGACAGAGGAGCTGAGTGGGCTATGGTTCTTGGGGTCACAAAGAGTTGGACACGACTGAAGTGACTTAGCATACACACATGTATGTAAGGATCTTAAAGAAAGGTAGACAAAATCTGGGAAGAAAGGGAGAGGGAAAACATGGGGAATAATGCAAGAAACATTTACTCTCATATCCTCTTTATTTTTTTTTTCTTGTCCTTCTTAAGTTTTTAGAAATTTATTTTTAATTGGAGGATAATTCCTTTACAATATTGTGTTGATTTCTGCCTGAATGAATCAGCCATAAGTACACACATGTACTCTCCCTCTAGAAACTGCCCCATCCCACCCCTCTAGCTTGTCACAGAGTACCATGTCCAAAAATGGTACCAATGAACCGATTTGCAGGGCAGGAATAGAGATGCAGACATAGAGAACAGACTTTGGACATAGAGAGGTGAGGAGAGGGTGGGAGGAGCTGAGAGAGCAGCACTGAAGCATATATATTACCATATGCAAAATAGATAGCTAATGGGAAGTTGCTATATGAACCTTTAGTTTTTACAGTTGAAAATCTTAGGACTTCCCTGACAGTCCAGTGGTTAAGATTCCTCGTTCCCAATGCAGGGGGTGTGGGTTTGATCCCTGGTGGGGGAACTAAGATCCCACATGCCAAAGGAAATGGCCATAAATAAATTGATTAATTAAGATAAAACTATTAATGATAAAAATCTTGCATGTATATTATTTTTCAGTGGAATCATCAAAATTTTAAATTTAAAATTTTAAACAGTAAATAATAACTGTTTAGTGAAAAGTGGAAGTGTTAGTTTCTCAGTAGAGTCTGACTCTTTGCGACCCCATGGACTATAGTCCGCCAGGCTCCTCTGCCCATGGAATTCTCCAGGCAAGAATGCTGGAGTAGGTTGCCATTCCCTTCTCCAGGGCATCTTCCCTGACCCAGAGATCAAACCCGCCTGCATTGCACAGAGATTCTTTACCATCTGAGCCACCGGGGAAACCCTATTACTATCTAAAAATAATAACTGCTTAGTAAAATGAATCAAAATAGTGTTCATGCCCTCAAAATGGTTTCTCAGGACTATGTGATAAGCTATGTTTTTATATAAAACAGTCTCCAGCCTTTAGAAGCACAACACTGTAGCTCACAAACACAGGACCAAGAGCCGTGGCTGCCTCCAGGGTCACGGTGAAGGAAAACAGGCTCAGACCTTTCTTTGCTCATTGGTCTAAGGTGAGCTCTCTCTCTCCTTGTGACTGAGTCTCAAAAGCCTGTGAGTTGCATAGACAAGAGAACCAGAGGTCACTGATTTCTATTGAGAAGAAAACAAGAGGCACGTTGCTCAAAATTCTCAAAAGATTGAAAGTAAAAATAAAAGCCAATTGGAAGTTGGAACCAAAAAATTACACATTTCACAATGAAGCTGAGACCAAACTATTAAACGACATTTTACTTTGACAAATGTGAAAATCATGATTTGATTCCTACCAGTCCTTTTTTTCAGTTAATGCTGGCTATGCTGTAGGCTGAAGCCTTCAGCATTATCTCCAGGTGGTTTTCATGAAAAGACATCATTTGTGCATCTGCATGGCCTGACATGAGTGGATGTCTGCCAAGTGGCCACTAAAATTTACCTTTCAGGCCTCTAGAACACCACATGAGAAATAAAGAGTTCAGTTTATGGCATATGGAGACAAGTAAGGAGCATCTGGAAATTTCCACCTTGTATACCTTGAACTTACACAATATTATATGTCAGTTGTATCTCAGTATGGCTCAGATGGTAAAGCGTCTGCCTGCAATGCAGGAGACCTGGGTTCGATCCCTGGGCTGGAAAGATCCCCTGGAGAAGGAAATGACAACCCACTCCAGTACTCTTGCCTAGAAGATTCCATGGATGGAGGAGCCTGGTGGGCTACAGTCCATGGGGTCGCAAAGAGTCAGACACAACTGAGTGACTTCACTTTCTTAAAGCTGGGGGGAGGGTGGGAAGAAGCATTTTCATATAGCAGATTATTACTAGGAAGCAGAAGTTCTTTGCAAATACTGTCCCAAATGCTACAAAAACCATTCACAGATTATATTAACGTTTCAAACAAGAACCAGGAGATGGTAAAGTAAAAAGCATAGTCCCATCAACAATGGCTGTTTGAATGTTGATACTTTCTGCATTTCAGTCCTCCTACATAAATCCAAATATAAAACTAATAAATGGCAATTTTGCACACACACAAAAAAAGAATTGAAAAAATACAATAGCTGCTTAAGAAATGTCCTAAAGTAGTTCATGTTGCGGGTACACACCCCCACCCCCAATCTTAATGGCTTAATTTGAAGACATGCTTCATACACTAGAGCAGACCAGATTCTGTCTCACTCTCTGTCACAGGATCTTTAGGAAGGCTGTTATCAAGAACTGAAAATGCCAGCAAGACGTCTTTAAACAGTGAAGGCTATTATGCCATTCGGCCAGCAGATATTCTTTAAAATAGCCTCTTTCAGTCAGAACATGGATGGAATCTGGAATCTGTACAAAGAAGAAACTGTAAGACTGTGTCTTCTTAAACTTATAACTAGACAAATCACGGAGAAGGAATAATGAACACTTTGGATATGTCCCAGGGAATTTTTGGAGAGACAGTGAAACAGGAGAGAAAAAGATGCACACTGCCAATCACATCAGCTGTGAAGTATGGAACATCCCAGAAGATGAATGGCCAAGCATTTGCTTTGATGACCCACAACACAAGTAACACGGCTTGTGGCTACACGAGGGTGCTGCGTAGCTTTAGTATGCATCTAGATGACAACATGAAGCTGGCCTCTCTCCAGAAGATCCAGAAAAGAACAGAAGCAATTATAAAACAAGCTAAAGCCACTTGGTTTCTAATGTCAAGAGGAATCAGGAAAAAAAACAATGAAGTGGGGACATCACATGTAGATTGCTGCAAGTAATTTTTTGAAATGTTACAAAGAACAAAGGTATTCATTAAAAAGAAATGGTTGAGGACTTTCAAGTACTCAGAAGTGTACTTTTGCTGTTTGATGAGGACCTCTTTTAGATTCGGATCCAGAGGACGGATGGTTATAAATAAGTTTCTTCAGAAAAAAATTGTTGCTGAGTGAGACTAGGAAGTTAGGTTGACTCTAATGTATCCAACCAACCCGATAAATCCAAGTCTTTTATTTTTTAATGTATATATAAAAAAACTGAGTGTATCTCTATGGAAAGGATAAAAATAAGGATAGAGGTAACATTATCAAAATATGAAGAAACTGCTGTCAACTAATTCCTGCCACTGCAGATTCTTTTGAAACAAGATTCAAAGGCAGAAATGTAAGTGACAAGAACATGCAGCCCCATCACATGCCTGGAATACAAAACGGGCAGGACTTAGAACTTAATGTTCAAAGGTGACTTCAATGGCTGAGGACTAGGACATCTTTCAGCATTTTGTCCAGGAGGGTGCCTTGGGAGCAGTCGATCACATCCGGGCTGCCACACAGAGGGAGACAGGCCCCCATAAGGTCAGGCCCCTCATTCTCTTCCCTTCAACCTGTTTGAGATTTCTCTGTCTTCAGCTCAAGAGAGTAATCGGTCAGGGTTTAGAAATCCTCTAACCTCTGAAAAAGCAGAAGACTTATCTCCATAAGGAAAACATTCACATTTCAGATGTGTACTGGCTTTAAAAATAAAAACACCAGGAGCAGCAGAAATGTGGATGTAAAATGATAGCTCAGAAAATGAAACTGATTAGACAAAGTTTCTTATAAAAATTGCATTCCATGACCAAATCTTTTTTTTTTTTTGTCTCAGCTCCTTTTTCTTTTCTTTTTCATTTTATATCTTTTGGATACAGTAGGAACACTACAGCCACAAGCTTGCCACATTTTTTTAGTTTACAAAAAACATGGCAGTTTCATAACATCGGGATTGTATTTTGCTTTCACAACTGGCAAAGATTAAAGATGTGTAGAGTCTTAGCTTATAAATCATAGCTTACAAGTTGTTTTCTATAAAAATGAAAGATTTAAAAATACATGAGTAAACCTGTAAGAATTTAAAAAGTTAACTGTGCTCACATTAAAATGCTAAATGTGAAAATTTATGAACGATCCAAGCTGACTTAAATATAATTTATGCACCTGGATTCATAAAGCAAATTTGTAAAAATTAAGTATATAAGCCCAATGAGTTTGGAGGAAGGTATGGCAAAAGATATATCAGGCCATTAAAACTGGTTACTGTAGGAGGTAGAAATAGAGGATGGAGGCTGGGGGGCTCTTATGAACTGTCTCTTATACATACTTGAATTGTTTTTCTTGTTGCAATGAGCATATCTTATTTCTATAATTAAAGCAAAATCTCACAGTTAAAATCTAAACAAAAAAGGAAAATATTTATAAAACCTCAATTAATATAACATCTTTACAATTTATCTCCCCACCTTTGCCATTTAGGTTTCAAAATATCTAGAAATTTTCAGATATTTGGTAAAAGCAGATCTAGAGAGGCAGTAGGATCTGGGAACAAATGAGTGAAAAAATGTCAACAATAAAAGCAAAATAACTTTTATCCCTTTAAGCTTCCCTCCCAAGAAATTGAAATTGTCCCATGATAATGCCATGTTTGTCAATGATGTCAAGCAGTGATGACATCATCGATGTCTCAATGATGTCAAGGCCTGCAACTTCAAAGAGAAAGAGAGGCTCAGAACACACACGGGGCATCACGGAACAGTGAACCCAGGGAGGCAGAGCAGCCTGCCTGCCAGCAGGGTGAGACGAGGTCGGGAGGGCAAAGAGGCCAGTGGTTTTAAGTGGCTGGTGTGTCTGCTGTGGTTGCTGAGCTGGTCCGCACACCTGTTAGCCGCAGGGCCGGCGTGGGAGGGGTCAGCACCACGGGCCCTGTCCTCTGTTCTGTTCCGCAGCTGTTAAACGCCCAGGAAATTCCAGTATAATCCTTGCTCAGCTTACTGCTGCGGCCTCTGCCCTTAATCTCTACCTTGGATATGGGCTCTGTAGCTGTCTCTCCGAGCTCCGGCCACCCGCCTTGAAAAGGATCCCGGTGGCCTTTAAGGAGACATCTAGAGCCCACAGTGAGGAGGTGGCTTTCCTCCGGTGCCTCTAGGCCCTGCCGCCTGGGGCCGGAGAAGCCGATGCATGGATTACCTAGCAGAGGACAGTGCTGGGTCCCCGGAGGCCTGCAGCCCCAGAGAATGTCCCCCAGAGCACGTAGATGCAAAGAAATGTGCCTCCCACTCCCTGGCTGGCTATGGAGCTGGGGGAGGCTTTTAAGATGCAGGCAGTGTCTGAGTCTAGCCAGACAGCCACTTAGAATGAGCCACTTGGGCTTGTACCATGTCGGGTTGGGGGGGGGCACGTGTGGCCCCGGGAAAAGGGCGTGAAGGAGGGTGTTGGGGCCACTGGTACATATGCAGGAGAGATGAGTAAGTGGAAGATGGTGAAAGGAAGCCCATGAGTGCCAGGACCAGTGCCTATGAGCACAAGTGTGAGAGTGTGTAATGGAGTGTATATGAGGTGAGACGGGTGTGGAGCAGGAGAGTATGTGCTGGGTGTGAGTGTGTGTGTCAGCAGGCACATCCCTGCAGATCCCAAGTGTGGAGCTGGAGAGTACGTGCTGGGTGTGTATGTGTATGTGTGTGTGTGTCTGTCTGTGTGTGTGTCTATGTGTCAGCAGGAACATCCCTGCGGATCCCAAGTGTGGAGCAGGACAGTACGTGCTGGGTGTGTGTGTGTGTGTGTGTGTGTGTCTGTGTGACAGCAGGCACATCCCTGCGAATCCCAAGTGGCCCTCATGATGGTGGCAGACACCCGTGAGCCCTACCCTCTCACCCTGGGTCTGTCCCTGCTCTGCCCCTAGTCAGGGTCTCAACTGTGTTCTATCCCAGGAGCTGCTTCTGTGGAAAGACCTGGACTAGGAGAGGAAGGTAAAAGGGGAGTGCAGAGAAAGAGAAACCTCAGGCTCAAAGCACCCCCAGACCTCAGCATACCATTTCCACCTAGTGGGGAGTGTGCTGGGGACCCAGGGCCCAGGGCCAAGGTCTGGAGACAATGATCAGCTGGGAGGGCAGCTGATGCTGCTCGAAGGAGGGGTGGTCCTGCCCTTCCCACACTCAGCCCATCACTGCCTGTTGCTCCCCTGCGCTCTGATGAGAGCAGCCGGTGCTGGCCATCTTCTTGTGCCCATGTGAACTAATAGACTCTGAAGGAGTCCTCTTCCCCAGGCCACTGGGTGGGTACATAGGAGCCCTCACTGTGATCTTCCTGCACCAAAAATGTGCACTGCCCTGAATAAGCCCAGCCACCCTTCTGAACAGCACCTGGCAAATCTGAGCACCCCAGCGCCCATGACTTGGGCAGTTTCCCTGCACTGCCCACGTCCCACAGCTCCTTTCCCACCGAACCAGCATCTCCCCTTTCTAGCGCCTGAGTCAAGTTGCCCAGGCGGGCGCAGGGCCCGGGGTTAACTGATTGGCAACAGGCCCAGCCGCTTCTCTCCCTGGGCACTGCCAGGGACATTACAACATTAGCTAGGCTGGGCCCCTGCCAGCTCCCCCAGGGATGGGAGGAGAGAGGGTGCCAGACAGCCAAGATTGGTGGGTGCGGGTGCTGGGCAGGCAGGGCCACGCACCCAGAGGTAAAGCGAGGGGGTGGAGTCCACGGAGCAGCGAGCAGTGACTTTGGTTACAAGTTGGGGTTCAGAGCTGGGGAGCAGGAACCCGGCCTTCCCTCCACTCCAGGGCTCCTGGGTGGTGAGGGGGGTGGGGGGCAGGATAGGCTGCGGGGAGCTGGGGGCCGGTGCGCATTCAACCTCCACGCTCCTCCCAGCTCCACTGGGATTGGAGAGATGCCATCGGAGTCAGAGGGGGTGGGCAAGCCTCTTCAGAAGGCTGGGAGCCACCTCCTCCGGGACCCCTAGCTCAGGACCCCCGATGTCAGAACCATCCAAGTGTGTCCGGAAACACAGTGGGGGACAGCAGCAGCAGGGTTATGGGGGTGTCACTATGGCTGGGCACAGGCAGGGGTGGGGTGGGGTCGGAGCCAGGTGGGCCAGTTACGCACCCATCACAAACCTCGCTGTCGCGTGGGGTGAGGGATACTCAGCGCTCCCCCAGGAGGACCCCGGGATCTGCAGAGGCCCTGTCAGGAGGGGCCCTCGACTTCTGCATCCCTGTCCCCCGGCACGCCGGCCCCCGCCCCCCAACGCCGCCTGCGACCCCCAGGCTCACCTTCGCGCCGGCCGCAGGCTCCGCAGGTCTGCGCCCTCCCCGAGGCCCCGCACTGGAGCCGCGGCTCTGGGCGCTCGCCCAGCGCCTTCCGGGTCTCCGCTCGGGCGCGGGGACCCCCACCCCTCTCGTCGGCCAGGGTCCACACGGCGCCGAGGGTCTCAGGGCTGCGAGGCGGCTAGGGGGGCGGCGGCCGGCGGCAGGGGCTGCTCCGGAGGCGGGGCGCCGGGGATGGTGCGGGGCCCGCGTCGCGCTCGTCGTCGCCGCGCTGGGTCGCGGGGCTCGCCGCCCGCTGCTCTGCGCCCGAGCGGCGGCTGGAGCGAGCGCAGCCCGGCCCGCCCCCTCCGCGTCCCTCCCAGCCCGGCCCGCCCCTCTCCGGCCCCTCCGGCCGCCTTCCCTCTCCCCTCTTCCGGGGCGCCCAGCCCGCCCTCCCGGGCCTCGGCAGCGAGTGCGCGTCCCGGGCGCGCGGGGGAGAGCCGGGTGGCGGCGCGGGGCTCGCCCGGGGCCCGCCCGTGCGCCCGGCCGGTGGACGTGGGCGCGGAGGATGAAAACCGGCCGGGCCTGGGGCAGGCGGCCGGGAGCTGGGGGCTAAGACCCCGGGGCGGGCGTGCGGGCTCCGGCAGCCGGAGAGCAACGCGGCTGGAACCCAGGGCAGGGGCCCCCGCGCCCCTCGCCTCCCCTCTTTTCTGCTTCAACTCTAGGAACTGAACCCACTGTTTTAGTTCCCACTCAGATTTGAATTAAGGTGGGCGTGAGCTGAGAAAAAGAGAAGAAAGTGGGTGGAGGGAAAGACAAACTCAGAATCTGGAGGGTGCGGGGGCGGGCGCGGGGTGGGGAGCGCTGGATCGGCAGGCAGGGTTGACAGTGCCTCTGATTGAGCCTTCTTCTGGGCGCCGGTGACCCCGGATCTTGCTCGGCGATGGGGCTTCTGACTCCACTCCCCCTCCCTCCACCCTCCCCCCAGGGCAGGGAAGCCTGGGTCTGGAAGGGGAGGTCCTGAGGTCGCTGCCAGGCGCTTACACGGCCGGGGCAAGTCGCTGCACCTCTGGGCGCCTCCTCCCTGGTCCGCTCCCTGGAGAGAGCCTCCCCACGCAGTGAGAGGCTGCGGGAGGTCCTCGCTGCGGGTGCCTGGAAACGTTGAGGAACCGAGGGGGGCACCGCGAGGAAACAGTGTTCGTGCCCACCGGTGGCCTCCTCCCTAACCCGGGATGGGGTTGGGTGGGGGGCGCCCATTGTTCGGGTCCTCACGGCAGAGCGGAGGTGTTGCTACCCCCTGCTGGCTCTTTCAAAGAACGCAAGCATCGGGGGGAGTCTGGCCTCCCCCGCCCCAACTTCCCTCGGCGGTCTCCTATCTCCCCCGTTTATTCAAGACCCCTTTATTAAAGCACTAGCTGCAAATGGGCTGGTCAGAACTGGTACTCAAGGAGCCTTCAGAAACGCAGGAAAATTGTGAAAGAGGTCTGTGAGCCAACAAGTACCATAGGCAGAACAATGAAACTTCAGGACGCACCTGGGAGAAACAGGCTTTAATGAACTGGGTGAATGGCTGAGAGAGAGAGAAAGATAAGGGCGGCTGAACAAGTGCTTCCTGGGCAAGGGGCTTGTTCGTGGCAGTATCTGAGCCGATTAACAAGCCTAATGCCTTTGAGGGATTCTGCATTTGAACATCCAAACAGTAAGTCCCCTTACACTGGTGAGTTTATCTGTTTCTTCTCTTTGCTCTGAAACTCTGTGGCCTTCGTTTCCAAATCAGTTCTCTCCAAGGCCTTGAGAGACTTTTGTGAAGAAACTTACCTTCACATGATGTGCAGTATTACATAACTCATGATCCTAGATACAGTAATAATTTGATTGTCAGACGGTTATGGGTATCTTGGAAACTTAAAAAAAAAAAAAGGCAGTGATTAAATTGTGTTAAAAATAAAAGTATCAATCAAACCAAAACATAGAAGTAACTTTAAAAAGCCCAGAAACTTCAGTAGTGATTTGCAATCCATCATGTATTAAAATTATAGCAAAAATATCTCTATTCTATTCCTTTCTATTGTCTGACATAGCTCATTGTTTATACTGCCTGTTAGTTGCCTGTAATGTGAAATTAAGTTTTTGTTATTTGAGACTTATGTAATTAGTTATTTTTCTTTTGTTAATAAAGCTTGAGAGGCATTCAGACTTCAAAGAAAGCTTCATTGTACCCTGGAGGCAAAGAGGTTTAATTCTGTGATGACAATTGGCCCTGTATCATAATCTCCTATGCGTTATCAAACTGAATTTTAAAAGCAGGTGGATGCATACAATGTATGGTTAAGTGGTGCTGCCACCTGCAGCTATTAAAAAGAAAAGTAATAATTCTTAAAGTTGGACATAAATCCTTTCTAAAATATATTCAGTGCCTTGCCTGGCACACATTAGGTACTTAGAAGTGTTTTAGAATAAGTGAATAAAAAATAATAGTATTTAAATTTGCTCCATCCAGAAGGGCATGACCTAGTAAAGTCTGTGGCTCACAGAATTCATTACCTTGGGACACAATCATCTACAATGTAAGTGAGGTGAAAATCGTTCAGTCATGTCCGACTCTTTGCGACCCCATGGACTATATAGTCCATGGAATTCTCCAAGCCAGAATACTGGAGTATTCCCTTCTCCAGGGAATCGTCCCAACCCAGGAATCGAACCCAGGTCTCCTGCACTGCAGGTGGCTTCTTTACCAACTGGAGAAGAAAATGGCAACCCACTCCAGTACACCTGCCTAGAAAATTCCATGGATGGAGAAACCTAGTGGGCTACAGTCCATGGGGTCACAAAGAGTCCGACACAACTGAGTGACTTCACTTTCTATCTGGGAAGCCCCTCTACAATGTAAATTTGGAGCCAAGAGAAGGTCCTGAGTAGAAGCCTCCAGGTGGTTTGAGATGGCTTTTTGGTCGGTTCTTCTTGTTTGTTGTGTGTGTGTGTGTGTGTTTTCCTGTTTTTGCCTCCTTGGGTTTTTCTCCAATATCTACCACTCCCCAGGGATGTGCAATTTTCTCCTTTTATATTTCCCTTCAGAATGGCTAATGTAAGCTGATGTTATTATAAACAAAGAGCTTTATAAGTAATTTCAGTGATAATAATTCTCGTGAAAAGCAATAAAGGAATTTGCTGAGTCTCTGGACCTCTTATCCAAGACAGGTGTTACATTGCTCCAGACGCACAAGCTCACAGGGTCTCTGGCTCATCCTGAACTTCAGGCCCTGTGGCCTCTAGGGGCTGCTGCTGCTGCCGCTAAGTCGCATCAGTCATGTCTGACTCTGTGCGACCCCATAGATGGCAGCTTACTAGGCTCCTCCGTCCCTGGCACTCTCCAGGCAAGAACACTGGAGTGGGTTGCCATTTCCTTCTCCATTTCGTGAAAGTGAAAAGTGAAAGTGATGTCGCTCAGTCGTGTCTGACTCTTTGCAGGCTCCTCTGTCCATGGGATTTTCCAGGCAAGAGTACTGGAGTGGGGTGCCATCGCCTTCTCGGGGCCTCTAGGGGCAGTCTTCCCAAAAGCTGGAGTCTGGTCTCCAAGCATTTTGTCCAATAAAAATGTCAAAAATTCAATTTATACCTTGTTTTTTCTTTTTTATGTTTAGAAACTTCTAGAGTAAACCTGCAGGACTGGTTTGTTTGAAAGACAAATCTAGTTTGAACTGATTTGTACACCAATGGTGATTGGTAACCTGAATGCTCATTGGATGTGAGTGATCTTCAAAGTTTACCCATCAGAGTCTTACACTTTGACATCACTTTAACTGAAAAATAATAAAAAGACATTCAGAGGTGTTAGTGCACAGAAAAAAGAGAAAGGCTCTTCTTTCCTGATAGGATGGGTGATCGGTTAGAGACTGTTGTCAGCTGCATGTCAAGGGAAGTTGTACATCTGTGCTTTAGACAAACTGAGGAATCTGGGGGTGCTATGGTAGCCCCAGGTCAACGAGACTTAGCTTTCTGCTCCTCCATCTTTAGGGGACTTCCAGGTGGCTCAAGTGGTTAAAGAATCTGCCTGCCAATGCAGGAGACACAGGCAGGAGATGCAAGTTCAATCCCTAGGTCGGGAAGATCCTCTGAAGGAGGAAATGGCAACCCACTCCAGTATTCTGGCCTGGAAATTCCCATGAAGAGAGGAGCCTGGCAGGCTACAGACTATGGGGTCACAAGGAGTTGGACTCGACTGAGCAATGGGGCCACACACACGCATTTGTTCTCAGGTTATTGGCCCCCTAGTCACAGTTCCAGTTATGTCTGTCAGTTTCAGCCAAGAAACAGAAGATGGGCACAGAATAAAGGGCATAGTTTCAGCTGAGTTAAGACCCTTTAAAGATCCTTTCTGGGTATTCCACCCACTGACTTCTCCTTGCATATTATTGGCCAGGGAATGCACATGTACCAAATAAAATTAAAGATCTGTTAGTGAGAGAGGAGGAGGGGAAGCATGTTAGACCAGCAGCCAGCAGTCTCCATCACAAGTGAGCTGATATGATCACAATTACCTACTTTTCCTGTAATCTACGAAGAGGACGGCTTTCCATAAGACATTCTTGAAGCCCCATCCTTCTAAAGCATCATCTTTGATGCATACTTTTAATGTTCAAAGATGATTTCTAGGAAGTTAATGGAGTGAATGGAATGCTAGGCTCCTCTTCTTGCTCAAATAAATATGACACCATCTCAAAAGAAATATCCTCTGCAGTTACTCATGTAAACAACAAGTTAAGGGATTTCTCTGGATATCCAATGGCTAGATCTCTGTGCTTCCACTGCAGGAGGCATGGGTTTGATCCCTGCTTAGGAAACTAAGATCCCACATCACATATACAGAGTGATGTGGCCAAAAAAGATAAGAGTTGCAGTTGAAAGCATCTCCGATTTTAATAAGAATTAGGCAGTCCCCATGTGCAGGACAGGGTTCACAAGTGCACCACACCACTCCGTCCGTTCCTTTGCTTGGGCTGCGTTCTTCTCCCTTTGGATCCAGCTAAGATGCAGTGATCAGCAACGTGGAGCAGATGGTCCCACTGTCTGCTCTTCCAACCACATGCAGTCTTGTCCTCTAACTCTCGTCCTAGATTGTGTTTGCTGAAAACATCCTCATCCCCCCAGATAGGAAGGGTGACCTGTGTTTCTGCAGGTCCTGCCTGTAGCTCTGGATGTTCTCAGGGCGTTTCCTGGTTCTCAGGATGTTCCCTTGTCTTAGACCATAGCTCGCTCTCTATACATGGGCTTCCCTGATAGCTCAGTTGGTAAAGAATCCACCTGTAATGCAGGAGACCCTGGTTCAATTCCTGAATCAGGAAGATCTGCTGGGGAGAAGGGATAGGCTACCCTCTCCAGTATTCTGGCCTGGAAAATTCCAGGGACTATGTGGTCCATGGGGTCTCAAAGAGTCGGACACAACTGAGCTACTTTCACTTTCTTTCTCTCTCCACACACACGGAATTCTGGAGTCATCCCACCAGACCTTTAAGCACCAGTAACAACGGGAGCAAGTCAGTGTTAAGAACAAGTAAACAACAAAACTTGAGATATTTTAAAAATCTGAGGCAAAGTGAAAAAGGAGTAATGATGTAAGAGTTTAAGGGAAAAGTTTTCACTTTATATTCTTAGTGAGTTAAAAGCAGATACAGAACCTATTTTTAAAGGTTGGGATGAAAAGGGAGTGTGAAAAAAAAAGAAAGAAAGGCACAATAGCTGAAATAACATCTCAGTCATGCAGAAAGAAAAAAAAAAGTGACTTAAAACTCCAGAAAACAAACTAGTGAAATATAACATGAACCTAGGAAGACATTCCATGTGAGACATAGTTCTCTTTCAAATAACAGAGAAGGTAAGATGTCTGAAAAATACAAAAGGGAATTCTACCCTTAAAGTAACAATAATACCAGAATGAGAAGACAGATCAAAAACACAAGAGAAAGAAAAAGACAAATTTAACAAAATTTATTTTAGTATCTGGCACATGCTAAGTTCTTAACGAGTATGACAGAGTTGAATTAACTTCAGAGACTGAAGAGACTGAAAGAGATTTTGCCATCTTTTAAGCAAAACTGATGGGTAGAAGTCAATACCAAAATATATTCTGGTGAAAGTTTTCCAGTGAGTACCTTATAAATTTATGTACACAGAATTCATTTTTAACAAGAGTCAAAGTCAAGATACGTTCATATTTCTTTTCTGGGGCATTGATTAATGAGAAGGTCGATAGTTGTAGAATAATACCTTCAGAGCGTGCAGAAGAAAAGGATAAAACACAATTGATCATCTTCTAAAAAGCCATTCCCAACTCTTCTCCTTAGCTACCTGAAATGTAGAGGCTGAAAATCTTCAGTAATTGCCCTCCTAGTCTTTCTTACAGTTAGGAGCAGATTCCCAAATGCATTCTCTTCATAAAAAGGAACTGCGGGAACTTTTGAGGAAGCCTTTGGATTTCTGATAAAAAGACACAGATCTGGCTGATGTGGCCCTTTCCCCTCTGTCTTGCTTTGAAATCACCCCTTGGATTCTGGCCTGGTTTCCTACCAAATGCCATACACACACACACACACACACACACACACACACACACACACACACACACAAACTCCCCAAAGCAAAAAGAAAAAAACTTAGTGACTGAAAGCAACACAAAGGTATTATTTTATAGTTCTGGAGGTCAGAAGTCTGAAATAGGTCTAGCTGGGTTTAAAAAAGAAAAAAAAAAAATCAAGATATAGGCAGGTCTGTGCTCCTTTTGGAGGCGCTGTTTCCTTGCCTTTTCTAGTGCCATTTCTAGATATGACTGCATTCCTTAACTCATATCCGTCTCTATCTTTACAGCTGTGGGCTGTGTTGGGCTATGTTCTCATTGACTCTCTACTGTCTCCCTCTTCCACTTATAATCACTGATTATATTGGATCTACCCAGATAATTCTATCTCCAGTCAGGAATTAGCAACCTTGATTCCCTGTTGCCAAGGATTAGGATGTGGATAGCACTGGGGACTTTTATTCTGGTACCACAGACGTGATGGCTGTAGCTACAGCATCCACATTGGCAGCTGAGCCAAAGTCAGCAACCACAAACACTTCTTGTTACACAAAATAAACACCTATAATTGTGATTTTTGTTACCTGCAACTTCATACTTTATTGAATATAGACTCAAGTATTATATCCCCAGCTAAGGAACTATTCTTTTCAAGAGGCAAATGAGGTCAATTCTCGAATCTGGAAATTCTTGGAACATTTACTACTCAAGTCTGCAAGACATACAGCAAATGTACTCTGAACAATTAAGAGATGAATAATTAAGAGATGCATTCTTCATTAGGGAAACTGTGATTGAGGAAAAAGTGGTTATAATCATTGAAACTAAAATTGTAGGATAAATAAGGTACAAAACAAAGTACAAACTTGTAAATCACTAAGCAATAAGAAGAGGAACATTAGGCAATCGAGAGTAATTATGGGAACAAAAGTAAAATAGTCAATGTAAATATAAAAAGGAAATTTTCTGAAATGACATTTTTAAACTCCGGATTAGCATAATCCAAAGTATGAAAGGGAAATAGCAAAAATGGGCATGTCATCAGTGTTCACTTCCTTAACATCATCAAATGAAGTCAATTATTGTCGACATAATTAGGTAAAAAGAATTTTAATATTTTAAGATAATCATGTAAGATTACCTTTAAAATAGAATGTTAATCTTACAAACCATAGATAAAAGATAAAAGTAAATCGATACCAAGTAAATCAATACATTTTTGCAAAGGTGAAATATACAAAAGATAACAAGGAAGCATTAAAATAGAGAAAACATAAAGTGACAGATGTCAAACCAAATACAATGTCCTAATAAGTGTCATATTCTAGAACAGTCTCTAAGGTAAATCAGTGGAATAAGTACGTTGTGAAATTTCTTCATGTAGTAAGTAACAAAAAGTCTCTTTCACGTTTTGTAATATACTTCAATGAATTGCTGTCTTTTGCATTTCTGCAAATGTTTATATATATAAATAGATGTATTTGGGGGGTCATTGGCCCCAGGTGGTGCTAGTGGTAAAGAATCTGCCTGCAATGTGGGAGACCCAGGTTTGATCCCTGGGTCAGGAAGATCCCCTTGCGTAAGGCAGGGCAACCCACTCCAGTATTTTTGCCTGCAGAATCCCATGGACAGAGGAGCCTGGGCTACAGTCCATAGGGTCGCAAAGAGTTGGACAAGACTGCAGTGACTTAGCAGGCATGCACAGCCCTTTAATTTCTCAAATAGAAATGGAACCATCCATAACAGTACAAAATAATATTGTTAAAATTAAATACATAATTTTGAAATATTTAAAACACGGAATTTAAATATACACAGATTCTTTCCCACCCCAGCCCGCACAGAGAAGGGGAATATTGCTGTCCTTCTCGTTGCCCACCTCTCTTCTTCCTCTACCCTTCTCTCCCTGCACCTCCACAACCCAAGGAGAAATAGCAAATGATGTTGACTTGTCTGCAAAATTTATTAGGCTCTTACAAGCAATAATTTCAAAGCTTCATCTGAGGCTTTATGTAGCTAAAGCAATAATCATGAAAAAGGATAAAGCTTAGAAATGAGCTCACTTTTTATTTATTATAAACCCAACAGAATGCAGAGTGAAAGGGGGAGATGATTTTTAAAAATCATGGAATAGTCATATTCAAATTCAACAAAAATAGAGGCTTAAGACTTTAATCACTTTCAATGAAAACATGAGATTGTTTCCATACTGGAAAATAGAGTACATTTCCTAACTGGATTATATTCATTCATTTCATTCAAAATAGATTAATGAAGTAGAGACATTTGACAGATCATGTAAAATGTTTAATAAAACTAGTGTAAATTACAGAAATTTACCATGTTAACACTCATTAGCTTCCCCTTCCACCAACGTCCTCTTTCTCCCCTCCCATAAATGTTTTTATTGCCTAAAAGGGCCTTTTCTAACACTGCTCTTCATAATGATATAATTACTAATTCTATTATGGGCAAGGTGGGCTTTACTAATTGTTAGATAATTAGGTTCTTTCTCATCATTTTGTTCTATACTTTTTATGAGAATTAATGTTTGGTCTTGTGAGTTGTGCTTTTCTGAATCACCACTACCTATTGGATACTAGAAGAAAAATCAAAGTGGCACATTTATGGCTCACTTTGTTTGCAAGATGAAGTGGAGGGTGGATTTAGTGCTACCCTCTATTATTCTGTTGATGACCCCAGAGTAAAGTAAATAACTCAGCATATCTCCCCAAAGAAATGTTAGATATCAGATTAATTTAATGCAGCCTATGTAAGAGGAATAGAAAAATGAGATATCAATGCTACATTTCTTGGTGGGGAAAAGGCAATATTTACAGTTGCTCAGACTAATCTTTCTACTTAAAGGGATTTTTTTTCTCTCTCTTTTGTCATCTAGATAACTCCTATTTATTCTTAAAGTCTCAGCTTTGAGCTGAATGTAAATGTAAAGAATGGAAGAAAGTATTTGCAAATTAAATATCTGATGTGTTTATTATCCATATTATATAAAGGACTCCTCAAACTCAATGACAAAAACCCAACAGTCCAATTCAAAAATGGGCAAAGGACTTATATAGACATTTATTCAAAGAAGATATACAAATGTCCAATAGGCACACGAAAAAAAATTATTCATTATCATTCGTTATTAGGGATATGCAAATAAAAACAACAATGAGATACCACTTCATATTTCCTAAGACAGCTATAATTTTAAAAATGGAAAATAGAAAGTGTTGCTTGAGAAGAAATTGGACTGCTTGTATATTGCTGGTAGGGAATGTAAAATGATATAGCAGCTGTGGCAAACAATTTTGTGGTTTTATAAAAAGTGACATGTAGAACTACCACATGCCCCAGCAATTTCACTTCTAAGAATATATCTCAAAAAATTGAAAGCAGGAACTAGAATAGATATTTGTATACCAATGTTCATAGCAGCATTATTTACAATAGCTAAAAGGTTGGAACAATTCCAGTGTCCATCAACTAATGAACAGATAAACAAAACGTGGTATATACATATAATGAAATATTGTTCAACCAGTAAAGAGAATGACACTGTGATATATGCTACATGGATGGACCTTGAAAATATTAAGCTAGGTGAAATAAGCCAGATTAGAAGGACAAATATTGTACAGTTTTTTTTGTTCAGTTGCTCAGTCCTGTCTAACTCTTTGCAACCCCATGGACTGCTGCACACCAGGTTTCCTTCCCCATCTTTCACCATCTCCTGGAGCTTGCTCAGACTCATGCCACTGAGTCGGTGATGCCATCCAACCATCTCATCCTCTGTTGTCCCCTTCTCCTCCAGTTTTTTTTTTTTTTTTTGAGGTAGCTAGAAAAAAGCAAATTCATAGAGACAGAAAATAGAATAGAGGCTGCCAGGGGCTCAGAGAGAGGGAGGGAGAATTATTGCTTAATGGGTAGGGAATTTGGGGGAAAATGAACAAATTTTAGATATAGATAGTGGTGATGGTTACACAGCATGGTGAATGTATTTAATGCTACTGAATTGTGATTAAAATGATAGATGTGAAGTTACATATATTTTATAACAATATAACAATCTTAGCTCACAGATGACTGGTTTAGGGAAAACTTCTGAAATCCTATTATATTCATTCACTGATGACTACCCTTTTTCTTTCATCACATTATCCCGGTTTGTAAATATGTACTTATTTGTGGGGGGTTTAAGGAATAGCTTTCTCTTCTGTGGGATTGTATGATCCATAATGATTTCCATGTCAGATTTGCTTATCTCCAGTGGTGTCTAGCTCACTGAAATAATTTGGTGTAAAAGTTTTTATTGAATTATTTTTTCCAGTATTATGGAAGAAAACTAAAATACAATCTTGAGTACCACATGCTTTGCAATTATCTAAATCTTTTCTAGCCATGACATTTATAAAGCTGACTAATTTTAATAGGTTGTTTAAAAATATAATTTAGCAAATGTGGCATGACTAGGCCACACAGAAACACCAAGAAACAAGTCCAATTATTCTATTGTTATATCCCATAATTATTCATGATCAAATTATAGGTTGTAGAAAGGACGATTATTCCTAATGCTCTCTGAGACATCATTTTCTTTAATCTGAACTTGATAGGGATTGAGTGATTTAGAAAGGGGTATGGCCACACATTCTGATTTTAGGTGATTCATTTGAAGACTGAGAATCATGGTAAATAAACAAAGTTTACTCCGAAAATGTACATATTTTGTTGTTGTTCAGTTGCTAAGTCGTGTCTAACTCTATGCGACTCCATGAACTGCAGCACGCCAGGCTTCCCTGTCCTTCACTATCTCCCTGAGTTTGCTTAAACTCATGTCCATTGAGTCTGTGATGGCATCCAACCATCTCATCCTATTTCGCCCTCTTCTCTTGCTCTCAGTCTTTCCCAGCATCAGGGTCTTCTCCAATGAGTCAGCTCTGCGTCAGGTGGTCAAAGTATTAAAGCTTCAGTTTCAGCACCAGTCCTTCCAATGAATATTCAGGACTGATTTCCTTTAGGATTGACTGGTTGGATCACCTTGCTATGCAGGAGACTCTCAAGAGTCTTCTCCAGCACCACAGTTTGAAAGCATCCGTTCTTTGGTGCTCAGCCTTCTTTGTGGTCTAACTCTCACATCCATGCATGACTACTGGAAAAACCATAGCTTTGACTATACAGACCTTTGTTGGCAAAGTGATGTCTCTGCTTTTTAATACACTGTCTAGGTTTAAATTAACAGAGTGGGAAGTGTTATGGATATATATATACACCTAATAACTAGCAAAAAACTTTTCAAGCAGTTTTTAGCAGTTCAAAGGATAAACAACAAAGAAAAGTGAGGCTTATTCCTTTTTTTTTTTTCTTTTCTCTTTTGACTAGAGTTTAAGATTTAAGAATAGTTTCTTTACTCGATGCTTTAGATTCCAAATACCTGGCAGAATATTGACAAACATTATTCTGTAAGCATATTGAAAAGCCAAATCTCCTTCTAGTCAAATGCTTTTTCTCTTTTTTTTTTTTTTAGTAGTAATGATAATGCTGGTGAGGCTGGTAGATTCAGTGCTGCTTAAAATGGGAAATTTCTCTAGCTCACATTAACTATATTGAAGTTATTTTCCTGTGTGCCTATTCCTTTTTAATCTGCTTTGTTATTAAGAAGTGCATTCTCTGGTTATGCCGCTTAGTCTGTTTTTCCAAATAGAAACAATTTCATGTTTTTGTAAATAAATGATTAAGACTGTTTCTGTTGGGGCTCTAATAAGTTTGTGTATGCTTATGATGTGTGTCTTTCTCCGTGATCTAGGGTTTTCCCATCTGCTAAATGCCATTGAATAGTTTCACAAAAAGGCTGCTGAGAAACTGGTTGGCAGAGAAACAACATTCAAGCAATAGAAGTTAGTATAATATGATAGAGAATGTCTGGGGTTTGTTTCCTCTTGGCAGCTGGTTTGAAAATTCTCTTTGGGGAAAGTTTTTGTTTTGTTGTGTTTGGAGGAAATGTGTTGGTGAGCTATTTGGGGGAAGAGCAATTGCATCGTGTATACTCAGATACAGCAGGGTGCTTCCAAGTTGCGCTCTGAATGCAATTCTTACATCAGGGCAGCTGTCACTTTCAATTTTTTGGCTGAAGGCCGAGCATCAAAGAATTGATGCTTTCAAACTGTGGTGCTGGAGAAGACTCTTGAGAGTCCCTTGGATGGCAAGGAGACCAAACCAGTTAATTCTAAAGGAAATCAACCCTGAATATTCATTGGAAGGACTGATGCTGAAGCTGAAGCTCCAATACTTTGGCCACTTGATGCGAAGAGCCAACTCATTGGAAAAGACCCTGATGATGGGAAAGACTGAAGGCAGGAGGAGAAGTGGGCGGCAGAGGATGAGATGATAGGATGGCGTCATCGACTCAAGGGACATGAGTTTGAGCAAGCTCCTGGAAACAGTGAAGGGCAGGAAAGCCTGGCGTGCCGCAGTCCCTGAGGTTGCAGAGTCAGACTTGACTTAGCAACTGAACAACAGCAACAATTACGTGCTTATGTAAATTCGGGTATAGCAGCAGGAGCAGGGCTAAATTGCTTTACATAATAAAGGGGTGAGTCTTTAGGGGGATGTATTTAATTACTTCTAAAATAGCAATTAGGTGGAACTTCCATGATACCACACTTTCTTCTCGATAAAATGTACTGGTCAAGGATGCAGCTGTCAGCAGCACTACTTCCTGTTTCTGGCTTCAAGGGTTTGAGGCCGGCAGGGGAGGGGCAGAGAAGGGGTGGGGGGCGTCAGTGGGTGGGTAATGATAGCAGACGTGTTGGTGGTGGCCTCTCAGCTCTATCTCCTCAGATTCCTGTTCTACCAAAAAGAGGGTGTATCACGGTAATAAAGGCTACTCTCCCTGGTGCAGGACCCTACATTTGTTTCCCAGAAGTCTTGTGGGAAAACCCCTTAACAATTTTTTTTTTAAATTTTAATGCCCTGAGGCACGTGGACTCTTAGTTCCTGGGCCAGGGATAGCACCAGCGCCCTCTCCATTGGAAGCACAGAGTCTTAACCACTGGACAGTCCAAGGCTGTCCTAATGATTATTTTTGTCTTATTTAAGACATTAAAGAATAATTTTATTTCTAATTTACTAATGAAGCAAAAGTGTAAGCAAACCAGGTCCCTTAAGAAAGCATTGGCAGATAAGGCTTATTGCGCTCAGCACAGGCAGGCATGTATCTTTAAAAAAAGGATGCAAAGACCCCCGAGTTAGCTTTCTTTAGATAATGGTCATATCTGTTAGTACCCGTGTTCCTTTTCCCTAAAATGTAAAAATCACCATATAACTTTGCCTGGAGGGCCACTTGAAGACTTTAATGTGCACTGTGAGATAAAAGGAGGAGGATCTGGGGAAATAAAATGAGATGGTAAAGCTGAAGGGAGAGAATCAGAGGGGAGGGGCCATGTGCTGAGTTTTCAACTCATCATAATGTTTGTAACTAGATATAACCCTTGTCACCTCCTGTCAAGAAGCTTAATAGGCAGGTAGGTGGCACAGTGGTAAAGAATCTGCCTGCCAATGCAGGAGATTCAGAAGACCTGAGTTCAATCCCTGGGTCAGGAAGATACCCTGGAGGAAGAAATGACAACCCACTCCAATATTCTTGCCTGGAAAATCCCATGGACAGAGGAGCCTGGTGGGCTATAGTCCAAAGGGTTGCACAGAGTTGGACACAATTGAGCATGCCCACAACGACAACAATTCTTTATTTATGGTCTCTTTTTTTGTTCAGTCACTAAGTCATGTCTGACTCTCTGTGACCCCATGGACTGCAACAAGCCAGGCTTCTCTGTCCTTCACTATCTCCTGGAGTTTGTTCAAATTCATGTCCATTGAGTTGGTGATGCCATTTTACTGACCTGATATAAATGAATAAAAGGATCTTGGGAATCACATTTTTTAAAAAAAGGAAGATGAGAAAAATAACAACACCCCAGTCTCTGAATTATTTCTTTGAGAGGTGATAGCCATCAACCAGGAATACCCATTTAAGACTTTTGTTGTTTAGTCACTAAGTCATATCCAACTCTTTTGCAACACCATGGACTGTAGCCTACTGGATTCCTCTGTCCATGGGATTTCCCACTGGAATGGGTTGCCATTTCCTTTTCCAGGGGATCTTCCCGACCCAGGAACTGAACCCACATCTCCTGCATTGCAGGTGGATTCTTTACCACTGAGCCACCTGGGAAGCCCATTTAGGACTTTCCCTGAGTAAGAAACTTCTACCACGGATGTGCCATTATGAAGTTTAGACTTTGCTTGTTACAGCCAGGAATGTTATCCTAACTGATATACTCTGCTGGTCTATGGAGAAATTAGCAATTGTTCATGTGTATGCCAGAGTCCAAGGATCAGAGAAGACAGTTACCTTATTGTTAGCATATGGAGCAGTGGTTTGAGTGGGACGTGCTTGCAAACCAACATGTCAGCCCCTATTCCAGAGCTCTTCCTATTATGAGTATGTTGCAGGGAAGGAAGGAAAAGAAAGCATTGAATAACCCAAAACATGGCTGCTTCAGTCCTTGCTTCTATAGTTAGTCATGAGGTCTAAATGAATAGTCATTGCACTCTTCTTACACATTCCTCACTCACTTCCACTTTCACTTTACCCTCCATCAGCACTTTAGCAAGACAGAGTTCTTTTTTGGTTGGATGAATCACACCTTTATTCCCAGGGGATCTGAACCCTAGGATCCTGGCTTAAATGGGATGCTGCAGTTTTCACTGTCTATGAGTATTGGACAGAGAAACACTAGAGGCACCCCAGTGTTGCTCTGGGTTCTAGGCACAGTCCTAGTCAACATCATTATGTAACAACCCCCAGACTTCCCTTTGGTCATGGGGACCATTCACTCAAGCTAACACAGGGACCACGTTATGAATATATGTCAGAATTTTGTACCCATTACAGCTTAACTTTTCCCCTCATACCTTTCATCTTTTTTTATATGCTTGTTTGCTTTTTGGAGGGCCAACATTTTTCAGATTTTCTCCTGGAATTTTCATTTAAGTAATAGTTTTTCACTTCTAATAACTCTCTCTTGTTGGTTTTTTTCTCTTTTATCCTTTTGTTAACCAGTGGACATAATCTATGCTCAAATATTTCTGAAAAGAAAAAAAAGAGACTTGGGTTTCAGTTAAGGTGCTAGTCTTTTCCCTTGATATAAGAAATTCTGAGATATGGAGAAATCACTGTGGCTTATACAGAATTTGGTTTGTACTTTATGCTAACTAAAGCAGCCTGATAAACATACCTTATGCATCTACTTTAATGTTAAAGGAAAGATTGTCACTCATCCAGTATTACAAAGAGTTATGTTGGGATCCACTGCAGTCACTCACCAACAGTGTGCCTTGAGGGGAATTCAGGCTGGGAAAAACTGGATGAAGCATTCTATGCTTTGAATTTATAGACTCTGGCTCCTACATAGTTAAGATGCATATCTAAGGAAGAATTTCAGTGATTTCAGATTCTTGCTTCTTTCCATACTTAGAAAACACTAAAATCATTCACTTGAGATATCTATTCTCTGTGATCAGGAGTAATCTTTCTCCAGAATGTATGTTAGACTATGGGTTGTTGTGGTTTAGTCACTAAGTCATGTCTGACGCTTTTGCAATGCTATGGACTATAGCCCACTAGGCTTCCCTGTCCTTAGTATTTTCCAGGCAAGAATACTGGAATGGGTTTCCATTTCCTTCTTCACGGGACCTTCCTGACCCAGGGATTGAACCCAGGTCTCCTGCACTGGCAGGTGGATTCTTTACCTCTGAACCACCTGGGAAGTCCCAGAGATGGGTATTTACAGCCAAAATAACTCATGTATATACTCTCTCTTTCCCTACCTCTTTGGAGCAGCCCCTTCAGAGTTGCTAAGAAGCTGTTTCCCAAACTGTAGTCCTCAGTTTAGCTTGAATAAAACTTTCTTCTATTCTTATTATAGATTGTTTATTGATTGTTTGTGCAAACAGCCTGAATTATCTCTGTCTCCTCTGGAGTTAATATTCTGTTTTGACTTGGTCTTTTCCTTTATGTTCTACAGTCCATGGGGTCACAAAAAGTCGGACATCACTAACACTTTCCCTTGCCTTGATGTTACTACATAAGAGTAATTGATAACTCCTGTGACACAATTCCCCGATTCTTAGTGCTTTAACCCTGTAGAGGTTTGTGTTTGTTTGCTTACTCTCCTCTTCATGTAATGTCCAATGCATATCTTCCTGGTCAGGACAGCTCTTCTAATGAAAGGTGATTCTGAGATCCAGGACACGGCCACACAAACCTTTCCACTGATGTCACAACAGTGAGAGAGGAGGGTTACATGTGGGAGATTTGGTGTTTGGGGCCAAGCCTGGAAATGGCACGTTTCTGCTCACACTCCAGAACTAGTTGTCTGGCTGGATCTGGAGGCAAGGGATCTGGGAAACATTATTTTCCTATACTCCCAAGAGGTTAAAAAATGGTATGATAAATCTATAGCATTGTCATTGCCACAGCTGTTTTTCTTGGAAAACCAAATATCTACTGATACTGAGCACACAGACACACTCGCTGATACTCCATCATCCAATCACGTTCATGAAATAAACATAAGTGACCTGTAACTGACATTTCTTCTGATAGTGTGGTCTTTCCCCTGCACGAGAAGATTAACTGCACGTGCTCTTTGTGGGTGTGGTATGTGGACTACCAGGCTTTACTCTAAGATAAGCGAGCTGGCAACCTCTTCTCTTGAAGTCATTGCCCCCTCTTAGGTTAGCAGTTTAATTCCTCTGAGAGGTATTTTTCCAGCTTTATGTTACATTTTCCTTAAACACATTCATATGTGCAGAGGTCTGAAAGGAGGCTCTGACTCAGCAGTCACTGAGCATACAGCTTTGACACCAATTGTCTTGTATTAAGTTCTTACTCAAGCTCTGACTACCTCCATCCCGGTGGACTCAAGGACTCTGTCCACAGCTGCTGTGGGCCTGCCTCAGCTGTGACCTTCTCCTGTACCTGTGCTGAGCTGGGTCTCTCTTTAGTCTCACTTACATCTCAATTTGGCTGTAGCCATCTTTGCTTTCAGGCTCCCCAGACGGTCCTCGTGGTAAAGAACCCGCCTGCCAATGCAGGGGATGTAAGGACCTTGGAGGAGGGCATGGCAACCGACTCCAGTATTCCTGCGGGGAGAATTCCCTGGACAAAGGAGCCTGGAGAGCTACAGTCCAGGGAGTCACAGAGAGTCGGGCATGACTGGAACAACTCAGCATTCATGCATATCTTTGATTTTTCACAAACTCATAAAATCTTGATTTGCAAGTATTTTCCTTCCAGTATTCAGCAAGCATATTAATTTATTCTCTTTACCAAAACTTATATTTCAATAGCTTGTTGCTTTTTTTTTTTTTTTTTGACATGAAGGGCAATAAATATTTTCTTCATTATCTTGAGCTAAAAGCACTCATTTCCTCAACTATAAAATGGTTTAGGTATCAGCCTTATGAAGATTAAACATATACTTTGTACATGTCTGGTGACACTCGTGGTAAAGAATCCACCTGCCAATGCAGGAGATATAAGAGACACGGGTTTGATCCCTGGGTTGGGAAGAGTCCCTGGAGGAGGGCATGGCAACCCACTGCAGTATTCTTGCCTGGAGAATCCCATGGACAGAGGAGCCTGGTGGACTACAGTCATCACTCACAGGCTCTAGAGCACAGGCTTAATAGTTGTGGCCCAAGGGTTTAATTGCTCCACAGCTTGTGGGATCTTCCTGGACCAGGGATCAAACCTGCGTCCCCTGCATTGGCAGGCGGATTCTTTATCGCTGAGCCACCAGGGAAGCCACAGGGCTAACTTTTTAGATCAGAAAGACTTAGCTGCAGAGCATGGCAAACTTCTGCTCTCCCCATCTTCCTAAATTGTCTTCCTCCCCTTCGAAATCCCCAAACCCTTACCCCCTTCTTCTTTGCTCAGAATGGCCTCCTACCTTTGGGGGTCCCATGTGTATGAAATTTATTTTTTTTCTTCTGTTGATCTGTCTGATGCCAATTTAATTGCTAGACCAGCCAAAGAACCTAGAATAAAAGAAGGGAAAAGATTTCCTCCTCTGTGTGGTATATATGTAGTATTTAAGTGTTAAGTATTATTGCTCTCTCTCTTTCTAATGCAGGCCTGTTGAATGCAAGAGTGATCTGAACCCCCAGGCCCTAGTGAGGACACTGGGGAAGGAAGCACGTCACATGGACAGAATCTGAGCTTCAGGCAGGTGGTCTGATTGACCCATTACTGTAGAAGATCAAAGAGACCAACAAAGGATTGGCCTCAGGGAATTTATTTCCCTTGGCCTAAGCTTTCACATTTCCTTTTAATTACAGATTTATCTGAGCATCTGTGTGTGAGCAATTTATCCACAAGACTGCCACCTTCTCCTCCCTGTGTACACCATCCCTGTGGCTAAGTGATTTTCTGTTCCCCTGCCCCCTGCCACCGAATCTTTATATGAATACCTTCTGGATGCTGAGAGGACATGTTTCTGGTTCTGGTTTACTCAAAAGCTCTGAGGGGTTTGATAATGAGTTGGCAGGAAGGAAAGGACAGAGCTTTGAAAAGACTAAAGAGTAAAGAACTAGCTTAATAAACGTGGAGGGTATTTAAAGGGATAGCTGTGGATATGAAAAGGTGAATATTACAATTATTAGAAATCTAGGTCCAGAAATCATAGGACAAAGAGAACATGGGTTGAACAAGTAAAACAATTGTCCAGGTGTGCCTCTGCCTTGACTTTTTCTATAAGTTTAGGATCTTTGGGGTGAAACAAACATTGGCTACACAGTACATTTTACATTAGCAGATTTATTCTCTTCTTCTTTTCTTTTCCCTCTGTTCTTCCTGTCCTGGAGTGCACCCTCGTCTGTTAAAAGCAGCCATTGTTTTACACCGACATTCAGCTCCGTAATACATCTGACTATGAATAATTGTCACTAGGCCCACTCCAGCAGTCCTTGTGTCCCTTTTTGTTTCCTACATCTGTGCCCTGAAATTAACCGTGAGCACAATCCACGCGTGGTCTCATACAGTCAATGAGCAAGGCAAGTGTCTAAAGCAAAGATGTCCTTTCTGAGTTTACATCAGTCAGGTTATGCATTCTTCTGCTGGTAAGAGATGTTAAATCATCATGGCTTAAAAAACCCAGTTTTAAAAATATTTGCATAAAAGTCCAGAGGGAGGCAGCCTAGAGCTGGTAAAAAGGCTGTGGGGTGGGGTTTTTGGCAAGACAGAAATTTCTCTTTCACATGAAAGCATGAATGTAAGTAGTTCAGGGCAGTTGTAGAAGCTTCATGATAATCTGTGACCCAGGATGATTTTCTGCTTTGCACTTCCTACATCGGCAGTCCTCAACCTTTTCAGCACCAGGGACCAGTTTCATGGAAGACAATTTTTTCATGGATGGAGTTGGGGGAATGATTTGGGGATGTGTGTTAAATGTATTGTGTACTTTACTTTTATTATTATTATATCAGTTCTAGCTCAGCTCATCAGGCATTAGATCTCTGAGGCTGGGGACCTAGAGTACTAATAGCCTATGATTGAGTGAAAGACATCCCACTGACATACCAAGGAACAAAACAGAGGAAAGGGAACAAATAGCCACATTGACTTCCTTTTAGTGAAAGCTGCACACAACTGGCGCTTATACTCATCACCAGGGCTCCATCACTTGATTATGCCTCGTTATAAGCAAATCTGGAAAAAAGAATTTTTATTTCCAGTTTCCATGTACCCAACTAAACTGAATTGTGGTTTATGGAGGAGAAGAAGGAGAGAGCAGATATTGGGAGACAATTAGCAGTTTCTGCCACAATAGAATATTTTACTTGGTAGAGAACATGGATAAATAAATAAAGGAGATGATAAAGTCAACCACATTAAGGAAAACAGAATCTTAATCCAGGGAAATCAATAAAAATTAAACAAGGGAATCATTGTAATTATAGCTGTATGACTTTGCAGTAGACAATTACTTATGAAGTCATAATAATATAAACACCATTTTAATTTTCATCTTTCAGAGTCAACTTACAGACATGGCACAACCTACCTGATTATGCTACCAGATGGAATGTAGGTGATATCAGCCTTGACAATGTCGAAGTAAAATTATAGATGAAAAATTAAGTGCATGGGAGGAAGAAAAAGAAACAAAAGTTTAGGATATCAATGTCATCATATTATAAAGTGAGCAATGCATTTTTAAAGGATAAAGGAGTAAAGATGAAAGGATGTGTGAAGTGTGAATATAGCTTAGAGGTACAAAATTAATTAATAGACTTTATATAAATAGTGATACAATTATGTGGGAGTAGTGGGCTTAATTAGGAGAGGGAGTAAGTGACCTAAGTGCTCATCTATTAAAACTCTACCACACTGTGGGGGGGAGGGGGCTGAGGGAGGGATGGGGTGGGAAGATGGGGTTAGCAGATGTAAACTTGTGTATATATAGAATGGATAAACAAGGCCCTACTGTATAGCACAGAGAACTGTATTCAGTATCCTATGATAAACCATAATGGAAAAGAATATTAAAAATGTATAAATGTATCTATATATGTATGAGGATCACTTTGCTGTACAGAAGAAATTAACACATTGTAAATCAACTACTGTCTTCCTAGGTGGCTCATTGGGTAAAGAATCTGCCTGCAAAACAGGAGATACAGGAGACACGGGTTCGATTTGTGGGTCGGGAAGGTGCCCTGAAGGAACAAATGGCAACCTACTCCAGTATTCTTGCTTGGAGAATCCCATAGACAGAGGATCCTGGCGGGCTATAGTCCATAGGGTCACAGAGAGTCGGACATGACTGAAGCGACTAAGCACAAATCAACTATACTTCAATAAAAATATATTGATGAAAAAGACTCTACCACCACATGCTAATTGGCTTCCTCTTCCCAGTGAGGGGTATCCCATGTTTAATATGCTGCAGGGAGAGCTTCTCTCAGGCTGTTGGGGAAGCTTCTATGGACTTAGAAGGTAGCTAACAGGATGTCACATGTGGAACGATAATATCAAAGGTATACACTGGAGGAATAGATGAATGTGCACAGAAATGAATTGTAATCCTTTCCCCAAATATGTATTTGTTTCGCTGCACAGGGTCTTAGCTGCCATAGCTGGGATCCTTGATCTTCGTTGGGTCATGCAGAATCCTCAGTAGCAGCATGCAAACTCTCCCCATGCAGGGGACCCAGGTTCAATCTCTGATCAGGGAACTTGATCCCACAGGCTGCAACTAAGAATTTATGGTCCTTGATACAGGAGGATTTCTACTGCTCGAGGAGATGCGTCAGAATAACCCACGGTGATACAATAAACCATTCAAATCACTCTTCTCCCTTCTTATCCCTTCTCCCAAGTAAAAGGATATGCAGGCTTAAGAATATCTCCCCAGAGCCTGTGACAATTACAATTTTCATGATCAAATTTTAAATTCATAAACTGGCACTCTAACTTACAGAGCAACCTTTTCCTTGAGCTCAAATAGATCAAGAGAGGCTGATCTGCCTTTTCTATGTGGGTCCAAGTGGATGAGCCTGGGAAGCCACAAACGCAGCGTGGGCTGTGATTGCTTCTCGAAGGTGCGTGGCACCAAGAGAAAGCCTTCGGTGGTCAGCACAGCAGATGGTGAAGGTGTCCCAATCTCCTTATTTGCCTTCCTCTCAACTCCTTCATGTGTTTTAAAGGGAGTTAAACCTTAGTCTCAAAAACTGGGGAATATGGACTTCATGAAGTTGTCTTCTGCCCTTGATCCCTTTGTCTGGGATTCTTGGGACTTTCTGTGATTCTCCTTGTGCTTCTTTGTATCCAAAGCTTCTTTCCAAATAGGAATGTTGTTCTTTCCTTACATTCATTTGCTGCTGTTTCAACTATCCCTCATATTAGGTTCTCGAGTCCTGCTTTTTCATTCCATGAGCACACGGGTTCAAATCCTGTCTCTACCCAGCTATGAGTGTTCAGTGAGGAAAACTATTTATCAACTTTAGAACTCATTATTTCCATCCATAAACATAATGAGCTGACTTTAATGAGCTATGAGGACCTCCCGTGGTGGGAATTAATGGGAATTAATTAAGCCATGGATTCTTGGATGGACTGGAAATATTCACCAAGACTGACAGTTCCCAAGGTAATCAACCAAAGAGATGATTTCATTTCAATGTAAATATAATTCAAGAGTTTGAAAATGATAGTAATCATTTTATTTATTTAGTCTAGGGACAATAGGTAATGCTTTGTAATAATTTCCTGTGTTAAGAGCCAAGAGCCCTCCCTCTTCTAAGCCCGGCTGACCAGGGCCACTCCTTTAATGAGAGTCTCATAATCACTCATCCTCCCAAGGCCTCTTTCAACGATATGCTTGTGTTCGCTACGCTGCCTTAGTCGGAAACTGCTCCCAAGGCCTGGCTCTCTCTGGTCGATATCACTCACACCAGTTTCATCCTTCTTTCCTCCTTTCCTTCTTCTGCCTTTCTCTCCCTCCCCTCTCCATCCCTCCCTCCCCAGTGCACCCTTTCTTCCCTTTCCCTTACCCCTCATCCCTTTCTATCTTTGTCTGGCACATTCAGGCTGCATTTTGTCTAGTTGTATGCGTCTCAGAGGTTACTGACTTATTTATCTATATTCAGCGCATCTTATGAATGCTGCCAGCGTCTCCAGCTACTTGCCTCTAAGTTTATTTATCCTCTTTATTTGCTTTCTTGTCTCTATAACAGATTCTAACATTCTCATAATGGTAGAGCTGTAACACATATAAATGTTAGATATATGCTATATGTAAATAGCATGCCATAGGCACATTATATTTTTTAATTCCTTTTTTGGTTTTTCATTATATTGAAAAATTTGAAGTCTAGACTTGTTGTACAGTGCCAGCTTCTTTCTTTAGTCTTTCTCTTCTTACCTTTACTTTCCTTAGACTTGAGACACTGTTAGGAAGAAATGATGGAGTTCACCTGACCTGGAGAAGCTTCTGCTGTTAGTGAAAATACCACAATTGGGACTTCTTCTTAGTGTTTTTTTTTCTCCTTTATATATAATTATAATTTCATTATACCGAGGTGTAGTGGCCACACCTAGGGCTTTTACGAAACAAACAGAAGCCAACACTCTCTTTAGGGTGTGTGTGGTGTTTCCCATATGGTGACACAGCCTCCCAAGCCTGCAAAGCCTGCCTCAGCTATTTCACCAAGGACCTGAGGGATGGTTTGGAGGCAAACTGGAGCAGGAAGACCTTATCACTAACATCTTATTGATCACTTTATTAATCCATTAGCGGGACCACGCCTCACCTTGACTGCTTACCTTTCAAAAACCCCAAGGGAAAGATGGCGCTTTACTCCTCCAAGGATCCTAACAATGTAGGAACTCCTAGGTAACTCCAATCGGTCCTTTTGCTTCCATCAAGCAATGGGCCATATTCAATATAATATTTATGTCTTTATGGGTAGAGAGATATTACAATTAAATATACTTCCGGTAGATACTTTAATGAGTAAGGCTTCACAGACATACTCAGATACAATGCCCATTGTTTTACCACTGTGATCAAATAAAGTAATGACATTTTTAGGAGACCTCTAGCTTATGGGGGAAAAAAAAAGTGGAGGAAGGTTCTTTATCACAGTGTATATCCCTCGGCCATTTTTGAGCCCTGAGTAGATCTGATACTGACTTCTGGCTGCATCTTATGCCTCATTAGATCAGCTGGTATTCCTCAGAAAAATTTCCCAGAAATTTTGTTTTCTCTCCTTTGTGTAACCCTGACCGTATGTTTTTTCCTAAATTCTGGGTAAATACATAATGAGTATCTTCTGTGTAGGTTTGTGTGTATGTGTATGTGTTTGCTTGTGCTGCTTTATTATAAGCAGCACTAAAAGCAATTTGTTTCCCTTGCTGTGTTCTTAGAATCTTGTTTTATTCTTAGAATCATAAGATTAGAATCATTCAAAGAGTAGGCCTGCATTTACTTAATAACATTTTTAAATGAACTGCCTTTGCCTAGATAGAAGGTCATTTAATCTAATCTTTCATCCATTGGCTGTTGATTCCTTGTTCTGAAGGAAGGTCTGAGGGTATTTACTGACCATTCAGCCCAGGGGCAGAATGTTATCTATAACAATGTCCGGCATATAATGATATACTCAGGAAATGTTTATTATGATTTTTCATTTTATTTTGTACTTTGATTCAACTTACCTTATATTTTTCTTCTCTTTCTCATATTCCTTGATCCCATCACAACTTTTCCTGATGTATTTGGCTTCATTTAGAGGCCCTTGGTTCACAGCGTCATCTGGGAATCCTGAAATTCTCAATTTCTATGCAATCTCCGTTGTCTTTCACATATCTGAACTTCTTGAGACTGCCAATATGCATGTTAACAGAAAACCCAGTTCTGTTGTTCTTTGTCTCCTCAACAGTCTTGTGAGGAGGAAAATTAAAAAAATGTTTCATCTCTTTCCGCCGATCTGAGCTTTTTCTTGTTTCTGTCTCCATAGGGGAAGCAAAACCAGCCACTCAGCCTGCTGTGCGCCCCACCATATGATGAGTTCCGGAGCCAGGCTGCCTGGCTTGGTCTCTTGGCTCTGCTGCTGCTGATAAGTGCTCAGTTGTGTCCGACTCTTTGCGACCCCATGGACTCTAGCCCACTAGGCTTGTATGTCCTTGGGATTTTTTTCAGGCAAGAATACTGGAGTTAGTTGCCATTTCCTTCTCCAGGGAATCTCCTCAACTCAGGGATCACACCGGGTCTCTTGTGTCTGCTACATTGGCAGGCGGATTCTTAGCATTAGCGCCACCTGGGAAGCCCTGGTTTCATGGCTCAACTATTTGCTAATCTTGTGACCACAGGCAGAATTATCTAACTCATCTGTGCCTGGGCTTTCTTATCTGTGGAGAGGGAGCTGTTGTTGTTCAGTCACTAAATCATGTCTGACTGTCTCTTTGCAACCCCATGGACTACATCACACCAGGCTTCCCGTCCTTCACTGTCTCTCGGAGCTTGCTCAAACTCATATCCATTGAGTCACTGATGGCATCCAACCATCTCATCCTTGGTTGCCCCCTGCTCCTCCTAGCTTCAATCTTTCCCAGCATCAGGGTCTTTTCTATTGAATCAGCTTTTCACATCAGGTGACCAAAGTATTGGAACTTCAGCATCACTCCTTCCAATGAATATTCAAGGTTGATTTCCTTTAGGATTGACGGTACATGAGATTTCCCAGGCAAGAACACTGGAGTGCATGCCCTCCTCCTAGGAATCAAACCTGGGTCTCTCAAGTCTCCCGCATAGGCAGGCAGGTTCTTTACCACTAGTTCCACCTGGGAAGCCCTGGAGAGGGGGCTGATGGATAATGAAATCACGCGCAGCATAGGGCCTTTGTCAGGATCCAGTTGTTAAACATTTCAACACTGAGAACAGTGCTGGAGGAAGAGCAAGCACTAGTAGCTCTTTGGGGGAAATGAGTACCTTTCTGCAGAGCAGCATTGTGAGTCTCTGCCCTGTGATGGATGAAGAATGATATAGACAAGGCAACACAGGAGTTTTGCAGTCGGTCAGCACTAGGTGGAGCCCAGGTGTTGAAGGTGTGGTGTGACCTGGGGCACGAGTTAGTCTCTCTAAGCCTCCATGTCCTCATCTGTTAAATGGGACAAATGCCAGCCACCAGCCAGGGTGGTGGAACTTTACCTTAAGGAGGACAAGATGTGAAAACGACTCAATGGCACCTGGACATGGCAAATATTCAAAACACATATATCTGTCAGAAAAAAGAAATTGCCCATTCCCTATATCTTTTTGGTTAGTTAGTGTTGGTTGCTCAGTCGTGTCCAACTCTTCTCTACCCCTTGGACTGTAGCCCGCCAGGCTCCTCTGTCCATGGGATTCTCGAGGCAAGAATACTGGAGTGGGTAGCCATTCCCTTCTCCAGAGGATCTTCCCAACCCAGGGTTCAAACCCAGGTCTCCTGCATCGCAGGCAGATTCTTTACCGCCTGAGCGACAGGGAAGTTCTTGTATTTCATTGAAAGTCAAAGTGAAAGTTGCTTAGTCATGTCTGATTCTTTTCAACCCCGTGGAATATAGTATATATTCCATAGTAATTACTATTCCATAGTAATATAGTATAGTCCATGGAATTCTTTAGGCCAGAACTGTGTAGTGGATAGCCTTTCCCTTCTCCAAGGGATCTTCCCAACTCAGGGATCAAACCCAGGTCTTCCACATTGCAGACAGATTCTTTACCAGCTGAGACACAAGGGAAGCCCCCCTATCTCTTTAGTCCACTAATTTTTTAAACTTGTTATATTTGTTTTCAATTGGCACATGAAGCTTTTTTTTTATGACTCTTTTTAAAAAGTCTTTATTGAATTTGTTACAATATTGCTTCTGTTTTATGTTTTGGTCAGGAGGCATGTGGGGTCTTAGTTCCCTGACCAGGGATTGAACTCTCACCTCCTGCATGGCAGGCGAAGTCTTAACCACTGGGCCACCATGGAGGTCCCCTTTATGACACTTTCTTAAAACAACTCCTTACTTTCCTGAAACTTTTCCAAACTGCTGTCTCAACTTCCCTCAGTAAAAGATAACACAATTCTAATCTAGTATATACCCTTCCATAGAGGACAGCAAGATTTTAAAGGGAGATATGAATGAAGCTTTCCCACATCCTCACTGCTCTTAGCAACGGCAAGAATAAACATACCTGACAGGTCAAATAATTGTTGCTATTGATATGACTCATTGCAGGTCTTGCATTTGGAATCTTAGGGTGTGTGTACAAAAGTGTGTGTGTGTGTGAGTGTGAGTGTAGCCACTGGGGTCTCCTCTCTTGAACTTGACTTTCCTGCATTGAAGCACCTTGCTTTGGGAGTGACAGCAAGTAGGCACCCCAGTTCTCATTCTGATTTTCGCTTGAATGCTCTCCTTCTTGCCGCCTGCTCAAGAGTCTCCACCATCCCATTTAACCACACCCAGAGCTCAGGACACCACCCTTTCCCCTTGGCTGCTTTGACTTGCTTCTTGTTAGCCAACCTCCTGGTAGCACCCAATCTCATCCCCGGGGTGTTCACATTACATAGTTGGTGTCTGCTCTGTTGCTCATATTGTTTTTTTCCCTCAGCTTATATCTAGATTCACGTCCTTGTCCTATGGAGTCCTCCTCTTTCGATAATGTTCCTCCAACTTTTCTCTCCCATTCAGACCTCCCCCAGGCCAGCATCATAAGAGGTGGGGGGTGGTGGGACTGACCATACTTGGGGCCATTTCTAGCACTGTTCCTCTGCTCCTCAATATTGGAAGTTTTTGCCTTTTATGTCTACAGTGCTCCTGAAGTCTATAGCTTAGCATCCTCGGTTGATGCATTTTCACAACCAGAGATGACTGAGTAAACTGATCTGTGTTCTTTTCTCTACTATCCCCTCTGGCATTCATTAATGAGTTCGATCTGCCTGCTGAATCATCTCTCAAGATCTTAGATCTTACATCACTTGGGCCAAACACTGAATGCCTTCATCTTACCAGAGAGTTCTCTCTCAACATCTTTTCTATCAGCATTTCCAATATTCCATGTATTTCTCCCAGTGAAATGAAATATTTTTGGCTCTACGCTCTACCAGGAAATAAGCCTTTTCCAAATGCAAATTTCTGAGCCCAGGTGAAACAAAGCCAGCTATTTGGAAGCCATTAGCTACTTCCTGCCCAGCAAGGGCTGAGGAGCTGGGCGTGGGGCGTGGAGATCAGCCACATTAGTCATCTTTTACAGTAAACAACAAATTGAGTGAGTGAAAGTCGCTCAGTCCATATCCGACTCTTGGTGACTCCAGGGTACAGCCCACCAGGCTCCTCTGTCCATGGAATTCTCCAGGCAACAATACTGGAGTGAGTTGCCATTCCCTTCTCCAAGGGATCTTCCTGACTCGGGGATTGAACCTGTGTCTCCTGTGGCTTTTGCATTGCAGGCAGATTCTTTACCGCTGAGCCATATGAATGAAGGGGAAGCCCAATGAATTAAGAAGTGAATAATAAAGAAAGTAGGATTGGCCCCAGATAGCTAGATGAAACGAATGATTTCAGCAAGCCCAGATGCTTGCATTTTCCCAAACATGTGAAGTGCGTGCTAAGTTGCTTCAGTTGTGTAAAACTCTATGCGACCCTATGGACTGTAGCCTGTCAGGCTCTTCTGCCCATGGGAATTCTCCAGGCAAGAATGCTGGAGTGGGTTGCCATGCCCTCCTCAGAGTATCTTCCCAACCCACAGATCAAACCTGGATCTTTTATGTCTCCTGCATTGGCAGGCAGGTTTTTTGTTTTTTAACACTAGGGTCACCTGGGAAGCCCCCTTCCTGTACATAGCAGATCGCTAAATATCTTCAAGTGAGAGAGTTGACTTTTCTTAATTAAGAGTAACCTTTTAATATTCAGATTACCTGCCCCTTGCTGCAAACTTGTATATAGCCTTACTCCTCCCCCACCTCCTCAGATCAGCCCTCTCAGGGTCACCTGAGATACTGTCTCCCGGGCAGGAGTCCTAACATTTCCACCCAATAAAACCTCTGACTCTTAGGTTGTGTGTATTTTTTCAGTCAACATCTCCCTCTCCTGGATCATTCACTCCTGCTGTTCTTTCTCTGTCTTTCACATGTTTATCCGTCCCTGGGCATCCTGACTTTCTGTCAATCTGAATGACTCAGGCACCTTTCTTTTGATGTTGTACTCAATAGGTTATTAGTAAGAACTGAAGTAAGAAAAAAGATGGAGATTGAACCTAACGACTGTAATTCACTTAAACTGACTTGGGCTCAGCTGTTGGTACTCAGTACATATCACACAAATATATCTGCCTCAAAACTACAACACTCCCAATCAAGCAAAAGCTCTTTTGGCACTTCCCTCTCCTGCTCCATTTCTCACAAATAATCATTATTATCAATCCAGCGTGCATTTTTCCAACCCTTTCCCCCACCATACGTTTGAATCCCTTATCACAATAAACCACATACAAATGTCTAGAGGCACCCAATTACTACTGGTGGATGAATCAATATGTAGATGTATGTGTGTGTGTGTATACAAGTAAATTTGTTTGCATATGGGATTGTGAATGTGTTTTGATACAAGTCATATTGCTTTACACATATTGTTTGGCAGCTTGCTTCTTTTTACCTAACATCATATCTTGGGAATATTTCCATGGTACCACATATTGCTCTATTTAATTCAACAATACTGATGTATAGCATAGTATGTTATGGGTATTTATTTGTCCATTACAATACTGATGGGTATTTACATATTTCCTACATTTTGCCATTTATAACCAATGCTATCCCATAAATCCTGGCAAAATTTTCTGCCTACATGTACATGTATTCTTTCAGAATTGTTTCTTTGAAGGGAATTGTTGAGTAAAATGTTCTGCGTGTTTTTAATAAATGTTGCCAAATGGCCCTCTACAAAGATGTTTGAGTTTATATTCCAGCTGTGAGGGAGAGTCTGTATTTGCCCACATGCTCACCAGTGTCGGATATTATTGATTCTTTTAATTTTGCCAGTCTGATGGGTGAAATGGTGGTTTTTTAAAACTCACATTTCACTGACCTTTAGTTAGATTAAGCATCTTTCAGTATTTTACTGGCCTTCTCCACTGCAAATCTATCCTTTATACATTTTTTATTCCTTTTCTCCCAGTTCAGAGAAAGAAATTCCCCCTCTCTTGGGACCCAAGAATTAATTTCCTCTGGTTTCCCTTGTTTCTCAATTAACTTCTTTCTCTAGCATCTTCAATCTTCCTGTCTTCACAGATTTAATCCTCTTGGTTTTCAAACCTAATCAGATGCAATTATCTTGGGATAAAAGACTGTACCATTCCCTTTAACTCCTGTCTTGTTCTCTCCACCCCTTTGCTTGACAGATGAACGCTCCACACCTGTTCCTCTAATCACTGATACCAGTGAGTTCACTCAGTCCTGATTTAGTTGATTGCTTTATGCCCTTTTAAGTACCAATGCCCAAAGAAGGCGATGGCACCCCACTCCAGTACTCTTGCCTGGAAAATCCCATGGACGGGGGAGCCTGGTGGGCTGCTGTCTATGGGGTCGCACAGAGTCGGACACGATTGAAATGATTTGGCAGCAGCAGCAGCAGCAAGTACCAATGCCGTCTCTTTTTAGTTAGCATCTTCTCTTAGCTCCCATGACACCTTCCCATTCTTTCTTACCTTTAGGATTACCTTCTTTCTTTCTCAAGCACTTTTTTCTTTTCTTGTCCAAAAAAAGCATGGATTTTTAGCCATTTCTGTTTTTGTAACTTTGTGCTTTACCTTCACCTGTTACTTTGGAAATCTCACCCATTCCCAAAGTTTTAACTGTTGTCTCCATGTAAATGACTCTCAAATCACTATTCCCAGTCCTGAAAGTGTGACTCAGTCATGTCTGACTCTTTGTGGCCCCATGGACTATACGGTCCATGGAACTCTCCAGGCCAGAATACTGGAGTGGGTAGCCTATCCCCTCTCCAGGGAATCTTCCCAACCCAGGGATGTGTCATTAAAAATCCACTCCTAAAAAAAAAAAAAAAATCCACTCTTTCATTGTGCTTTCCCCCTCGAATCAGACCTCTGTAACTTCAAGTTCAGAGCACTAAATTACACTTATTATTTCCCCCTCTTCCTCTCTCCTTGTGATTTTATGAATTACTGTAGGGAACAACAAGAAGAAAATATTATTATCCAAGTAACAGAATTCTCCCTTCATAGAGATTTATTTTGCCTACTAAACACTTTGATGACTCGCATTCCCTGAAGGAGGCTAGATGAAAAGGTAACATCAGAAAAGATGAAGCTTATATTAAAAAAAAGTTCATCATGAAATTAATTTCTAAGTGAGACTGATCCATCACACTTTTGTTTTGCTGGCTATTCTCTTCGAGAGCTCTTTGTTTGGGATGAAATTCAGGATGAAACAATTCAGTGTGGGATAAGCTATGGAAAGAAAGAGGAAGGAACAGACAGCTGGTATCCAGAATGGAAATTTGGCAAAAGAACAGACATGTTTAAGAAGGATTTTATGAAGTTTTTCACTTGGTACAGAATGATAGATTGACCATATTTTTCCCTCAGCACCCTAAAGATGTAACTCTGCTGTCTTCTCACTTGTACTATTTTAAGATATAGTACAAGACATCTTTTGTCTTCCTTACTTTGTTCCACTGTATAAAACATGTCTTTATTCTCTGGCTGCCTTTAAGATCTTCTCTCTAACAATAGTTTTGAGCAATTTGATTGTGGTATTCTTTGGTGCATATGTGTGTTTCTTGTCCTTGGTTTTGTCAGACTTATTTGATTTATAGTTTCATCCGTTTTGGAAATTTTTTAGTCATGATGTCTTCTAATTTTTTCCCTTCTTCTCATCTCTTTCCTCTTTTTCTAGGACTCCAATATAAAGTATATTAGGCTACTTGAAGTTGTCCTACCACTCTGGATGGTCTATTTACTTTTCCAAAACTCTATGTCATTTTAGCTTGTTTTTAATTCTTTACCTTAAAGTTTTGTATTTTCTTCTGCATTGTCTAATCTGCCATTAATCTCATATAGTGCACTTTTTTCCATCTCAGTCATTGTAGTTTTCCTCTCTAGAAAACTTGATGCTTTAAAAAAACATCTTCTATGTCTCTACTTAGCATGTTCAGTCTTTCCTCTTGCATTTTGAACATATGGGACACAGTTATAATAGCCATTTTTACATCTTTGTCTTCTAATTCTGGTATCTGTGTCACTTCTGGGTTAGTTTTGATTAATTCATTTTTCTCATTATGAATTATATTTTTCTGCTTTGCATGCCTGGTAATTTTTTTATTGCATGCCACACATTGAATTTTACCTTTGTGTTGGAATTTTTATATTCCTATACATATTTTTGGGCTCTGTTTTAGAACACAGTGAAGTCACTTGGAAACAATGTGATTTTTTAAAAATTGTCTGGCTTTAAATATTTGTTAGGTGGGACCAGAGTAGCATATAGTCTAGGATACTTTCCATTTCTAAGTCAAAACACTTCTGAGTTCTCTAACCCATGCCCCATGAATCTTAATTTTTTAAGTCTGGCTGATTAGTACAGTCAGACTTCCCTGGTGGCTCAGGCAGTAAGAATCCACTTGCAATGTGGGAGATACAGGTTCTATCCCTGGGTCGGGAAGATCCCCTGAAGAAGGGAATGGCAACCCACTCCAGTATTGTTGCCTGGGAAATCCCATGGACAGAGGGGCCTGGCAGGTTACAGTCCATGGGGTAGCAAAAATTCAAACATGACTGAGCAACTAACACTTTGGTTAGTATATGCAATATTCCTAGCCCTAAGTTAAATTCAGATCCTGGTTTCCTTAATCTTTGGGAGGAGTTATTTCCCCAATTTCAGATAGTTTCCTTACATTTATGCTCTGAGAGTACTTTGCTAAATACTAAATGTGGATCTTCTGAAGAGGGTCTGATTTTTTTTTTTTAAATATTGGATGTCAGATATTTGAATTTTATGTTGCTAGATGCTGGTATATTTGCATTTCTTTTAGAAATTGTGAACTTTGCTTTGTGACACAATTAAATTCTATGGAAACAGTTTGATATTTCCAAGACTAGCTTTGAAGCTTTGTAAGTTGTGTTTAGAAAAGCCTTGTTTGTCATTCAGTCTTTGACTCGTGTCCGACTCTTTGCAACCCAACATGCCAGGCTTCCCTGTCCTTCACTATCTCACAGAGTTTGCTCAGACTTGTGTCCATTGAGTCAGTGATGCCATCCAACCATCTCATCCTCTGCTGCCCCTTTCTCCTCCTGCCCTCAATCTTTCTAGTATCAGAGTCTTTTCCAATGAGTCAGTTCTTTGTATCAGGTGGCCAAAGTATTGGAGCATCAGCATCAGTACTTCTAGTGAATATTCAGGGTTGATTTCCTTGAGAATTGACTGGCTTGATCTCCTTGCAGCCCAAGGGACTCTCAAGAGTCTCCTCATCACAATTCGAAAGCATCAGTTCTTCATTGCTCAGCCTTCTTTATGGTCCAACTCTCATATCAGTATATGACTACTGGAAAAACTATAGCTCTGGTTATATAGACCTTTGTCAGCAAAGTGATGTTGCTGCTTTTTAAAACACTGTCTAGGTTTGTCATAGCTTTAGAAAAGATTTTAGTTGAAACCTAATTTGCATCCTCTACTGAGCCATACTCTTCTGAGAATTCTACTCAATGCTCTCCACTCTTGCTGGTGGAAACAGCCTCTATTTCAAGCTCTCTGCGAGCTCTGGGATGGTTCTGCCTGACCATTTCCAGTGGCCTTTCCCTACCTGAAAGTAGTTTCCTTAGATGCATGTACTTATCATAACAGCTGAGGAATCATTAAGAGCCCTCTGTGGATTCTGGAGCTCTTTTTCTTTCAGCTTGCCACTCTGCCCTGGGATTTTAGCCACATTAGATTCTGGCCACTCTTTAAACTCCAAACTTGAGTCTTCTGAACTCAGAGAGACAGTCAGTTTCTAGTTTTCAGCACTGATTCCTGAAATATTTCTCAAGACAGTCAGCTGGGGCTGTCATAGGGTCACCTCATTTATTTAATTTCTCTTAGGGATCCTTATCTTGTGCCACCTGTTGTCCAATTTTTCAAAACTATTTTACTGTATCCTATCTTCTTGCATTATTTTCCACTCCCCCTAAACTAGTCTTTTCCTGTTCTTCACCTTTGTCCTGTACTTTTAGCCTGTGTAGCCTTTGCTCAACAATTTCTTCCTTTCCTGTTTTTTGCTCTCTTGTTTTTCTCAATCTTAAATTCTATGCCAACTCAGTCTGTCTCTTACGTGAAAGTAAGATCATCATAATTGGGAGTAATCTCTTTCTTGCTCAAAGTTTTTGGGCTTAATGACATCAGCGATTACAGAAAGCACACCTGGATAATCCAAGATAATTCCCCTGTTTTAAACTTAATTGATTAGAAGTCTTAATTCTACCTTCAACCCGAATTCCACTTCACAATGTAACTCAACATATTTACAGTTTCTGGGAAGTAGGAGGTTGGCATCTTTGGGAGGCATTATTCTGCTTTGATCTCTGGTGCGCAAACAGGGACTGAGTCTTATTCTCCCCACCCTGGATATTAGCATAATTATCTGCCCTCTGAACTTCTGAGCTTCCAATTCTGCCCTCTTCACCTCTCCTCCATCTCTTTCTCGAGCAAGATGTAGCCAGGGCCTCCCCGGGGAGTCCAGTGGCTAAGACTCTGCACTCCTGCTGCAGGTGGACTGGGTTCGATCCCCGATCTGGGAATTAGATTCGGCATGCTGCAACTAAAGATGCCACATGCTACAATTAAAAGATTCCACACACTGCAATGAAGATCAAAGATCCATGTGCCACAACTAAGACCCGGTGCAGACAAATAAATAAAAATCAATATTAAAAAAGATGTAGCCAGAGCATAATTACACAATGGTAAGAGAACAGACTCCATATGATTTCAACATCTTTAGACCAGGAAAGTTTTTCACTTTGTTTTATGTCCCTGTACATAAAACACTGGGTATGTTCCAGTATGTCGTAGTTCACAGTCTATGGGAACTTGAATAGAATTTGTATCCTACTGTTGTGTGTAAATTGTATAGACCTTAATTACATTGAATTGGTTCACAGTGCTTTTCAGGTCTACTGTATCCTGCTATGGATTCCCCTGGTGGCTCAGCTGGTAAAGAATCTGCCTGTACTGCAGGAGACCTGGGTTTGATTCCTGGGTTGGAAAGATCCCCTGGAGATGGGATAGGCCACCCACCCCAATCTTCTTGGGCTTCCTTGTTGGCTCAGTCAGCAAAGAATCTGCCTGCAATGTGGGAGACCTGGATTCTATCCCTGGGTTGGGAAGATCACCTGGAGGAGGGCATGGCTACCCACTCCAGTCTACTTGCCTGGAGAATCCCCATGAATAGAGAAGCCTGGCAGGTTCCACAGGGTCACAAAGAGTCGGACATGACTGAGTGACTAAGTACAGCACAGAATATCCTCCTACTTATCTGTATATTCATTCTATTAATTGTTGAGGGTTTGATATTAAATCTCCAATGAAAAAACTCCACTTATCTACTTAAAAAATTAATTGTAGTGTATAATACAACTGTATGTAACCTTGTTCTGTATTGTCCACATCTCCTGTCAATGTGTTATCATACTTTCATCATTAAAAAAAAAAATTATCCACACACAAAAACAAGATACAGCCAGGTAGGGGCAGCTCGCGGAGAGGACAGAGGTTGGGAGACTTGTGACCATCTCCTTGGGTGACTCTCCTCTCTTCCCCTCAGCCCATATAAATTTTACCTCTTCTGCAGAAGAACAAACAGACCCTCAAAGTATCTTCCGCTATCTTCCAGCTCTGTTGTTTAGAAACAGATTTCAGTTTTTAAATTAAAAAGGGAAGAGTTCAATTTATTGCCATTCTCTTCATCTATAGCACTTCATCCTCTCAGTAATGAATCATTAAGAATTCAGTGTTGGGGAGAGAAACCCAACATGGTAACCAAAGGCTTTGAGGGAGGCTTGCCAGAGAGAAGAGCACCCATCCAAGAAAGCGTCCAGGGGAAGGGCAAGGAGAAAGCTGTCAGAGCTCAATATGACCTTCAGCCCAGCTTCTCAGGCTGACCATCTTCAGGGGCCAGAGATGTGGCTCCCCTTTCTAGGAGATCTCCTGTCAGAGTAGAGAGACCATATCCTCATCCACATTTCAATATATGAATGAGTTGGATAAGTTGAATGAATAAGCAGTATTGCAGATGGGAGTGGGGAATGACGAGATATTTTTCTATGGCATCAGCCATATGGAAGGGGCTCCAAGCTACTGAGTTGTGACAACGATTAGGGAGTCAGGAGCCAGCTGGCTACTCTCATCTGACTGATAAGTCTCTTCAATCTGCCGTGCCATCGCGAGGGAGGAAGATCGCAGCGCCTGCTATGCTTGGCGGTGGCACTGAGCCAAGGCAGCCCATGAGTTACATCAGCTCTCGTGGGCTCTGCAGGACCCACACAGCTTTTGCTGGAGTGAGAGGCTGCCAGCCGAATGAGGGCATGACGTGGTCTCATCCGAAGCAAGAACAAGTCTCCGCTCCCTGTATCTGCTGCCCCCCTCCATCTATCCTCTCTCTGCCAACCACCCCACTCAGGAATAACTCAACAAGCATCCCAGGAGCAAAGACGAAGGGCAGAAGGGGACAGAAATGGAGAGAAGAGGCTGTGTCTGGACGTGTGGGCACATACCCCTTCTTGGGTTTAACCATGTCAACCTGATAGGCCCAGAGGCATACTGAGTCCCATTAAAAGGCTGATAAAAGCTGAGATTGAACAACTGTAGTTGGCTATAGCTATTTTTCATCATATGTTCCAAGTGTTCATGGAATCCACACTATGCTTACCACTTGATTGATTGTCATGTACGTCAATAGCCTTAAGTGAAAGAAAGTGAAAGTGAAGTCGCTCAGTCGTGTCCGATTCTTTGCGACCCCATGGACTGTAGCCTACCAGGCTTCTCAGTTCAGGGGATTTTCCAGGCAAGAGTACTGGAGTGTGTTGCCATTAAAGGACTCATTAAATCTGGAAAAGATCAAAAGCCAAAACACTTTCCCACAAATATGGTGCATTCAAATGCCAACCAAAAACATGTGCTGTGGCCGTAACTCTGTTGGAAGCAAGAACCCCAACATTAATTTTAAATTGTGTTCCTGCAGCTTCAGTGACAATAGCAAATCTCCTACATCATTGTGCTGGGCTGTGATTAGTCATTCAGTCATGTCTGACTCTTTGCGACCCCATGGACTATAGCCTGCCAGGCTCCTCTGTCCATTGGGATTCTCCAGGCAAGAATACTGGAGTGGGTTGCCGTGCCCTCCTCCAGGGCATCTTCCCAACCCAGGGATTGAACCAGATCTCCCGCATTGCAAGCAGATTCTTTACCAGCTGGGCCACCAGGGAAGTCTGACTATACTGATCAGCCAGACTAAAAAAAATTAAGATTCAGGGGGCATGGGGTAGAGAACTCAGAAGTGTTTTGACTTAGAAATGGAAAATATCCTAGACTATATGCTGCTCTATATCACTAGACCCTGATGAAATGGGGAAGTGTCACTCATGCCTGACTGGCTTCGGGTTTATTTTCCCTGTTAGGCCACTTCCACGGCTCCTTTTCCCAGGGACTCACCTTAAACCATTCCACCACATCCAGCCCAAACTAAGTAATCGTTTTGAAAATGAATCCTTTGGAGGACAGGCCTGGCAAAGGCAGAGAGAAGTGGAGGTTCCAAGGGACCCGTTGACTGTCCTCCAGGGATCTTGGGGTCCTGTGTCTCAGGACCTCAATAGAATGAGGTTATACCAGCTGCCAAGCAGATTCTCATCCTTAGCTGCTACGAACTGGTGGCTTGGCAATGCTTCTCATGTCTCTGTCATTCTCCCAGACCCACCCTCCATCCCATCCCATGGTGCATCTCCCACTCTTTACCAAAGGCACTGAGGTTCCCCAAACAGCCAACACTTGTAAGAGTGCTCCAAGCAAGACGCATCTTCAACCATTTGTAGGTACAGTAAGTCCCTGACATACGAACAAGTTCTGTTCCAAGAGCATGTTTGTTAAGTCCAATTTGTCTGTAAGTCCAACAAAGTTACCCTAAGTACCCAGGTAACACAATCAGCTATATGATACTGCACTGTAATAGGTGTACAATACTTTTCACACATATAATACATAAAAACAAACAAACACAAAAAATAAACTGTCTTAAAATTTGAGACTTTATTCTTTAAAAAAACAAATCATCTATATTCAAAAGTTGAAATCAAAAAGGTCGTTGCAGAAGAATAAGAATGAAAACAGTAGAAAGAAAAAAGCAAGCCACAAGAAAGGTGATGTAGTTAAAGCAAACATTTTAAATCTTACAGTATAGTATCTTGAAAGGTGCAGTAGGGCATACCTGGGCTGGCATTGAGTGAACAGGCAGGAAGGAGGAAGTGAACTGGTCGGAGGAGGAAGGGGAGGCGGGAAATGGTAGAGCTGAAGGGTCATGGGCAATAGGAGACAGAGGGCAAGCTGCAGTTTCACTCATGCCTGATGCTGATGGAACACACGTTCGCATGTTTGAAAGTTCACAACTTGAAGGTTCGGACGTAGGGGACTTTCCGTATTACAATCCTTTTCATTTTACAGATGAGAGCCCTGAGGAGGAGTGTTTCCTGAGGGTCCCTAAGAACCCAGATCTATTTGATTCCAAGGCCTCTATTTTCCTCTACCCCACGTTGCACTTGCTGTTGTTCAGTCGCTGAGTCGTGTCCGCCTCTTTGCGACCCCATGGACTGCATCACCAGCTCAAAGGACGTGGGTTTGCACAGCACACCAAGCTTCCCTATCCTTCACCGTTTCCCTGAGTTTGCTCAACCTCATGTCCATCGAGTCGGTGAGGCCATCCAACCATCTCATCTTCTGTCGTTCCCTTCTCCTCCTGCCTTCAATCTTTCCCAGCATCAGGGTCTGTTCCAATGAGTCAGTTCTTAGAGGATAGTTCAATCTAGTGAGGCTGTAAGAGGCACGTGAAGCATAGAAGCCAACTTTAATCCATTCAGCAGTTGATTCTGCCCATCCAAGTCTCCAGGCTTGTCTGCTGGAGATGAAGAGGATGCAGATCCCTTGATTGGCTATCAGAGCAGCTTCCTCCCCTCAGAGCTGAGTTTTTTTGCTTTGAATACCCTGAAGACCTAAATCTCTAGAGCCTCCATCTGCTTTTATCTACTTTTCAGCTATCCAGGTGACATGTACTCTAGCTGGCTTCTGGCTTCAGACAGACTCTAAAATCCCCTTTAATCATCCTGTTGGCATCGTTTCTCTAATGGTTACAGAGACCACTGGTCTCCTGGGGGACCCAGGGAGTCATCTCTTGTTTATAGGTAAATAATGAGTCATGAAATATATTTACATACCAGGACTTCAGCAAGATTTCAATAAAGATAACTAGTGCAGGGTAAAGCTGCTTCCCAGGGAGGATGGATGATTCATCACACGTTTAAGAAAAGACAAGCCTCATTTCCTCCCCAGCTTGAGGGGATACATGCTCTGTACTCTGTGATCTCCAAGTGGGAGGGACTTGGCCACCCCTGGGCCCAGAGGAGGAGTGTCAACCACACTTGTGAACTGAAGGTTGCCTGTAGTTATGCCCTGCTGTCTGCTGGCCCTTCTTCTGGGCACTTTCTTGGGTGGGTTCTCCTCTCAAGAGCTCACTCTCTGAATCCAGAGCCTTAGCTTTTGGTTTGACTCCATTTGGTACATGCCTTCAATGGTCTGGAATGAATGTGGAAATTTAGTCTTAGTGGCTGGTGTGCTGTGTCTTGGTTTTCTCCATCTCCAGGAAGGAATTTGCTTTCTTGGCCTCTTCTTGCCCATGGAACCTCCCAGTCTACTCCCCATGATGATTTCTGTATGCCCGGGCCATGGAAGGGGTTTGAACCATCCCTCTCTCAGGATGGGAAGGTGAGCTGGGATGGGTTTCTTCCATCTAAGTGGCCTTTTATGCTCCCCACAGGTGTCAGCGCTCAGACCATCCATCAATGGCCACCCACCAGGGTGCAGCCTGCAGGCAGCCCGCTCTCTCTGGAGTGCACCGTGAAGGGGACGTCAAACCCTACCCTGTACTGGTACCGGCAGGAGGCAGGGGGGAGCCTCCAGCTGCTCTTCTACTCTGTTAGTGCTGAGGACATAGATCCCAGGGAGTTCCAGAACTTCGAAGCTTCCAGGCCCCAGGACGGCCAGTTTATCCTGAGTTCTAAGAAGCTGCAGCTCAATAACTCTGGCTTCTATCTCTGCGCCTGGAGTCTCACACTGAGCTGGGTGGGGCAGACATCTGTGCAAAAACCCCACCGTCATCACCCCCTCCAGAAGCCCTCACTCAGGGACTAGGCAGAGGGTGTTTGTCACTGGGTTTCTGACTGTCAGCCAACGTGAGGGTGACAGACTCAAGCCAGAGTCTCCAAAAGAACTTTACTACGTTCTTGTTTCCTGTTTAGTCACCCAGTCGTGTCTGACTCTTTTGCGACCCCATGGACTGCAGCCCGCCCGGCTCCTCTGTCCATGGGATTTCCCAGGCAAGAATACTGGAGTGGGTTGCCATTCCCTTCTCCAGGGAATCTTCCCAAGCCAGGGATTGAATCTGCGTCTCCTGCATTGGCAGGTGGGTTCTTCACCACTGAGCCACCAGAGAAGCCCCACCACATTCGTAGGGAGCAGGGGAAAGATTTATGTGTGGAGAACCAGTGATATGCAGGCACACAGTTAAGTTCCTGATGTGCAGATGTCTAGTCTAGGCTATCATGCTTCAGCCCTGAACGTGTGCTATTCCTTGCCCATCACCCTCTTCTCCCACATTCCTGTGGGTCTACACTGGCGGCTGAGGTTGTGCTTATGCTGACGAGAGACAGAGGAATAGCATGCACTGCACTGGGATGTGATGTGATGGGAGACCAGTGAGCAACTCTGCGGATGCCAACTCGGGTTACCTAATTAGTAACTTTTCATCACCTGGAAAAGTCCTTGCTGTTTCTGCGGAGAATAGACACCTTGTGGAGGCTGGGATGCGGCTTTGGGCCAGGGAAGGAGCAAGATGTTATTGTAGCAGCTACGAGAGTGATTTTGTTAGTATCAGAAATGTGTACTTAGGAACGTTGATTATTGTTTGGGGTTTTAGATTTTTTTTTTTTAATTCCTGTTCTATTGTGTCTCCTTCCTCTCCTTATAGCAATGGAGGGAGCAGAGAAGCAGATGGTGATCAAAGAGATGCAAGAGACCAGATAAAAAGAGCATGTGTGTGTAAAGGCAAAGCCCTGAAAGAAATTACTTGGATGGAAATAAAGAAGAAGAAAGACTTATGGGGATGGCTGGAAAGAGATACCATAGTTACCTTGGCAACTGAGCCTCCTTCCTCATCCCACAGCCCCTCATCCCTCCCTCCTCCTCCTCATTCCTAAAAAGATTTTCTTTTCTAATATCCCTTCTGTTCCACGAGGGGGCACAAGAAGTCTTAAAATACTCTGTTCCTGGCATCATTTCATTTAGGACAATTCAGACATTTGTTTGTTTTCAGTACCATTTAACCTGCAGAATAAAATCAGACAGAGACACAAAGCAATCAAGCCAGTATTGAATAATGCCCAAGGGTCCTGTTGGTTCTTAAGGTCTACCATGTTTTAAGCGGATATACGTGCTGGACACTCAGAGCCAACACAGGGATTAAAAAGAGGAATGAAATACACTCAAGATGGTGCTGGGTATGGTCACAGCATGATGTAGTTAAGACCCTCGCAATTTGAGATTAGCAGATACATACTACTGCATATAAAATAGACAAATGCCAAGGTCCTACTGTACAGTACAGAGAACTATATTCAATATTCTATAATAAACCATAATGGAAAAGAATATGAAAAAGGATAAATATATATACATGTATAACTGAGTCTCCTTGCTGTTACCAGAAGTTAACACAACATTGTAAATCAACTATACTTCAAGAAAAAGAATAAAAAATAGAAGTTGCAGGAAAAAAATCAAGGCACTTGGTTTGTTTTTTTTCCCCGCCCATGTGTAAAAATTTAAATTTACTAAGACAATCAGCAATGCTTACAGCCATAAAAATAAAGATGTATTTACAACTCAAGTTTGGTTCACATTTAGCAATAAACAGCATGTTAAGCCAATGTTTGGATGTTAGTTGATCGTTGAATATAAGCAGAAACAGATCTCTCCCTGAAACAGGTTTAGTTAATAGATTTTAATATTTAGGGCAGTTTTAGATTAATATAAATTGAGCAGATAATAAAGTTCTATATATGTCCATTTCCTCCCCAGCCTTCCCTGTTGTTAATATCTTATTTATATGAGTGTGGTATACTTATTATTGATACATTGATATATTACTACTGACTAAAGTCCATGGTTTACATTAGAACTTACTCTTTGCATTGTACATTTCTGTGGTATTTGACAAGTGTGTTGTGTCTTTTATTAACCATTACCACTGTCATCAGCCATCATGCAGAATAGTTTCACAGCCTGACAAATGCCCTGGGCTTGTCTACTAAATTGTCTCTTCTTTCCCTGCAAACCCTGGTAACCACCGATCTTTCACTGTCACTATATTTTTAAGGCCTTTGAGTTTTGAGTTTAAATTTACTAGCTTTTATGACCTTGTGTTTATTTTCTAATCTCTCTGGAATTCATCTTCCTCTCCTGTGAAAATTTTCTTATTGGATCATTAAGTGTGTTGAATTAGATGGCATTTATATTATGAAGCCCTATTATAGGGTCTACATTTCAACAGACATTATTTTTGTCTCTGAGTTTACGAGATATTTGGATTACAGCTTACGCAAAAGAGGGCTTCCCTGATAGCTCAGCTGGTAAAGAATCCACCAGTAATGCAGGAGGCCTCGGTTTGATCCCTGGGTTGGGAAGATCCCCTGGAGAAGGGATAGGCTGGCTACCTACTCCAGTATTCTGGCCTGGAGAATTCCATGGACTATACAGACCATGGTGTTGCAAAGAGTCGGACATGACTGAGTGACTTTCACTTTACCCAAAAGAAAGAAAGACTTGCTTTTTTTTTTTAATTCTCTGAGTTTTAAAGTCTTTGACTGAGTTTGTTATAATACTGCTTCCATTTTATGTTTTGGTTTTTGGTCATGAGGCACGTTGGATCTTAGCTCCACAACCAGGGATGAAATGACACCCCATGCATGAGAAGGCAAAGTCTTAACCACTGGACCACCAGGGAAATCCGGAAAGACTTGTTTTTTTAAAAAAGCTCTTTTAAATTTAAACTCTGTAGTAATTACTAGTATTTTTAAGTGCTAAATATACTTTAATAGTAAAAATATGAAACTTGTACCCTACGCTGTGCTTGTTCAGATGTTTATCTTTTCTGTTGGGCCTTTATGTAGACCCAGAATGCTTCTTAACAGTGAGGTGTTCCAGGGACTCACTGATATTCAAGGGGAGTTGTACTATTCAAGGAGAGTTGGTAGAAGTTTTAAAACAAATTCTTTATTTCTGTAAGAAATTCAGAAAAGTTCTGGAAAGCTTCAAATGGAGAGAACTTTATCTTGAGGTTGAGTTTGGGGAGAGGCTAGTATTTAGATAAGCAAAATGACATTCCCAGCAGGAGAGTCAGTTTGAATAGAAATGCGGAGATCTCCATCAATATTCAAAGTGGGGAAGCAATCCGGATCACTGCACAGGGCAATAGAGAGATAGGACTGCATTCATTGGTAAAGGGAGGCTAGTTAAGAAGAGGTCTGCAAACCATCCAAATTCATCAGAATAAGTTATTATCCGCCATGATATCTGCCCCATTCATAAAGAAGAGTCCTATTCCCATAACTTCTTCCACAGTCTCTGGGCATCAGAAATCTACAACCATTTTAATGTCAGGAGACAAATGAAACCAGTGCAGGAGAGAGGCTACTACTCAGAAACGCACTCTCCTGCCTGGAATTCATCAATCTCTCTCACCTCTTTGGAGAGATGGAACTGTCTCTTTGGAGCAGACCTTCCAGCACCCCTGACTCTGACTTTGTAGGTGTGCCCGGACAACTCTTTCCATACATGTCATTCCCCGGCCTCTGGCACATGGAAGACGCAGGGTCACGGGCTGGTGGCCAGAACTCCCTTCACATCTGGATCTTAGCCACTCCTGGGATTCATAGGGAGAGAACCAGGGGGCTCTAAGTTGCTTGGGGAATCTGGGGAAGGCCCTGGTTTGGGAAGCTAGTGAGATAAAATTGGGTGACTTCCTGGTTGCGTCCAGGATTACACGCCTTGAGCTGAGGATGCTAGCCCTTTGAGTTGCTGCAAAGCACATCTGCCCTGTTACTTTTCCGGTTGTTTCCCGTTCTCTCCTTGGAGGTGCTGTTTCTGACTGTGTGTTTTTCTGTTCTCTCTGGGCTGTGTTCTCCCTCCTCCTCTTGCCCAGATGGGATGGACCTTGCCCATCACACAGACGCACAAGGCCTCCGTGGTAGGGACGATGCTGAGGGGAAACCCGGTCGCTAGGGCATGCAGACACCAGCGCAGAAAGCCAGGGACCGACCCTTTCTTAGTCTGTTGATGACCTAGGGCTCCCTTTCCTCTGAGTCATTAGCACCCACTCCTGAGATGAGTGGAAGGAAGTGGGAGGCTCTGTGTGGAGGGTGGGGGGAGGGCGTTGCCTGAGGGATGTGGGGCCAGAAGGAACCCTAGTGGGGTCCCAGCAGTTATGGCAGCTGCTCTGCCTCCTCTGTGTCTTCAGGATGCTCCCTGCAGCCTCTGATGTGGGGCGTGACCTCCAGCAGGTGTGGGAGCTGTGTGGGGGGAGGGGGTGTGGGGGTCTGCACGTGCAGGGTGCCCGGATCTCCCTCCAGAGGCCCTCCCCTCTCCCCCTGTAGGTCTATTTCCACTGCCTGGGTGCTCACCAGAGGCCCAGGCAGAAAGGCCGCATGGGAAGAGGGTGAGGCAGGATGTGGTGAACATGGTGTTGGAGAAGCTCAGAAGGTGGCGGTGGGGGGCTGGGGGAGGGACTTTCACAGGCGCCCCAGATGCAGGACCTGGTAAATGTCAGACCACATCCTGTTGTGAGTCCCTGAGACGGTGCAGGGGCAGGTGTGTGGCTGTTGCTGCTTATACTGATGTTACTCAGAGATAAACAGCTTGACAGCCAGCGCTGGGCTCAGACACCCCATCTCTTGACCTCGCTGTCTTCTAAAAGACCCCAACCTGCTACTTTTACTTCCTGGCCTTTGATTCAAGCCCATTCTCCTTTAAACACTGTTTTCTGGTTTTTTTTTCTCCTCATTCAAGGAGCTGGGCCTCTTTTCAGGTGCCAGGGCTCCAGGTGCTTTTAGTTAACCCTGGGATTCCTGGGTCAGCACCAACTCCCTGACACCATAGACAGCCTCTGAGACTGTCTTGCATGTGAATGGTTTGTGTCTGGGAAGACCTTAGATTGCCTGAATTACATTTATCATTGTGATTTGGGTCCTATAGACTTTGAACCACTGAATCTGAAGAGCAGAGCTCCAGATTCCTTAGAGATCACTTTATCCAGTCTCCTCACTTCACAGAGGGGGCGACTGTAGCCCAGAGAAGAAAACTGAGTTGTCCATGCTATGCAGCTATGGAGGGCCAGAAGCCAAAGCCCCGTGTTTTAGCAGCTCCTGGACCTCAGGCAAAGCTTAGGGGAACGTGAGCTGAATGTTAAACAGTGATCTTGTTATGAATTTTATGAACCACTTGTATAAAAATAAACAAGTTACAATGATCAGATCTGAGGTGACCTGAGGATGGGGAGGTAACAATGAGGACCTGCAGAGTTAGAATCCTGCAGAAACTAGAGAGCTGCAGAGATGAGCTGAAGAAACATGATGAAGTTAAGCACTCCCTGACACCTTGCCTGCCCCCACCCCCTACAAAAAACAGAGGAATCCGAATACCTAAACATAGGAAAGGGACTGTGTTCACAAGCAGTGCATATGGTGAAGAATCAGGGTTTGAGTCAAAACCGAGCTCTTTGAGACAATGGGGTGAGTGGGTCTAGGCATTGACAAGTCGCCCTAATGGCACCAAAGTAGAAGGTATGGCGAGCAGGAAGTGCAGCTCCCCCTTCCCCTCTGTAGCTCAGAACAGCACACTTAGGAAAGTAGGAAGATAGAAACAAATGGAAACATTTCAGAAGAGAGTGGTTGGGCTGTGGAGAGAGCAGGAGTACTCAAAACTATACCATATGAGGCAAAAAATTGAGAGGACTGGAAATGTTTAGCTTGAAAAACAAAGTTTTAGGCTAATAATTACCATGACAGCAGCTAATATTCATTGACACTGTGGATAACAGCTATTCCTGTTGTGTGAATTAAATAAGATGAAACCACCTTACGAAGTTGGGGTTGTGATTGGGCCCACTTTATAGGCAGGAAACCTGAGTCTCAGAGGTGGTCATTTGCCCAAGATCACATGGTTTATAAAGGCAGATCTAAGGCTTGGAACTGTGTCTCTTTGGTTTTAATGTCCCTGTTCTTTGTTGTCACAATGTTCTCTTCTATCTCAGTTCAGTCGCTGAGTCATGTCCAACTCTTTACGACCCCATGAATCTCAGCACGCCAGGCCTTCCTGTCCATCACCAACTCCTGGAGATTACTCAAACTCATGTCCATCGAGTCAGTGATGCCATCTCATCCTCTGTCATCCCCTTCTCCTCCTGCCCCTAATCCCTCCCAGCATCAAGATCTTTTCCAATGAGTCAACTTTTCACATGAGGTGGCCAAAGTATTGGAGTTTCAGCTTCAGCATCTACTGCATGCTTTTTCCATCCTGCAAAATCAAACTTTTAAAGGTTCTGCTTGTTCTGTCTGTCACAGATTTGCTGATTCTACTAGAGATGAATATGCTACTTGTCTTAAGAACTTTCTTGGAAGTATAATTCTGACCAATACTTGGCATGACAATGAGATTTATGGAAACCTAAAGGGGACAAAATTCTTCATAGTGCTGTCCAGTGATCAAGTGACCTACTCAGACAGGTCGAGAGTTCTCTGTCCCGGGACAGATCAAGCATAACTAGGGGGAATTCAAGACTCTGCAATTTATGCTTCTTTACCACCAGAGTATCTATAATTCCCAGATCAGTCAAGGTCAAGACCCATGATGGGAGTGAGGGTGCAGCAGGCTGAGCCGCAGCTACTGGAGTGGCCTACAGCTTGGGCAGGAGTGTCACACACAGGATCACTATCAAGTCACTATTTAAAAATCCACTTCCTATTGTCAGCAAGTCTGGTCATGTTGTGGTGGGGGGTGGGTCAATGGGAAGTCCTGTAGTGCAATCTTCTTGTCAAGATCACCCCTCACACTAATAGGGGTCAGCTGAGATAAGTAGAGAAAACTTTTGTGGAAACAGTCACAGTTGTTGACTCTTTTTTTCAGTTCTATTTACTGATATATAGACCCATCCTGGGTGTTCATTGGAAGGACTGATGTTGAAGCTGAAACTCCAATACTTTGGCCACCTGATGTGAAGAGCTGACACATTTGAAAAGACCCCGATGCCAGGATAGACTGAGGGCAGGAGGAGAAGGGGACGACAGGGGATGAGATGGTTGGATGGCATCACCAACTCAATGAATATGGGTTTGGGCAGACTCCGGGAGTTGATGATGGACAGGGAGGCCTGGCATGCTGTAGATCATGGGGTCGTAAAGAGTCAGACACAACGGAGTGACTGAACGGAACTGAGACCCATCCACATCTCTGGGACCCCATTTCCCCAAGAAGCCCTCCTAGGAGTCCAGGTACAACAATGGATGGAGAGGGAGGAGAAAGACACACAGCTGGGACCTTGAGGGAGGAGTATGGTGAGCAAAGAACATGTCATCTGTTGCAGGGTGGCAGTTCAGGACTCAACCAAGCACTGTCACGATCGGTCCCCAGGAGAGGCAGAGAGCGTGGTGGCCAAGCGCCCAGGGACTTCAGATCCACAAAGAGAAGAAACTCCTCAGGAAGGGAGGGGGGAGGATATCCAATGCTAGACTGAGGCAGGAAATGCTTTATCTGGGGGGCCAGGATGGGAAGGATGGTATGTCACATTATGGAGTCTCAAGGCCGAGAGATCAGCTTTCTGGAAACTATGGGAATCTGCCACGAGTAACAAGCATGAATTGCAGTTACTGTTGTTTCCAGGCTCGGTGGCCTTCTGCACTGTGAGTCTTCCTATATGGCTACAGGGCAATTTCCATGGACATGGAAAAAGGGAACTTGGTGATGAAAGTCTGAGAAGCAGTCAGTGGGATTTATAGTACCAGATCTCATCATCTTATTTGATAAGGATTTATAAAGAGAAAACAGATTTTTTTTTTCAAATTTTTTCACCAAATGTTTATTGAGCACTTACTATGTACTGTGCATTGTTCAAAGATTCTTATCCTTATGGAGCTTATATAAAGATGTCTTTCCAGGAAGCAAGAAAGTTTCAAGGAAGTAAGAGAAAAGAACTGAAAAATGACAAAAGACAAACTAAAGATGGTAGTCATCAGAGTAAATTTTATTCAGGATCTAGGTAATCTAATATCACTGGCTTATATATGGGTGGCTTATGCATGAGATAGCAAGATACCAAGTGAACTTGGGGATTATATAAAAAAAACTTAACACTAATTACAGTCTGTATATGGAAATAGGTAGCCTTGGAATATCTATAATTATCTGTTTCCCTGTATCCTTATAGTAGTAATATGAAGTGGTTTGGGCTCACCTTTATTGTAAATTCATTAAGATAGGAATAAAGATACATTTATTACCTTTGCTAGTGACAAAGTGAAAGTCTCAGTTGTGTCCACCTCTGCAACATCATGGAGACTATAGAGTCCAGAATACCAGAGTAGGTATCCTTTCCCTTCTCCAAGGGATCTGCCCAACCCAGGGATCGAACCCAGGTCTCCCGCATTGCAGGCAGATTCTTTGTCAGCTGAGCACTAAAGTATGCTTTTGGGTAAAGATGTTCTGAATTAAGTATGAATCTACTACTTGTTGGCTTGAGTGACCTTAGACAGCTTATTTAACCTCTTTGTATGTCTCATGTTACCTCATCTGTAAAATAAAGATAATAAGAGTTCCTATCTGGTGGTTGCTCAGTCATGTCTGACTCTTTGTGACCCCATGGACTATACAGTCCATGGAATTCTCCAGGTCAGAATACTGGAGTGGGTAGCCTTTCCCTTCAGGGGATCTTCCCAACCCAGAGACCAAACCCAGGTCTCCCTCACTGCAGACAGATTCCTTACTGGCTGTGGCACAAGGGAAGCCCAACAATATTTGAGTGGGTAACCTATCCCTTCTCCAGAGGATCTTCCCAACCCAGGTATTGAACAGGGGTCTCCTGCATTGCAGGTGGATTCTTTATTAACTGAGCTATCAAAGGCAGAGGAACCAGGGATCAAATTGCCAACATCTGTTGGATCAATGAAAAAGTAAGAGAGTTCCAGGAAAACATCTACTTCTGCTTTATTGACTACACCAAAGCCTTTGACTGTGTGGATCACAACAAACTGTGGAAAATTCTGAAAGAGATGGGAATACCAGACCACCTGACCTGCCTCCTGAGAAATCAATATGAGGGTAAATAAACACAGTTAGAACTGGACATGGAACAAGAGACTGGTTCCAAATTGGGAAAAGAGTACATCAAGGCTGTGTACTGTCATTCTTCTTATTTAACTTATATGCAGAGTACATCATGTGAAATGCCAGGCTGGATGAAACACAAGCTGGAATCAAGATTTCCTGGAAAAATATCAATAACCTCAGATATGCAGATGACACCACCCTTATGGCAGAAAGCAAAGACTCTTGCTTTCATCAAGATGAAAGGGGTCTCCTGCATTGCAGGTGGATTCTTTATTAACTGAGCTATCAAAGGCTCTTGATGAAAGTGAAAGAGGAGAGTGAAGCTGGCTTAAAGCTCAAGTTTCAGAAAACTAAGATCATAGCATCTGGTCCCATCAATTCCTGGCAAATAGATGGGGAAACAATGGAAACATCACCCACCAAGACAGATTTTATTTTTGGGGGCTCCAAAATCACTGCAGATGGTGACTGCAGTCATGAAATTAAGAGATGCTTGCTCCTTGGAAGAAAAACTATGACCACCTTAGACAGCATATTAAAAAGCAGAGACATTACTTTGCCAACAAAGGTCCATCTAGTCAAGGCTATGGTTTTTCCAGTAGTCATGTATGGATATGAGAGTTGGACTATAAAGAAACCTGAGCACCGAAGAATTGATTCTTTTGAGCTGTGATGTTGGAGAAGACTGTTGAAAGTCCCTTGGACTGCAAAGACATCCAACCAGTCCATCCTAAAGGAAATCAGTCCTGAATATTCATTGGAAGGACTGATGTTGAAGCTGAAACTCCAATACTTTGGCCACCTGATGCGAAGAACTAACTCCTTGGAAAAGACCCTGATGCTGGGAAAGATTGAAGGCAGGAGGAGAAGAGGACAACAGAGGATGAGATGGTTGGATGGCATCACCGACTCAATGGACATGAGTTTGAGTAAACTCCAGGAGGTGGTGATGGACAGGGAGGCCTGGCGTGCTGTGGTCCATGGGGTCGCAAAGAGTCGGACACAACTGAGCGACTGAACTGACTGAACTGAACTGTGTTAATAGCAACATTCTTCTTCTGGGCAAGTGACAGTGACTCAAACAGCCCTTCCCACAGGAGTCGTGTCCCCCACCAGGACGTCACCCACTGGGACCAGCTGGATACTTTCCTTCCTCTCCTAATTTCTGAGTAAATCTCTAAAGGTCACAGGGTTGAGGTTCCTCTCCTTGAGAGCTACCCATGGGAAGTCCAGCCGTGCCCTTCGAATGGCAAAAACCTGGGGAATCACAGGCATTCTTCTAGATTTGGTTGGCTTGTAAGTCTCTTCAATTAGTAAGCATGCTTTGCCCCTGGGCTGTGTGTGACTTACGGAGTTTGCCCCTTGTCTACACTCTGCACAAATTTCCTTAATGGAATGAAGCTTGGATTAGCTTTGAGATTGGAAAAGTTGACAGGCCCAGGTCAATGAGAAATTGCTTTAGTGCTTTCCATTCCAGAAATGACACTGGTCTCAGAAACTTCCCCTGAGCCCCTTTAATTGGAGTGGCTGTGGGTCCTGGTTTGCCAGGACCATCCTTCCTTACCCCTCCTGTCTCAGTATCTCATCTTTCACCCTTAGTAGCACCCCCATTTGCACAATAAGCAGTGTGATTGCCCTGTATCTAACCCATCTTTGCTCAGTTTCACCTGAGGAAGAAAAGGAGGGGTTGACTAGAATTGGTCCAGAAGGATCTATTTAGATTCTAGGGAAAGAGGCAGAGGTGGAAACGGTTGACTTCCTAGTGCCTGTGCATTGAATGCTGGGGCACGGTTGTCTGAGAAAGATAAGAAAAGGACTGTAAAGGTTTGGGAAGAGGTGCCTCCCTGGGTCAAGGGAGGGTGGGGACCAAGTGGAGTTTCTCCATCCCTGTGATGTTTCCAGGAGTGAGAAGGTGACAAGCCCCAAGTCATGCATCCTCCAGAGGACATTCGTTCCTCACCTTGACACCCCCCAGGTGCCCACCATCAACCCCCCCCAACATCCTCCCACCTGCTAATACCACTGCTTTTAGCGCCCCAAAGATGACAGCCTCCGAACCTGCAGAGCCTCCCCTGCCCTCCTCCACCCCGATCTCGTCCCTACAGCAGGTCAGGTTTCTCCTCACAGGTCTCTTGCACAAACCCTTGCCTCCCGCACTGCCTGCTCAATCCGCTCCTCCTGATCCACAAAACGCCCTGTTCCCTCCGAGGTGTTTGTTTCTCCTATAGCTGCTCATCTCCCCATTCGACCCTTGTGAGGAACCACCACACGTGTCTAGAGTGGAAGGTACTTTTGTAGGTGCTGGTCTAGAGACTAAACTCAGTCTCCTTTAAGTCAACACCAAAACAAGCAAACAACAACAGCAACAGCAAATTAAAAAAGAAAACCAAAAAACTGCGGTTTGAGAAATACTCAAGTCAGATACTCCTGACTGATGGTAAGTTACAAGCATGTGATGAGCCTCCCAGGCCATCCTTCACTCGGGCCATGTCCTTTCCTGGCCTGTGTGAGTCAGGTCCACAGAACCCCTCATCTCCCGTTCCTAATACGCAGCGTAGGGGAGTGGGTAATGTCACCCCAAATTCACGCCCACCGAACTTCAGACTGTGACTAACTGGGAAATAAGATCTTTACAGATGTAATTTGTTAAGAATCTCAGGATGAAATCCTTCTGAATGGAGGGTGTGTCCCAAATCCAATGACTTGTGTCCTGATAAGTGAAAGGAGGGAACTTACACACAGACATGGGGAAGGACATATGCAGACCGAGATAGAAGGCAGGGGCGACGCTGCCTTGAGTCCAGGGGGTTGGGAGCTGTCAGAACTGGGGAGAAGCAGGGAAGGACTCTCCCTTAGAGTTCTGGAGGGGAGTGCACCTCTGCCAACACCTCGATTTTTACTTTTGGCCTCTGGAACTGTGAGAGAACGCATTTCGATTTCTTTAAAGCATCAAGTGTGTGGTTCTTTAAAGCATCAAGTGTGTGGTTCTTAGCAGCACTAAGAAATAAACATACTGAGGATTCAAGGTATCTCTAGTTCGTTGCTCTGGATTCTGCTCTCGCCTTCAGGGTCACCCAGAGATTTCATAAGCGACCACACGCTCTTGTTCACCACCTGGGCAAAGCTTCCTGAACTACCCTCTTCAGAAGAATGTGCTACAGTTTCATAGCTTACCAGTCATTTGATTCATAGTTTCTTCACCTATGAAATCAGGAGAAAAAAATTACCTGCTCGTGGGATGGTTGTGGGAATTGGTTGGGACAACGCGTGTGCCAGGGCCCAGCCTGGAACAAAGCAGGTGATGAGGGCTCCATCTTTCCCACCATCTTCCAGATCTCGGAACTTCTTTTCTCATTCCCGACATTCTGCCTCAACTCACTTACCCAGGGTCTCTCTCCCTGGTCTGCCTCTGTCCCCCAATGGCATTCCTCTCCTCCCTCCCCCTCCCTGCCCCAGTGATTGTAACCTGCAATTAGCACTTGCCCCAGTAAGAGAACTGTCTTCCCAAAGAGTTGTCTGCACTCAACATGCTCCATTTAGGGTGGCCTGGCCTCCATCCCAATGAGAGAAGGAGCTTCTGTTAGAAGGGCTTCAGGGGTATAGCACCCCAACCCACACTGGACCCTCTCCCCATCTCTGTTCCTCCCCACCATGGGGGCATGTCTGCCCCTATGTGTCCTGCCTCTGTGAAATCTCCAGGTTTCATGCTTCAGCTTTTTCAGCTCTATGCTGTCTTTAGGATTCTAACCTAGACAGGCAGGGTAGAACTAAATCTCAAGCCCAAATTCTGAAACCAGATAAGATGGAAGTGTTAAGAAACAAAGATAAACCCTAAATGCACAAGAAGTGAAACTTGAATTTGGAATTGAGAAATGACCAGACATTCCAACCCACAGGTGGCCCTGTCCTCTGTCCAGCACTGAGGTGGGGATTATGGTTCCCTTCCATTCATTCTTTTTTTCCTTCCACTCATTCTTGAAAAAAGTGAAAGTGTTAGTTGTTCATTCCTGTCTGACTCTTGGTGACCCCATGGACTGTAGCCTCTGAGGCTCCTCTGTCCAAGCAATTTTCCAGGCAAGAATACTGGAGTGGGTAGCCATTCCCTTCTCCAGGGAATCTTCTTGACCCAGCAGACCCAAATTCAGGTCTGCTGCATTGCAGACAGATTCTTTACCATCTGAGCCAGCATCTGCCCTCAATATGCAGGTTTTCCAGAGCCCAACTTCTTGCCCTTCAGACTAACCCTACACATGGGGGCCCAGAGTGCCTGGATGTGGACCACAGCATCCCATGAGGATGAACAAGAGGAAGTAGCATTGGTCAGAGAGGAGGATCTATCACTCCATATGCCTCTGCGTGTGTGTATGTGTGTTAATCACTCAGGCATGTCCAACTCTTTGTGACCCTATGGACTGTAGCCCACCAGGCTTCTCTGTCCTTGGGATTCTCCAGGCAAGAATACTGGAGTGGCTTTCCATTCCCTTCTCCAGGGGATCTTCCCGACCCAGGGATTGAACCTGGGTCTCCTGCACTGCAGGAAAATTCTTTACCGAGCCTGAGGGGTGGTGATTTCCCCAAATCAGAGATAGATGAATGAAGGGCAGGATACCACAGACACTCCTGGACACAATCAAGCCCATCATGACACTTTTATTGATTCAGTCAATTTCAGGTTTGGGATGTGGCATTCCACCTGCAGGGAAGCTGAGGGAAGGGGCAGACATCTGTAAAGGAAGGAGATGAGAGAGAGAGAAACTCTTGAGGAACATAGACTGGAAAGATGTTAAGGAGAATCCAAGGCCACGATAAAGAATGACTCAGGGTGCACTTTTGGAGCTGGTCTCAGGAATCCTTTTTCTTAACCTGAGGAAGAGAGGATGTCGTCAGGATGCCAGGGGCCATGGAACAGTAGGACTGGGTCAAAGGATGCTGATTCTGGGGTCTGATTTTTGGGGAGGGCTCTCCCCATCCTTCAAAGCCGTGCTCTGTCTGTGATGATCTCTGTACTTTCTCCCCAGTCTGGCAGCCTGACTGTGATGTCCACGGAGATGTCAGGACACAGCTCTAAGACCCCCTCAGCTCCCCTGCATGATGCTCCACACTTTCCCTTCATCACCCTTTCATCCTGCCCCCCTCCTCACCATGGCCATCAGCACCAGGGCGCTGACCAGCACAGCATACAGGGTGGCCTTCCCCAGCAGGATCTCATAGAGGAGGGTAGCAGACAGGACCCCTTGCTGATAAGATGCTGTTGGCAGGAAGGGAGAGCAGGTAGGTACCTGTGAGCAGGTATCTCTGGCCTCCTCCCCCTCAACCAGTGTCCATGGCTTCTCTGTCTCTGGTTCCAGAGAAATGACCATGGAGATGGAGACAAAGAAGCAGAAGGCTACTCACCAGAAGTGACACCACAGTCTGCAAGAAAAAAGGGGGAGGGAAACAGATGAGAGACTGCATCTTCTAAAGCAGATTCAAAGCTAAGCCAGCCTTCCTCAGTCCAATAGCTGGCAAGATGCTAAATCTTGGCAACAACCACATGAACGAAGGAATGGATCCTGCCCCAGCCAAGCCTTCAGAGAAGACTCCAGCTTTGGCTGACATCTGATTGTAGCATCTTGAAATAAATGAGCCAGCTAAGCTATGCCCAGATTCCTGATACATTAAAACCAAGCAATAATAAATATGTGGTATTTTGAGATGCTTAAAACAAAACAAATAGATGAAGAAGACCTACTAAGTTAGCTTTCAGTCAGCACCGGCCCCCAGGCTCAGAGCAGCCTCTGATCAGAGTCCTAGCACTGCCTGTACCAATGTGGCCACAGCATCCTCAGAGTCATGGGAGGAGGCAGCACTGAAGGGGATGGGGACCCACCCCTGAGACCCTGAGCTGTGCAGGCGGGCAGGGAGGGGACCCACCAGCACTGCTGAGTTGGGAGGAGGATCTGGACCTGGGGGAGGAGTTAGCCCGAGGAGGTGCCCTGTCCACCCTCTTGGTGGGCTCCCCGACCCTTCACTCTGTGTCCAGACTTCCCGCTCCTCTCCCTGGATCTCTCCTCTGTCGGCTCTGACTCCCTCCTGGCCGGCTCACCTGCTTTGCCCCAGGCATCGGCGCTGATGTTCTGGGTGACGGGCTTGACCCTGTCCTTCTGCACCCACGTGTCATTGTCCGTGAGCCCGTGGAACTGGACTTGGCAGCGGAAGTGGTTGCGGGGGTTGTGCCAGAAGGCGGCGGTCACTCTCAGCCGGCTGCTCAGACAGTATCTGGAGTCCTCCCGCGTGGGGTCTTCCTTGTAGGGCTCAGGGTCCGTGCTGACCCCCGTGGTGACCTGCTTCCTGTTCACCCACCAGGTCAGCTCCACGTGGTCGGGGTAGAAGCCCGTGGCCAGGCACACGAGCGTGGCCTTCTGGGTCCGGGAGATCTCTGCTTCCGAGGGTTCGAACACAGCCACCTTGGGCGGGTGCACCCGGCTCAGATCATCTGGAAGGACAGGGGTGGGGGCCAGGACCGGCCTGAGAGCTGGCTGGGCGTGGGGGCTGTTTGTGTGTATTTGCTTGTGTTTGTGGGTATATGAGTATAAGAAGGCCGGGAAGGGAGGCTCAGGGTTACCCTACAATAAAACCATGTAGCAGTATGTCCTGTTTGTTTGGGAGTCACCACCCCACTCCTCTGCTTCTGTTCTCCCTCTGTCTGCCTGCCCCTTATACTCACCATAGGACAAGCCCGTCTTGTCTGTCTCTAGCCCCCTAAGGTGGCCTTACAAATGGCACTGCCTGACATCTGAGCAAGTTTTCTTCTTTCATGTTATTTGATTTCTTATTCAATGAGAAAAATTTACCTGTCTTTTTTCTCATCATAATTTATAGTAGTTATTTAAATAGAGAGCTGGATTGGAACCAGAATAACAGAAGTCAAAGCTTGACAGTGACTTTGCCCACCAACATGACTTTAGACAACCCCTGAATGCCTCTGCATGATTTTTCCTGCTTGTGAAGGGAGAATCCTAGCACTGACTGTCCAGAGTAGGGGTGGAGATGGCCTGACATAAGGATGCAGGAAGCCTCTGCCATCAGCTGGGTTAGCTGTATGTGAGCCTGGGGGCTGAGGGGTAGAGGGGATTTGAGTATAAGGGGCTCATTATGGGGTTGGGGGCTTTTCTTCAAATACATACAGATGGCATATTTTTGTGCACTCACGTGAAGACAGCATTTTGTCTCAGGATGTGCTCATGAGAATAGGAGGCTTTTTTCTTTCTGGTGTCTCAGCAGGTCATCCTAGCCATTCCTCTGCCTCCAGGTACCCCTGAGTTGCCTCGGCTCAGAGAAATCACCATCTCCTCATATTTTAAATTCAAGCATCTTCAAACTCCTTTGTCCCTTTGATTCCACATCTTCTGTTTTTCCCTACCAGCAAGCTTCCTAAATATGCATCTGAGATCATCAAGCAACTTCTGCTCCCAGTTGTCTTGATCCAACTAAGCCTCTGGTGTGTGGCATCCTAGAGAGCCCCAGTTAAGGCATTCCAGTGAAAGCCCCTGCAGCCTTCTCATCTGACTGGCTTATTGCTTCTGGACCCTCTTGACATACATTTCATCTTGCTCTTTGCATTATACGGATTTTTTTGTTTGTTTCTGAGTAACTCTGTTAAAGGGAAGATGTCTCAATCTAAACTTCTTTAGATGTCTGAATCAATTTCTTCCAGCCTAATTTAGGCTGGAAGAAATGAAACAAACAAACAAAAAAAAAAAAGTTCCTGTGACACCACATTTCCATGGATGGATTTCCCCAAAGAATCTGCCTGCAATGCAGGAGCTGTAGGAGATACTGGTTCAATCCCTGGGTCAGGAAAATTCCCCAGGGAAGGAAATGGCAACCCATTCCAATATTCTTGCCTGGGAAATCTCATGAACAGAGGAGCCTGGATGAGGAGGTGGAGATGGTCGAAAAAGGATCTGATACAACTTAGAGACTGAACAATGATGACATAACAACTTGACTTCAGGGCTGGCTTCCTGGGTGTGTGACCTATGTGCACATATTCACTCCCACAAGGTCACTGGCTCATTAAAGGACCAGGGCTTGGGACCCAGGTGTACCTGTTCTGAGGTCTCCTGCTCTTCTCCACCCTGGCTGATCACAGGAACCCAGCTGTCACTGGAAACAAACACTTCAAACTGAGCCCCACTGGTTCCACCCTAACCAGTCTAACTACAGACACGCTTGCTGTTATCATATCATCCAGTAAACACAACAGTATCAAGGGGTTGTTCCCCTCTGGAAGCTCAGTGCTTCCATCACCAGGTGACATTGAAGATCCCTTTCCAGCGCTAAGATCCCTTTGGGAATGTTCCCGGCCTCAGAAGGAAAAATATGTCTATTTGAATGTATGTCCTGCACCATCTGGCTGCTTAACCTCGAAGACCTGGCGTGAGGAGGGAGATTTCAGGCTCGGGGGCGGGGGGTGGTGGTGGTGAGGGGGCTCCATATGATGAGTAAATGCACCCAGTGGCCCAGGTTCCCACCCAGCCCGTGTGTGCTGTACACACAGCCTGGCCGGCAGGGGTCTGGACTTAGGTAGAAAGGAAGAGGTTGGAAACCTAAATTTAAATCCAAACTTCCAAACAGTAAATCGACAACCCCCCCCCCCCCCCCAATATCTCCGGTGGGTCTGTCTCTTTCACGTCTCTTCTGCACTCCTGCTGGTCACCTTGATTCTCCGTTCAGCAGAAGCCTGCATCTCCACCTCCCGGGAGCTGGGCTCTGCAGTGGGCCCACCTTCCTGAGCTCATCCTGCCTTCCCCCTCCCCATCTCATTTTCCCCTTGGCAGCAGCTACACCGCTCCTACCCTTCCCCCAGCCCGGATCGCCCTCCTCAGTCTTTTTCTCCAATCAAGCCAGTCTCAGAGTCCTAATTAGTCCTCTCTCCATTGCTCACCCGGTCCCCAAATACCCCAGAAAAAAAGACACTGAAGCTCCCCCCTCGCCCTCTGTCCGCGTTCCCGGACTAGAGTACCCCCTATCCAATACTCCCCACCTCCTTGCAGAGCGAACCCCCGAGAGGCACAACTGGCCAGGCGCCCCAGCCCCAGCGCACCCCACCCATCTCCGGGAAGCAAGGGGCTGCGCCGAAAGGAGGGGAGAAGTCCAGATCTTACCTACGACCGCCAGCTTGGTGCCTGGGCCGAAATACTGCTCATATGAGCACGGAGGAAGAGCCCCGCACTGAAACCCCCCACCCCCGCAGCTCCCAGCGGCTCCCGCTCGCTTCCCCGGTCCCAGCGCTCAGCTCCAGGACAGGCGGGGGACCAAGTGCCCGGAGCCGACCTGCCCTGACCCCGCCGCCTCCCGTCCCGCCCGCCGCCCGCGGCCAGTGCGCGGACACTCACCCACTACCGTCAGCCTGCTGCCGGCCCCGAAGGTCAGGGCGGCGCCTGTAAAGTACAGCCCCGGGGCGCCCCACAAAAATCGAGGCGCGCCGCCAGCACTCACCTAGCACCAGGAGCCGCGTGCCCGGCCCGAAGTACTGGGTCTGAGTCACGGCACCCCAGCCCCGCGCAAAAACCCGCCGCGCATACCCCGGGGTCCCCAGCGTCTTCCCGGCTCACCTAGCACCAACAGCCGGGTACCCGCGCCGAAGTACTGCGTGTCTGTGCTCACAGCCTCAGGTCTCAGCACAAAAATATCGGTCCAGCGACCCTACTGGCATCTGATCGCCCCACTTCCCTCCTAGCGCCCCAGAGCACCCCGCTTACCTAGTACCACCAGTCGAGTGCCCCCTCCAAAATACAGAGGGTTATTGCTCACAGCCCTGAGGCTCAGGACAAAAACTAGCGCTACCCTCTCCGGATAGCCTGGACTCAGCCCAGGTCCCCACCGACCCTGAGCCAGCACAGAAGGGAGATGGGCAGCCGCCCTCCTCTCCGCATCCCTCCCTAGGGAACACTCAGGGACCCCAGCTGCCTTCCTTACCCAGCACAGTCAGCTTGGAACCAGCTCCAAAGTACAGCTGCGCGGCATTCACACAGCCCTGGGGACTCAGGAGCAAACTTTGCCTTCTCGGAGAGCAGCCAGGAAGGCTCCAGCGCCCACTCCCCCAAACCCTGGCTTTGGGGGGATCATCTAGCCTGGCATTCCACCCTCCTTCCCCCTGGAGAAGCATTCTTACCTAGCACAGTGAGCCTGGTCCCTGGCCCGAAGTGCTGCTCCCCATAGGAGCACAGTGGGAAGGGGCTGCCAAGAATTCCTCCGTCTTCCCCTCCTCCCCTGGAACAGTCTGGGGCCACCCTCCTTCTCCTCCCTGGCTTCTCTCCCCGTCGACCTACCTCCAGAACTAGTGGACAAGTGGTCTGGACATGAGGTCACCCCCAGTTTTGCAGAGAATGAGCTTGACTTGGGGGCTTACATGGTGGTGAAATTGGAAGGGGCACTAGGAGTGGAGGTTTTTCTGGACTGGGAAGTGTTTCAGGCTAGACCCTGCCTCTTATTACTTCTGTGACCTGAAACCTCCCTGGCCTTAGTTTCTCCATCTGAAAAATGGAATAATATCTTTCCCACAGGAATGTTGTGCTTAATGAATTTTACACTTGCAATGCTTTCAAACTGTGCTACCGAAGAAGACTATTGAGAGAAACTTGGACAGCAAGGAGATTAAACCAGTCAATCCTAAAGGAAATCAATCCTGAATATTCATTGCAAGGACTGATACTGAAGCTGAGGCTCCAATACATTGGACACCTGATGCAAAGAGATGACTCATGGGAAAAGACCCTGATTCTGGGAAAGATTGAGGGCAGGAGGAGAAAGGGGTTAACAGAGAATGAGATGCTTGGAAGGCATCACTGAGTCAGTGGACATAAGTTTGAGCAAACTCAGGAAACTTAGCATGCTGCAGTCCATGGGGTCGCAAAGAGTCGGACATGACTTAGCAACTGAAAGACAAGTACTTTGTCAAAAGGCAAGTTTTATGGAAAGCACTGGTTCTTGATCCCACTCTGACGGCTCGATTCTTCGTGTTCCTGGGAAGCTGAGTATGGAGCAGGGAGAGGCAGAGGTGATCAGAGTCCAGGTCCCTGTGAGACCACATAAGGACCCGCTCCAGGGACTTCTCCCAGCCACTCTCCCCATCTTGAGCTGGGAGCTAGGTTCCAGGTGGGCTGCGTGGGTCTATTTTTCTGAGGCAGGGTTTTTTGTAAAAGCACTTCCTCTATCTGAATCATCGTGGCCCCCCCCAAAGTCCCACAATGTTACACTGTGATACAAAAATGTCCTCTCCTCTGGTGCCCCTCCTCCAGCTACTGGGCAGAGGCCGGAAGTGCAGGTGGCAGAGCCTGGTCTGACTGATGGGGTGAGAGCAGACAGACTCAGGGTACACTGCGGGGGGGGCTTGGGGAAGGGAAGGGTGCTAGTGGTGGGGGAGGGGGGCAGGGAGGCCCCTCCTGGAACAGATGCCACCCCGAGGAGATCTCCTATGTCATCAGGGCTCCCCTCTGGGACTCTCTGTGCCCACCTGTGCAGGCGGGCATTTATAGAGGTGGGTGGGAGGACCATCCACAGGGCAGGTGATGTCAGCTCAGGGCGGGAGGACTCACAGCTCTGCACCTGCCCTTGGCTTCCTGGATGGGCTCCTCTCCCTTCACTAGGGCACAGATGTTTAATGCACGTCTACTATATGCCTGCCTCATGCTGCAACAAGGATAGAGTCCATCCTCAGAGAAGGAAGCCCAACCTGCCTTTACAGACTTGTGACTGCCATCTCTGAACCTCACAGCCAGCTGAGTGCAAGGACCAGAAGTCCATGACCCTGTAGTTTCCTATCCCATTCTTATATCTGACTCTCATAACCTCTCTCCCACTTGGATAACTGAGACCAACTCTTCCTGTGAAGAGTCTGCCACCTTCTTAGACTCTCCCTGATGGTCCCAGTCAGAAGCCGAGTGCCAGCTTCTGCCCACTTTTCAGTACACAGTTCATGTTGCTGCTATTCAGGCGTTAAGTGTGGACATTACTGCTGTATGTTAAGCATTTCCACCCATGAATTATCCCCCTAAAGAATAGGGAAACTTCTTGGGGGCTGTGGCTTGGATATCTTTTTTTTTTTTGAAGGTTACTGAAAAACATTGCAATGACATGTACTTAATGCGTAGTCTACTCTGCTGATGCACATATGCTGACTTGTGTGTATGCGTGTTTGTTGGTATATACGCAAAGACTTGTGCTAGAATGCATGCATGCATTAGATTGAGGAGGCTGTGTGCTGCAGGCCTGTGGGGGAGGAGAGTGTCACTGTCTGTGCAGGAAGGCCTGAAGGTGATATCTGCTCCTGAATTGGGTCACTTTGGGTGAGCTCTCTGATTTATTCATTTCTTTAAAGATAATTTATTGGGTGAGTACACTGAACCAAGATATATGCTACATTTCAAAGATACTGTAATAAAACACTACTTAGTCCTCAAGGAGGTGACCTTCAAGTGGCGGTGTCAGACAATGAAAGGGGTAGTTTCCATCAAGTGAGGTTGATAGCAGGAAGGAAGTGGGCACAGGGCACAGTGATAGCAAAGCACAGAGGGCATTTCATGCAGTCTCATGGAGTAAGGGGCAAGGATGCTCCAGAGAAGGCTACTAGCTGGGGAAGATGTCATTGCTGAGCCTGCGAGGATGAGTGGGAGTTTGTGTAGGTGTCATTCCAGGCAGAGGAGTGCAGGATGGCCTGAGAGCCAGTGGCTCAGAAGGCTCAGGGGTACAGGAGTGAGGGTGAGTGTGGACACAGAGGTGGAGGGCAATGGTGGGTCTTTTATGCCATCCTGGGGACGTTGGGTTACATCACCATAGTGACAGTGTGACAATAAAGAGCTTTGGAAGGATTTCTAGAAACAGCAATAGGGCTGATCCTTGGGTTTAGGAACTTTATTTTCTATCCTTCCAGGTGGCTCCCTCCCAGGTGTCTTGCAGGGCTCCCAGGTGGTAAAGAATCTGCCTCCCAATGCAGGAGACATGAGAGACGTGGGTTTGATCCCTGGGTTGGGAATATCCTCTGAAGTAGGAATTAGCACCCTACTCCAGTATTCTTGCCTGAGAATTACGATGGACAAAGGAGCCTGGCGGGCTACAGTCCATGGGGTCACAAGGAGTCAGACACAACTGACTGAGCACAGGAGTGATCAGGGGACATTTTCACATCTACTTAATTCACCTGAGTGAAATTTATAACTAGCTTTGTAACTTAACCCAGAGACACATCTGCTGCTGAGCAGAGATTTCCAAGTCAGTGATGTTTCTTCTTTCCAGCTGGAAACACTCTTTGGTGGTGAACCAAGCCTAGAAATGCTCCTGGTGAGAGAGTTGAAATGAGCACCCTGGGGTCATGACCACTCTGCAGCGGGCACACCTGTGTGGTTTAGCTCTTCCTCGGAGCACCTTTGTCCAGGTAGGAAAGCAAGTTCCTAGAGGCAACACTGCCGTTTTTCTAGACTGCTCCAGAGTAAGCCTCTCCCTTCACCAATCACCCCTTGTCACACGTTCCTTCCTTCACACCCCCTTCCTGACAACAAGGAGCAGTGCCAATCACAGGCTGGGCCCCTCACACCTCCTACCTGAAAGGACTGTACTTCCCTTGAATAGCTCTTGTTTATACCCTGACTGGAGTCACATGGGACTTCAGAGATGGACAGAAGAGGTGAGGAGACACTCAGAACACAACAGGCCATTTTTATTGGTTCAGCAAGTTCAGCCCCCCTAGGGTCTCCCCTGGGTCAGGGAGATCCTGGTCCGCCCTAGTTTGGGGCACCCACACATGGGAGTGGATGCTGGGCTGAGTCCAGAGATGAGGGCAGTTCTTCAGAAGTGCTGGGTAGGAACGGGAAAAGCAGAATTCACATCAGGGCAGCAACAGGCTGGAAGCTCCTGGCTCCACTTCTAAGCTGGTTTCAGGAATCTTTTCTCTTGACCTGAGGAAGAGAAGGTGTGAGGGTTACAAGGAGCCAGGAGTGCTGGGGACTGAGAGGAGGTAGGGTGTCCCACTGACAAGACAAACAGCAGGTCTCCTCCCAACATCCATCCATTGGGTTTTCTGGTGACCCCAGTTTCTCCTCCCCAGCACGGCTCTCCCATTGTGATCACACAGGTGCAAGGTGTCTTCCGAGGCATGTGGGTGAACCCCTTCCTCCTCTCTGCCCACCTCTGGTCCTGGTGGGGCCTCTACCTTCCTAGGTCTGTGTTGCCGCATTTCAAGTGTCACCTCCAACCTGCTTGCCCCATCCTGGCCCCCTCCTCACCATGGCCATCAGCACCAGGGCGCTGACCAGCACAGCGTACAGGGTGGCCTTCCCCAGCAGGATCTCATAGAGGAGGGTGGCAGACAGGACGCCTTGCTGATAAGACGCTGTTGGCAGGAAGGGAGAGCAGGTAGGTACCTGTGAGCAGGTATCTCTGGCCTCCACCCCCTTTACCAACGCCCACCCCAACCAGTGTCCATGGCTTCTCTGTCTTTGGTTGCAGAGAAATGACCATGGAGATGGAGACAAAGAAGCAGAGGGCTACTCACCAGAGGTGACACCACAGTCTGCAAGAAAAAAGGGGGAGGAAAACGGATGAGAGACTGCATCTTCTAAACCCAATTCAAAACTAAGTCAGTGTTTTAGTCAGCACCGGCCCCCAGGCTCAGAGCAGCCTCTGATCAGAGTCCTAGCACTGCTTGTACCAATGTGGCCACAGCATCCTCAGAGTCATGGGAGGAGGCAGCACTGAAGGGGATGGGGACCCACCCCTGAGACCCTGAGCTGTGCAGGCGGGCAGGGAGGGGACCCACCAGCACTGCTGAGTTGGGAGGAGGATCTGGACCTGGGGGAGGAGTTAGCCTGAGGAGGTGCCCTGTCCACCCTCTTGGTGGGCTCCCCGACCCCTCACTCTGTGTCCAGGCTTCCAGCTCCTCTCCCTGGATCTCTCCTCTGTCGGCTCTGACTCCCTCCTGGCCGGCTCACCTGCTCTGCCCCAGGCATCGGCGCTGATGTTCTGGGTGACGAGCTTGGCCCTGTCCTCCTGCTCCCACGTGTCATTGTCCGTGAGCCCGTGGAACTGGACTTGGCAGCGGAAGTGGTTGCGGGGGTTGTGCCAGAAGGCGGCGGTCACTCTCAGTCGGCTGCTCAGACAGTATCTGGAGTCCTCCCGCGTGGGGTCCTCCTTGTAGGGCTCAGGGTCCGTGCTGACCCCAGTGGTGACCTGCTTCCTGTTCACCCACCAGGTCAGCTCCACGTGGTCGGGGTAGAAGCCCGTGGCCAGGCACACGAGCGTGGCCTTCTGGGTCCGGGAGATCTCTGCTTCCGAGGGTTCGAACACAGCCACCTTGGGCGGGTGCACCCGGCTCAGATCGTCTGGAAGGACAGGGGTGGGGGCCAGGACCGGCCTGAGAGCTGGCTGGGCGTGGGGGCTGTGTGTGTGTGTGTGTGTGTGTGTGTGTGTGTATGTGTGTGCATGTTTCTGTGTTTTTGTGTATGAGTATATGAGTGTGATTGCAGCCATGAAATTAAAAGATGCTTACTCCTTGGAAGGAAAGTTATGACCAACCTAGATAGCATATTAAAAAGCAGAGACATTACTTTGCCAACAAAGGTCCATCTAGTCAAGGCTATGGTTTTCCCAGTGGTCATGTATGGATGTGAGAGTTGGACTGTGAAGAGAGCTGAGTACCGAAAAATTGATGCTTTTGAACTGTGGCATTGGAGAAGACTCTTGAGAGTCCCTTGGACTGCAAGGAGATCCAACCAGTCCATCCTAAAGGAGATCAGTCCTGTGTGTTCATTGGAAGGACTGATGTTGAAGCTGAAACTCCAATACTTTGGCCACCTCATGCGAAGAGTTGGCTCATTTGAAAAGACCCTGATGCTGGGAGGGATTGGGGGCAGGAGGAGAAGGGGATGACAGAGGATGACATGGTCAGATGGCATCACCGACTCGATGGACATGAGTTTGAGTAAACTCAAGGAGTTGGTGATGGACAGGGGGGCCTGGCGTGCTGCAATTCATGGGGTTGCAAAGAGTCGGACACAACTGAGCAACTGAACTGAATTGATATGAGTGTGAGAACGAAGGGAAGGGGGCCACAGGTCATCCTAAAATAAAATCATGTAGCAGTATAACTACCCCAGTGGCTCAGAGGGAATCTGCCTGCCAATGCAGGAGACGTGGGTTCGATCCCTGAGTTGGGAAGATCCCCTGGAGAAGGAAATGGCAACCCACTCCAGTGTTCTTGCCTGGGAAATCCCATGGATAGAGGAGCCTGGCGGGCTACAGTCCATGGGGTCGCCAAAGAGTCGGACACGACTGAGCGTGCATGCAAGCAGTATGGCCTGTGTGTTTGGGGGGTCACCACCCCACACCTCTGCGCTCGGTCTCTGCCTGCCTGTGCCCTTACTCACCCAGCCACAGGCCTGTCTCCTGTGTCTCCAACCCCAAAGGTGGCCTTACAAATGGCACCACGCAACCTCTGAGCAAATTCTCTTCTCTTACGTTATGGTTTTGTTATTCAACATGAGAAGCTTACTTCTCTACTTCTCACCATAATATATAGTAGTTATTTAAATAAAGCACCGGATGGAGCATGAATAACAATTCGAAGCTTAGAAGTGGCTTTAGATAGTCTGTGGATGTCTCTGCATCATTTTTCCTGCTCGTGAAGGGAGAAGCCAACACTGACTGTCCACAGCAGGGGTGGGCGTGAGCTGATCTATGGACGCCGAAAGCCCTGTCCTCTGCTGGGAGCGAGCCTGAAGGGTTGACCAATAAGATTACTTGGGGATAAGGAAGTTACCTGATGGCTGTTTTTTATTTTTTCAGATGACAATGTACTAATGATATATTTTTGCATACTCATGTGAAGACAGCATTTGTCTTAGGGCATACTCATCAGAATGCTGCTGCTGCTAAGTTGCTTCAGTCGTGTCTGACTCTGTGCGACCCCATGGATGGCAGCCCATCAGGCTTCTCTGTCCAGAGGATCCTCTAGGCAAGAACACTGGAGTGGGTTGCCATTTCCTTCTCCAACCAATCGGAATGGGAGGTTTTCTTTCTTTCCAGTGCTTCAGGTCAACCTAGCCATTCCTCTGCCTGCAGGTACCCCTGAGCTGCCTTGGCTCAGAGAAATCGCTGTCTCCCCTTGTTTTAAATTCAGGCATCTTCAACTTGCTTTGCCCCTCTGATTCCATATATTCTACTTTTCCCTACTGGCTAGCTTCGTAAATATGCATCTGAGGTCATCAGAGCAACTTCCACTCCCAGTTGTCTTGATCCAGCTAAGCCTCTGGTGTGTGGAATCCTAGAGGGCCCCAGTTAAGGCATTCCAGTTAAAGCCCCGGTGGCCTTCTCATCTGACTGGCTTATTGCTTCTGAACCCTCTTGACATACATTTCATCTTGCTCTTTGCATTATACGGATTTTTTTGTTTGTTTCTGAACAATTCTGTTAAAAGGAAGACATCTCATTCTAAAGAGATGTAGTTTAGCCTAGAAGATTTAAAAAAAAAAAAGTTCTGACACTTGCTATTTCCATGGATGTGACTTAACTTCAGGGCTGGGTTCATGGGGGTGTGAACCATGTAGTCTCCACTTAGAAGGCCTCCCTGCTTGATATCATGTGCTGGTGTCACCACTGTGAAATTCTAAATAATTTTTAAAACAAAAGCCTTAGGTGTTCATTTTGAGGTAGCCCTGGCCTTCTCTGGAGGCTCACTTGGTAAACAATCTGCCTGGAATGCAGGAGATCTGGGTTCAATCCCTTGATCAGGGAGACCCCCTGGAGAAGGAAACAGCAACCTACTCCAGTCTTCTTGCCTGGAGAATTCCATGGACAGAGGAGCCTGGTGGGCTACAGTCTGCTGAGTCAGACACGACTAAGTGACTAACACTTCACTTCACTTTCTGCCTTCCATCAGGCCGGGCGCCCTGTGCTGCGCTTCCCACCTTGTGACTGTCCGTCTGTCCCGAGGGCTGTACTGGCAGACCGGAACTGAAATGGAAATCTCCTGACTTCTCTCTGTTGCACTGGTTCCATCAGGCTTTCTGCTCTTGGCCTGGTTCTTCACTCTCCTGCAAAGTCCCTGTCTCTGGGGTTCTACCAGCCCTCCCGGGGCATTACAGAATCCACTCCTCTGACCCCCTCACCCAGCAAACACTCAGCACTTACTGGAAAAATTACAGACGTGTTTTTGAGCCATGCGCAATGCTCCCTGTGATGTTGATGTGTTGGGCAGAAGGAAGCAGGACCTTCCTTACACGTTGAAGCACTGGCTACATGGCTCCACGATGAGGGTGAGTCAGTTTCCCCTCCTTGTTTGTGAATCCCCGTGGGTGGGCTCGCCCATGTGAGTGCACCTGTGTGTGTGTCCTGGTGAGCTTTGGTGGTGCGTGCTTGGATGTGGGCTGAAGAGCCTCAGACAGAACTCTGAAGTTTACCTGTGCTGTTCCCAGCTCACTTCTTACATATAGCCAGCCCTCCTCCTCATGCTTATCCTGCCCCTCCATTGGCACTGGGTTCCCCTGCTGTCCCAGTGACTGCCTAGAGGAGGGGCAGAGGGGAGACCACTGAATTACAACAGGTCTGCTAGATACTCTAAGATACTCCCCACGCAGCTACTCCTGCAATTCTCAGAGCAGTGTTAGCAGTAGGTCTTGTTGATGATTTTCAATCCTAGGGAAGGTTCCCACAGATTCACTTGCCCAAGGTCATCAGAGCATTAAAGGACCAGGGCTTGGGACCCAGGTGTACCTGTTCTGAGGTCTCCTGCTCTCCTCCACCCTGGCTGATCACAGGAACCCAGCTGTCACTGGAAACAAACACTTCAAACTGAGCCCCACTGGTTCCACCCTAACCAGTCTAACTACAGACACGCTTGCTGTTATCATATCATCCAGTAAATGCAACAGTATCGAGGGGTCGTTCCCTCTGGAAGCTCAGTGCTTCCATCACCAGGTGACATTGAAGATCCCTTTCCAGCACTAAGATCCCCTTGGGAATGTTCCTGGCCTCAGAAGGAAAAATATGTCTATTTGAATATATGCCCTGCACCATCTGGCTGTTTAACCTCAAAGACTGGTGTGAGGAGGGAGATTTCAGGCTTGGGGGCGGGCGGTGGTGGTGATGAGGGGGCTCCATATGATGAGTAAATGCACCCAGTGGCCCAGGTTCGCACCAGCCCGTGTGTGCTGTACACACAGCCTGGCCGGCAGGGGTCTGGACTTAGGTAGAAAGGAAGAGGTTGGAAACCTAAATTTAAATCCAAACTTCCAAACACTAAATCGACAAACCCCACCTGTTTGGATTCTTTCTCTCACTGCCTGGTGTTTATCTGTCTCTTTCAAGTCTCTGTTCTACTTTCCTCCATCATCCTTTTCCTCCTGGGTCATTGAGTGGAAGCCTGCATCTCTGCATCTCCTCCTGCCTGAAGCCAGCTCTGCAGGGGGCCCACTCTCCTGGACTCACTCCTGTCTGTTCCTGCGTGCCCCCCCCCCCCGCCAGCTCATTTTTCGCTTTGTGGCTGCTACACCCACTTCTACCCTTCCCTCAGCCCAGATCGCCCTCCTCAGTCTTTTTCTCCAATCAAGCAGCTCTCAGAGTCCTAATAAATTCTGTTTTTCGCCATGGCTCACCAAGTCCCTAATATCTCAAGGAAAAAGCAAAAAAAAAACCAAAGCCCCCCCTTGCCCTACCTCTCTGTTCCAGGACTATGAGAACCCCAGTCCTGGCCCCTCATCCCTTGCAGAGCTGACTCTACAGGTGGACAACGTGGCCACACACTCCAGCCCACCCCACTCATCTCCGGGGACAAGAGAGGCCGCGAAGAGAAGGCAGGGAGGTGTTCAGATCTCACCTGTGACTGTGAGCCTGGTGCCGGCGCCAAAATACCGCTCTCTGGCTCACAGAGTCCCAGTGCCGCAAGCAACCCCTCAGAGCATAGCAGCTCGCCCTCCGGGACCCAGAGCCCGGCTCCAGCGCAGGGAGGGGACCAAGTGCCCCGATCCGACCCGCCCTGACTCTGCCGCCCGCGGCCAGCGCGCCGACACTCACCCACCGCGGTCAGCGCTCCGCCGGCCCCGGAGGTCAGGGCGGCACCGGGGCGCCCCACAAAAAAATCGAGGCGAGCCGCCCGCACTCACCTAGCACCAGGAGCCGCGTGCCCGGCCCGAAATACTGCGTCTCTGAGTCACGGCCCCCTAGCCCCGCGCAAAAACCTGCCGCCCATCCCTCGGGTCTCCGGGGTCGTCCCAGCTCACCTAACACCAACAGCCGGGTGCCCGCGCCGAAGTACTGAGTGCTTTGGCTCACAGCCCCGGGACTCAGGACAAAAACCAGCGCTGCCCTTCTCTGATGCCCCGACTCAGCCCAGGTCCCCACCGACCCTGAGCGCAGCCCAGAAGGGAGATAGGCAGCCGCCCTCCTCTCTGCATCCCTCCCTAGGGAACACTCAGGGACCCCAGCTGCCTTCCTTACCCAGAACAGTCAGCTTGGAACCAGCTCCAAAGTACAGCTGCGCGGTGTTCACACAGCCCTGGGGACCCAGGAGCAAACTTTGCCTTCTCAGAGAGCAGCCAGGGAGGCTCCAGCGCCCACTCCCCCAAACCCTGGCTTTGGGGGGATCATCTAGCCTGGCATTCCACCCTCCTTCCCCCTGGAGAAGCATTCTTACCTAGCACAGTGAGCCTGGTCCCTGGCCCGAAGTGCTGCTCCCCATAGGAGCACAGTGGGAAGGGGCTGCCAAGAATTCCTCCGTCTTCCCCTCCTCCCCTGGAACAGTCTGGGGCCACCCTCCTTCTCCTCCCTGGCTTCTCTCCCCGTCGACCTACCTCCAGAACTAGTGGACAAGTGGTCTGGACATGAGGTCACCCCCAGTTTTGCAGAGAATGAGCTTGACTTGGGGGCTTACATGATGGTGAAATTGGAAGGGGCACTAGGAGTGGAGGTTTTGCTGGACTGGGAAGTGTTTCAGGCTAGACCCTGCCTCTTATTACTTCTGTGACCTGAAACCTCCCTGGCCTTAGTTTCTCCATCTGAAAAATGGGGTAATATCTTCCCTGGGGGTTGTTGTGAGTGCTTAACAAATAACACAGCTTCAAGTACTTTGTCCAAGGTCAAGTTTTGTGAAGATCCCACTCTGACGGCTTGATTTTTCACATTCCTGGGAAGCTGAGTGTGGAGCAGGGAGAGGCAGAGGTGATCAGAGTCCAGGTCCCTGTGAGACCACATAGGGACCCGCTCCAGGGACTTCTCCCAGCCATTCTCCCCATCTTGAGCTGGGGGCTAGCTTCCCGGTGAGCGGCGTGGGTCTATTTTCTGAGGCAGGGCTTTTTGTAAAAGTACTTCCTCTAACTGAATCATCGTGCCCACCCCCCCAGTCCCACGATGTTACACTGTGATACAAAAATGTCCTCTCCTCTGGTGCCCCTCCTCCAGCTACTGGGCAGAGGCCGGAAGTGCAGGTGGCAGAGCCTGGTCTGACTGATGGGGTGAGAGCAGACAGACTCAGGGTACACTGCGGGGAGGCGGGGGGTGGGGGAGGGACTTGGGGAAGGGTAGGGTGCTAGTGGTGGGGGAGGGGGGCAGGGAGGCCCCTCCTGGAACAGATGCCACCCTGAGGAGATCTCCTATGTCATCAGGGCTCCCCTCTGGGACTCTCTGTGCCCACCTGTGCAGGCGGGCATTTATAGAGGTGGGTGGGAGGACCATCCACAGGGCAGGTGATGTCAGCTCAGGGCGGGAGGACTCACAGCTCTGCACCTGCCCTTGGCTTCCTGGATGGGCTCCTCTCCCTTCACTAGGGCACAGATGTTTAATGCACGTCTACTATATGCCTGCCTCATGCTGCAACAAGGATAGAGTCCACCCTCAGAGCGGGAAGCCCCAACCTGCCTTTGCAGACTTGTGACTGCCATCTCTGAACCTCACAGCCAGCTGAGTGCAAGGACCTGAGTGCTGAGTGCAAGGTCCCTGACCCTGTAGTTTCCTATCCCATTCATACGTCTGACTCTCATGACCTCTCTCCCACTTGAATAACTGAGACCAACTCTTCCTGTGAAGAATCTGCCACCTTCCCAGACTCTTCCTGATGGTCCCAGTCAGAAACTGAGTGCTAGTCTCCGCCTGCATTATAGTAACTCACATTGCTTGTATATTGACTGTTTCTATCCATGAATTATCCCCTAATGAACAGAAAGGATTCTGTTTTTAAAGTATAAATTTATTTATTTTAATTGGAGGCTAATTACTTTACAATATTGTAGTGGCTTTGCCATACATTGATATGAATCAGCCATGAGTGTACATGTGTTCCCCATCCTGAACCCTCCTCCCACCTCCCTCCGCATCCCATCCCTCCGGGTCATCCCAGTGCACTAGCCCTGAGCACCCTGTCTCATGCATCCAACCTGGACTGGCGATTAGTTTCACATGTGATAATTTACATGTTTCAATGCCATTCTCCCATATCACCCCATCCTCGCCCTCTCACACAGAGTCCAAAAGACTGTTCTATACATCTGTGTCTCTTTTGCTATCTCGCATACAGGGTTATCGTTACCATCTTTCTAAATTCCATATATATGCGTTAGTATAGTATGTTGGTGTTTTTCTTTCTGGCTTACTTCACTCTGTATAATAGGCTTGGGAAGATTCTTGAGGACTGTGACTTGGATGTCTTTATTTTCTTGGAGGTTAATAGCAAACACTGCAATGACATATGCTTAGCAAGTGGTTGGCTATTCGCATTCATATATATTCAGAGATGTGTGTATATGCATGTGGTTGTATATGAGGCACCCATGTTAGAATGCACACGAGTATTGAAATAGAGAAGGCTGTGTGCTGCGGGGCTGGGAGGGGGAGGGTTGCTGTCTGTTTCAGGCAGGCCTTAGGGTGATATCTGCTCCTGAATTGGGTCACTGTCGGTGAACTCACTGACTCATTCATTGATTCCAAGATAATTTAATGGAAGCGTACACTGAACATGGGGTTCCCTCGTGGCTCAGATGGTCAAGAATCTGCCTGCAATGCAGGAGACCTGGGTTCCATCCCTGGGTCAGGAAGATCCCCTGGGAATGGGAATGGCCACCCACTCCAGTATTCTTGCCTGGAAAATCCCATGGACAGAGGAGCCTGGCAGTCTGCAGTCCATGGAGTAGCAAAGACTGAGCAACTAACATACACATGCTGAACCAAGGTACTATGCCACATCCCAAGGCTACTGAAATAAAACACAACTTTGCCATCATGGAGTGACCTTCAAGTGGGGGGGTCAGACAAGAAAAGGGGTAGCTTCCATCAAGTGTCAGTGGTAGGAAGGAGGTGGGCACAGGGCATTGTGGTAGCAAAATGCATGGTGCATGTCATCCAACATCATGGGGGTGGTGTAAGAGGCATAGAAGCTTCTTATAGGAGAAGATATCACTGGTAAATATTCAGAGATCAGTAGAACCTTACATATTTGTCATTACAGGTAGAGGAGTGCAAGATGATCTGCAAGCCAGTGGTTCATGGGGTTCAGAGTGACAGGAGTGAGGGTGAGTGTAGACAAAGAGACGGAGGACAACGGTGGTTCTTTTATGCCGTTTTGAGGGCTTTGGGTTAAGTCACCATGGTGACCGTGTGACAATAAAGAGCTTTGGAAGGATTTCTAGAAATAGCAAGAGGGCTGATCCTTGGTTTTAGAGAGCTTTATTTTCCATCCTCCGAGGACTCATCAGGGGACATTTTCACATCTACTTAATTCACTTGAGTGAAATTGATAACTGGATTTATAACTTAAACTAGAAGACACGTTTGCTACTGAAAGCAGAGTCCCAAGTCAGTGACTTTTCTTCTCTCCGGGAAACACTCCTTGGTGGTGAAGGCAGCTGCGCTGTGAGTGCCCTCAGGGAAACTGCATCCGTGACACAAGTGACTCTGACCTTTGCTGGTCACGAGGTCATGACCACGTGGCAGGCAGACACAGGTGCGGGTCAGCTCTGCCTCAGCGCGCCTTTGACTAAGTGGGGCAGAACATTCCCAGCGTTAACATCAGCGTTTTCCTAGACTGCTCCAGAGTAAGCCTCTCCCTTCACCAGTCACCCCCCGTCACACGTTCCTTCCTTCACACCCCCTTCCTGACAAGAAGGAGCAGTGCCAATCACAGGCTGGGCCCCTCACACCTCCTACCTGAAAAGACTGTACTTTCCTTGAATAGCTCTTGTTTATACCCTGACTGGAGCCACATGGGACTTCAGAGATGGACAGAAGAGGCGAGGAGACACTCATAACACAACAGGCCATTTTTATTGGTTCAGCAAGTTCAGCCCCCCTAGGGTCTCCCCTGGGTCAGGGAGATCCTGGTCCGCCCTAGTTTGGGGCACCCACACATGGGAGTGGATGCTGGGCTGAGTCCAGAGATGAGGGCAGTTCTTCAGAAGTGCTGGGTAGGAGCAGGAAAAGCAGAATTCACATCAGGGCAGCAACAGGCTGGAAGCTCCTGGCTCCACTTCTAAGCTGGCTTCAGGAATCTTTTCTCTTGACCTGAGGAAGAGAAGGTGTGAGGGTTACAAGGAGCCAGGAGTGCTGGGGACCGAGAGGAGGTAGGGTGTCCCACTGACAAGACAAACAGCAGGTCTCCTCCCAACATCCATCCATTGGGTTTTCTGGTGACCCCAGTTTCTCCTCCCCAGCACGGCTCTCCCATTGTGATCACACAGGTGCAAGGTGTCTTCCGAGGCATGTGGGTGAACCCCTTCCTCCTCTCTGCCCACCTCTGGTCCTGGTGGGGCCTCTACCTTCCTAGGTCTGTGTTGCCGCATTTCAAGTGTCACCTCCAACCTGCCTGCCCCATCCTGGCCCCCTCCTCACCATGGCCATCAGCACCAGGGCGCTGACCAGCACAGCGTACAGGGTGGCCTTCCCCAGCAGGATCTCATAGAGGAGGGTGGCAGACAGGACGCCTTGCTGATAAGACGCTGTTGGCAGGAAGGGAGAGCAGGTAGGTACCTGTGAGCAGGTATCTCTGGCCTCCACCCCCTTTACCAACGCCCACCTCAACCAGTGTCCATGGCTTCTCTGTCTCTGGTTGCAGAGAAATGACCATGGAGATGGAGACAAAGAAGCAGAGGGCTACTCACCAGAGGTGACACCACAGTCTGCAAGAAAAAAGGGGGAGGAAAACGGATGAGAGACTGCATCTTCTAAACCCGATTCAAAACTAAGTCAGTGTTTTAGTCAGCACTGAGCCCCAGGCTCAGAGCAGCCTCTGATCAGAGTCCTAGCACTGCCTGTACCAATGTGGCCACAGCATCCTCAGAGTCATGGGAGGAGGCAGCACTGAAGGGGATGGGGACCCACCCCTGAGACCCTGAGCTGTGCAGGCGGGCAGGGAGGGGACCCACCAGCACCGCTGAGCTGGGAGGAGGATCTGGACCTGGGGGAGGAGTTAGCCCGAGGAGGTGCCCTGTCTACCCTCTTCGTGGGCTCCCCGACCCCTCACTCTGTGTCCAGCCTTCCCACTCCTCTCCCTGGATCTCTCCTCTGTCGGCTCTGACTCCTTCCCGGCCGGCTCACCTGCTCTGCCCCAGGCATCGGCGCTGATGTTCTGGGTGATGGGCTTGGCCCTGTCCTCCTGCTCCCACGTGTCCTCGTCCGTGAGCCCGTGGAACTGGACTTGGCAGCGGAAGTGGTTGCGGGGGTTGTGCCAGAAGGCGGCGGTCACTCTCAGCCGGCTGCTCAGACAGTATCTGGAGTCCTCCTGCGTGGGGTCCTCCTTGTAGGGCTCAGGGTCCGTGCTGACCCCAGTGGTGACCTGCTTCCTGTTCACCCACCAGGTCAGCTCCACATGGTCAGGGTAGAAGCCCGTGGCCAGGCACACGAGCGTGGCCTTCTGGGTCCGGGAGATCTCTGCTTCTGAGGGTTCGAACACAGCCACCTTGGGCGGGTGCACCCGGCTCAGATCGTCTGGAAGGACAGGGGTGGGGGCCAGGACCGGCCTGAGAGCTGGCTGGGTGTAGGGGCTGTGTGTGTGTGAATTGAAGGGAGCAAGGAAAGTGGCCACAGCATCATCATAAAATTATGTACCAGGAGGTCCTGTTTGTTTAGGGGTCACCATCCCAATCTTCTGCTATTAGTCACCCTCAGCTTTGCCTCTTCTTTCTTGGTTACCCCATAGATACACACTACTGACTGCCTCCTGCCTCTCGCTAAGGTGGCATCATATCCTGAGTTTCTTAGCTTTGTTTGAAATGTCTTATTCTTGCAGTCATGTAGGATGATCCATGAAGTGAGTATATATCTGTTGTCTTCCTAGTTCGAATCCCTCTTTGGTGCCTGACTATCTAATTTTCAGACCTGGAAGTAATTATATGAGAGCTGAATAAGCCTGGATTTTGAGGCAGAAGATTCCTCCAAACAACATGACCTGGAGACCAGATTGACTGCGTCTAATAATTATTTTTCTGTTTTTGCAGGGTATATGTGTTTACATGTTTGAGCGATAACACATATTAATTAGAATTAGCCATTCTTCCCTGGGATTTCCTAGGTGGCTCAGTGGTAAAGCACCTGCCTGCCAAGGCAGGAGACATAAGAGACGTGAATCGATCCCTGAGTGAGGAAGATCCCCTGCAGTAGGAAATGGCGACAGACTCCAGTATTCTTGTGTGGAGAGTCTCATGGACAGAGGAGCCTGGCAGGCTACAGTCCATAGGGTTACATAGAGTCAGACACGACTGAAGTGACTTAGCATGCATATATTTTCTTCCCTAGAAAAGATACTTTTCCCATTACAGCTGACATGCTTTTCTCTATATTATACTGACCCCACCTTTTGTTTTGATTTTACATGTAAGCTGCTTTGTGAAGCCTATGTGCCTTTGGCTATTATCCTATCTGATGTTTTAAACTGACTCCTACACGGGCGCTGGGGTGTGTGGGAGCTTGCCCAGGATGGCTGGAACCCCACAAAAGAAACTGTTCTGAGGTTGAACCCTATCTTATTTCTTATTTCCAAACCTCCCTACCAACTTTGGAATCCTAGTTTCAGTCACGCATCATATTCAAAGCAGCAAAAGCATTGAAATGAACAAACCCCAAAGTCTGAAGGCCAGTTTATCAGAGGGTTCCAGGCCCTTTCACATGCCTGACAGATGGGAGAGAATTTCTGAAATTGTTGGAAGGCAGGCCCTCGTGTGAGGACGTGGAGGGGTAAAGTAAAACCAAAAAACACATCTACCTTTCAAGCACCCTCCGTGTTGCCAAAATGCACTGAAACCTCTGTTTAGCTCTGTTCTGGGAGCGAGTTTGTGGAGCAGAAATGTGGCAAACCCAGATGTCTCCACTTTATCCAAGTTCAGGGAATGATTCTATTGAGAAAATTGAGCCCCGGTTTGGAAAAAGACAAGTCTGTGACACAGTGAGGATAAACAGAAATGAAAGGGATGGCTGCATCCTCTGAGTCCTCTACAAAGGATTTGCACATGATTTGTTGTTCAATCATGTCTGACTCTTTGTGACCCCACAGACTGCAGCATGCCAGGCTTCCCTGTCCTTCGCTCTCTCCCAGAGTTTGCTCAGACTGATGTCCATTGAGTCAGTCAGTGATGCCATCCAACCATCTCATCCTCTGTCATCCCCTTCTCCTCCTGCCATAAGGATTTAGTCCCTTACAATTTCAGAACTCTAAGAGACCACCGTTGTCATCTCTGTTTTATATTTACATCTCAGAGGGCCCGAGGCAGTTTAGGTCACTTTGCACATTGCCCGAGAGCCCCTTCTCACGCCCCCCCCCACCCCCGCCCAAACTCATGCATTTTGAATCCCGATGATCTGTACTCTCCAATTTCCATCTCACTCCCTGGCACGTGCTCCCATCTGCAGGGCAAAGCCTGCCCCAGCTGACTGGTCTGTAGGAGCTCAGTGGCCCATTCCTCCAGCCGTGTCTACAGCTCCAGCCCAGACCTAGCTCACCTTTGCCCTGCTCCTGCCTCCTGCCCGCATCTTCCTGAGGCTGGTGATGGTGTGTTAGTGTTTACTCAGGAGCCACTGACTCCATTATCTCAGCGCAGATCCTCAGGTTTGACACAACGGGGCCTCCAACCTATTTCTCCTCCTTCTACCTTGCCTCTTGTTTTAGGGTGTAAGTTTCCAGTTGTAACAGCTTGTTCAGACTTACCTTCTCTGACCCCCCACCAAGCGCAGTGCTCCCCAGGGACACTCTTGCAAGCTCAAGTGATGCTGTGACCTGGACCTCTGCCCTCGGGCTTAGGAGCCCCCCTCAGACCAACTCAGTCTCCCCAAGCTGTTCCCCCACTGCCTCCCGGTCTCTTAAACCACCTCAGGCCGACACACGTAGCTCTTGGAGACTGGTGGGGACAGAGAAAGGATGAAGGACAGACAAGGATAGACAAAGGATGAGGAAAGCAAGGACAGGGTGAGCTGGAGGGAGGTGCTGGGGGTAGGTTTTAACACAGAAGACAGAGCTCTTCGCCAAAAGGGGGTTGACAGTGCAGGATCAGAGTTAGAATGGGGGTGGGAATGGAGACGATCAGATAAGAAAGGGAAAGCAAAACAGCACACCTGCCAAAACAGGAGTGACGAGAGGCGACCCGGGAGAACGAGAGAAAAAGTGAGACAAGGCTGGAGTCAAAGCACAGCTCCTCGGAGCCCTGGGCCAGGGAGCCGCATCAGACGCAGGGCCACAAGCTGGAGGTGCTCCCTCGGGAGGGAAAGGTGGGTCTGGCCCCCCACGCCCTTGCACCCCATTTCCCGCCCGATACCTGTCACAGTGAGCCTGGTGCCGATCCCAAAGTGGAGGGGCGAATTATAGGCCCACAGCTGTAGGTGACTGTGGCAAAACCCCCGGAAACCTCAGGCAGGGCAAAAGTCTTAGCTCCTCGAGAGCAGGAATGGCCATTTTTTTTTTCCTGCCTGGGTTCATGGCGCTGGACCAAAGGGATGCCACTAGAAGAAAGGCCTAGGCACACTCAACGGGGGAAAGAGAAAGAAACTTAGGAGGAGCCGATCCACGCAAGTAAGAAGGAGGGGTGAACTTAGAAGAGTGAGGAGGCAGCTTGTGGTTGGAAGACTCAGAGGAGAAACAGGCATCAACCAGGCTGCCTCTAAAGCAAGGACAGGGGGCTTCCCTGGTGATCCAGGGGCTAAGAGTCTGCCTGACATATGTTTGATCCCTGGTCGGGGAAGATCCCCTATGTTGCGGGGCAACTAAACCTGTGCACCACAGCTGCTGAGCCCAAATGCCTAGAGCTGGGGCTCCACGAGGAGATACGCCACCGCAATGAGAAGCCCGCGCACCACAGCTAGAGAGTAGGCCCTGCTGTCCGCAACTAGGGAAAAGCCCGCATAGCAACAAAGACCCAGCACAGCCACGAGTAAATAAAATGCATATTAAAAAATAAAGAGATGGCAGCCCCAGCTCCCCGGAAGCCCCACGGGGATCAGTGTTTAGTCGACCCCCTTCCATCAGGGCAGAGAGGAGAGACAGACACTCCGGTCCCAGAGACGGTGACTCTTCGTCCCGGGTCCTGCGTCTTACCCAGGACGGCGAGCCAGGTCCCATGTCCAAAGCGCTGCGCCTGGTTGCTCCACAGCACAACACGAGTGTGGCAAACCCTAGAGTGGCTGCTAACATGGGGCCCTTCCTTCCAGAGACGACCTTCCCCCCAGCACTTCTGGGGTTCCAGCGCCTTCTCCGCTCACCCCTACCCTCAGCCTCCGCCGTGTCCTCAGTCCCGGCCTTCTCTAGGGGGACCTTCTAGAACTCCAGCCTCACAGCACACCGTCCCCAGGGAAGACCTGTACTCACCCAAGACGGAAAGCTTCGTCCCGTTGCCGAAATAGAGTTTTTCACTAGTCACACAACCCTAAAGCCTGGTAGGGAAACTCGCCTGCACCTTCCAGCCCTTCCTTCCCCGCTCCACCTGCAGCTCTCCTGTTTCTTTCCTCAGCAGAACTGTAACTCCCGGAGGTGGAGGGGGTTGACATCTGTTCAGTGTGTGACTCCCCACCCGCCTCTCCTGTGTCCATCTCCTTTCTGCGTTGAGGGAGAAAAATGGCAGGACTGACAACTCCAAGGCCAGAGGTTCTCCCATCTACCATGGCTTCGATGGGCATCCCCCAAGGAGACAGGAGAAGGACAAGGTGACCCCTTTCTAATTGAGGTTACTTGCCTCCTGGTAGGGAAACCAGGCTTAGCCAAGCCCGCCCATGAAATTACTGGAGATGGAGGCTGCCCGCCTCATCAAGACAAGAACTCACCAAGATAGGAATTCAGATCTTTCTGATAAACATATGCTTTAACCTAGGCACCCAAGACAGAGGCTCCATCTGGACTCTGCCCCTCCCTGCAGGTTCCCAGCCCTCCAGTCCTGGCTGGCTTACCTACAACAGAGAGTCTTCTTCCCTCCACCCCCAAAAAGTAGAAATCTCCAAAGCCAAGCCTCTAGGATTCACTTTAAAACCTCTCCTCCTCTGCTGAGCACAGCCAGGATCCAGGGAGAGGCTGGGGAGTTCAAGGATCTCTTCCCTCCCAAAGACACCAGCCCCCTTCAAACACCCCGCATAGCCTTCCAGAGCTTTCCAGGGTGCCAGGACCCCGGGAGCTGGGTCATCCCTTTCTTCCCACGTTTCCTGGGAGGAGGTGCTCCCTCACGGTACCCACCTGGAGACCCCGGCCTTACCTACAACCGTCAGCTTGGTCCCTGGGCCGAAGTTATAGTCATAACACATCAGAACACAGCCACCCTACAACGCACACCTGGGACCCGCCCTCCTGGCCGAGGGGCCAGGAAAGACCTGGACTGTATCTTACCTACAACCGTGAGCCTGGTGCCTTTTCCAAAGAAAACCTCAGTGTTCACACAGTGAAGCGGAGCAAGGAGGAAAGCAATTTGAGGCGGGCAGAGCGGACAGGATCTGGGATGGTGTCTGGTGGACCTGGGACTAGGAGTCCTTTCCTGTGCTTTATGGATATTGCACGAAAGAATATTTTTGAGTCTCGACTCTTGGGGCCACGGAACATGGGCAGAGTCCATCCACAAGGCCCTGAGCCCCTGTTTTGATTCTTCCTGAGGGTCCATCACAGGGATGCGGCCTGGGGAGGCGGGTAGGGTCCCAGACACCCATGAGCATCCATGGGTGGGTGCTGGCAATAGTGCTGACTTCTTGTTTCATAGAGCAGGTCACCTCCCGTGAACCTGCCCATTGACCTTGCCCTGAGCAGGGAGCAGGTAGTGAGGGGTGGGATAAAGGGTCTCCCTGAGTCCTTCATCCATGAGGCCACAGAGGCATCTTCTTACATCTGGCCTTTCTGCCTGGAAGCTTCAGCTCTGATCCAGACCTGTCTTGCTCCATGGTTTTGGGGGGAGGTGGAGGCCTTCCGACCCAAGCCACCCTTGGGCCAGTGATCCAGGAGGAGAGTGAAAGTTGATGGGCACTGTGACAGGCAGAAAGGTTTTTGTAAAGGATTCCCATAGGGTTGAATCACCGTGGCCCCCCTGTCCCCACAACGTTACAGCTTTATACAAAAACGGCCCCTCCCATGGGCCCGCCCCTCGGAGAGCGAGTCTGGGAGGAACCACCAGAGCGCTGGCCCTCTGAGGGCATTGGAGGGCGAGGAGGTGACATCAGCACCCCGGGTGCGTGGTGCGGGGTAGGGGGCGGGGACGGACGAGGCCAGGGGGCTCCCTCCTCACCTCGCGCCCTGTCTTCAGGACCTTCTCGGATCCTCCGAGCTGTGTGCCTTTGTGTCAGGGCTTTCCCTTCCCTGGTATCCGCCCCTCTGCAGGCTGTCGTCATAGGAGCAGCCCCTTTCATCCCCGGCCTGCCCCTGACGCCAGGCACCCAGAGGTCACACCTTTTATCTGAGAATGGGGAACCGCAGGACCCAGGCACTGCCCCTTCGGCCTAACTCCGAACCTCCAGGTGGTCCAGAGAACAGGCCACCACCAGATACACAGAGGTAGAGTTTTTCCAGGGGTAAAATCATAGCTGAGAGCTGTATTTCTTTTCTTTTTTTGCATTCTCTTTAAAAACATTTTTTTTAAACTGGAGGATAATTGCTTGACAGTGTCATGTTAGTTTCTGCTGAATAGCAACGTGAATCAGCGGTAGCTCAGCTCAGTGCCCTGCGATGACCTTGAGGGGGCGACGGGGGTGGTGGCAGAGCTGTATTTCTAACCAGTGTGAGGTGAGGGGAGAGCCACGTGTGTCATAACCTGCCTCCTTCTCATCGTGGACTTCAGACATCAGGGTTCAGTAAAGGGCTTTTGGGGAAACAGATGCGGAGAACTGGGTGAATACAGCCTCAGGAACGTTTAAATACAATCGCCTGGCCACGAGATCATAGTCAAGGTCTTCTCCCTCTTTTCCCTAAAGGGCAGAAACATTTAAACTTTTGCCAGATATTTGATTTTCCCTGCACAAGATGACCTTGAAATTGAAACTTCAGTTGAGTAGTCATGATCTCATTTCACTAGATGGCGCTTCCTTTTGTGGCCTTTCAGACTATGACTCAATGTCTAGAAGAAAAAAAGACAAATTTGACCACGTAATGATAACACACTGGCAGGGGGAACATATATAGAATCAAAGATAAATGACAATATGGGGAAAGCATTAGCAATTCTTATCATAAGGGCTGATGTCATGTTGATGAACTTCTAGAAATCAATTAGAAAAAAATCCAGCAGTGCATTAAAAATGAGAAGATTCAGAAGAAAAGATCCAAATGGTGCTTAACCGTAGGGGAAAAAAAAGTCTTGAAATGATAAATACAAACTAAAATGGCATTGAAATGTCAGTTTTCACCAATTTGATGACGTGAATAGTGGAAGACCATTCTATCAATGGGCTTCCCAGGTGGCGCTAGTGATAAAAGAACCCTCCTGCCCATTCAGGAAACAAAAGAGACACGGGTTGGAACCCTGGGTTGGGAAGATCCCCTGGAGGAGGGCATGCCAACCCACTCAGTATTCTTACCTGGAGAATCCCAAGGGCAAAGGAGCCTGGTGGGTCTGTAGTTTATAGGGTTGCAAGAAGCTGGATACGACTGAAGTAACTTAGCATGCTCTGACATGCTAAATAATACAACTCTTAATGGGAGCAATTTGTAACTATCTATAAATATTATGGCATGACTTAGTGACTAATACCACCACCACCATAAATAACACAAATGTTCTTACTTTTTCACCCAGAAATTCCACCTTTGGGAGTTTATCCTGTAATTACTTTCGCATACAAATGAAAACAAGTGTGTAAAATATTTGCATTATTTGGAATAGCAAATGGTTGGGAAAAACTCCAGTACACATCAGTAAAGGACTGGGTAAATAAATTTTGACACATTCACAAACCAGAATACTATCAAATACTTAAAATGAATGAAAATGCTTTATACTGCTATGGAAAGCTTTCTAATATATACTGTTAACTGGATTAAAAATAAGCTGTAGAATAAGGTTTCTATAGGCAACCTTTGTCTAACAAAGGAGGAAAATAAGAATCATACTTCTGTGTGTTTGATGCTACATGAAGAAATACTGGAAGTTTACAAAAGAGATGGGCAAAAGCGATTACCTGTTAAGAATAAATGGAGGAGACAGAAACAGAGTGTAAGTAAAATTGACATTTCTCAATGTCAACTTTATAGTGTTGATTTTTGAGCCATAGATAGCAATTTTATTTTAAATGGATAATAGAGATATTATCTATTTTATGCTAAAGTAAAACAATAAAATTTTAAAAGAAAAACAACAAAATACTACTTTAGGTGATATTTTGAAATCTATCGCTGTAAAAAAAAAGACTGTTTTCATTTACAAAGTCATTTTTTTCAAAGAACAGTTTATATAAGAAGCTGTTTCATGGTACTGAATTTGCTGAATGAGTCTCCAGTCACCTAGGAGCCTGGTGAAAAACACATATTTCTGAGTAATCCCCAGAATGTTCAGAGTTCCAAGTCTCTAGGTTTATTAACTTGTATTTAAATAAACAATTAGGCACAAAGTTGCCCTGGGTATTTATCCTTCAATAATTTACTCCCTAAGTTAGAGTTTCCTTTTGACCTGGGGACTCTCACGACAACTTAAGCTTACAAAGAATACCGCCCGTCTAGGTTCCACAACCACCTTTTGTTCTCATGGGGACTGTCTTAACTTTGTCACACTGTTAGCAGCTCAAGTGCCCACGAAGCTTTTTGTTTGGTGGAAGTTCAGACAGGTCAGGCAGGTACCACGTGAAGCCTTTCTTCAGCTTCGACAGCAGGGAGCAGCCTTTCCTCATTTTTTTGTTCGACTTAACCAGCTGCACTCAGCGTGGCCACTTGAGGGGGCAAGAAGAATGTCATAGCGCTCAGGGAACCCAAGGGAAAGCTTGCTGGTTACCTGTGTGCCTTTTTCAAGGTGGGTGTTGGGAGGTAGGGAGGAGGCCCGCAAATAACATCTATGTGTAACTTTTTAAACCTTTTAAGCATGTGAATTTATTTTTTTTAACCCAAACTTCGTCTCCTAATTTCCCAGATGTAACTGACGTCTGAAGAGGCTAAAGGGTCCCCCAAAGTGGCAGGAGACAAGGAGAAAGGGCTGGAACCAGCACTCCGGCCTCCTCATTTACGATCCGATCTGGGACTCTCACAGGTGCTGCTCCGGAGCTCTGAGGCCCTACTCCTCGGGCAGTCTCACCTCCAGGAGCCAGACTGAGGGCTCCCTCCCACACCCTCTGTTTAGAACCTTGGGCAAGTTACTGGATTTTTAAAATACTCCACTCTCCTTAACTGCCTGCAATGAAGGAGACTTGGGTTCCCTGGGTTGGGAAGATCCCTTTGAGAAGAGAATGGCTACCCACTCCAGTATTCCTGCCTGGAGAATTCCAGGGACAGAGGAGCCTGGCGGGCTACCGTTCTTGAGGTCACAAAGAGTCAGACATGACTGAGCAACACTCCTTAACTTAAAATGGGAATGATGATGATAAAATAAGACCTACCTTATGGAGCTCTTGTGAGACATAAATAATACACCTAAAGGTTTATTGGACTTCCCAGGTGACAATAATGGTAAAGAACCTGCCTGCCAATGCAGGAAACGTTAAGAGGCATGGGTTTGATCCCTGGGTCGGGAAGATCCCCTGGAGGAGGGCATGGCAACCCACTCCAGTAGTCTTGCCTGGAGAATCCCATGGACAGAGGAGCCTGGCAGGCTATAATCCATGGGATCTCAAAGAGTTGGACACGACGAAGTGAGTTAGCATGCACACATGCAAGAAGGTTTGTCATATGCCTGCATATAGTTAGTAAAGGTGTTGGTGACTGCTGTTTTCACAGACAGTACTGGTCTAGGGCTCTCTCTACCACATTGGTTATCAAGCTCTGACATCCATCAGGATGTCTTGGAAGTCTTGTTAAAAGCAAGCTGCTGGGCTCCATCTAAGAATTTCTACTCAGTAGGTCTGGGGTGGAGCCTAAGAATTTGTGTTTCTCCTAAATTCCCAGGCAATTCTGGTCCTGCTGGTCCAGGGACCACACTTTGAGAACTGTTCTTCTGGAAGACCTTTTCTTCTAGCTCATACTTCATTCATTCAATCCCTGGCTGCCGATTATATCTCAGCTGTTGTTTAATCCGTAGACATACCAGGATGAGTAAGACAAACCATCTTCTATAAGAAGCTCATAGTTGAAGGCCACAGTAGGCACATCTATATATACTAAGCAGCATGAGCAGAACTGTGATAGAAGTAAGCATGGAAGAGAATGAGGACTTCTTACTCAGACCAGAGGGTCATGGAGCCAGTGCAGGAGTGTGGGGAAGAGAATGGGGAGCAGGAAGAGTCAAGGACTTTTTTGAAGAAGGTGAACAGGTGGGTGGACAGGGCATCGTGCCAAATGGACCAGTAGTGTCTAGAGCTGAAGGTCAGAGGTGCATGGCTTGTTGAAAGAACCCCCAGCACTTCTGAGCCCTGGGGCACCGCAGGGGAAGGGAGGGGTGAGGAAACCCAGGCTGGAAACACAGGCAGAGCCAGGGCCGGAAGAACCGTGCATCTCTGGGATGAGGAGCTTGGCTTGTACTTCAAAAGCTGTGGGGTATCAGGAAAGGTATTAACCAGAAAGCAAACAACACATAGGACCCCTCTGAGCACAGGCTTAGAAGACTGCAAGGAGATAAGTGCCCCTCAGGAAGTGCTGCAAGGCAGGGGACAAGCTGGAGAGATGTTGAGGAGCAGGACTGATGGACCGCAGCTGGAGGGCCCATGAGGTGGGAGAGAGGAAGCAGGGGTGGGGCTTGGGGGCCGGGCAAACAGAGCCCAACTCCAGATCTGTCATTTGCTGGACGAGGGACGTGGGTGAACTGACAACCTTGTCTGAACCTCTGTTTCCTTGTCTGTCTCCGGAATAATAAACACTGCAGAGGTAGAGGGAACTAAATGTGAAAGTGCCTACCAAGGACTCAGGAGGGTGTTCGTATCATCACGTGGGAAGAACAGAAGGCAGATTTCTCAGGAGTGGGAGGGAGAGAGACCCAGGGATCTCTCATCTCTCAGGCACATGAGCTGGTCCTGGGAAAACAGGGGCCAGCAGGGCCACCTGCTTCCAGGAGGGAGCATATGCTGGGGACACGGAGGGGACTCAGCAAAGGCCAAGGTGATTGGCAGGTGCTTCCCTAGGCGTGGAGACCAGTGAGAGGAGGTGTGGGATCTTACAGACCATGCCCCACACATGTGCACATGTGAGCATGCATGTGTACACATCAGCCCCGCACTCATGACCAGAGACAAACCAAGGCCAATGCAGCCTTCTGGAACGAAGTTTCTCCAGGAACCCCTCTCCCTGATGATATTTTCTGCCTTCCTTCTCTTTACATGTGAGCTTCCCTGGGGGCTCAGATGGTAAAGAATCTGCCTGCAATGCAGGAGACCTGGCTTCAATCCCTGGGCTGGGAACATCCCCCAGAGAAGGAAATGGCTACCCACTCCAGTAATCTCACCTGGAAAATCCCAAGGACAGAGAAACCTGGTGGGTTACAGCCCACGGGATCCCAAAAGAGTTGGACACGACTGAGCAACTTTCACTTTGCTGTTACACCAGTGTGCCCTGGAACACACTGGGGAAGTGGGGTGCTCCACTCATCTGTAAGGGGTATTGCCCTGTCTGACCCCGGGTGGGAGGACGTTTCCCAGAGTAGGGGTGGGGGTTGAGGAAGCAGGTACACAGCTGGGCAGGTGGAGCACAGTCACTTTATTAGCATAATGATGGCTGAGGGGCGGGGCTTTAGCTGTTAGCGGCAATGGTCTCCTGAATCCAGTCCACGTAGTTGCAGACCTTGGTGTAGACCCCAGGCTTGCCCTTCTGGGCACAGCCGTAGCCCCAGGACACAATGCCCTGGAGCTGTCCATTGCAGGCCACAGGGCCACCAGAGTCACCCTGGGGAGGAAGTGATGAGATAAGCTTTATAAACAGAGCAGACAATGGAATGGGAGCCACACAGTCTGAACCTCACAAGACCCTGCTCCTATTGGCTCTGGGCCCCAGGCCCTTCTCACTGTGAAGAGAGGCCACAGGCTGGGGGCCATCAGCCCACGGCCCTGGGTGTTCTACATCCTGCCCCCAAGGAGGCTGCCACGTCTGGGCAGGCATCTTACCTGGCAGGAATCCTTGCCTCCCTCCAGGAAGCCAGCGCAGACCATGTTGTTGGTGATCTGTCCAGGGTACGAGGCTTCACAGTCGGCGTGACTCAGCAGCGGGGCCTCCAGGCATTGCAGCAGTTCCGGGTAGTTGACTTTGAGGAACAGGAAGAGATCAAGAAAAGGAAAATGTGGGTTAGGATGGGAAGGGGGATGGTAACCCACAGCTGAGCCCTGAGGGCAGCCAGGAGAGGCCCCTTACGAAAATTGAATTTCAATTCCCAGCAGGCTCACTGTGGACCCCTCTCTAAAGCTGCTTAGAGCTGGGGCCACATCTGTCCTGTCTTTTGATTCTCGGGCTCAAGTCTGGGACACTTGCCCCTCTCTGGTACCCAGCACAGAGTCCTGCATGTGTAGTAGGTACTTGATGGGAATTTGTAGGCTGGAAGCAAAGACTGGAGCCGAGCTCAGGCGATGCTCGGTTCTGGGCAGTGTGGGTAGGTCAGAGGGTGAAGACGTGAGGATCCCACTCACCGCCGCTGCTCAGGGTGTTGCCCCAGCCAGAGATGAGGCACTCGGTGCCTGCAGGTGCACAGGCGCTGGGCAGAGCCAAGGTGGACACCCGGGCATTGATGACCGCAGGCGTGGAGAGTTTGATCAGCAGGATGTCATTGTCCAGAGTCCAGCTGCTGTACTTGGGGTGGCGGATGATCTTGGACGCGTCGATGAACTGCTCACCACCTTCCACGACGTCGATGTTGTGTTCTCCCAGCCTCACCTGGATGCGGCTGTTGAGGGCAAGCACCGTAAAGACCTTTTTGTCCACAGGCCCACATCCCACAGGGGTTTTCCCTGCTCACAGGTGGGGGTGTAGGAATGTCAAGGGCTGTAGAGGGGTGGTAGGCCAGTGCAGGTATGAGACCAACAACCTCCGTGCTTCGGGGTGGTGTAGAAGTGATGCGTTGAAGGGGTCTGGCTAGGGACCATCTGCTTTTCCAGACGCCTTTTCTACACCCCTCATGCATTCAGTGCCCAGTGCTCTGGACGCAAACGCACCATTTCAAGTTCCCCAGACATCCTTCAACCTCCGCAACCTTGAAAACTACATGCAGTCACAGTCACTTTTACTCCCTCCCTTCTTGATCTGGTCAGGGCCACCATCCTGTGTGATCTGATTTGTCTGTCCATCCTAAGTCTTTCATTCGCGTCCGACTCTGTGACTTTATGGACTGTAGCCTGCCAGGCTTCTCTGTCCATGGGATCCTCCAGGCAAGAATACTTGAGTGGGTTGCCATGCCTTCCTCCAGGAGATCTTCCCTACCCAGGGATCAAACCTGTGTCTCTTACGTCTCCTGCCCTGGCAGGTGTGTTCTTTACCACTAGCATCATCTGTGATCTAATACAGCACTTCTCAAAAAACAGTCACAGGACCTGTACCATCAGTCACCTGGGAACGCATTAGCAACTCAGATTCTCTCTTCTGCCCAGACCTACTGCATCTGAAACACTTGGGGTGGGACCCAGCAACCTGTGTTGTAACAGGCCCTCCAGGTGATTATTACGTGCATTCAGGTTGGAGAACCCTTGCTTTTGGCAGTGATTCTCAGCTCTGCCCAGGAGTGCAGAAAATTGCCAGAGGCAGAGAGCGTTGAAAACTCACCAATATTCAGACTCGTCCTAAAAATTCTGAGCTAAATGGGAACTAGGGATCATATATTTTTTTTAAATGTATCTGACAAGGTTTTAACATGTAGCCAATTGGCAAGGGTTATTTGTGTGAGGTCTATGCCAGCTTTTCCAACTGGCTATTCCCACCTTCAAAATAGTTTGTGCCTACTCTTTATGGGACTTTCCAGGTGGCACCAGTGGTAAAGAACCAGTGCAAGCCAAAGCATAAGACCCGGGTTCGATCCCTGGGTCGGGAAGATCCCCTGGAGTAGGGCATGGCAACCCACTCCAGTATTCTTGCTTGGAGAATCCCATGGACAGAGAAGCCTGGCAAATGCCCCTCTTCACCCACAGCTCCTGCTGAGTCAGCTGCTGTTGCCCACATCTTCTCTTCCCCATCATCGTTCTGAGCTCTGGACGGACCCCAGCTCTCCCAGAGGGCCCTGGGCAGTGGGCTTAGTCGCCAGGGGCCCAGCACTTACTACTGGTAGCAGTGAGCCGCGGACACCACCCACTGGTCACTGATGAGGGAGCCGCCGCAGAAGTGGTAGCCAGCGTTCAGGGACACCTGGTAAGGCACAGAATTCTCCGCGCAGGTGTAGCCCCCGACGATCTTGTCATCGTCGTCCGAGGGGAAAGCCACTTGAGTGGAAACAGGGGAGGAGAGGCTGATGCAGCAGGAGGGTGGAGCCCCGAGCCCCGTGGCTGGACTCTGCTAATCAGGATTCCTGACCGAGCACAGGGAGGGCAGGAAGGCCACCCTGGCTGGTCTCCCAGCGGGTGGTTCTCCCGAGTCGCTGTGTGTCTGCAGGGCGCAGAGCTAGGCAGCCTGCAGGGGCTCCAGCCCAGACCTCCACCGGAAGCACCAGGGCAAGGACAGTAAACCCACTCAGCACCGGAGGGTCTGAATGCCTTTCTCCCACCCACTGGCTGCTTCTATCCTTTTATTCATCACCAGTCTACTCCCCGCTGCAGTTTCAGCCCCGGTTTGCCATGATGCGTTGGCCTCACCAGGGAGATGTGGCTGCAAAGCCCTGGCTTTGCTGTACCAGCTCCTCCCATAGCTCACACCTGAGCAGGGAGCCCAGGCACCCTTTGCGCAGGATAAAGGTGGTTACGGTTATTGGCCAATAGAACAGTGATTCGCAGCTGTGGCTATACACCCGGGAATCTTAAAACTACTCAGGAAGCTTAAAAAGTCAGTGCATGGGTCACACCCCCAGGCCAATAAACAGGGCTCCACTGTAAGTCACCTTCCGTCTCCCCAGGAACATCCAAGGCCAGGAACAGCTAGAGTGGAGTTACCCATGGTTGTCACGGCCAAGCCTTAAGGCCTGGCTCATTTCACAGACCATCTCCACCTGGTTTGCATTTCTCGCCTCTCCCAACAAAGCCCCAAAATGGATGGACGAGAGGGATAGGAGTGGAACCCGGCAGAAGGTGAGAGAAGTGAAGGTTAAGAGCCCCAGAGTGGGAAGGAGGGGTGCTGGCCAGGGAGGGGAGAACACACACAGGTAGAGCAGGAGAGGCCGGAGGAGTGGTGAAGTGTGTATCTCTGCCAGGAGAGGGGCTAGTGGACCTTAAGCGATGCATGGGACTCACCAGCAGCTCCCACAAAGGCAAGGATCAGCAGGGGATGCATGGTGGAGAAGTGTGCTGGAGTGGCTGGTGGCGAGCCTTTATACCTCCCGAGGAGAGGGAGGGGGTGGAGGGGTCCCACCCCTCCCAGTACAAACACACCTGCAGCTTCCCTTGGACTCTTGCATCAGTTCTGCTATGTTTGGCCACTCCATGGATTCATGACTTCCGGGTGATAAGGAAACTTATTTTCCAAGGATGCAGAGGAAGACTAGCTGACTCTTAGGAGGATATTCTGGGGTGAGGAATACAGGGGAAGCCAAGACCCCTCTTCCCACAGCTGAGCCTTCTTAAACCGAGAGGATGATGGATATGAGGAGGAAGAGAAGGCAGAATGACCTGGGACCCTGGGGATCCTCTGACCTCATGGAGATTTACTCAACTTACTTGAAGGAAGGGCTGATATTAGTAGCAAACTTGGCTGCTTGGTATCCTGAAGTCCCATGAGAGGAAAGAAATCTTGACTATGTCATACCTGTAAACAAAAAGACCCCGGTTAAGTCTAAACTATGGGGTCAGAAGGTCAAAGCCCAAGCCTTAGGGAACCAAGACCCCAATACCAAGAAGTGATGAGATGGGAGAGGCAGAGTTTCTTGTGAGTCTGGGCCTTCAAGCTGGCTCTCCTTCCTACCAGGGCCTGAGGGACGGGGTCAGGGGAGGCATTTGGAGGGAGGAGAGGCCAAGGATTAAGTAGGTGTTTACCTGATGCACTGGAATAACAAGAGACCAGTATCGTATTTCTCCTCTTCCTCACTATCAAGACGCTTGTCTTTCTCATCGCTCAAGCAGCCTTGGGTTCTCTTTAAGCAGCCTTCTGTTCACCCTGGGAGCCTGCACTAACGGTGATGAAAATTGCCCCCACCTGCTAGGAGCTGACAGCCTGAGCCAGAATTATATGTTCCGGATCAGATTTTAGAAAAAAGGTTTGAACAATGGTAAATTTCGGTCCTTACCAGAGAATCAGCAGTAGGTAGAGAAATTGGGGCACGATAAAGGTTGAGAATGTGTGCGCATGCGCTCAGTCGATCCGACTCTGCAGTCTCATAGACTATAACCCACCAGGCTCCTCTGTCCATGAAATTGAGTGATTAAAAACAACATTGAAGGTGGGGGGATTCTGAAATTTTCTTTCTTTCTTTTTTTTTTTATGCAGTGAGACTCTTTTCCTGGGCTCAGTGAAGAGTGAATCTTCCTGGAAATGATCTCAATTTGCAACCTGCCATGCCCATCAAGACACAATCTTGTAATTTACTGAGGCACCACTTGGCCATGGGGTATAGAGATGTAACTAGTGTCTGTGCTGGAACCTAACCTTGTGAGCCAGGTCGACAAGCCTTCACATGAAGAGGCTTCTCCTGCTCATCTCCTCTGAGCTCAGTGTTCCTGATAGATAGGAGTGGGCAGAGTCTACATAGGTACTCTCGGAAAGGTAGAAATGAGCGAATGTTCTGAAGGTGGTGAACAAAGTCAAAAAGCTCAGAAGTCTGGTGGCAAGACAGGAAGTAGTCTGGAAGGACAGAGTAAATGGAAATAGAGTGAACTGGGAGAAATGGGGTGGAGAGGGACCCACAGGGTGACTTCTGGTCTGGTGCCTGGCATAGCTGGAAGCCAGCTTCTCCACGACAGGACACCCACTCCGCAGAGCCGCACACCCTCTAACCCCTGATGTGCTCTTCTCTAGGTGGCCGTACCGCTGTTTGTGTATAGCGCCCAGCAGCTTTTAAAGAGCTTTCACATACACAAGCAGCAGTGGCATGCTGATTTTCCTTTGTGTTGAATTTCAAGCTCCCCTTTGCATGTTTTCATCGTGAGGTGTGCAGAACAACATTATTTCCTGTTACAGAGGTTGAGACCAGGCATCAGAAAGGTTCCATCCTGCCTGAGAACACAGACCTAAAACTGGCAGAGCTGACCTCAATGCCACCGGAGGACAGGGAAAGTGCTGTGAAGTATGGGAATCACTGCACATGGCGGCTCAGGGGTCATGCCGGGGAACAAACTACATCCGGATCCCTCCTGATGCTGGCTTCCTTGGCAGAGAAAGAAGCTTGAATTTAATCTGGCACCTGCCCCCCCACCCCCACCCCAGCCCCACCTTGCTATGGCCTTGGGCCTCTCTGGGCCACGTCAAAGGCAGGTTGTGCTCACCCAGGTTGTGGTGCCTCCATCATAGAGGCTTTTTTTTTTTTTTTTGCAGAAATATCATAAAATATGCTATTTCATTTTGCCCCCTTGTCGTGGGGCCTTCATAGGAAGCCTGGCTTTAGAGGATGAGAAACGTCATATCTGTTTCCTTTCCCAGCCTGCGGGGTGAAGGTGGGGGGCAGAGGGGGCCGGCTCATGTTTTGGGCCACCATTCTGCTCAGATAGAAAGGTAAGAGCCCCCCCCACCCCCCACCTCCCTGTTAGAATGACTTGGCTCATTTCTAATGGCCTTACGTTGCCTGAACTCAAATGCTTTCTGTAGAGTTCTTCTCCAGGGCAATCCACATGGCTTGGGAGATTTTTCTTTCTTCTGAATCCTGTTTATTGACTCAGTGGATTAGTTTGCTAGGGCTGCCATAACAAAATAATGGCAGAAATCCGTCTTCTCACAGTTTTGGGAGCTGAGAAGTCCATGATCAAGGAAGGTGTTGATAGAAGAAACTTTCATATATTGATTCATGGAGAAGTCATTCTGGCTTATACATGAGTTAACTTGAATTTTATACCAACTAAAACAGCCTATTTGTGGCCTACCAAACATACCTTGTAGATCTGCTTTACTTAGTAAAGAAAAGGGCACGCTGACCGGAAGTAAAAGCTGTCTGTGTTAAAAGATAAAGTGCCTCCCTTCCTGGGACACGAGTGCTGGAGCTCCTTCGAGGACAAGACTCCCTTCCCAGGGGCCGGCGCCACACTGACTCACTGAGTTCCGGCTGATCTGCTTTTTCAAAGCTGGAGGGAATGTCCTCCTGATTTGCCTAATGTTCTCTGTTCTGCCAAGATATAAAACTGGGCTGAAAACCCTGCTGCTCTGAAGCACCTCCTCAGAGTTGTCTTAGAGGCTGCCTTTTGGGTTCTAGTCTCCAGTTTGGCTTAAATAAAAGTTGTTTATATTCCTATTTCAGATCATTTATTATTTTTGTTAACAGTGTCTACAGGGTTGTTTTCTCCAGGGGTCTCTCTCCTTGGGTTGCTGACGGTCATCTTTTCATGGACTTCACATGGCCTTTCCTCTGTGGGTATCTCCCCAGTGGCTCTCCTTATATATCCTAATCTCTTCTGATAAGGACAAGGTCAGATTGGCTTAAGGGCCACCCTAATGGCCTCAATTAAATTACTTATTTAAAGATCTTATTACATTCTGAGGGACTGGGGGTTAGGACTACAACATGTGAATTTTGGAGGAACACAGTTCAGTACATACTGCTGTTACTGCTAAGTCACTTCAGTCGTGTCCGACTCTGTGCAACCCCATCCCTGGGATTCTCCAGGCAAGAACACTGGAGTGGGCTGCCATTTCCTTCTCCAATGCATAAAAGTGAAAAGTGAAAGTGAAGTCGCTCAGTCATGTCTGACTCTTTGCAACCCCATGGACTGCAGCCCACCAGGCTCCTCCATCCATGGGATTTTCCAGGCAAGAGTACTGGAGTGGGGTGCCATTGCCTTCTCTGAGTTCAGTCCATAGTACTCAGGAAATATTTACCGCATTCCTGTGATGTTCTTCTAATTTTTCAAACCTGTATGGAAACAGCAAGGAAGATGATAGTAAAAAGTCCTTTCTTTCATGGCATATGGGTGTATTTACAGACTTCCCTGGTGGCTCAGCAGTAAAAGAATTCACCTGCCAATGCAGGAGATGCAGGTTCAATCTCTGAGTCAGGAAGATCCTCTGGAGAAGGGAAATGGCAACCCATTCCCATATTCTTGACTGAGAAATTCCATAAACAGAGGAGCCTGACTGACTATAGTCCATGGAGTTGCAAAAGACTTGGACACAACTTAGCAACTAAACAACAATGTGTATTTATGTGTGTGTATGTCCACACATATGGAAGGAGATATAACTGTGAGAGGCAGACAGTACATTAAAAAAATATATATCTTTATATATATATACATAATCTGTATATAATATATACAGTTGATCCTTGAACAACATGGAATTTGAACTGCACTGGTCTGCTTATACATGGAATTTTTTTTCAATAACTACTGTAGTATTACATGATTTGAGGTTGGTTAAATACAGGATGTGGAACTTTAGATATGAAGGAGTGCCTACAAAGTTACATGTGGATTTTCAACTGTGCAGATGGTTAGTGTCCCTAATCTGTACATAGTTTAAGGATCAACTATTTATATAAAACTATGATGATTAATTGATTATATTCTAATGATTCAGTTCAGTTCAGTTCAGTCGCTCAGTCGTGTCTGATTCTTTGCGACCCCATGAACCACAGCACGCCAGGCCTCCCTGTCCATCACCAACTCCTGGAGTTTACTCAAACTCATGCCCATCAAGTCGGTGATGCCATCCAGCCATCTCATCCTCTGTCGACCCCTTCTCCTCCTGCCCCCAATCCCTCCCAGCATTAGGGTCTTTTCCAATGAGTCAACTCTTCGTATGAGGTTGTCAAAATATTGGAGTTTCAGCTTCAGCATCAGTCCTTCCAATGAACAACCAGGACTTATTTCCTTCAGGATGGACTGGTTGGATCTCCTTGCAGTCCAAAGGACTCTCAAGAGTCTTCTCCAACACCATAATTCAAAAGCATCAATTCTTCAGCACTCAGCTTTCTTTATAGTCCAACTCTCATATCCCATACATGACCACTGGAAAAACCATAGCCTTGAACAGATGGACCTTTGTTGGCAAAGTAATGTCTCTGCTTTTTAATATGCTATCTAGGTTGTCATAACTTTCCTTCCAAGGATTAAGCATCTTTTAATTTCATGGCTGAAGTCACCATCTGCAGTGATTTTGGAGCCCCCCAAAATAGAGCCTGACACTGTTTCCACTATCTCCCCATCTATTTCCCATGAGGTGATGGGACCAGATGCCATGATCTAAGTTTTCTGAATGTTAAGCTTTAAGCCAACTTTTTCACTCTCCTCTTTCACTTTCATCAAGAGGCTTTTTAGTTCCTCTTCACTTTCTGCCATAAGGGTGGTGTCATCTGCATATCTGAGGTTATTGATATTTCTCCCGGCAATCTTGATTCCAGCTTGTGCTTCTTCCAGCCCAGGGTTTCTCATGATGTACTCTGCATATAAGTTAAATAAGCAGGGTGACAGTATACAGTCTTGATGTACTCCTTTCCCTATTTGGAACCAGTCTGTTGTTCCATGTCCAGTTCTAACTGTTGCTTCCTGACCTGCATACAGGTTTCTCAAGAGGCAGGTCAGGTGGTCTGGTATTCCCATCTCCTTCAGAATTTTCCACAGTTTATTGTGATCCACACAGTCAAAGGCTCTGGCATAGTCAATAAAGCAGAAATAGATATTTTTCTGGAACTCTTTTGCTTTTTTGATGATCCAGTGGATATTGGCAATTTGATCCCTGGTTCCTCTGCCTTTTCTAAAACCAGCTTGAACATCTGGAAGTTCTTGGTTCCCGTATTGCTGAAGCTTGGCTTGGAGAATTTTGAGCATTACCTTACTAGCGTGTGAGATGAGTGCAATTGTGCAGTAGTTTGAGCATTCTTTAGGATTGCCTTTCTTAGGGATTGGAATGAAAACTGACCTTTTCCAGTCCTGTGGCCACTGCTGAGTTTTCCAAATTTGCTGGCATATTGAGTGCAGCACTTTCACAGCATCATCTTTCAGGATTTGAAATAGCTCAACTGGAATTCCATCACCTCCACTAGCTTTGTTTGTAGTGATGCTTTCTAAGGCCCACTTGACTTCACACTCCAGGATGTCTGGCTCTAGGTCAGTGATCACACCATTGTGATTATCTGGATCATGAAGGTCTTTTTTGTACAGTTCTTCTGTGTATTCTTGCCATCTCTTCTTAATATCTTCTGCTTCTGTTAGGTCCATACCATTTCTGCCCTTTATTGAGCCCATTTTTGCATGAAATGTTCCCTTGGTATCTCTAATTTTCTCGAAGAGATCTCTAGTCTTTCCCATTCTGTTGTTTTCCTCTATTTCTTTGCATTGATTGCTGAGGAAGGCTTTCTTATCTCTCCTGGCTATTCTCTGGAACTCTGTATTCAAATGGGAATATCTTTCCTTTCTTTCCTTTGCTTTTTGCTTCTCTTCATTTCACAGCTATTTGTAAGACCCCTCTGACAACCATTTTGCCTTTTTGCATTCCTTTTCCATGGGGATGGTCTTGATCCCTGTCTCCCGTACAATGTCATGAACCTCTGTCCATAGCTCATCAGGCTCTCTGTCTATCAGATCTAGTCCCTTAAATCTATTTCTCACTTCCACTGTATAGTCATAAGGGATCTGATTTAGGTCACACCTGAATGGTCTAGTGGTTATCCCTACTTTCTTCAGTATAAGTCTGAATTTGGCAATAAGGAGTTCATGATCTGAGCCACAGTCAACCCCTGGTCTTGTTTTTGCTGACTGTATAGAGTTTCTCCGTCTTTGGCTGTGAAGAATATATTCAATCTGATTTCGGTGTTGACCATCTGGTGATGTCCATGTGTAGAGTCTTCTCTTGTGTTGTTGGAAGAGAGTGTTTGCTATGGCTAATGCATTCTCTTGGCAAAACTCTATTAGCCTTTGCCCTGCTTCATTCCGTACTCCAAGGCCAAATTTGCCTGTTACTCCAGGTGTTTCTTGACTTCCTACTTTTGCATTCCAGTCCCCTATAATGAAAAGGACATCTTTTTTGGGTGTTAGTTCTAAAAGGTCTTGTAGGTCTTCATAGAACCATTCAACTTCATCTTCTTCAGTGTTACTGGTTGGGGCATAGGCTTGGATTACCTTGACATTGAATGGTTTGACTTGGAAACAAACAGAGATCATTCTGTCGTTTTTGAGATTGCATCCAAGTACTACATCTCGGACTCTTTTGTTGACCATGATGGCTACTCCATTTCTTCTAAGGGATTCCTGCCCACAGTAGTAGATATGATGATCATCTGGGTTAAATTCACCCATTCCAGTCCATTTTAGTTCGCTGATTCCTAGAATGTCGGCATTCACTCTTGCCATCTCCTGTTTGACCACTTCCAATTTGCCTTGATTCATGGACCTAACATTCCAGGTTCCTATGCAATATTGCTCTTTATAGCATTGGACCTTGCTTCTATCACCAGTCCCATCCACAATTGGGTATTGTTTTTGCTTTGGCTCCATCCCTTCATTCTTTCTGGAATTATTTCTTAACTGATCTCCAGTAGCTTATTGGGCACCTACTGACCTGGGGAGTTCCTCTTTCAGTATCCTATCATTTTGCCTTCTCATACTGTTCATGGGGTTCTCAAGGCAAGAACTCTGAAGTGGTTTGCCATTCCCTTCTCCAGTGGACCACATTCTGTCAGACCTCTCCATCAGGACCCAACGGTCTTGGGTGGCCCCACACGGCATGGCTTAGTTTCATTGAGTTAGACAAGGCTGTGGTCCTGTGATCAGATTGGCTAGTTTTCTGTGATTATGGTTTCAGTGTGTCTGCCCTCTGATGCCCTCTCGCAACACCTACCGTCTTACTTGGGTTTCTCTTACCTTGGACGTGGGGTATCTCTTCACTGCTGCTCCAAGCGCAGCCGCTGCTCCTTACCTTGGACGAGGGGTATCTTCTCACGGCCGCCCCTCCTGACCTTGAACATGGAGTAGCTCCTCTCGGCCCTCCTGCGCCCGCGCAGCAGCCGCTCCTTGGTGGTGGGGTAGCTCCTCTCGGGCGGGGCCCCTGACCTCGGGCATGGGGAAGCTCCTCACCGCCACGCTTCTGCGTGGTCCGTCGCAGCTGGCGCGGTTAGATCATTGGAAAAGACCCTGATGCTGAGAAAGATTGAAGGCAGGAGGCGAAGGGGACAACAGAGGATGAGATGGTTGGATGGCATCACTGGCCTGATGGACATAAGTTTGAGCAAGCTCTGGGATTTGGTGATGGACAGGGACGCCTGGCAGGCTGCAATGCATGGGGTCGCAGAGTCGGACATGACTGAACAACTGAACTGAACTGAACTAATAATTAGATGTTACCGAAATAGGATAAAGTGATAATAAATGTGAGTAACTAACTGGTGGCTGGGTCCACAGGTACTATGTGAGTATAGAAGGTTATGAAAGCTGTCTTTGGGGAGATGGTATTTGAGGTGAGACCTGGATATCAAGACATCAGCCCTGTGAAGGTGGGGAAAGGAGTGCTTTCATTGTTCCCTGCCAAGTCTACAACAGAAATAAATTGACACAGGGACTCCCCTGGTGATCCAGTGGCTAAGACTCCATATTTCCAAAGCAGGGTCGAGGGTTTGATGCCTGGTTGGGGAACTGAGATCCCACAGGCTGCATGGCACAGTTAAAAAAAAAAAGAGAGAGAGAGAGAGAAATAAATAAATTGACACATACATTGACTGCTTTTTAAATTAAATTACCCTGTCATATAGCATATGGATACTTCACCTTGGTATTAATTTTAATGTAAAAAGTTGTATTTAAAAGGAGGGTCATCGATACACTGAAATATTCTTATAAATAATGTAAGCTCTATCTTTTGACATAAAATGGCATTTATGAAATATTGTTGGGTTAAGAGAATAAATTATAAAATACAGATCATATTATCTAATCTAATTTAAATAGTGATTTTAATTTTCCTCAGTTTAATAATCTGTGTATTTTAGAATGTGCATTAATTTTGTTAAAAAATAGTTAAAGAGAAACAGTTATAATAATAAATAAAAATTTTCCAGAGAGGGCAATACTTAATCTTGAGGATGGAATTGTTATTGGTAAAATGTCATGTATCACAGTGAGAAATAAATTTAGATATTAATTAAACTGTGTGTTTTGTCTCTACCAGGCACAGTGCTATGTGGTTTACATGGATGACTTCATCTAACTCTTATGAAAATCCCATTCCTTGTATTTTTGCATCACTATTATCCTCATTTTATATATGAGGATATCATATGTATGAATATGAGATTGTATAACTTGTTCAAGGTTACACCTTGTGATGAAGCAGTGGAGCCAAGTTTTAAATTCAGGTCTGCCTGAGGACAGAGATCAAGTTCCTAACCACAGCGTTTTTACTGCTGCTTAGGAGAAAATTTTGCCATCCTACAGGAGGGTGCTCATAGTCCAAAGCTTATCTGTGGGTGAATTTGCCTGCTTCCTAGGAAAATGGGATCAGGAAACAGGAAGGTAAGCCGGCATTTTTGATCCATTCAATCAAACAGGTGCACATGTGGATCCTGGTGACCAAGAGAATCAGCATGCATAGAAACTGGGTGAGATCCACTGGACCTTGGACTGCACTAGCAGCGTGATGGGAATTGCTCCTTCATCAAGCCAGGATGCAGGAAGAGTGCTTAGTGAAAAGGCAAACCACAAAGCTAACCTCTCAGGCGATTGACAGGGATTACTATTTTTCTTGGTCTTGGCTTTGGCTGGAGGATTATAAATAGTTTCCTCTGAATATTCATGGCCACTGAGTAGTCAACCCCTGGGGTTTCACACAGACAATTTATGGCCATGAAGATGGACACTGACGATTACAAAAGAAGACATCCAGTCTATTGCATCCCAGTTGACTGACAGAGCCAAAAGTATATATTTTCTGGAAAGCCTACATTTACTCCAAGATTTAGGGGATTCTGAATGATAAATTTATAATATCAAATTACATAATACATAAGAAATAAGCCACTCTGAGTGAGAGGCATCAGAAACCACCAGAAAATTGAGGTTGGCATGAACAGATAAAAATTCCAAATAGATAAAAATTTTCTTCAGCGCTCAGTTGTGTCCAACTCTTTGTGACCCCGTGGACTATAGCCAGCCAGACTCCTCTGTCCATGAGAGTTCCCAGGCAAGAATACTGAAGTAGGTTGCCATTTCCTATTCCAGAGGATCTTCCTAACCCAGGCATTGAACCTGCCTCTCTTGTGTCTCCTGGATTGGCAGGCGGATTCTTTACCACTGTGCCACCTATCCTTAGAGAAATAAAATACATGTGGAGCAAGGTTCTTTAAAAATGACTGCTCATCAGGTTTCCCTTGTGGTCCATTGAATCTGGCTGTCAATACAGAGGACATGGGTTCAGTCCTTGGTCTGGGACGATCCCATGTGCAGGGGGGCAGTTAAGCCCATGCTCCACAACGTGCTCTAGGGCTCATGGGCCGAAACTGCTGAGCCCGCATGCTGCCACTACTGAAGCCTGTGTGCCTTAGAGCCCGGGCTTCATATCAAGAGAAGCCGCCGCAAGGAGAGGCTCTCGCGCTGCAACTAGAGAAAGCCCACGTGCAGCAATGAAGACCCAGTGCAGCCAAAAATAAGTGATTTTAAAAAATGACGGCTCACATATGTGAAAAACCCAAGTAGATTTCCTAGAAATGAAAATAGAGTTTTCAAAAGTCGATTGGAAGGTGAAATGGGTTATTGGAGTTAAGGTGTGAATCAATAAATGGGACAGAGAGTCTAAAGGAATGACCCCCTAACACAGCAGAGAGAAGCAAAATGGGGAGAGATGTGAATGAGTGGCTCGAGTCTAGATGACACTGAAAGAAAGCTGAACACAGGCTAGGTCTGTGCTTCAGGACTGAAGTTTTGGACCTTGCGAAGATTTTCCTTCCCCACCACCCTTCAGAGCCACACTGGTGTTAAAATGTAGTGATGATTCCAGAATAAAGTGCAAGCCTACCCAGAAAACAGGCTCATGGCTTTTCAACTAGGGAACAGGGAAATTCCTGCAAAACTGTAGCCTGAGGGTAAGGTGTGGGTGCAACAGGTGTACGCATCGTGAAACTGGGACTTGCTCTTGAAATTGAGTTGTGCCTCTTTCCAGCTGTGCTAGAATTTGGTCTTGATTATACATTTTCCATTTCATAACAGAATACTCCGCGTGTCTTCAACTTTACAGTTTTGCAGGTCTGCCGACATCCAGTTCTGAATGCCATGATAGGCGTTTAGTAAAGAGCCAAGAGCAGCTTTTCAAAAGGTGAAAAGTCATTAGCAGGTGGAAAGGAGTATAGCATGCCACAGAGCTCTTTGTATCTGCCTCGTGATGCTCACGGGAATGTCAGGAGCTCTGCAGAGCATTGCTATCTGCCACAGGCACTTCAAGGACGACTGAGCCTGCTTGGTTTACGGCCCTGGTGGCTGAGAAGCTTCCATCACAGCCTCGTTCTGCTACCGAGCTCTGCCTTGCACTGGCCCAGCCTTGTGGATTGTATAGTAAATGGACCAGAATAGCATACCCAAGAGTAGTATATGTTAACTCCAAAATCCAGAGAGTCCCACAAAGCATTGTGCCACTTTCTCCATGTCTGGAAAGAGCTTGCCTCTCACTTTGGAAGACATTCCAGCATATCTCACACCTCTGGACTACTCAGAAACTCACCAAGGGGCAAATCCCTGAATTTTTGCAGATTTACATTGGTCTGCATCCATATGTCATACCAAGGCATCTAGAGGGCTTTATAATTCCCATCCACCAAGAACAATCAGCATAATGTCATCAGTGTAATGGACCAATATGATATAAATATGACTAAGTGCATTCTGAACTATATTAATAGAGAACAGGATAAATATAGCTCAGAGATAAAAATACTTAAAGGGTATTTCTGACTCTGCCACTTGAAGGCAAACTGTATCTGATTGTCTTTACTATTTCTAAACACTCCTCTGGGAGAAATTTTATCCTCCGTCTCCAGTAGTCACCCTTCCTGTCTGTGGATGAAGTCCTCCAGCTGATGCCCTAGTTCTCTCCTCATCCACAGCCGACTCATTCACACCCACCCCTGCCCACCGCACACAGGCAGCTGCCTCTGTGGTTTCCCCCCTCCAGCCTGCCTCCCAGGGTTCTCAGGCTCACCTGGACGGGAGCTGGGTGGGAGGGAGAGGGGTTCTTGCTGAGACCCTTGATCTGTGCCCAGCACTGTGTCTCCAGCGCTGCAGAAATATGAGCTGCTATCTTTGGAGCTCGCGTTGCTCACAGTCAGAGTTGAGAACACCAGGGTCGGGCGACTAATGGGAAACTTGTCCTCAGCAAATCCACTCTCATAAGTAGCCTTGGAACCCTGATTGGCAGTGGCCATCAGCACCAAGCTCTGTCCTGGAAGCTGACGGTACCAGTACATGAAGTTGAGCTGGCTATCGACCTGACACTCGATCTTCACGGATGTCCCGCGTTGACAGATGGCCCTGCTTGGCTTTTGAGAGAGGACAGCACCAAACGCAGAACCTAGATCCAGAGAGACAGAAACACCCGTGAGAGCTGACAAGCTTGTCCCCAGGCAGGAGGGTCTCTTACTGTTCGCTTCGGTATCACCTTGGCTCCCAAACAGCCCTGGAGCACTGCCTCCACCCTGGTTTTGTTCTTCCAGCTGTTACTGCTTTAGGATTCCCTAGCTCGAACATCTCTGCCATCCACTGACCGGAGGCCTCAGGCCCTCTACTCCTCAGCATGCATATTCACCCCAAATTTCCCCGGGATAAGGCCATACCCAGTCCCAGAAGGAGTAGCAGAAGAGTCAGCATCTTTAGGTGACAGCCTTGCCTCTCCGCAGAGAAAAGGCACTAACACGTCAAGTTCAAGTTCTTCCTTCACCACCAGGTAGCTCTTCTCTACTGACTCTGTTCCTCGCCTGCTGCAGAAGCCTTGTTTCTGCAGAAAATGGAGACAGTTCGTCTGCCCCCTAGTGGAGCTGTGTGGCTCTTCACTTGGGCTGGATCTTGATTCACTAGGCTCCCAGCCTGCAACTGTGGTCTCATCACCATCCTCTGCCATTCCCCATCCATCATTGTGGAGCACCACTCATGTTCTACTCCTTGGTATAAAGCAAGAATGGGATGCAGTATTGACCTCAGATAACTAAAAGTAAGATTTTAGAATACTAGGGTAACATAACTCAGAATTGCACCCGTTGGCTGAGTATTTTGGTTATTCCAAACTGAACTTATTTTTCTTTCCCTGATACCTACTCTGGTAAACTGACTCCTATTCCTGAATTCATTCCTCTTAATAAATGGTACCCTCCACTTGTCTTGTTGTCTAGGCTCAGAAGTTCATCTTCATTCTCTTTTCTTCTCACCCCTCCCTCATTTATTAATTCACAACTTAAATGCACTGTCTCTCTATCATCTCTCACATGTCCTCCTCATTTTGGTCATCTTAGTTATAACTGTTTGGTTCCTCTCTACTTAATGGCTATTTGTGGGAGACCTGGGTTCAATCCCTGGGTTGGGAAGATCCCCTAGAGAAGGGAAAGGCTACCCACTCCAGTATTCTGGCCAGGAGAATTCCATGGATACAGTCCATGGGGTCACAAAGAGTTGGACACGACTAAGCGACTTTAACTTTCACTTTTCTACTATTATAATGCAGCCTGTTATGGACTATAAGATAGATCTCTGTCTATAAAATTTGGCCACAGTGCTATGGTCCATTTTTATCATCTAATCATTTCCTCTATCATGCAACTTCCTGAAACAGCTTAACACTTGTGTAAAAGCTAAGTCAGTCTTTTTGAACACGTACTCTGTTTTACACATGTGTCATTTCAGACTATCTATAAATTAGGCTACTTAGGCAACTATGATCCCATATTTTACAGATTAGGAAAGTTTATAGATTTAGTTCAGTTCAGTTCAGTCACTTAGTTCTGACTTACTCCTTGCAACTCCATGGACTGCAGCATTCCAGGCTTCCCTGTCCTTCACCATCTCCCGGAGCTTGCTCAAACTCATGTCCATTGAATCAGTGATGCCATCCAAGCATCTCATCCCAAAGATTTTTATGTAACCTAATCAAGTTCACATAATTTGTGAGCAAGCAGCAGAAGCAGGACACAGATCCATGTGTACGTGATACTAAAGCTCAAAAGTTAACATTGGTACCGTGAAAGGTTGCCTCATGTTCATAGATACTCATGCCTTAGTAGAGTAGAAGCTGGTGGATGGCTGACAACTATAGGCCTAATACCCTAAAGGGAATGAGGGATCTCTAGAAAGAGATTCCTACAAAACTAGCTTATTTCTTTGATTCTGAGATGCCATCTATTGTAAGATGTACTTTAAAATAACTTTTATTGTTTTGGGGTGGTGGCTAAATCTACTATATTAGTCATAAACATTGATTATGGGATTTGCCAATAGTTTAGAAAAGTAAAACCGTGAAAAACAATTTACATTAAAAAGGAGGAAATGTGGTGTGTTAGGGATAACAGTATTCTGGTAACCCTTTCCTATGTGGTGTGTGTGTTGCTTCTACATCTATGGCAGATGTTAGAAACAGTAGTTCCAAATAAACCCCATTAAGTAGCATCCTGGTAAAAAGTACGTGAAGTGAAAGTTGCTCGGTCGTGTTCGACTCTTTGTGACCCCATGGACTATAGATTCCATGGGATTCTCCAGGTCAGAATAGAGGAGTGGGTAGCCTTTCCCTTCTCCAGGGGATCTTCCCAACCCAGGCATCGAACCCAGGTCTCTCACATTGCAGGCAGATTCTTTACAGTCTGAGCCACCAGGGAAACCCACGAATACTGGAATGGGTAGCCGATCCCTTCTCTGGGAATTGAACTGAGTCTCCTGCATTGCAGGTGGATTCTTTACCAGCTGAGCTACAGGTAAAATGTATAGAATAATCCAATTTTTTCTTGACATGAAACATTAAATACATTAAAATCTCTTGGTCAAATAAATCAAACTTTCTTCCAAAATAACCCAGTCTTTTTCTGTTTTAGCAATCCTAAATTCTTCAGACAATTGCTTAATGATTTACTGTGAAGGCATAAGCAAGAGTCTAAAGTGGAAGAAAGCCCTGACTCCCTGTTCCATTTCCCAGATGTAATGAGGTGCTGCTCAAGGGTCAGGTGGATCAGCACAGGAGTCGGGGTCTTCCCACCATTGAGAGAGCTCCAGACAAAACATTCTTTGGACCCTGAGTTGGGGAGGAGGTTGTGAGAGGGAGCTAGGATCTAGAAGCACCTGGCGCTGAATTAGAGGAGAAAGTGTCCCTGGATTTCCCCTCCTTCTCCTAGGAGGAGGCCTCAGCAGAGGGACTGAGAAAACCCTCCACCCAAAGCCCAAGGCCTCAGCTAAAGAAACCTAGGAATGCAGTTCCAGGGCCAGGGATGCAAAGACTATGAAAAATATATATTAAAAAAATGTATTTATTATTTATTTGGCTGCTCCAAGTCTTAGTTGAAATCCATGGGATCTTCAGTCTTGGTTGCAGCGTTCGAATTCTTATATGCAGCATGATCTATTTCCCTGACCAGGGATCGAACTCCAGCTCCCTGCCTTGGGAGTGTGGAGTCTTAGCCATTGAAACAGCAGGGAAGTCCTGAAAAACAATTAAAAATTTTAATTGTTCTCTATTGGCGTATAGTTGCTTGACAATGTAGTGTTAGATTCTACTGTACAGCAAAATGAATCGGCTCTAAGTGTCCATGTCCCTCCCTTTGGATTTCCTTCCCACTCAGGTGACCACAGTGCATTAAGTGTTGTTCCCTGTGCTATACACAACAGGTCCTCGTTGGTTATCTCCTTTGTACAGAGCATCAATAGTGCGCAGGTGTCATTCCCAATGGCCAGCCCAGGGGTCTGAGTCCTTGACTGCAGCTGCCAGAGACTGCAAGGCCATGGCCCCCCGAAGCCACCGTCTTCAGAACTCACTCATTTCTCAGGCAGAACTAAAGAGAGGTCTGGAAATCTTGCATTGGATGCTAAAACTTTCTGGCCTGGCAGTCACACGTCACTTGTACTTTCTGCTCACTCTCGGCATCTAGTCTCATGCCCTGCCCCACCCCCACCTCCAGAAGCCAGGAAGTACAATCCCATCATGTGTCAGGAAGGGGGGAAGCCAGAAACATGTGGGGCACAGCTCTCATGAGTGTGGTGTGCGAGTGTGTGTGTTAGATGCTCAGTTACCGACTCTTTGCTACCCCACGGACTGTAGCCCGCCAGGCTCCTCTGATCATGGGGTTTTCCAGGCAAGAACACTGCAGTGGGTAGCCATTCCCTTCTCCAGGGGATCTTCCCGACCCAGGGATGGAACCTGGGTCTCCTGCACTGCAGGCAGATTCTTTACTCTCTGAGCCCCCAGGGAAGCCCTTGTGATTTATCTCAAGCCACACAATACAAATCTCCTCCATCTCCTTACTACGAGAATGCTAAGTTTGATTAGTTATCTATCTCTCTCCCATGCTGCCGTTAAGTTAGGCAATTCTGACCTTGTTTCCTGTTCCATGAATAGACCTGGATGCATTTCAGTAAATCAAAACCATCATAACCTGATTGTAATTTGTTCAGGAAGGAACATGAGACATAATTCAGGTTGATGAGATGCTATGAGAGGTTTCGGGGCCTTTGGGAAAAACTTTTCTCATTCTTCTAGGTCAGCTTCTAGGAATAACTCTCTTCTTCCTGGATGTGAGGGAGAAAGTGAGGGAGCCCTACTGCGATCTCAGATATAACTGAATTCTTACTACCTCCTGCATCCTAGCTTATTCCTTCTCTCAGAACTTTTCAGTCATTACTGACCATTCAGAGAATGTGGAGAAAGATTTCTTTTTCTCAGTTTTCCTTTATAGGCTGAATGAACAGAATTTGGATTCCCCAAACATTCTCTGGAATCAGCACATGGTTGATCCAGTTTATCTCAAGGAAGGGATGACAATGCGTGACTGTCCTCAGTGGAAAGTAAAGATACTCAGGACTTCCCTGGTGGTCCGCTGATTAAGAATTCTCCTGCCAATGCAGGGGACACAGTTTGGATCTCTGGTCTGGGAAGATCCCTCATGTCTCAGGGCAACTAAGTCCGTGTGCCACAACTACTGAGCCGTGTTCTAGGCCCCGTGCATGACGCTACTGAAGCCCATGTGCTTAGAGCCCGAGGTCTGAAACAAGAGAAGCCACCTCTAGGAGAAGCCTGTACATGGCAACCGAGCGTAGCCTTGGCTTACTGCAACTAGAAAAAGCCTGCACAGCAGTGAAGACCCAGGACAGCCAAAAATAAATGGAAAAAAAAAAACCAGAATAAATAAACAAATAAAAATTTAAAAATATTTTTAAAAAGTGCAAAGATACTGAGCAGGGTAGCAAATGTATAGTAAAAGGAAGAGGATAGGAAAGGAATGGGAAAAAAGTATTTAACCAATGCTTGGGCATAAACAGCTATACTCCAATATTTTTTAAAAATGTTAAACTATAATTTTTAAACATTTTATTTATTTTTGGCTGTGCTGGGTCTTCATTTCTGTGTGCAGCATTCTTGCCTGGTAAATTCCATGGATGGAAAAGCCTGGCAGGCTACAGTCCCGGGGATCTCAAAGAGTCAGATATGAATGAGCTCAAGCACAACAACAACAAATTTCTAATTTGCCTTTGTAAAAATTCTAAACAGATGTTTAAAAAATTATATCACCACTTTTTATAACCTTAGACTCTTACAGTTTAAATAGAATTTTGAAGATTAATACATTAATCAAAAAAAAAAAAAAAAAGAAAATGGTAGGGGAGAAGTTCCCTAGTGTGGATCTGAAAGAGGTGTCCTCCGGGTGTGGGTCGAGTTTCACGACTTTAGGCTGGGAACAACACAGATGATTGGGCAGGACCGCTCCGGAATGACCCCTGACTTGGAAAAGGGAGGTGAGGGGGGCTTAAAAATTAGCCTGTGCTCCCCTGGCTGAGAAGTGTGGCTGTAGGCTTGGTCCCTCCCTGCTGTCTGCCTTTCTTCTAATGGACACACACATGCCGTAGAAGCAGCAGAACTCGGGTCCTGACTCAGGGTCCCCCCCACCCCGCTTCCTGCAGGGTCCTCGCTTTTTGTGCAGAGAGGATGTGGCCGTGCTGCGCTGTGGATTCACTGCTGACGCAGAGGTACACAGACGTCTGGTTGGTGGCGGCAGACTCCAGGGTCAGAGGGAAGCTCTCCTTCTTCTTTCTGGAGACACTGTACCCATGGGGCACATCGCCTTTCTCAACCATGCCAACATTGATTGAGAAATGGAGCAGCCGCAGCCCCAGAGCTGGGTCTTGTCGGTACCAGAACATTCTCTTATATCTATGTTCTGTATACATTCTATCACAACCTTCTCTCCCCTCCTTTTGGCCAGATATCTTGGAGTTTGGGTTACTTGTGCATCCATGAGGCCTGTGAAGGAGGATGGAGGAGGTGAAAAAAGAGGCCAGCAGGAAGCTTCCCTGGTGGCTCAGTGGTAAAGAGTCTGCCTGCAGTGCAGGAGACCAGGGTTCGATCCCTGGATCGGGGAAGATCCCCTGGAGAAGGAAATGGCAACCCACTCCAGTATTCTTGCCTGGAAAATTCCATGAACAGAGGAAGCTGGCAGGCTACAGTCCTTGGGGTCACAAAGAGTCAGACATGACCAAGCACACAGGCACACACAGGAAGCTTGATGAGAGAAAAATTTTGTATCCAGGGTCTAGAAGCAATGGGACAGGGGTTTGCCACCAATTTTCTGGACTCACCTACTCCCAGGAAGCAAAAGGCACAGAAGAACCTGATTCTCATGGCAGGTTCAAGGCAAGAGGGTCCTCTCCCAGACCCAGGCTACAGGTGGATGGGCTATGAAGTCACGGTCCCGCCCAAGCTCATGGTCCCTCAGCCACTCAAGATTCTAGAGAGTCAGGAGGTGCTAAAGTGAAAGCCAACCCTTTCCCTTGTGAGTGTATATGTGTGTGTGTAGAAAAAAAGTTAACGTTGTCTGATCTGTGGAAGGAGCTGCTTACACAGTTGGTATTCGGCTCGATCCCAGTTGGCCTGGGAACTTGAATTTCTGGAGTGTTCTCACCATTTGATAACTGGTGACTGTGATTCATTTTACCTGGAGTGCTTGCACAAACAACGCAGCTTATGCTGAGCACGGTGGGATTTCTCTGAGTCTGGAATTCAGTATGCGCTAGATAGCAAGGGCCTGTGTGCTGAGCTCTCTCAGTTTGCTAGGGCTCCCTTAGTAAAGTTCTGTAGAAGGGGCGACTTAACAGAAATTTATTTTCTCACTGTACTGGAAGCAGGAAATTCAAGATCAAAGTGTTGGTGGGTTGGTTTCTTCTGAGGCCTCTCCCCTTGGAGGGTTGGTGGCCGTCTTCTCCCCTGTCCTCACATTGTCTTGCTTCTTTGTTTCCATGTCCTCATTTTCTCCTCTTGTAAGGACACTAGCCATACTGGCGACAGGCCTATCCCAGGGACCTCATTTAACATGGATTATTGCTTTAAAGACCTCCTCTCCAAATAGAGTCACGTTCTGAGGTACTGAGGGTCAGGACTTCATCAAATTATTTTTTTAAAATTAATTAATTTATTTATTTTTGGCTGTGCTGGGTCTTCATTGCGGCTTGTGTACTTTCTCTAGCTGTAGTGAGCAAGGGCTACTTTTTGGTTGCGGTGTGTGGGTTTCTCATTGTGGTGACTTCTGTTGTTGTGGAGCGTGGGCTCCAGGGCACGCGGACTTCAGTAATTGTGGCATGTGAGTTCAGAAGTTGCCGATCACGGGCTCTAGAGCCCAGGCTCAATCTTTGTGGTGCATGGGCTTAGTTTCTCCATAGCATGTGGTATCTTCCCAGGCCAGGGATCGAACCCATGTTTCCTGCATTGACAGGCGGATTCCTAACCACTGGACCACCAGGGAGACCCCAGCATTTGAATTTCGAGAGGACACAATTCAGTCTACAATTCCAGCTGCCTGAAAGATCTGAGATGCTGAGTCTCTAACAGGCATCTCTGGGCAGAAACACTGCATAGCAGTTGTTGGATCTTCCTTGCTGGGGTGAAAGTGAGCACCATCCTGGGATGGGGAGGGCATTTGGATGTCTCACACAGATTCCTCCTAATCTGACATGTCTAGATGAAAGGTATTAGACTAAGATTAAAATTCTGCCATGGCATATAGAGTAATAAATGTTTTCCTTTATTTAAAAAAAACAAAAACAAAAAAAGTCCTTACAAAAAAATATTTCATTGGTCTAAGTTATAAACAATTTCCATGTTCATATACATTTTTTATAAACACACACACATATATGTGTTTGTGTGTGTGCATTTAGGCACGTGTGTGTATGTGTGCACACATATAATTTATCTCTTAGTAAGCACTGTTTCTCCACAGAAGTTGATTTGGAGAATTGCTAGTCACACAACTTCCCCTGTCACACTCAGGCTCACTTACAAGTAGAGTTTCAAGAGTTAAGTTCCTTGAAGTTTGGGATCATTCATGCTCCCTTCAAGCACAGTTTCTGCCCCAGCCCCTCCAGTTCTAACTTAAGCATCAGATTTAAAAAAGCCTCATGTTTGTCAAGATGAAGAAACAGAATTTGAGTCACTTCAGTCATACTCTATGAGCAATTTCAGATTATTTATGTTTACAATTTTAAACAGTGAAACAGTATTTACTGTGAAGTATAAGATTTCTGTTTGACAAATACAATTTTTGGTTCATACTTGAGATATTTTATTGAATCTGAGTAAGATTTTAAATGCTTTAATATTATATGCATTAATATTAATGAAAACATGGATATGCATTCATTATACATATACATTCATTAATACATATTCATATGTATTAATATTAATGAAAGGCATTAATATAGTCTTATTTTACAATTGCTGATTTATTAATAAATCTAAAGACCAAATCAAGAATATGTTGATTATTAGTGATTATTACACGACAGTTAAAGAGAAAACATTGTTATCTAGGGGAGCAGGGAGGAGTCTGCTAACATATTATTTCTCTGGCAGACAAATAGACTAGCCATACTATGGCAGAAGGCAAAGGGTTCTGGGTCTTTTTATTATTTGTTGTGAAGGAGAGAAATTCCAAACCAAGAGCTACTCAGGAAAAGATTCCTTCCACAGAGTCCCTCTGTCCCAATCTCCTTCCTGTCCCCGCAGCAGGAGTTTGGGGGCAGGGGGTGCACATACCTGCTCTGAGCCCAGTGACCCCAGCAGCTCATGAGAGGTCCTCTCCCCAGCTGAACTCCCCTCCTACCCCCATCACCACGGCTCTTCTCTGGGGCTGGAGACGATTGTGGGGTCCATGACCAGAAAATGCTGTGCTTGAACCTGCGATGGTGAGGGTTTTACAGAAATAGGTGAGTCTAGAGCAGAAACCTGGAGAAGGTACTGGCGACCCACTGCAGTACTCTTGCCTGGAAGATCCCATGGACGGAGGAGCCTGGTAGGCTGCAGTCCATGGGGTCGCGAAGAGTTGGACACAACTGAGCGACTACTTTCACTTTCATGCATTGGAGAAGGAAATGGCAACCCACTCCAGTGTTCATGCCTGGAGAATCCCAGGGATGGGGGAACCTGGTGGGCTGCCGTCTATGGGGTCGCAGAGAGTCGGACACGACTGACGTGACTTAGCAGCAGGAGAGCAGAACCCGGCAGTGTCTCTGCTCAATAATAACATCATCAAGTGAAAAACATCCCTTGGAAATCTTTCTCATCAGTTTTGTTGCCTAAGCTGCTTATAAAAGGAGCTCTTCGCTGGAAAGAGCCCTGGTGAATGAAATGGAAACCCACTCCAGTATTCTTGCCTAGTAGACCCCATGGACAGAGGAGCCTGGCAGGCTACAGCTCATGGGGTGGCAAGAGTTGGACTTGACTGTCTGACTAAACAACAACAAAGCTGGAAAGAAACATATATTCTGACTAGAATTCTGGAAGGCGTCTTAGCATCCTTGCACTGATATTTATTGAATCCTTGCTGTATGCCAGATACTGGGAATACAGCCATGGACCGCAGGCATGCTCCGTGCCTCACAGAGCTTCCTTTCAATCCATCGTCTGTGCATCACATAAAACGGGGAGATTTATATCAAACAAAAACTTACTTTACCAGGACTATTGCAAAACTAAGATGTGTAAAAGGCGTGTTGTGTTCAGTAAAAGGTCAGAGACTGGAGGAACCGAGGAGGCCATCACGAGATCAGAGCAGAGTAGGAGTTTGCAGGTGGACCTGGCAGAGGAAAGGTCAGGGGCAATTCGAGGTTATCTTGGTAGACAGGTGGTAATAAGCAAATATAAAATAACTCTGAATAAAGTGATGAGCCCCGAGGAAGTGAAATCCAGGGGCCAGGACCTGCAGTTGGAAAGGCAGTTTGTTTGTGATGGAGTAGAAGGGACTCCTACTAACTGGGGCCCTGGAACACCAAATACCTCCTGGGTAGAGTGTTGAGAGAGCCTTCTGTGGTTGGGAGCTTCCCCCATAAGGGCAGGACCCAGGAAGGCAGAGTCACCTCTCTCCCACGACCTCCTTTCTGTGCAGAGAGGAAGTGGTTGTGCAGGGTGGTGGGGTCATGGCTGGTAGAGGCATCTGAGAGGGGCTGGGCATCTGCAATTTGAGATGTCTTCTGCAATTTGAGAAATGCTCAGCCTTATTTTATTTTTCTTTTTTAAAAAATTTATTTATTTGGCTGTGTCAAGTCTCAGTTGTGGCACAGATCATGTGGGGTCTTTCACTGTGGCTTGCAGGCTCAGTATTTGCTCTATAGCACATGGGCTCGGCAGTCGAGGTTAGGGAATGAACCTGCATCTATGGCATTGCAAGGCGGATTCTTTTTTTTTTTTTCCATTCATTTTTATTACTTGAGTCTAATTACTTTACAATATTGTAGTGGTTTTTGCCATACATTGACATGAATCAGCCATGGATTTACATGTGTTCCCCATCCCAATCCCCTCTCCCGCCTCCCTCCCCATCTGATCCCTCTGGGTCTTCCCAGTGCACCAGCCCTGAGCACTTGTCTCATGCATCCAGCCTGGGGGCTGGTGATCTGTTTCACCCTTGATAGTATACTTGTTTCAATGCTGTTCCCTCAGAACATCCCACCCTCACCTTCTCCCACAGAGTCCAAAAGTCTGTTCTATACATCTGTGTCTCTTTTTCTGTTTTGCATATGGGTTTATCATTACCAACTTTTTAAATTCCATATATATGCATTAGTATACTGTATTGTTCTTTATCTTTCTGGCTTACTTCACTCTGTATAATGGGCTCCAGTTTCATCCGTCTCATTAGAACTGATTCAAATGAATTCTTTTTAATGGCTGAGTAATATTCCATTGCATATATGTACCACAGCTTCCTTATCCATTCGTCTGCTGATGGACATCTAGGTTGCTTCCATGTCCTGGCTATTATAAACAGTGCTGCGATGAACATTGGGGTGCACGTGTCTCTTTCAGATCTGGTTTCCTCAGTGTGTATGCCCAGAAGTGGGATTGCTGGGTCATATGGCAGTTCTGTTTCCAGTTTTTTAAGGAATCTCCACACTGTTCTCCATAGTGGCTGTACTAGTTTGCATTCCCACCAACAGTGTAAGAGGGTTCCCTTTTCTCCACACCCTCTCCAGCGTTTATTGCTTGTAGACTTTTGGATAGCAGCCATCCTGACTGGTGTGTAATGGTACCTCATTGTGGTTTTGATTTGCATTTCTCTGATGATGAGTGATGTTGAGCATCTTTTCATGTGTTTGTTAGCCATCTGTATGTCTTCTTTGGAGAAATGTCTCTTTGGTTCTTTGGCCCATTTTTTGATTGGGCCATTTATTTTTCTGGAATTGAGCTGCAGGAGTTGCTTGTATATTTTCGAGGTTAATCCTTGGTCTGTTTCTTCATTTGCAGCCTTATTTTAAAAGGCATAAAACGTTTAGAGACTCCCATTGTTGGTGCTCTTGGCACCAGCTGAGCAATATATTAGTTGTAGCCTTATTCCCAGGTGGTGTGAGTGGTAAAGAACCCACCTGCCAATACAGCAGACCTAAGAGACAAGAGACATGGGTTTGATCCCTGGGTCAGGAAGATCCCCTGGAAAAGGAAATGACAACCCACTCCAGTATTCTTGCCTGGAGAACCCCATGGACAGAAGAGCCTGGCGGGCTACAGTCCATGGTGTTGCAAAGAGCTGGACATGACTGAGTGACTTATACACACACACAGCCCTATTCCTGGCTCTTGTCTGGATCATTACATATGGGTCACAGTGCATATTTTGGTTACACCACAGAGTCGTGTTCTTTCCTGACCCTGAAACCTGATAAACTTGGACTTTAATGGCATTAGCACCCATGGACATGATAGATAAAGAAAGATGGTACTGGGAGAGAGAGCTCAGTGGAGAGTCAGTGTACTATCACCAGAGACAGGCTTAATGTAGGAGTCTGGAAAACCAAGCTCAGGAGCATTCTACCTGTGCCCACGAACCACCTAATCCAAGGAGACAAATGGCTGCACAGCAGAGAAGCCCCAGTGTTCAGGGAAGGTGAGTTCATTGGCGAGATGTCTGTGTTAGCTCTGGCTACCAGGGAGGCATTCTATGATATGTTGTCTGCCAGTTGCCCATGCTCAGAATCCCCCTCTAAAGACCAAAAGTCACGCTCATTTTCTGCATAGCTTCAAATGTGATTTTTTATCTGCTGCTGCTGCTAAGTCACTTCAGTTGTGGCCGACTCTGTGCGACCCCATAGATGGCAGCCCACCAGGCTCCCCCGTCCCTGGGATTCTCCAGGCAAGAGCACTGGAGTGGGTCACCATTGCCTTCTCCAACGCATGAAAGTGAAAAGTGAAAGTGAAGTCACTCAGTCGTGTCCGACTCTTCACGACCCCATGGACTGCAGCCCACCAGGCTCCTCCATCCATGGGATTTTCCAGGCAAGCATTCTGAGTGGGTTGCCATTGCCTTCTGATTTTTATCTGCAACTGATCAACTCAAAATGAAAAGCAGCTAGTAGCCTCTGTCTCCACAGGTTTATAGTGGTGTATTCTTATCTTTTGTCTCTTCTTAAACTTCTTAAAGCTCTACACACATTATTATTTCAGCATCACAATTTTTCACTAGTATATAATTGAATTTTCTCACTATTACCATAGTCTGGATCCTTCGAAGGATTTTTCATCATTCTTGGTGTCTCTCTAAACTTCTCCTCAAAATTATTTTTATCAATTTATCTAAATCTGTAAGTTTATATTTATCCCACTGAAGCGCCACTTACAAAGGTTCCCATCTTCAGTGATTCCCCTTAGTGAGGGGCGTGCCAAAGTTCTCCTCGCCCTGAGCCTGATCAGGTCAATTGTTATTGAGGAGTATGATGCGGAAGAAAGGAAATGACTGTAAAATCCACATCTCTTTTCTCTTTAATTCTTTCTTCAGATCTACATCACCGTTCTGCCATCTATTTTGCTGCATAATCATTGTGTGGTCTTTGTAAGTGTCCTTTATTTAGTCTAAACATTGAGATGCCTTTGTTCTCCTAGCTTCAGCATTGTCACTGAGTCACTAAGTTATATCCAGCTCTTTGTGACTGCATGGGCTGTTGTCTGCCCAGGCTCCCCTGTCCATGGGATTTTCCAGGCAAGAATACTGGCGTGGGTTGCCATATCCTTCTCTAGGTGATCTTCCTGGCCCAGGGATCAAACCTGCATCTTCTGCATTAGCAGGCTGATTCTTTAACACCAAGCCACCAAGGAAGCCCTCCCCTAGCTTAACTCAGGTCTGCCATATGCTTTCTGCTTCATACTTTCATCTTTTATTCTTATACATTTCTTTTCACTTTTTGTACATATGTCTCTAAGAACATATCTCATGTCTACCTCTTGTACTTGAGGAACATGTCGTCAGTCCCAAAGAAAGAAACTGGGAAGTTGTGGCTTCTCCGTCTGAAAGTAGAGAGACTTGGATTCTGGATGGCTAGGGAAAATCTAACATTTCATGTATGTGTGTGTGTCTGTGTGTGTGTGTCCATGTATTAATAATTGTGGGTCATTCTGTGTATGTGTATACTCCTCTTTTTTATTTTTGCTTGCAATTAGAGTATATTTACTTTTAATTACATTTTGTTTTCTTCTAGAAAATGAAGCATATCAAAACTCAATTATATGCAGGAACCAGTTTTTAAGGATTGCTACAAAATTGTGCACTCTGACTGCTCTTCAAAACTCCTTGATTACTCAAGACTGAATGAATTAGTTTTCATCAAGACTGGCAAAAAGATTAAGTTTGTAGAACATGGTGAATTGAGTCTGAAGTACCAATGGAGATTTCAAGTGACACCACCATGTAGAAAGTTGCATAAGTTGGGCTGAAGCTCAAATTAGGTAACTGGCTAGAATACTGAATTTGATAGTTGTTTATTAAAGTGATGAACTTGAATGATGTTGTTCCGAGAAAGTTCATAAAGTAATGACAAGAGAGAAAAAAAATGGAATATTGGAACAAATCAATTTAATGGAAGAATACAGAAATAGTAGTCTACCAAAGACATTGATGGTGAGTGAACCAAAAATTAAGAAAACAAATCATGAGTAGTATTCTGCCTTAGTCTGGCTGCTTTAACAAAACTTCAGACTGGGTAGCTTATAAACAACAGAAATTATTACCCACAGTTCTGGAGGTTGGAAGTCTGAGATCAGGGTGCTTGCGTTATTGGTGGGTGGTCTTTTCTTGTAACCTCACTTAGTTAGGGGGTGGGCTAGGGAGCTCACTGGGGTTTCTTTCATAAGGGCGTTAGTTCCACCCACGAGGGCTCCATTCTTTTGACCTAATCATCTCCCTGCCCTTCCCTGATGGCTCAGTCATTGAGGAATCCACCTGCAATGCAGGAGGCCTGGGCTCGATCCCTGGGTTTGGAAGATCCGCTGAGGAGGGCATGGCAACCCACTCCAGTATTCTTGCCTGGAGAATCTCCATGGACAGAGGAGCCAGGCGGGCTGCAGTCCATGGGGTCACAAAGAGTTGGACACGACTGAGTGACTAAGCACACAGTAGTCATCTCCCAAAGGCCCCACCCCCAACACCATCACATTTGCAACTAGAATTCAACATAAATTCAGGGTAGAGGGGGAAATGTAAACTTCTAGACCATAGCATGTTTTAGCTCTAAAAGTCCACCCGGTTTTGTAGATATTTCTTTAGCATGTGAGCAATTATTCGAGGTAGAAGTTAGGCAACAGAAAAAGATTCCATAAGAAAGATCAAGATTGAATTCCTTTTAGGAACAGTTTAAATCAGAACTCTCCTGGTCCTAGGAACAAAGAGAAAACTGGTGCCTTAGGGCAGGTCTACATCAAGAGTAATGGTATGCCAGCTCCAGGCTCTGATACAATGGAGGGCACTGGGTTTGTGGATTCTATATAAGTGCAAAGGGGTCTGTTGACCTCATTGTTTCAGAGTCTCTCATGAGATGGGGTTAACTTGTGATGACTTCCAGGAACTAAGAATAAGTTATTGGATATAGACTCTATTTCACAGGAAGCAGTCTTTGGGTGTCAGTCTCCACTGACATCTTTGATTTAACTGGTATAATTCTATTTATATTGAGAATATAATAAAAGTGGGGCTTCCCAGGTGACACCAGTGGTAAAGAATTAGCCTGTGGTAAAGAACACCCCTCCAATGCAGGAGATGTGAGGGTTCAATCCCTGGGTGGGGAAGATCCCCTGGAGAAGGACATGGCAAGCCACTCCAGTATTCTTGCCTGGTGTACTACAGACATGACTGAACACAGCACAACCATAATAAAAGGTGTAATTCAGCTTGGACCTAAAGAGCAACAAATGTTGTAGTTCAGAAATACCTGGGTAAGTCTTGCAAAAAGGAGAGAATGGTCCCCTGGAAGTCTCTGTGTATGACAGCGTGTAATATTCCCAGGAGAGAACTCACCTTGAAGCAAGGGTAGGCATAGAGCCTGGCAGGATAAACCTACCCAGTGTTACAGCCATAGTTCTTGAAAAGATGAGCAGATTCTAAGCTTAGCTGGGTTTATTGCCTGAATTTGTGTCTTGGATGAAGTCCTATGCCTTCCCTTGCTTCAAGTTAAAATTATTATTTTAATGGTTGGAATGTATGTAATTGAATGAAACTTTGTGCTAAAATCTCAGTTAGACGTCGGAGATCAAGACACAGATCTGTAGTCTTGCCCCTTCAGCACCGATAAAGAAAAGGTTGAGCCAAAGGCTTTCTCTTGTATTTCATTGATAGTGGTGCCTCTTGGTAGGAAACTCTACCTGGGCATGATGATGTATCCCACTGGGAGCAATAATAAGGTCTGCTGTATTGAGCTGCAAAGCTGAAGCATCTGCTTGGCTGACAGGTATTTTAGGGCTCAACAGAAAAGAATCCAATGGATACAGTGGTACCCAAGAGAGGCAACATCCTTGTCAGGTGACATATAGCACAGAGCAAACGGGGGCTACAATGGAGGAAGAATAAAACTACTAGAGGACATGATTTATCTTGTTTACGTACCCAGGTGGAAACCCTTGGCATTTCCCCAAGGTAGGTGTAGGAGAGGACTTTGCAGGGGACTTAGATCCTGGACAAGTCAGAGAGGTATTGGGAAGATGATAGAAAAGAAGACCAATTCCTTTATGTGTATAACAGGACTCTTTTCAGACACTCTGGTAAGTACAGGGAAAAGAGTAACCAGTATAGGCACAGTTCCTGCTCTCATTGACTTTGCCTTTATTCATGCAAATTTTAAATAGCAAACAATGAAGTGTGTTAATTGCCCCGAGAAGAACAGTTTGGGCTGTCCTTAGAGCGCTAGCCTGGTGGCTCAGACAGTAAAGTGTCTGCCTGCAATGCAGGTGACCTGGGTTCGATTCCTGGGTTGGGAAGATCCTCTGGAGAAGGAAATGGCAACCCACTCCAGTACCCTTGCCTGGAAAATTCCATGCACAGAGGAGCCTAGTAGGCTACAGTCCATGGGGTCACAAAGAGTCAGACACGACTGAACGACTTCACTTCACTAGATCACATAGCAGAGGAAATAATCCCATCAGGGATTTGAGGAAATCTTCCTGGAGGAAAAGACTTCTGGATTGGTATGTGGTGAAATCGCCAGCTAGGTGTTGAGGTAGAGAGGGAGAGGAAGAGTGCTCTGGGAGAGTGAACATTACTGGTAAAGATCCAAGAGTGAATCAGCGTAGGACATATTTGGGGACCTGAGGGAAGTGGACTCTGTCTCCTTGAATGGAAAGCAGGTATGGTAACTGAAAGAGGACATTCCTCTTAGGAAGGTGGTGGTTTAGTCCCTCAGTCATGTCTAACTCTTGTGACCCCATGAACGGTAGCCTGCCAGGCTCCTCTGTCCATGGGGTTTCCCAGGCAAGAATACTGGAGTGGGTTGCCATTTCCTTCTCCAGTTAGGAAAGTGCATGCATGCGTGCTAAGTCACTTCAGTCATGCCCAACTCTTTGAGACCCTATGGACTGTAGCCCACCAGGCTCTTCTGTCCATGGGATTCCCCGGGCAAAAATACTGGAGTGGGTTGCCATGCCTTCCTCCAGGGAATCTTCCTAACCCCAGGATCAAACCTGCATCTCTTATGTCTCCTGCATTGGCAGGTGGGTTCTTTACCACGAGTGCCACCTGGGAAGCCCAATTAGGAAGGAAGACAGGTGCAAAGGCTGCATCTTGGAGGGTGTTGAGAAGCTTGTGAACTACCATAAACTTGCAACTTTAAGTAAATGAAAGACACTGATGGGTTTTAGGCTCCAGAGTGGTTTGTGGGTGAGGGCAAGGAGTGGAAGGTGGTGGGAGACCACATATCAGATCACAGTGTTATCAATGAGATTAGAAAAATTAGTAAAATTTGCAAGGAATTTAATACTGAGAAGCATGCAGGTGATGGTGGTGGATTAAGTATGGAGGGAGAGTATGTCTGAGATGGTGAGGATGACTCCTACATCTCTGGCTTGTGCGTTTGGCTGGATGGCGGACCACTTGCAGAGATGAGGGAAATGGGAGAGATATTAGATTTAGTTAACAACTCAGATGTGCTATTCTCCCCAAGTGTCAAACCCTCCAGGAATAGGTCCTAGAAGGTGGGATTGAAATTTGGTTGAGTGATTGGGCTGAAAATGAAATCTTCAGTTTGGGCTACAGTGAAGCTCAGCGAGGAGGAAGGATTGCAGTATGCATAAAATTCCTTTTCTAGGAGAGAAATTCTTTACCCTTGGTGCTAGACCTCACACAGGGAGCATGTCCTGCCTGCACTTTGAAAAGCTCACGGGTACTGGAAGTAAGAGGGGGACACGTTGTCAAGGGGCTGCCTTGCTCAGATTCCCCAAAGCTCGGGAGACAGGGGAGGACTCCTGGGGTCTCTGATGGTGGGGAGGTTTGTCTTCTTGGCTGGGTGGGGCCTCCCAGGGAGGAGCCTTCTCTCTCTTGTGGCTGCACTTTTTGTGCAGAGAGCAGCTGGCTGTGTCACGCTGTGGATTTACTGCTGGCGCAGAGGTACAAGGAGGTCTGTTTGGTGCTGGCCAACTCCAAGGTCAGGGGGAAGTTTGGTTTCTCTTCTCGAGAGACAGTGTATCCATCAGGGATATCTCCCTTTTGAACATTCCCATTGTTCCTTGAAAAGTAGATCAGCCTTGGGCCCAGCCCTGGGTCTTGTCGATACCAGTACATCGCTTCGTGGTTCATATTCTGAGAACAAGTCAATGTCACCCTCTTTTTGGTCTCTGTGATGCGGTATCTTGGGTTCTGGGTCACATCGGCTTCCAGGGAGCCTGTGGAGGAAGGAGATAGAGCAAAAGAAAGCTGAGGAGGCACCTGGCGCTGCAACCTTCAGAGAAGGATGAGCTAAAACTGGCACGCTACGGCCAAGGCTTGCCCATGCGTTCTGGGACTCACCTGCTCCCAGGAGACAAAACAGGACACAGCCCAGGAGCCGGGGGCCCATGGCAGCGTCACTCAGGCTCTGCCTGCCCTGGGGCCCTCGTTGGCTTCTGTGATGTCTCTCTGTAGCTAACTTGACCCTCATTTTCAGGAGCGTAGCCACTCCCATCTCCTTAGAGGGCTGAAGGGTAACACAGGTGATAGGTCCTGGCCAATGTGGGCTGGCCAGGCTTGCAGTCACTGGCATTTTCCTTGCCCTCCTCTGAGACTGCTGGTTTCTATCCATCTGACATCTTTTTATTAGCATACTCTTGTCAAAGTTGAAAACTATTTCTGTATTTTTATATCTTTATCATAAAAATTGTTATAGCATATTTGATCATCACTTAGAAATGTGAGAACATGAAACTTCCACTATCATCAATGCAACAGTTTTTCTACCTCAGAAGTTCTCATTTGTACTCTGTAGAAAAAAATCCAAGATTATTCCTATCTTTGACTATCCACTGGTATACTTTTTATCCACAATCTTTTGAAAGTGTCTCCTGTGTAAAAACTTAGCCAAATCCACTTCATGAGTTATTTTATCAATCTGTATTCAGTTCAAGATCCTAGACTTAGGGCTCTTTTCTTGTTAGCAGATTAAATTTAGTAGTAGCCAGTGTAAGTTGGCATCATTGACTCAATGGACATGAGTTTGGGCAAATTCCGGGAGGTCGTGAAGGACAGGGAAGCCTGATGTGCTGCAGTTCATGTGGTCACAAAGAGTTGGACGTGACTGAATGATTGAGCAACAGTGTAGGTAACTTCTTTTTTCAAGGCTGGTGTTAGATGGATCTTTCTTCCTTCTCTTTTCTCTCCTCTTACAGGAGCTGTGAAAGGCAAAGAGATCTGCCTTCTTCAATAACCTCTTCATTTTACCAGCCAGTTCAGTTTCTTTGCTGCTTGAGGGGTCTGGTTTTCCTGGCTGGTGGTCTCCAGATGGGGCTCCACATGGGAGGGTTCCGTTGCTGGATATTGCCTTGTAGCCAGGCTGTGTTTTCTGCTCTAGATCACAGTCATGGGGAGCTCTGCCTATAACTGGGGTGTCATAGCATCTTCTTCGCTCCTCCAGCCACTCACATAGTGTGTCCTTTTCCAGGACACAATGTCCTTCCTGCATTGAGGTGACTTTCCTGGGATTGCTGAGACTATTTCCCCGCATTGAACACCTTTGAGGTTTTCTTGAGCTTTGCTGGAACCAAGGCATTCTTGGGCAGGAGGAGGAGAGGGAAAGACACTGCCCCATCCTCCTAATTGCTTCAGCCACAGCTAGAGCTTTGCTGAATCACTGTCATCTCCAGGCAAGAAACGGGTCCTCATCTCAAACTTCAGAGATGGCTTTCTTGCTCCCAGTCCCCTTCATGGTGGAGGGAGTTCAGGGCCAACAGTCCCTATTCCATACAAATAAGGGAGATGCAGCTGGTGTCATGACATTAACTCAGCTCTATGGAGGAATCTTCTTTCTTTTTCTATTTCTGTGCCACTCCTTAAAAAAAAAAAAAAAAAAGATTATTTTTGGCTGCACTGGGTCTTTGTTGCAGTGCTCAGGCTTCTCATTGTGGTGGCTTCTCTTGTTGCGGAGCACAGGCTCTAGGGGCAGCCAGGCTTCAGTAGTTGTGGTCCATGGGCTTAATTGCCCCGCGCCACGTGGGATCTTCCCAGACAAGGGACCAAACCGGTGTCCCCTGAATAGCAAGGTGAATTCTTAACCCCTGGACCACCAGCCTGCGCCATCTTTTCTTTTGGAAAAGATGGTGGGGAGCAAAACTGGCTCTACTTCAGTCCTAGGAAGCCCTCCATATCTTAGCTATGGGTACAAGTGTTCTCGAAGAGGGGAGAAAAAGTAGTTTTAATTCTCATGAACCTGCCTCAAGTAAATAATTTTGTATTACTCAGTAAACCTTATCATTCCAAATTGCATCTTTCCAAATCTTTCAGTTTGTCTACATTCACAAAGATAAACTCACGATGTATATATACTTTTATCCATTGGATTTTCCAAATTCCATGGTACTTTCAACACCATGAGTGAGTGAAGTTGCTCAGTCGTGTCCGACTCTTTGCGACCCCATGGACTGTAGCCTACCAGGCTCCTCCATCCATGGGATTTTCCAGGCAAGAGTACTGGAGTGGGTTGCCATTTTCTTCTCCATTCAACACCATAGAGGTGGATAATTACAACTCAAAGATTTACAGTTTATCCCAAGCACTTGCTATGTTAGATTAACCCAATATTTAGGAGGCAGCTGCTTCTATATTCCTACTGAGTCATGAGCTAATTCAGTCTCAGATACATGCTCCTTCCCCCATCCCTGTCCTATTGACTGTGAAGCTGCTTTGGTTTCTTTCTCATCATCAAGCAGGACACTGAAGTGATGCTGTTGACCTGAGTCCCCCATATCCTTGTACTAGGAACCAGTTCCTATATCTCCTCACCCTTCCTTCTCAGAACTTCCTTCTGTTTGCTCCTTCCCAAGGCCAACACATTCAAGAGTTTTGGGGTCCCCCAGTATGGGCCAGGCTCCTGTGTCCCTAACAAAGGGAGTGAGAAGAAAGCAGAATCCTCGAGATGTCCAGGAGCTCCGAAATGGCCCCTCCATCTTTTGCGCTTCAATGTAACACCTTTTACTCAGCACTGTCCATCTCTTTCTGTCTTTCCTTGAGCCTCTTCAGTAATTGCTCTCAGCCTCCTCTCTGAGGCTCTGCTTAGTAAACTCTGGTGCATCTCTCATCCTCCTCCTGGCTGACAATCTCCTGACAATAATAATCATGCTTGCCTCTACCCAACTGAGGAAATATCTGTTTAAAATCCCTGCAAGTAGAACACATTTGTCCCTTTAAATACACAGCATTTTTTTTTTTTTAACCTCTGGATGATTTTGCGTATAGAAACAGACTACAGAATTTTCACCACCCTTTAAATCCTATTTGACTTCTGCTTGAGCTATTTTCGATTCTGAGGAAGTCAATCTATCTTGTATATTTTCCTATACTATATGGTTAACCTTCAAAAACCTAGTGAGAGATATTTGTATAGAGTTTTCTTTTTTAAATAAATTTTTTTTTTGGAGTATAGTTGCTTTAAAATGTTGTGTTACTTTCTTCTGTGCAGCAAAGTGAATCAGCCATATATATACATACATCCCCTCCTTTTGGACTTCCTCCACATTCAGGTCACCACAGTGCATTAAGTAGAGTTCCCTGTGCTATAGAGCATGTTTTCATTAGTTCTTTATTTTATACATGATCTTACTTGAGTTTTCTTTTAATTGGTATTACAGTATTCAATTTTCAGTTCAGTTCAGTTCATTCGCTCACTTGTGTCCGACCCTTTTCAGCCCCATGGACTGCAAACATACCAGGCTTCCCTGTCCATCACCAACTCCCAGAGTTTACTCAAACTCATGTCCACTGAGTCGGTGATGCCATCCAGCCATCTTATCCTCTGTCATCCCCTCCTCCTCCTGCCTTCAATCTTTCTCAGCATCAGGGTCTTTTCAAATGAGTCAGATCTTTGCATCAGGTGGCCAAAGTATTGGAGTTTCAGTTTCAACATTAGTCCTTCCAGTGAGTATTCAGGATTGATCTCCTTTAGGATAGATGGTTTGGATCTCCTTGCAGTCCAAGAGACTCTCAAGAGCCTTCTCCAACACAACCAACACCCTTGGACAGCAAAGATATCCAACCAGTCCATCCTAAAGGAAATCAGTCCTGAATATTCATTGGAAGGACTGATGCTGAAGCTGAAGCTCCAAGTACTTTGACCACCTGATTCAAAGAACAGACTCATTTAAAAGGACCCTGGTGCTGGGAAAGATTGAAGCCAGGAAGAGAAGGGGATGGCAGAGGATGAGATGACTGCATGGCATCACTGACTCAATGGACATGAGTTTGAGCAAGCTCTGGGAGTTGGTGATGGACAGGGAAGCCTGGCCTGCTGCTGTCCATGAGGTCGCAAAGAGCAGGACATGACTGAGTGGCTGAACTGAACTGATTCACTTATTGAGTCCAGAAATCGCTGATGGCTCTGACATTTCTTGTTTATTGATATGGCAGGAGATATTTTTCATTTCACAAAGGGAAGGTTGATCCTTTCTTTTCTTTTTCCCTTTCTCTCTCCCAGTTTCCATCTCCCTCTCCCTCTTTCCCCTTGTGTATATAAGGGTGTTTGTGTGGTCACTTTACAGTAGAATGAAGCTGAAAAGTGAATGGATTTCTAATATGCTCAGTAACAAGGGCAAATTCCAATCTCCCACTGTTTGGAGGGTGACTTTATGTGTCACACCTCCTTGCCTTCCTTGACAGTAGCGGCCTGGAGGCTCTGCGCTATCTAGCAGAGACTGTCAGATCAAAGGAAGGAATTCTTCCCAGGGGAACAGTACCTCCCTGAGGCAGAAATGGAATTTGTTAACAGCCGAAATTGGCAGCATCCTCCTTTAAATGTGCATCGTCTGATTCAAGCTCCCATCCTTAACCCTTTGCCTCTTAGACTGCTCACAGAGCAGCTTTCTTCATCAGCCTTCTTCTTGTAGCTGCTGAGCAGTAGGGTTCTGTATTAGCTTTCTATTCCTGCTATAACAAATGTTTACCAAATCCAAGCTCACTCTGCTCACCATAGGATCTGCCAATAAATCGGGAGACGAGGTGTTGAGGTAAGGAATGGAGACATTATTTGGAAAGCCAGAAGACCAAGAAGATGGCGGACTATGGTCCCCCCAAAATCATATTATCAGGGTTTGGATGCCAGTTTCTTTTACAGAACAGAGAAGGGGAGAAGGTGAGGAAGTAAAGTAAAAAGGCCATTAGTTTTGCCTGGCTTGGCCAGTATGGGTGGGGGAGATGTCTTAATTTCTGCTTTCCTGTAGCCACACTCACGGGTGCTGCATGCTAAGTCACTTCAGTAGTGTTGACTCTTTGCAACCCTATGGTCTGTAGCCCTCCAGGCTCCTCTGTCCATGAGCTTCTCTAGGCAAGAATACTGAAGTGGGTTGCTGTTTCCTATTCCAGGGGATCTTCCCAACCAGAGATTGAACCCGTGTCTCTTTATGTCTCCTGCATTGGCAGGCGGGTTCTTTAGCACTAGCACCACTGGGAAGCCCTTTGGGCAGAATCAGGTTGTCTCTTTGTTAGGTGAGCTGAATGAAGCCACTTGTTTAACATTCAGGCAGAAGGGCAGGCTTCCCAGAGTCAGGCCATTATGTATGATTATAATAACAGCAACAAAAAGCAAAGGTTTAAGTCAAAGAAGGAGACCCAATGTGGAGTCAGGCTTTGCTCTTCACTGTTAAAAAATTATCCGAACTCAGTGGCTTAAAAGGACACAAATTAACTATCTTACCACAGGTTAGACATTTGACATGGGTCTCATTAGGTTGAAATCAAAGCATGCACGGCTTTGTGCCTTTCCCGGAGCTCTAGAGAGAATCTGTTTCTTTGTCTTTTTCAATTCCTAGAGACCACTCACATCCCTTGGACCCCTTCCTCCATCTTCAAAGCCAGTAAGAGCAGATGGAACCCTCCTCAAAGTACACGGACGCCAGGGGCTTTTAAGGGCCTATATGTCTAATTGGGTCCACAGGATGCTTCAGGCGACTCCCTATTTTGAGGTCAACTGATTAGCAAATTTAGCCGCATCTACAAATCTAATTCTCTTTTCTCATGTAAGGTAACATATTCACATGTTTCAAGGACTAGGACACGGGCAGTTGCTTATCACAAAACACACTTCTTTGGGGAACTACACAGTAAACTTAAAGTTCTGCTCCTTAATAATCCCTGAAGACAAACATATTTCATGTTCTTTTTCACCTTGTACTCCTTTCCCTCACACACAAAGTAAGTTTTTCCTCTCTCTGGGTGGTCCTAAATCTACACATTGTCTGAAAACTTTTCACTACCCTCTGGATCCTCTTACTTATACCCAGTCCATTCCATGTCTTGGTAAGCACGCGTGCTCAGTTGCATCAGCCATGACTGACTCTTTGCGACCCCATGGGGTGTAGCCCACCAGGCTCCTCTGTCCATGGGATTTCCCAGGCAAGAATACTGGAGACGGTTGCTATGCCCTCCTCCAGGGCATCTTCCTGACCCAGGGATTGAACTCAATCTGCCTTTGTCTCCTGCATTGCAGCCAGTTTCTTTACCCATTGAGCCACCTGGGAAGCCCTTCCATGTATGAGGTCATCTCAATTCCCTACCTATTTTCCTACACAACATGATAACTCGTTGAGAGATTCACTGAAGTATCTTTGAGGATCTTTGCAGATCTGAGGGCTCTTTTTCATTAATTGAACAGAATTCAATTTCATCAAAATTTTCTTATATCTGAATCTGAAAATTGAAGTCTATTTTAGAAAAAATTCACATTGGGTTAAGAGCCTGTAGTCAAGTTGAATATCAAGCAGAAGCAAAGGTTTTGATTACAATAGGGACAGAGTTAGAGGGACAAGAATGGGAAGAGGGAAGTAAAGAATTTAGTAAGGTAAAGGCAGGGCTTAGGTGCAGGCTACCCACTCCGGTACTCTTGCTTGGAAAATCCCATGGACGGAGAGCCTGGTGGGCTACAGTCCATGGGGTTGCAAAGACAAGACTTAAAGATTTCACTTTGAAAAACTTCTAGTTGGGGTCAGGAATCTTGAGGACCTCGGTCTGCTTCTCTTTTTGTGCAAAGAGGAAGCAGCCGTGCCACGCTGTGGATTCACTGCTAGCGCAGAAGTACACAGATGTTTGGTTGGGGCTGGCGGACTTCAGAGTCAGGGGGAAATGTTCCAACTCATCTCGAGAGACGTCATACCCCTCAGGGACATCTCCTTTCTTAACGGTGTTATGGCCAGTTGAGTAATAGATCAGCCGAAGTCCAAATCCCGGATCTTGGCGATACCAGTACATTGCATAGTGATTCATTTTCTGAGAACACTGTAGAATGACTTCCTTTTTGGTCTCCAAGATCTTGTGCCTTGGGAACTGTGTGACTGCAGCATCCTTAAGGCCTGTGGGGGATAAAGCAGGGATGACATAAGGACAGGCTGGGGAGGGGAGCCCAGTGCTACGGTCCTGAGAAGACGTTTTGTAGCTGGAGCCTGGGAAGCCAGTGACCATGGTTCCTCACCTGTGATCAGGACTCACCTACTCTGAGAAGCAAAAGGACAACACTGCAGAAGAACCTGTTGTGCATGGTAGTGTCAGATGAGGAATGCTGCTTACCCCTGGGATGAATTCAGTCTCTGGAACCAACACGTTTCATCTGCTTCCTGGCCAGAGGCCACACCCTCCTCCCCTACTGCTTCAAAAAGGAGTGAAAAACCTCTTAGACTTGATAGCATGTGATGATTTCATTTATCTGCCACTGACAACTGCATTTTTGTCCACTGCCTGAGTAACAGCAGATCTATTCAAGGTCCCAGGTCTGGTCCCATGAGGATAAAAATCAACATCCCTTGGATTTGTTGCATCCAAGTAAGAAGAAGCATTGACCTGTGAAATGGCTTCCCAGTGGTCAGGGTGTTCGCTGAAGAAATCCAGGGCTGAATAAATTGAAGAGGTTGGAGGGTTTTCTTTGTAAGCACCATTTCTGTTCCTTATGCCTCATGTCGATTTTGTTAAAATTCCATTAAATTAGAGGTAGAGGCAGGCTTCCCAGGTGGCTCAGTGGTAAAGAATCCTCCTGTCAGTGCAAGAGATGCCAGAGATGTGGGTTCGATCCCTGGGTTGGGAAGATCCCCTGGAGCAGGAAATGGCAACCCACTCCAGTATTCTTGCCTGGAAAATCCCATGGACAGAGGAGCTTGGCGGGCTACAGTCCATGGGGTCGCAAAGCGCTGGATATGACTGAGCGCCTGCGCACACAGAGTAGTGAAAATAATCAGTTCAGATCCTTCTATTGTTTCAAGCTCAAAATCATAGAAGGAAACCTGAAGTTGTGAGAAGAGGGACTGAGGTGGGGGAGGGAAAGGACTTTGAGTCGCTGTGTGTGAAGAAACACGTCTAATGTGAGGAAGGAACCGTTAGCCAGAGAGACTGTGGAAGAAGCCAAAGGAAAATGCTTCCTGTCTCTTAGCTAGCAAAGGCTCCCCTGCAGGTGTCTATTAGGCAACTATCAAGTTAATACCCCGCTTATCTTGAGGGACACAATTCATTCAAGTCTCACTGGGCAGTGTAGTCAGAGGCAGGGGGGACGTCAGTCCTGGCTGACTGGGTCCTTCCCCAGCTTGGGAGACACGGACCCAGGGATCGCTCTCTGGCCAGACTGTTGCTCAGGCCACACAGGCCCCTCAGGGCTGAGGTGTCTGGGAGATCTGCAGTAGCTTCTGTAGTCTGAGGTGAGGTTTGAGCCGGTGGGACTTCTCTGCTCTCGTGACTGCCTTTTTGTGCAGTCTGTGGGGGCCCGTGTCGTGCTGTGTAGTCACTGCTGGCGCAGAAGTAGCTGGATGTCTGTGAGGAGCTGGCGGTCTCTAGCGTCAGGGGAAAATGCTCTTTGCTTATTCTGGAGACAGTCGACCTAGAAGAGCGCTCTCCTTTCTCCGTGATATTAACCCCGTATGAATAATGGATCAGCTGCAGTTCCAATCCTGGGTCTTGCTGATACCAGTACATATTGTCATGGCCCATTGTTTGAGAACATTCTAGAGTAATCTTCTTTCCCATCCCTATGACACAGTGTCTTGGGGTCTGGTGAACAACAGCATCCATGAAGCCTGAGAGAAAAAGACAAAAATTGGTCACAGAGTCCAAGATGGGCCTTAACGCTGAAGCTGGAAGCGAACGTAGCACAGAGAAAAATGTTCCTTTTTGATTTTAGAGAATTCTGTGTCTATGACTTACCTGCACCCAACAGGTAAAGGGCCACATAGCAGAGGAACCTGACAGCCATGCCACAGTCAGGGCCAGGAGAGTGTCTCCCAGGTCTGGGGAGGTGGGATGGGCAATTGGTGAAGTCATCAAGACTGTGATGACAATGTTGCCTGCATTTCTGGGCCCCACATCCTGTTGATAGCATGGTGTCATGTATATTCCCTATCCATCAGAAGACTTATATTTTTGTTCACTTCTCTCATCCACAACAGGCTAGCTGCTTGGCTTATCTTAAGTCTCTAACTCTTTTTATGAAACATTAAATCACACCTGTTTTACAAACTATGAAGATGAGGACATAAAAGCTCTGAAAGCATAATAGGAGGATTTTGTCTAATTAGGGAGGTTAGAAAAGGAAGTGATGTTTGAGATGAGTTTGAAAGGATGAATTGGTCAGAAGTCTACAAAACAGAGAGAAGAACATTCAGGGAACAGAGTGGCTCAGTCAAACATGATGCAGGAGAGCATGTTGTGAGGATTAATTGAGGCAATACACATGAAGTATTTAAAACAGTAAGTGGCCATCACTGAGTTCTCAGAAAATATGTTGTTATTATTGTGTGATAACCACACGTTGTTCTCTGTCTCATTTCTTACTACTTGGTGCTCAGATTTCATCCACTTTCTCAACTTAGGTTTCATGATATTAGGTTCATCTTTCTTTTAACTGCATCGTCAATTGCACCAGAACAGAAAATTGAGACCCACAATGTTTTTCCAGTACAGACTTTGGTAAAGTTGGCTAAAAATTTGTGGGTGCTGCTGCAGTAAACAGCTTCTAAACCACTCCCCTCTTTCCTCTCTTTTCTTTGTTTCATCTCAAGAAAAAATTTTAGCTTTGATTGTGAGTGACAGAGGTTAATCCCAGGGTCTTTCCCCTCTTTTCCTGTTTCCTTTGCCCCAGTTCACTAGAATACACAGCTGACATTCAATAAAATTCTTGCATAAAGGCTGCTGACCTGGGGTTTGGGATTTTGACTATTATGGATTCGTTATTTGATGATCAGGGCTCCCCAGGTGGCTTAGTGGTAAAGAATCCTCCCACCAATGCAAGAGACATGGGTTCGATCCCTGGGCTGAGATGATCCCCTGGAGAAAGGAATGGCAACCCACCCTAGCATTCTTGCCTGGGAAATCCCATGGACAGAGGAGCCTGGCAGACTACAGTCCATGGGGTCACAAGAGTCAGACATGACTTAGAGATTAAACAACAACAACAATTTGAGGATCACCTCTTCAGTCTTCACTTATTGTATGGAACTTCTATAGGCTCCTGCTCACTCTGGCTCTCTCATATGTCCTTAGGAAATATAACAATTATGACTGACCAAAGCCTGAAATACTCTTATTCCATTAGGGGCTCCTCTAAGACAAGCGTCATCATTCAAATCATTAGTGACATTTAGCCTTTGCTTTTACTTTGAAGTTGATCTTACTTAAATAGAGAGTAGCCAGCAAGAGAAAAATAAATGAAATTTTACTGCCACCTGCCGAAAATAAGGTGGAACTGGTGAACAGATACTTAGTGATTCTTTCTGATGAATTTTAAAGAAACAGGAAGGAGAGAGACTTTTGGTTGTTCCAAGTGTGAGAAGGTTTTTGGATAAGTGATGAGTTGGTAAAAGTTCTCAGCAGTGACTGGATGTAAAATATGTATCTCACAGTAGAAGTAATTAAAGAAAGAGGGAAGAAAGACATGGGTAGAAGTTGGGTTGGGAGTAGATAAGCTCAGGTCCTCAAATGAAGGGATGTTTGAAGGCAGAGATAAAACATCTACCCCTTGTTTCCCAGTTCAGGAATAGCTCATGAATGACTTGCCTTTCTGGTATAGCTAAGGAAGCCTCTGGGGCTTCCAAGGTGGCTCAGCGGTAAAGAATCTGCCCGCCAATGCAAGAGATGCAAGAGATGTGGGTTTAATTCCTGGGTCGGGAAGATCCTCTAGGGTAGGAAACGGAAACCCACTCCAGTATTCCTGCCTGAAAAATTCCAGGGACAGAGAAACCTGGCAGGCTACAACCCATGAGGTCGCAGAGTTGGACACAACTGAACAATGAGCACACACCCGGGGAGGTCACTGGAGCAACTGCTGAGAATTTCTAAACGTCGACACTTGAGGATACAGGAATCATCAGCCGTAATCGCTACATACATCTCTATACGTTTTTGGTCCAGCCTCTCTCAGCTTCTTCCACTCTTCTTTGTCTTCTTATATAATTCTGCTCAAAAGGACTGGTAGGTCAGGGGGTGCGGAGGACTTAAATACACATGCACCAGAACTCAGAAGACATGTTACCTGGAAGAAAATCATGAAGAACTACTTGGAACACATTTGAATCTATTTTCCTTCCCTGCCTCCCTCCCTCCTTTTCTTCTATTTTTCTTCATTAAGTCAAACATTGTACAGTCTAGGGATACATAACTGGAGGGACATTACTCTGAAACGAACGAATATAGTGTCTTGGAAAGAGTGAGTATAGAAAGAATGATGAAAGAATACACTGACTATGGTGGTTTTGAAATAGATAGGAGCTGAGACTTTGCTGTAGGATTCAGGAGAGCTTCTATGGATAAGCTGATCTCTGAGCTCAGAATGAAAGGATGTTCAGGAGTGAGCCTAGTGGTCAAGAAGTAATCACCCATCTCAGACACAGGAGAGAGTATTGGCAAAGGTGTGTGTGTGTGTGTGTGGTCGCTCAGTCATGTCCGACTTTGCAATCCCATGGACTGTAGCCTACCAGGCTCCTTGGGATTTTCCAGGCAAGAGTACTGGAGTGGGTTGCCATTAGCTATGCAATTCAGCTTGGCCTGTCCAGGGAAACACAGAACCTTCAGTAGAACTAGACTACAAGTGCTGGCGCGGATTTGGAAGACTTGGCTATGTTTTTAGATAGAGACTCATTTATATAGGGCTTTGTGTGCCAAATAAAGAATGATAGACTCAATCAGGCTGATGGGAATGTCCAAGATGGAAGAAAAGCAGATACAGGAAGAGGCTGGGGGTGGCGGGGGGAGGGGGGCGGTGGGATGGGAAGGGCAATGCCTTTCTCCTCGGTCACAGGTGATGAGGGCCTGCATGAAATAGAAGCAACGGGGGAGCAAAGGAGCAGCTGAATCCGATAAACGTGTGCATCAGAGACAGTGATGGGCTCCCCTTCAGGCGCGAAGGACTTTCTCCCCCATCTGTAGGAGCACTGCTGGCTGAGCGCCCTCCTTGTGGATTGTCTTGGCTCCAGAGGCATCTCTTCCCCCAAGGGCATGCCTTTTCTCAGGGCCGCCATTCCAGTGACATGGCTGCAGTGGAAATGAGCATAAGACCTGGGCCCCTCACCTCAATTTTGGATGGTTCTAGGGCCTCCCAACTTCTCAGCCCCCTGGCGATGTAGCTTAGGCTTTTGTTGAAGCTGCAAGGCAGCCCCACTTCCCCTTCTTCCTTCCATCCATGTGGTTCATAAGTCACTTGCTAATAACTCTCCTGAACATTAATGCCCCCTGCAATGTCCATTTTCCAGGAAACCAAATCTATGACAACGTGCCATATAGAAGCAATAGATTTATCAAGCAAAGGAATGTGAGGACTAATGGAAAAGAGGAACTCAGAGGCACTGTTCAATCACTGACACAGAAATACCATACATGGGCCAGAATGGATACGGGGTAGGGGTGGAAAGGCAACCAATTCAGCAATAAATTACTTGACTTTGAATTGTGGAGCATCCAGCTGGAAGTGACCTTTAGAAGGTTGGATTTACCAATTAGGAACTTATGAAAGAAATTGTCATGGTCATGGATGGGAAGGTTCAGTGCTAGTCACCCAGTCGTGTCCAACCCTTTGAGACCCCAAGGACTGTAGTCTGCCAGGCTCTTCTCTCTGTTCATGGAATTCTAAAGGCAAGAATACTGGAGTGGGTAGCCATTCCTTTCTCCAAGGCATCTTCCTGTCCCAGGGATTGAACCTGGGTCTTCTGCATTGAAGGCAGATTCTTTACCCCTGCACCACGGGAAGGTTAAGGATGAATATTTATATTGAGGAAAAAAGATGGCAGAAGAAAAGTCCAGGAAAATCTACTACTAAAATGTTCAGTAGACAAATTGAACAGTTTATGAAATAAAGATAAATTATTATTACAGATGAGACTGCTGGAGAAGTATGCATAGAAAAGCTGGGAACAAAAGTCCACAGAAAACTGATTTCTTTTTTAAAGGGATAGCAGATGAGATAGGACTCATAAAGGAGAATGAAACAAAGAACTATACTTTTCCCCCAATTAGAACAGGTAGAAAATAAAAGAAACTGGGCTCTTTGTGTCTGAACTGTTATCAGGTCCTGTGGATTCTTCCGTGGAAATAATTGAGGTATATGAGTTAAGAAGACAAAGCCCTTGAGGAAGGCTTTGACCTGGTTCTCAGGCAGACTTTTGCATCATACTTAGCAGCCTTTGATTAAGCACTTTTGTGTCTAGAGTTCACTGACTCCAAGTAGGATCCTCCCCGCAGGGCAGTCAGAGCTTTTCCCAATGTCCTGAGAGAAAGGGCAGTCTCCAATCTCCTAGCTTTGGCTCCATGCTGGACAGCAGGAATTCAGTAAATCCAGAAAATGAAGCAAGTCTATTTGCTCCTGCAGGTTGAGACTGATCTCAGCAAAGAGCCATGTGTCAGGCAGTAGGTGAAAGATAACTTTTATAGATCACATTCTCCAGTTACTTTAACTTCATCTTCTGAGTCAGACTTAATGGTGATTAAATTTACTTAGAATTAAGTTCTAGAAAACAAGTTAGTCAGTTTGTTCTTGGTATAAAGGCAACCAACTGCAGACCTAAAGAGTAGGCTTGGAAAGAATGGAATGATAAAGGGCTGGGGGATAAAGGGGCTGTCAGGTTTAACAGAGTGGATGAGGATATTGTAAGGTGGGTGGAGACAGACACCAAAGGACCATTAAAAGTCACAATATGGGTAAGCTAATAAGAAACGCTTTCATTAAAAATCATGATGGTGTTCCCAAACGCTCAGGCTCATTCTCCCAAGAGGACAGTATTGGGCTAGCCACTATCACTAGGAAAAAAAAAAAAAAAAGAGGTTCAGTAGGCAGGGGAGGTAGGATCAGTCTAGTCCGTGGTTTAGGCGTCACCCCATGGCCTGGGGACCCTGACCCAAGGCGGCCCTAAGTTCAGACTGAGGCTCACACAGCATCGAAACAACCTCTAAGGAACCCACAGCCCACATCGAGGAAGTCTGTGCGCTCTTCCATGCAAACACAGCGGTCTTTCTGTGTAGAAAGCAGGTGGCCAGGAAGCACTGTGCAAATACTGCTAGCACAGAAGTAGATGGCCGTCTGGCTGGGGGTAGCAGGCTCTAGGTAGAGGGAGAATTTTGCCTTCTCCTTACGAGAGACGTTGTACCCATCAGAGACATCTCCTTTGTTAATACCACCGATATCATAGGAGGAGTAAATCAGCCGGAGCCCCTGTCCTGGGTCTTGTCGATACCAGTACATAGACTCATGGTCCTTAGTCTGAGAACATTCCAGTACAATGCTCTTTCCTGTGTTTGCGATCCTATTTCTTGGGGTCTGGGTGACACCGGTATCCATGGAGCCTGTGGGGACACAAGAGAGAAACTAGAGACAGAGCCTAGGAAGGGGGACCCTTGCCACAATCTCAAGGGAGAAGCTTCAGCCATGACCCGGGAAATTTAAGGCAAGGGATTCCCATGTTTCCCAAACTCACCTGTTCCCAGGAGACAGAAGACCATACAGCAGAGGAGAGTGGAGCCCATGGTGGGGAGAGGCAGGAGGAAGATGCTCTCAGCTTTGAGTGTTGGGGGAACAGGGCATGGAAATAGGAAATTGTCAGGATTCTGTCAGCGATGTCATTGCCCCTCCCAACTTAGCAAGTCTCAGAGAAAGATGCAGCCACACCCTTTCACATCACATCCCGCAAGGGCCTAACCTTCACTCCCTTACTCCTTAGGTGGTGCCTTGGCTTATTCTGTATCATATCAGCAGGTGCTGAAATTTTTACTCCTTCCTCTTCTCTGCCATCTATCAGAGAGCAATGTCTCTCCTTCTCAGACCTTATCTGTTTCAGTCATTTCAAGGAAGCGTCACCCTCCCAGTTGGCTAGGCAACAGAGAACATTCAGAATCCTCTCAAGCAAAAGGAGTCTAGTCTCATTGGAAGTTTGTGTAACTTTTCTATTTTTCTGCATTTCGTTTTTACTAACTCAGGTCTAGATGAGTTTTGCAACTTGAATATATGCACTGCAAAGTTTGAGAATTGTTTTAAAAGAAGGGCAACATGATAACTTTGTTTCAAATCACCAGTTCTTTAAATGGCTGATGCTTTTCTGGTCAATGTTTTCAAGGTGCATATCTTTACTGAAAGTATTGGTGCATGGCAGGAATATATTCACTTAATATGGGCATAGATTTCAAAGAAATATTAACATCTTCACTCAAATTTTGAATAACTGTAAATGGTTTCTTCAAGAGAGAATTTCAGCATAACATAATTTGTTCCTGATTTTAGGAGGCAGGTGTTCAGTATTTCAAGGCAACATACTGCAAATAATACCATAGTTAAGCTATGATGATCTGGAGACCTTTGTGACATAATAAGCAAACGGTGTTTGATGTTTGAGCTTGTCCTGGCTCCACCCAATCCATAGATATATCATGGCATCCCGTAAGTCAATCCTGCTTCATCTCACATTGGGAAAGCCTTCTTTTTAATGTTTTTTCTTTTGATTATGAAAATTTCTAACCTTTGCCAAGTAGATGTAATCATATAATGAACTTCCATGTCCCCACATTTGTTGTCTTTCAGTTGTTTAGTCATGCCTGATTCTTTACGACCCCATGGGCTGCAGCACACCAGGCTTCCCTGCCCTACACTATCTCCTGGAGTTTGCTCAAACTCATGTCCTTTGAGTCGGTGATGCCATCCAACCATCTCATCCTCTGCCGTCCCCTTCTCCTCCTGCCTTCAATCTTTCCCAGCATCAGGGTCTTTTCCAATGAGTTAGCTCTTCATATCATGGCTAAAGTATTGGAGCTTCAGCTTCAGCATCAGTCCTTCTAATATTCAGGTCTGATTTCCTTTAAGATTGATTGGTTTGATCTCCTTGCAGTCCAAGGGACTCTTAAGAGTCTTCTCTAACACCACAGTTCAAAAGCATCAACTCTTCAGCACTCAGCTTTCTTTATAATCCAACTCTCACATCCATACATGACTACTGGAAAAGCCATAGCTTTGACTATACAGACCTTTGTTGGCAAAGTAATGTCTCTGCTTTTTAATACACTGTCTAGGTTTATCATAACTTTTCTTCCAAGCAGCAAGCATCTTTTAATTTCATCCCCACATTACCTGGCTTCAATAATTACCAATTCATAGGGACTTTGCTGTGGTTCAGTGGTTGAACCTGCCTTGCAAACGCGTAGATCAAGGATTCAATCTCTGGTCTGGGAACTAAGATCCCATATGCTGTGGAGCAACTAAACCCATACACCACAGCTAGGGAGTCCTTGTGCCGATAAAGATCCTAAGACTTAACGCAGCTAAGTACAAAGACTGGGGAAAAATTTTTTTTATTAGCATAAAAACAATAATAATTACCAGCTTGTGGCCTCTCTCATTTATTCCCCATTTGCTTATCTCTCTCCTTGGTTACTTTGCATAGTTTCTGATTTATTTAGGAGCACCCAACTACCTTTCCCAGTTGGTGAACCATTCCATGTGACACATCCCAGTGTTATATTCCTTCTCTCTCTTTCTGGTAGAGAGTTCTCCATTAATCATGCCAACAGAAAAGTGGATTTATTCCAGTAAATTGCTTATCCTGGTGTTCAATTAACACAAACAGGGAAATTATAATAAAGATGATCACTTCTGGTTTGTCCTTAATGGGAAAAATATAAGTGCCCTAATTTGCAATTCTTAAGCATATTGTTTTGCTGCCCCCTGCTGTATGCAGTGATTTGACCAGAATAGATTTAGGAGGTGAATATAACCTGCTATCTTTTCCAGTAGTCATGTATGGATGTGAGAGTTGGACTATAAAGAAAGCTGAGTGCAGAAGAATTGATGCTTTTGAACTGTGGTGTTGGAGAAGACTCTTGAGAGTCCCTTGAACTGCAAGGAGATCCAACCAGTCCATCCTAAAGGAAGTCAGTCCTGGATGTTCATTGGAAGGACTGATGTTGAAGCGGAAACTCCAATATTTTGGCCACCTGATGCGAAGAACTGACTCATTTGAAAAGACCCTGATGTTGGGAAAGATTGAAGGCAGGAGGAGAAGGAGACAACAGAGGATGAGATGGTCAGATGGCATCACTGACTCAAAGGACATGGGTTTGGGTAGACTCCGGGAGTTGGTGATGGACAGGGAGGCCTGGTGTGCTGCAATTCATGGGGTCACAAAGAGTCAGACACGACTGAGCGACTTAACTGACTGACAACCTGCTATCAGACTTCCTAGGTGGCACTAGTGGTAAAGAACCTGCCAATTCAAGAGACTCAAGAGATGCGGGTTGGATCCCTGGGTGAGGAAGATCCCCTGGAGGAGAGCATGACAACCAGTATTTTTGCCTAGAGAATCCCATAGCCAGAGGAGCCTGGCAGGCTACAGTCCCTAGGGTTGCAAAGAGTCAGACATGACTGAAGCAACTTAGCAACAAAAGCAAAAATAACCTATTATTGGGAGTCACATCATTGAGAGAACAGAGGACTCAGGTCCAATAGAGTCCTACAGGAGAAGTTTGGAGACACGTGACAAAGAGAGGTGAAGCAGAATCTGTGCCTGAGGAGGACTGAGTTACTATGATCAGAAGAATGAATGGAAGAGACATACATCGGATGGGAAAGGAACTGAAAAAGACGCTCTTATTTCTGGGCAACCAAGAGGATCCTTGGTGTCATGGACCAGTATTTCCCCTATTCTGGGTGGTTCGTATGACTCTCAAATCTTATTTATAGCCCACTTTTCCTCTGACTTATCTTCAGGGCTCTCAGGGCACGGACCTCTCAGTCTCACCCACGTACCATGCTCTTTGCCATCTGTGCTGTGTGCCCGTAATGTGATCTTACGGATGCTGAGAACACTCTTCATTTGTGAATTACTCATCTGTATATAACAAACATCCTCTGGCAGAAAGGATGCCAAAGGAGAAAGGGTCTTTTGCTACTGGTTACTGCTTTCTGTCGTAAGAAATTTTTGCCTACCTTCAACTCACAAAGGTGTTTTCCTAAGTTTTCTTGTAGAAGATTTGTAGTTTTAGCCTTCACACTTAGGCCTATGATCCATCTGAAATTTATTTTTGTTTATGGTATGAGATGTCAGTAAAGTTCATTTCTTTCCATATGCTCATCCATTTCAGTTCGGTTCAGTTCAGTCACTCAGTCGTGTCTGACTCTCTGCAACCCCGTGGACTGCAGCACGCCAGGCTTCCCTGTAAATCACCAACTCCCGGAACCTGCTCAAACTCATGTCCATCAAGTCAGTGGTGCCATCCAACCATCTTATCCTCTGTAGTCCCCTTCTCCTCCTGCCTTCAATCTTTCCCAGCATCAGGGTCTTTTCCAGTGAGTCAGTTCTTTGCATTAGATGGCCAAAGTATTGGAGTTTCAGCTTCAGCATTAGTCCTTCCAATGAATATTTGGGACTGATTTCCTTTAGGGTTGACTGGTTTGATCTCCTTGCAGGGACTCTCAGGAGTCTTCTCCAACACCACAGTTCAAAAGCATCAAATCTTTGGTGGTCAGCTTTCTTTATAGTCCAACTCTCACATCCACACATAACTACTGGAAAAACCATAGCTTTGACTAGATGGACCTTTGTCAGCAAAGTAATGCCTCTGCTTTTTAATATGCTGCCTAGGTTGGTCATTGCTTTATTCCAAGAAGTAAGCATCTTTTAATTTCATGGCTGCTGTTCACCATCTGCTCTGATTTTGGAGCCCAAGAAAATAAAGTTTGTCACTATTTCCATTGTTTCCCCATCTATTTGCCATGAAGTGATGGGACCAGATGCCATGATCTTCATTTTTTGAATGTTGAGTTTTAAGCCAGCTTTTTCACTCTCCTCTTTCACTTTCATCAAGAGGCTCTTCAGTTCCTCTTCACTGTCTGCCATAAGGGTGGTGCCGTCTGCATATCTGAGGTTATTGATATTTCTCCCGGCAATCTTGATTGCAACTTGTGCTTCACCCAACCCGGCATTTCGACTCATCCATTTACCTCAACAAAATTTGTTGAGAAAATTGCTACCTTAATGCACTGAAATTTTTAATCCATAAACAAGGGTTATCTTTCTATTTTTAAATTTTCTTCAGTTTCCCTTTGTGATGGAACATCATTTGCTAAATTTATTTCTGTTATAGATAGTATCATATATGAAATTGTTTCCTGAAGTTTATTTTTCAGTTGTCTGCAACTAGTGTAAAGACACTTGATTTTTTTATATTGATTTTGTATCTTATGATCTTCCTAAATTCACTAGTTCTTTCTAGCTGTGGTTCATTGATTCTTATATAAACAATCAGTGAAAGTGAAAGTATGAAAGTGTTGGTTGCTCAGTCGTCCACCTCTTTGCAACCCTGCAGACTGACTGTAGCCCACCAGGCTCCTTTGTCCATGAAATTCTCCAGGCAAGAATACTGGAGTGGGTTGCCATTCCCTTCTCCAGGGGATCTTCCCAACCCTGGAGCTGAACCCGGGTCTCCTGCATTGCAGGCATATTCTTTACCGTCTGAGCCACAAGTAACCCTCTATAAACAATCATATAATCTGAAAATAGTGACAATTTCACATCTTCCTTTACAGTATTTAGGATTTCTTTTTCATTTTTGTTTGGCCCTATGACACTGTTTAAGACCTCCAGTATAATGTTGAAGAAAAGTAAGTAAGTTTATCAGGTCTTAGAGTGGTTTATGGAGATAGGGCAATTAAGGAACAATTATCCATTTTGACCTGAAATCAAATTCCCAAGTTATCTTTATTATAATTGTAGAATCTTTATACTTCTTATTGCATTTTTTTTAAAGTTCTTGACTCTTGCTGTCAAACTGACATTATTATGTGAAAGTGAAAGTGTTAGTCGCTCCGTCATGTCTGACTCTTTTTGACCCCATGGACTGTAGCCCTCTAGGCTTCTCTGTCCATGAATTCTCCAGGCAAGAATACTGGAGTGGATAGACATGCCCTTCTCCAGGGGATCTTCCTGACCCAGGACTAAACCTGGGTTTCCTGCACTGTAGGCAGATTCTTCACTGTGTGAGCCGCTAGTTACCCTCTGGCTAGGCTCTTGATCACACTGGATAACAGAATTTCAGTTATTTTTTTCCAGATTTACATGAAGTTTTTTCTATGTATAGTTTCTCATTTCCTATTAAATTGTTGGTTTTTTTCTTTTCTTAAATCGTTAATCTTCACCTTCATGGTAAACATTGATGGTTTCTGAATATCACTTAAAATTTCTTTCCCTAAATTTATTTCTCAGAAATTTGCTCTAAGTTATCCAAAGAAAAAGTCCTCTTCAAACAGCATATAACACTCCCATGTTTTTCATTTAAAAATCCATAATGTGCCATAAGTACGCATATTCTTTGAAATATAGTTTTCACGGCTCCTTTCAGTCCTCTCTGTTTTCAGAGACTGACACTCCATGGAATTCAACCAAATTTCTCAGTCGTGTTAAGCCTCAGTGAACGAGGGTTGTTCCGTAAGCACTGGCAGAATTAAAATGGATCAGCTGGCGTATCAAGAGTCTAATGATATAGATCATTTCACTGGATGGGATTTGGCTCTAAAATAGATAATATGAGGACAGATAATATAAGAAAGATGTGTGTATTTCTGCTGCCCCTTGGGGAAGAATTCAGTTAGAATTAGAAAAATGGAGGGAGAGAAATTAGTCTGAATCAAGTTTACTCCAGGGAGCAAAAAGCTTGGATGAATGGACTGAAGCATTTTTTCTGACTTTCCAAATGAATGGGTAGTTATTGATGAGCGATGGGCAGTTTTGGATGCAGCAATGGCTGGGTGCTTTTCTATGCTACACAAAGACAAGAGTGATGATGGAGGGGACCACTGTCTGGATGTGCAGGGGGCCTGGAAATGGAAGAAAACAGGTGGGAGTCAGGTAACAAAGTGAACCTGCTCAAGAAGAGAGACCACCTCTTCCCCATACTCAGTAGTTCTTTGAAGTCTGGGGTGGGGATGAAGCCATACAGGGAGGTGGTATTTCAATGTTTAAGGGAGAAAAAGGACTAGAATATAGTATATCACAGCACTGTCTGTCCATCACTCCTTGGTTTCTGCTAAGCACCCGTAAGCCTTGTATTAAATTGCATTGTGCTTAAGCTAGCTCCAGTTAACTTCTGCTACTTCCTTCCAATGTAATAAATCACCAGTTTTCTGACTTGGGTCCATGGTGAATTTGTGCATTAAGAGGAAGTAACACTTCAGTGCCATGGATTGACTGCTGGCACAAAAATACACCGTGGAGTCTCCTGGCTCAGAGGACTGGATTTCCAGGCTTCAAGGTAAGTTTGGGGGACATGTAGGTGAAAATTGCTTCTTGGACCAACTTCATTTGATCAAGGACTTGTTCATCCTGAAAAGAAATAAAAAACTCCAGCTCTTTTTTCTAGATCTGTTGATACTGATTAAAAAAAAAAAAAATGTCCTTTGTAGGGAATACACTCCATCCTTGCTTTCTGTCCTTTGCTTTGACCAAGTGTCATGGAGTCTGGATGACTTTGACACCAATAGGACCCATAGAGAAACTATAGACAAAAATCCAAGAGGGACCCTGACAAGGTTGAGGGAGTTGGCAAGCCCAGAGCAGGATTTTTTGTCTGTTCTCAGGACTCACCTGATCCCAGGAAACAAAGAGCTACACAGCAGAGAAGCTGTGGCCCATGATCGCACCGAAGAAGCACAAGGGTGAGGTTTTAAAATATCCATCAGCAACCTTCTAGTGATGTGATCACTTTGTAGACTCATAATTGTCATGCTACTGGACAGAACATTTCATGGTATCAGAAGAAAAGCTTTTATCCTAGTTCAGAAAATATAACTAGTTTATATTTCATTCAATTATAAGTTTTCATTTGTTAAAATGTTTATTTTGAAGCTGTTTTATATTTATTTTTACTAGCAGAAATAATACTAGTTGTGGTGCATGGGATTTGATGCTCTGTGGCGTGTGGTATTTTCCCCAACCAGGGATTAAACCTGTGTCCCCTGCATTGGCAGGCAGATATTAACCACTGGACCACCAGGGAAGCCCCTCACATTCTTTCTTAATTCCCTCTTTTCTCAAACATTCCATGCCTTGATCAATCCCCATACAGTTCATTCCTGTCTTCTTTTCTCCTAAGGGAACTAGAATACCACAATATATATTTCCAAGTATTTTATCCCTACATAAATCTGTATTTTGGGTGGACTTTTCTGGTGCCATAGTTTAATCTTTTATAGGCTGAATTCTGCAAAACCTATATCGCTAATCCAGCTCTATTGACATCTGTATATACAACTGCCTACTTCCAATTTTTATCTCATTATCCAATAAACAATTCAAACTCTACTATCTCAAATGGGGATGGCTACTGATAACATGGTCCCATTTTATCTGCTGATGCAGCTTTGTAAGGAACCAAAGTCATACAAAGACCACTGAAAAATTGTATTGATCGCCTGTCTGCTAATGACAACTGAATATTTTCCTTATTTCAATTCCCTCTTTTGAGTAACAACCTATCATACACTTCTATACTCCCATCCATGAAACCAGAAACCCATCTTGTTAAGAAATTCCAACCCATTAACTCTCTCAAAATTGTTCTACTGGATAAAATTTTTATCAGTTGATTAAGTTCTTTCTCTTCTATTATTTTTTCAAAGTCTGACTCATTGACATGAATGTCCTATTCACAATCAGATCCATCTCATGAAGCTCAAATGCTCTTAGCTTTCTCTAATCCAACCAGACAGAACTGGCGGGTCTTCCTCAGAGCTCCCATGGGACTTCTGATTATAGTATTGCTATTATATTGTAATATTGTAATATGATGTGATATATGATTTTACAGATTACTATATTCAAATCCACCATAATTATTTCCTTACTAGGCTGTCAGCTCCTCAGAGAAAAGATCTGTCTTCTACTCAGTTTTGTACCCTTTGTATTTGGAAAAATAGTGGGACATAGGAAAATGTCAAGAAAAACTATTGATAAATGTACAAGGAGTAATGAAAAGACAAAGGAACAAAGTGTATCCTCTGGGTCTGTTCTGATGAGTTCCTGATTAGGAAGCCAGAGAGTGAAGGGAAAGGATGCTTTACAAGTTTTTAGATGGAGGCTGTATCGGGGGCTCTGGGCTGGAGTGGGTCTGTGCTCAGGTGGGAGGGGGCCGTGCTCCACTGTGGTGCTCCCAGAGCAGAGGCACGCGGCTGTTTGGTTGGTGTGAGACGACTCCACAGTGAGAGAAACAGTTCCTTTTTCTCTCGAGAGACATTGTAGTCTTCAGATAAGTCTCCTCTCTGAATATCCTTTTCAACCGTAGGGTAATAAATCAGCTTCAGACCCTGCCCTGGGTCCTGCCGGTACCAGTACATGGTTCTGTTTACACTCCAGGGTCACATCCTGGCCAGCCTCAGCGAGCAGGAATCTTATCTGGTAGATTTCAGCATCCGTGGGTCCTGTGGGGTAAAGATACAGAGGCTGGTGATGACACCTAGAAGGGAGCCAGACGCCTCTGTGAGATGAGGGTGCCGGAGTGCGTGGGGGTCTGCACATCCAGGACCGGACTTTACTGACTGTGTGTGGGGCTCACCTGCTCCCAGAAGACAAAGGGCCAGGTAGAGGGCCCAGCTACCCATGGCAAGGACTGGGTCTTTGTAAAACCCCAGACAAAGTATGCCAAGGGCAAAGGCTGGAACCTAGAGCTCCCCCTGGCTCAAAATATGCAGCATTTGTCACTGCTGTCAAGGGACTGTCGCAGCTGAGTTTGCACATGGAGACACTGAGAAAGATCAAGACATTTGCATTTTCCCTTCCGCCTAACAGAGCTGTTTATATCCCTTCTAAACGGACAAGTGCCAAGTGGTGAGGAGACTGAATCTCCCATTTCCTGGTCAGAGTCACAAGCAGACTGTGCCTGTGCATTCACCGTGATGAAAACTAGGATACCTACCGTGTTCACAGACTATTATTGCCTCTCTATCAACGGCTCGATCTCCCACTAACACTGTTAGTGGAGAACTCCAAACACAAGAAGAGGTTCAGAGGTTTTGCTGTAAAATAAGCCAGTTCTCTCTGTCCTCTGTATTTATTACAAGTAATTGATACAGTTACTTCAGCCAAAGCTGAAGCTCAGATACTCTGGCCAACTGATACGAAGAACTGACTCATTAGAAAAGACTTTGATGCTGGGAAAGACTGAAGGCAGGAGGAGAAGGGGACGACAGAGGATGAGATGGTTGGATGGTGTCACCGACTGGATGGATTTTGAGCAAGCTCCGGGAGTTGGCGATGGACAGGGAAACCTGGTGTGCTGCAGTCCATGGGGTCACAAAGAGACAAACACGACTGAGTGACTCAACAACAACAAATTGATAGAGTAGAGATGAAGTATAGAGGTGAGTTGGGTAACTTTAGCAAAAAACAAAGGGCCCTAAATCCACCCCACCCCCATGTTGGTGGATTAGAGCAAGGGTTTGGGAGACAACCTGGGCTTGAATTCTGGCCCTGCCAACTAGCAGCTATGTCACTGGGCAAGTCTCTTAACCTCCCCTCGATTTTCTCATCTGTAAAATGGATATAATAAGCATCTGCTTGAAAAGTTGTTCTAAATATTATATAAAGAACAGTTCTTAACACAGAATAAGCACCATATTTGTGTTTGCTATTATTATTTTCTGGACTTTTTATTTCATTAAGAGGACTTAGGAAGCTAATATTACATCCAGGAAATTCAGATATTTACTGACATGGGATTATGCAAGCTCACAAACATATCATTTCCCAGCACTGAGCTGAAATTTATGCAATCAGTTTACATTCATTGCATAAAATCATTTATTCCAGAATCTTAGATAAATGATAATGTGGTCATAGATTATTTCTTATCAAATGTTGTTATTTTGGTAGATAAATGTTTGTTTTATTTTTATATCTGGGGTCATCTGTGATAAAAAGACAATTTTATGATGAAACTTGGTTGGAATTTCGTGGTTCAGACGCTGTTGCTGCCACTTTCTGGAAGAAAGGTACATGTGTGAGTGTGTGTGTGTGTGTGTGTGTGTGTGAGAGAGAGAGAGAGAGAGAGAGAGATACAAAGGGAAAGGAAATGATGTATGATTTAGAATGAGAATGATGAGACAGTGCAGCCCTGGGGTAGAACTCTGAAAAAGAATGCTGGCTGAGAGGTCATTTCCAAACATTGGGTCTAGGTTTGAGGTTGAAATGACATCTGTAAAGTTGAGGGTCTCATTCTTCACACATGAACACTTTTGGTGATTTGTTAAATCCTAGGCACTGCTTCTGAGAATAATGTTTTAAACTCATAAAGTAGGATATACAGTATTACAAAAGATACCAACTATTCTGAAATGCAGAATAAATGCAAATATTATCAAGATATTTTCAAGGAAATTTATGATATATATACATCTTTAAAATTCATTTAATAAAATATATCCTGGGGGACTTTCCTGGTGGTCCAGTGGTTAAGAACCTGCCTTCCAGGCAGGGAACATGGGTTTGATCCCTAGTCTGGGAACTGAGATCCTGCCTGCCATGGGGCAACCAAGCCTGTGTGCCACAACAAACAATCCCCCACGCTGAAAGCAGACACAGTGCAGCCAAATCAATAAGTAAATATTGAAAAAAATATATATATTCTGAAATATATCTGAAAACTGGCAAGATTTCCAAGCAGGGAGTGATGACAGTAATGATATTTACTCTGTGTAATGGGATATGAAAGTTTCATATCAACTGTAATACACATCAACTGTTATAATACACAAAAAATACATGCAAATACCCCGTGGTTTCCATTATTGACTTTGTCACAGGTTCTACGAACATTGCTCTGGTTTACTCACTACATCTATCGCGAACTAAAAGCTGTATTTTAGTTAGAGATTAGTAAAAATAAAGATTCATTTTCCCACTCAGATTCATGGATTCCTGAATTCTATCCTTTTACCCCTTGGAGATCCATGGGTCCCAGGTTAAATATTTCTGCTTTAGAAGAGAATATTCTTTGTGATAAAATATATGGACAAGAAGTATTAGGAAGTTCATGTATCCTGAGAAATATTTTATCTACAGTGTAAGTTCAGATTTGTTAAAGGGGTTTGATTAAAAAAATAAAACACTTTCAGACTGATTGACAGACCTAAGTTATGACAAGAACAGGACTTACTAAGATTGTGTTCTAGTCCTGGAAATATGATTCTTACAGACATGAGATGATACCTCATCAAAGATGTGGCTGCTGGTGAACATGAATATTCACTTCTGGAGGTGTTTTTATATCATACGCTAAGGCTGAGACATGAGTTGAGAATTGTAAAGACTAAAATGAAGGGGGCTAACGTGACATCTTGGCAGGAAATATTTTAATCAATAAACTCCTTCTGAGTATTAAAAGGTATATTTATGATACATTTAAAAAATAAATTTAGGAGAAACAGGAAAAAATCAACAAAATATATGTAAGATGTGTTGGATAAAAAATACAGAGCAATGCAGCAATGCAGAGAGAATTTAAAGACCTCAATAAAGCAGCATGTGGGGACATTTAGGAAGGGGGAAATATTCTGTATCCTGAGTATCATGCTTGTTATTGTTGTCTAATCTCCAAGTCGTGTCCAACTAAGAGTATCCAACTCTTTGGCGACCCCATGGACTGTAGCATGCCAGGCTCCTCTGTCCATGGGATTTCCCAGGTAAGAATACTAGAGTGGGTTGCCGCTTCCTCCTCTAGGGGGTCTTCCCCACCCAGGGATCAAACCCTTGTCTTCTGCTTTGGCAGGCGGATTCTTCACCATGAGTCACCAGGGAAGCCCATCAGGTAGGTCTCCTCTGCGTGTGTGTGTGTGTGTCTGTGTGTGTGTGTGAATAGCTCAGTCGTGTCCAACTATTTGCAACCCCATGGACTGTAGCCCACTAGACTCCTCTGTCCATGGGATTCTCCAGGCAAGAATACTGGAGTGGGTTGCCATTTCCTTCTTCAGGGGATGTTCCTGACCCAGGAATTGAACCCAGGTCTCCCGCATTGCAGGCAGATTCTTTACTGTTTGAGCTACCAGGGAAGCCCTATCAAGTAGGTTACATGGGTCTAAAAATTTATCAAACATATTAAAATATATACTTGAAATGGGTATATTTTATTGTGACTATGTTATACCTCAAATTGCTTTTAAAACTTGTGTGACTGTAGTTTTCAGGACGTAGGGAGTTGCTGAGTTTCTTGTTCAGTTTCTCTGGCAAGGACAGCTGAGAGAAGCAGTGATGAACCCTGAGGAGTCTCTGGATCACTGAATGTGCAGAGCCAGGAGATCAGGGTACCCCTGCTGATTTTCCTTATTCCTGCAGGCACAGTTTTGCAAGATGAAAAGCACAGAACTACATGTTTTAATAAAGGTTGTTAGGAACCCATCAAGGTCACATCCTGTGTCTCCTTCGCCAGATACCCAGCAACCCGGGGAATCTGAGACCCCTTACAGCTTCCTGCCCCATCCTTGGGTTTGTGTTCCCACCAGCTGTTTTCCACCTCCCCTTCTCCTCATGCAGTGTTGCTCATTTACAGATTTTTTTCTATCTGGTTCATGTTCTTTCAAGGTGGGTTTCTGTCAGTTCCTACCCTCCTACGACACCACTGATTTCCTGAGCTGGGTTCACGGTGAGTTTGTGTTCTAGGAAGAGCTGATGTGCTGCACTGTGGACTGGCTGCTGGCACAGAAATACAGAGCTGAGTCCGCTGCCTCGGTGGAGTTGATTTCCAGGCTGCAGGGAGAGTTTTTGGGGCACTCAGCTGAAAATCGCTGTTTAAACACAGCTGTTTCTTCCATAGGGTCTTCATTCTGAAAGTAAACCAAAAATTCAAATGCTTCTTCCAGCTTCTTGCGATACCAGTAAACGTAAGCATGTCCTTCTTTGGGAACACAATCCATCTTTGCTTTCTCGTCTTTTCCTTTGATCAGATGACTTGGACTCTGGGTGACCTCAGTGTCCATGGAGCCTGTGAGGAAAGAGACAGATGGTGTAGTGAAAGCCCAGGAGAAAGCCTGATTTTGCAACCACAGGAGAAAGTCCTGAGATTGAAATCCAACAACTTGACAGCAGGAACTAACCTGCTCCCCAGAAAAAAAGGGCCGCACAGCACAGGAGGCCGAGGCACATGGCTGGCTCAGGGAGAAAGCAGAGCGGTGGCTTCTCCTCTCAGGCGCCTCATCCCCCTTCAGCTCCTCCTTGTGACGTGGACGGTTTCTTGTGGTCTTCATAGTCCCTGGGTACCTGAGACTCTAACATTTCTTGGGCTTAGGGGAGGGAAAGCTGGTGAAACAACTAGCTCAAATTTTAAACTGCTTTATTATTTTTTTTTCCTGAATCTTCTCTTCTATTATCTTCTAAATAAAATCACACATCATTGATTTATTTGCTTATCGAATTTGTCAGTTTGCCTTCTCCTGTCCTCACTTCCCTCTCAGGCAATGAAATATACAACTTGCTGTATGTCAATCATAGCTTCTACCACACTTACAAAATCATACAGCAGCTATTTAAATTAAATGTTGAACTCATAAAAGTTATATTTCTGTTGAATATGCAGTGCATCTGAAAGTGAAAGTGAATGTCACTCAGTCCTGTCTGACTCTTTGCGACCCCATGGACTATAAAGTCCAAGGAATTCTCTAGGCCAGAATACTGGAGTGGGTAGCATTTCCCTTCTCCAGGGGATCTTCCCGACCCAGAGATCGAACCCAGGTCTCCTGCATTGCAGGCAGATTCTTTACTACCTGAGACACAAGGGAAGCAATGCATGTAGGTAAGCACAAAAATGAATGATCTTGCCTGAACCAATCAGTTTAGGAGTTAGATTATCGCTGAGACTCTTTCAATCCCTGTGCTTTTTCTATAAGATTTTTATGATTCTTTCTTCACCCCATCCAGGTAATAACCCTGAAGTTTATATTTTTATTCACTTGGTCTTCATTATAATTTTTAGCACTTATGTTAGGACTTCCCTTGGGGTAAAGAATCTGACTGTAATGCAGGAGACCCAGGTTCAATCCCTGGGTGTGAAGATATCCAGAAAGGGAATAGCAACCCACTCCAATATCCTTGCCTGGAGAATCCCATGGACAGAGGAGTCTGGCAGGTCACAAAGAGTTGGACATTACTGAGTGACTAACACACTAAGAGACTGTGAATTATATATTACTTAATGTTGTATGTCTGAAATTTATCTAAGGGAGATCAGTCTCTTCATAATTTTTTTCTGTGACATGCTTTTTATTCAACATTATGTCTATAATAGTAATTCATGTTATTACATACAATTTTAGATAATTCACTGGTATGTAGGACTCCATTCTATTTGTCAAAATTTATTATCCATTATTAAATTAATGCACATTCTTAAATTAATGTTTTATTTTCTCTAGATTTTGACGCTACTGCAGATAGGACCTCATTCTTAGGTATTCCTTTACATACTTAGGCGCAAGATTTTCTCTACACTAGGTAATATAGTAACCAAGCATTAGGGTCACCATGTCAGCTTAACATATTAATAACAAGAGAAAATGCTTTCTGATATATTTAAGTCAAATAAGTAGTCAAGTGTTTTCAAATGTTCCACATCTAGGACTCAATTGGCATGTAATGTTCCTTGAATTTTGCCAGTCTAATGTGTGGGTGACAGAGGATGAGATGCTTGGATGGTGTCATTGACTCAATGGACATGAGTTTGAGCAAGCTCTGGATGATAGTGAAGGACAGGGAAGCTGGTGTGCTGGAATCCATGGGGTTGCAGAGAGTCAGACACAACTTAGCAACTAAATAACAAATGGGTTGAAATGATATCTCACTGTAGTTTTAGTTCACATTTTTATGATTGCTAAGGGGGCTCAACGTAGTTTTTGCTTTCATGGGCCACTGGTGTTTTCTGTACACTGCCTTTTGCTTATATTACTTTTTGGTTGATTAGCTATTATTTACTTGTAACAATTCCTTATGTATCCCAGGTATAAACTTTTTCATTGATTTGTGCTGCTAATATTGGGTTGGTCAAAAATTGCATTCGGGTTTTTCCATACTCTGTTACAGAAAAACCTAAATGAACTTTTTGGCCAACCCAATGTTTTTCAATTTGTGACTTGTGTTTCAGTCTTTAGGATGCTTTTTTTGGGTTGATGTTCCTTTTTTAGGAGCATCTATATTTTTCTTCAGGAGGGTATGCATGCTGTAATTCTTTATAAGCAATGCTCCTGCAGTCGAAGTTCATAAAAATATATTCCCATGTTATTTATGAAATAGTTAACATTTTGGATATTGCATTTAAGCGTTTAATCCTTTCATAATTCATGTTTGCTTATGCTGTGAAAATTGGTTTAATCTTTCTTTCTTTGGAAAACAATCTGTCCCACAAGACCTTATTGTATATTGCATTATTCTTCTACATACCTGTAATGATGGTTCTATCATATATAAACTAGGTTATATATTCAAAAGCCTATTTTTAATCTATTACTTTCCAATTGTCTATTTTTACCTTTTTTGTAATCCTAAATTACAAAACTAATGTGGTAATTTGAAGGGAAAGTCCCCTTTGTACTTGCTCAATATTATCTTCCCTATTCTCTCTGCTTTTCACTTAAATTTCAGATGACTTTTGTCAAGTCTCATGAAAATAACTTCTGTGGCTTTGCTTAGTGCTACATTGAACACATATACGGGAATACTCTTCCAATTGTTAACTTTCATGATCATAGCTTCACTTATTTCAGATCTTTAAAATGCTTTCCTCTAAAATTTAAAAGTTTTCTGAGTTAATTTTATTTACCAGATAGATTTGTTTTTTATGTATTTTATGTTATGTTAGTAATAGTAAGTGATCTCTCTCTTTAAAAAATATATTTTAGCCATTTGTTGCTATTACATGGAAATAACTAACTTTTTATATTTATGTTAAGCTTGTTAAATGTTGTTAATAATGCAGTCCATTTTTGGATTTCTTTGGTTCCTCTAAATTTTCCATCTGTAATCACTTTTCCTCCTCCTTTTCTCATTCTCACCCTTTTTCTTGTTCCACTGGCTGGAAATTCAATACAATCTTGACTGGAAATTGTGGTTGCATTCATTTACTTATTGATCAGTTATGTTTGACCCAGACAACTGCAGATACTGGGTAGGTGGTAGATGCTATGGGGGTTACAAAGTGTAAGGTCAGATTCTATTAAAACACTTATTGGCATGCCAGGATATTTGCACATCATTCTCTCAACCATTACTGGACTAAGCTCATGTTGGCTGACCCACAGGAAGTCAAAACACGAGATGCCCAGGTTTGCAGCAGAGAAGCAGTTTGTTTGCAAGACTCCATGCAAGAAGATGAAATTAAAAGATGCGTACTCCTTGGAAGCAAGGCTATGACAAACCTAGACAGCATATTAAAAAGCAGAGACATTACTTTGCTGACAAAGGTCTGTATAGTCAAAGCTGTGGTTTCTCCAGTAGTCATGTATGGATGTGAGAGTTGGACCATAAAGAAAGCTGAGTGCTGAAGAACTGATGCTTTTGAACTGTGGTGTTGGAGAAGACTCTTGAGAGTCCCTTGGACTGCAAGGAGATCCAACCAGTCCATCCTAAAGGAGATCAGTCCTGAATAGTCATTGGAAGGACTGATGCTGAGGTTGAAGCTCCAATACTTTGGCCACCTGATGCAAAGAACTGACTCATTGGAAAAGACCCTGATTCTGGGAAAGATTGAAGGCAGGAGGAGGGGATGACAGAGGATGAGATTCTTGGATGGCATCCCTGACTCGATGGACATGAGTTTGAGCAAGCTTTAGGAGTTGGGGATGGACAGGGAGGCCTGGCGTGCTGCAGTCCATGGGGTCACAAAGAGTCGGACATGACTGAGTGAGTGAACTGAACTGAACTGAAGCAAGATGGGAGAGCAGATCTCATATCCCTCTCTCTGCAGCCAAGGGACTCGGGCACATATGTGATCAAGAATAAAGAAACAGTGCTGTCTCAGGTGTGAGGAGCCTGGGGATCATGGGGAAAGCTGGTTGGGAAAAGGTATGGTAATCCTGATCCTGCACAGGGGTAGCTAAGCTTACAAGCCTCTGCAAGGGGTTCATAAATGGAGTCTCCCAGCATGATTTGAGGGTGAAGTTTTGGGTCCTCTAATGTTAAAAGTCACCAGGCAGACAATTGCTTATTTCCAGTTGGTGGGTCTCTGGTTCTATTCATTCCTAACCAGCTCAACTGGAAGTAGATACAGTTGCAATACAGGCAGCTGATTCCAGGTCCTGGAAACTAAGTGGGACAAACATCTCATTGTTGAGATTTACCTGCCCCTTGGAGAATATGCAGTCTTAAAAGGACTGAAGGCAGGTGAAGGGGATTTGACTAATCATTACCCACAGTTGTACAGCCACTATTAAGAGATCTCACTTGAGTTCCATGAAGCACCCTACAACTTCTCAGATGGAAGGTCAGTCTGTGCCTGCCCTTCGTGCTCAGAGATGTTTTACAGAAAGACCCACATCACCCTCTAGTGGTCAAAGTTTTTGCAAATCTTCTTCCCATTTGGTTCTAACCCAAGGCTATGGTGAGTGCGTGAGTGACAACTGCTTGTTCCTGTCCTACTCTTCGTGACCCCATGGACTGTAGCCCACCAGACTCCTCTGTCCATGGGATTTTCCAGGCAAGAATACTGGAGTGGGTTGCCATTCCCTTCTCCAGGGGATCTTCCTGACCCAGGGATCGAACCCAGGTCTCTTGCATTGCAGTCAGATTCTTTACCCCCTGAGCCACCATCCATCCTATATGGCTGTGATAACCCTCTCAGTTCTCCCCTTCTGTTGCCTCCTGTGTCTAATCAATTACGAAGTCCTTTGATTTTATTTCCTAATTGTGTTTTAAATCTCTCATTTTCGTGTATTTCTTTCACTACCATCATCATCATTGCATGAACAACTACACTGTCACCTGTCTAGGCCACTGCATTTACAACTGTATTCTTAGCCTATGCTTTTTGTCCTTTGTAGTTTCATACTATAGCCAGGATTATTAAAACAAAACAAAACATGTGCCTGCACACACACATTAACAAATACTAGCATGATTACTACAAAAGTCAAATGCCTAAAATCTTAATGGCAGGGCAAGAAGCATCTGAGAACACTCTGTACCTTCTGCTCAACTTTTCTGTGAACTTGAAACTGTTCTGGGAAATTAAGGCTATGAAAGAACTCAGTGACTCATATTAAATTGTATGTTAAGTTCCATAGCGTATACTTTGATTTGCAAATTCATGGACGGGGCGGGGGGATGGCTGATGTCTGCCTGCCTCTCTGCTGTCTCACCTCGTTCTCACCTCCTTCCTCTCTCTGCTCCTCTCACATCGCTGCATCTTCATTCATTAAGCACACGGGTTTCTTTCCTACCTGAACAATTTTGCACCAGATCTTCTATCCATGCTTGTCTGTTCTCTGTTCCCAGTCCCATTTTGTAAACTCCAACCCATCTTTAGGATGTCATTGTAAACACGATTTTCTTTAAGGAAACTTCTCTGTAACTCTGTTAAGTCTCCCTAGGTCATAAAAAGTAGCAACTGGGTTCAAATAATACCCTGCCCATGTCCCACCGATAGAAGGGACACCAGATCCCAATAAATATTTTTCCCATGAATATGAAACTTTATCAGAGCCATAGACACAGAAAGTAATGGTTGCTGAGGCATTTTATGCCTGTCTTTTAGAAAGAAGACTTATGAGCTTCTGTTGCTTAGCAACAGGGAAGGAAGATTTCTGTTCTTACTAAACTGCACTTGATTACCTCTTCTCTTATCCCTTCTGAGTTCATCCAACAATCCTTTGCACCAATTCCCTTTAATATGTAAGTTGCTATTCTAAGCAAGAGAAGGAAATGGCAACCCACTCCAGTATTCTCGCCTGGAAAATCCCATGGACAGAAGAGCCTGGTGGACTACAGTCCATGGTGTTGCAAAGAGTTGGACACATATGAGCAAGCATACACGCACTGTTCTAAGCAGCCCTTTTGGCTTGAATTACATTTATTTACCTTTTATTTGTTTTAGCAGCTTCCTCTCTCCAACCCAGGTCTCCCACATTGCAGGCGGACTCTTCACCAGCTGAGCTACAAGGGTAGCCCAAGAATACTGGAGTGGGTAGTCTATCCCTTCTCCAGTGGATCTTCCTGACCCAGGAATCAAACCAGGGTCTCCTGCATTGAGAGAGATTATTTACCAACTGAGCTATCAGGAAAGCCCTAGATTTACTTACTTTCTAATTATTTTTAACAGCTTCATGAGCTATAATTTATGTACTAAAACTGCACATATTTAACGTACACAGTTTAATGAGTTAGCATCAGTTCAGTTCAGTTCAGTCATTCAGTCGTGTCCGACTCTCTGCGAACCCATAGACTGCAGCACGCCAGGCCTCCCTATCCATCACCAACTCCCGGAGTTTACCCAAACCCATGTCCATTGAGTCGGTGATGCCATCCAACCATCTCGTCCTCATGAAATTTCAATTTAACAACTCCCCATGTCCCCCTTCTCCATAGACATTAGCAACCAGTAAATGTCAAAATTTTATCTCTTTTAAGGTCTAAGTAGTATTCTATTATATGTATATATATATAAAGTATATACATATATATTATATATATAATGTATCCCTTCATCTGTTGATTGAAGCTTAGATTGAAACATCAGGCCTCCCTGTCCATCACCAACTCCTGGAGTCTACTCAAACTCGTGGCCATTGAGTCAGTGATGACATCCAACCATCTCACCCACTATCGTCCCCTTCTCCTGCTGCCTTCAATCTTTCTCAGTATTAGGGTCTTTTCCTGTGAGTCAGCTTTTCACATCAAGTGACCAAACTGTTGGAGCTTCAGCTTCAGTATTAGTCCTTCCAATGAATATTCAGAGTCTATTTCATTTAGGATTGATTGGTTTGAACTTCTTGCTGTCCAAAGGAGTCTCAAGAGTTTTCTCCAGCACCACATTTCAAAACCATAAATTCTTTGGCTCTCAGACTTCTTTGTGGTTCAACTCACATCTGTACATAACAACTGAAAAACCATAGTTGGACAATATGGACCTTTGTCAGCAAAGTGATATCTCTGCTTTTTAATACACTGTCTAGGTTTGTCATAGCTTTTCTTCCAAGGAGCAAGCGTCTTTTAATTTCATGCCTATAGTCACCATCTGCAGTGATTTAGGAGCCCAAGAAAATAAAGTCTTTCACTGTTTCCAATTTTTCCTCATCTATTTGCCATGAAGTGATGGGATTGGATGCTATGATCTTATGATTAAAAAATAAGAAGTCAAGCTTAGAGAACTTAAAAAGACCTCAGTAAAATTGCAAGGAGGGACTTTTGGGGGAGGGAGAAGCATTCTATGTCTTGATTGTCATGCCAGCTATCTATACATGTGCAAAATCTTGTCAAAAAATACTGAAACATATACTCAAATTGGGTGCATTTTATTGCAGAGTTGTTGCTTTTAAAGCTCGTGTAATTGTAGTCTTCAGGACCTAGGGAGTTGCTGAGTTTCTTGCTCAGCTCCTCTGGCAGGGACAGCTGAGAGAAGCAGCCATGAACCCTTAAGGCGTCCCTGGTCTGGATCAATTAATGTGCTGAGCAAGGTGATCAAGGTGCCTCTGTTGATTATCCTTATTTCTGAAGGCACAGTTTTGCCAGGTGAAGAGCTCAAAATTACATTTCTTATAAAGATTATTAGGAACCCATCAAGGTCACATCCTGTGTCTCCTTCGCCAGATACCCTGCAAACTGGGGAATCTGAGACCCCTAACAGCTTTCTTCCTCATCCTTGGGTTTGTGTTCCCACCAGCTGTTTTACACCTCCCCTTCTGCTCAGCCTGTGTGGCCATTTACAGATTTTTCTTTCTGGTTCATGCTCTTTCAAAGTGGGTTTCTGTTAGTTCCTACCCTCCTATGACACCGCTGATTTCCTGAGCTGGGTTCTTGGTGAGTTTGTGTTCTAGGAAGAGCTGATGTGCTGCACTGCGGACTGGCTGCTGGCACAGAAATACAGAGCTGAGTCCGCTGCCTCGGTGGACTTGATTTCCAGGCTGCAGGGTGAGTTTTGGGAGCACTCAGCTGAAAATCGCTGTTTGAACACTTCTGTATCTTTCACAATGTCTTGCTTCTGTAAGTAAACCAAGAATTCGAATGCTTCTTCCAGCTTCTTGCGATACCAGTAAACATTAATGTGTCCTTTTTTGGGGACACAATCCATCTTGGCTTTCTGGTCTTTTCCTTTGACCAGACCACTTGGACTCTGAGTGACCTCAGTGTCCATGGAGCCTGTAAGGAAAGAGACAGAAGGTTCACAAAAAGCCCTTGAAGGAGCCTGATTTTGCAGCCGCAGGAGAAAGTCCTGAATCTAGACGCCAAGAAATTCACCTCACCTGCTCCCCAGAATAAAAGAGCCGCACAGCACAGGAGGCCGAGGCACATGGCTGGCTCAGGGAGGAAGCAGGGCAGTGGCTTTTCCTCTGAGGCGCCTCATCCCCCTTCAGCTCCTCCTTGTGACGTGGTGGCTTCCTGTGGTCATCACAGTCCCCACGTGCATGAGATGCTAGCTTTTCATAGACTGGGAGGGCAGGGGAAGCTGGTGGAACAACTAGCGTGCATTTCAGACTTTCAATTGTCTCTTTTCCTGATTCTGCTCTTTCATCATTTCTTTAAAAAATAAAAATCAGTTACACGTGAATAACTTATTTGCTTTTTATCTTGTCTGTTTCCCTCCTCCCCTCCTCCCTTCCCTCTCAGGCAATGGAATACACAACTTGCTGTACATCAGTCATAGCTTCCATGGACTTGCTAATCATTAGAGCAGCTATTTCATATTAACAAGCCAAATTTTGAACAATACAAAAGAAGTATTTGTGATGGATATATAAAGCATCTAGAAAAATAATAAAATGAGTCCTCTAGCCTGAAACTGTTAGCTTAGGAGACAGGTTTTCTCTGAGAATTTTTTTTTTCCCTCTGAGAATTTTTAAGTCCCAATGTTATTTTTCTAGATTTTATCATTCTTTCTCTACAGGTCTTAGAAAACATAATCCCAAAGTTCAACTTTTTACTCACTTTCTTTCCATTTTCAGTTTTAGACTTATAAAAGAATCTGTAAATTATATACTAATCAGTATTTTATGTATTTGAAATTTATCTAAGGTGTTTATTCTGTTTATACTTTTTCTGTGTCATTTTAAAAAATTCAACATTATGTTTGTGATAATTTATTATTATTTTATATAATAATTTAAATGAGAATACTTTATTATTATTGTTTTGGCAGATAATTTTATATAATTTACTTTTGCTAATATGTGCACGACTGTTCATTCCCTCAGTCGTTTCTGACTCTTTGTGACCCTATGGACTGTAGCCCATCAAGTTCCTCTGTCCCTGGGATTTTTCAGGCAAGAATACTGGATTGGGTTACCATTTCCTCCTCCAGGGGATCTTCCTGACCCACGGGTCCAACTTGTGTCTCCTGTGTCTCCTGAAAAGCAGGTGGATTCTTTACCCAATGAGCCATCACTAATTTATAAGGTTCCATTTATTATTAATAGTTCGTCAGAATTTATTATCCATTCTGAGTTAATGTACACTAGTTTTCTCCTCTAGATTTTGGTGCTAGTAGAAACAGGACTGCATTCCTGTACAAACAGGACCTTTCTTTACATACCAAGGTATAATGTTTCCCTATACCCACGTATAAAAAAATTGAGCCTTAGGGTCACCATGTCAACTTTACATACTAAGACAAAATGCTTTCCAAATTATGCCAAATAAATAATCCCAACAACCATTGTGTGTTTTCTAGGGTTGCACATCTAAAATTCAATTGGTACTGTTCTTTCTAATTTTTAAAATTTTTGGCTCTGCCAGGTGTCATGTGGTTTATTAGTACCCTGAGCAAGGATAGAATCAGCGCCCCCTGCAGCAGAAGCCCAGAGTCGTAACCACTAGACCACCATGGACGTCCAGTCTATTAAGATAAAACAGTGCTAGGAGCCGTTATGGGAGGTCCCGCCTGTGATGAGGTCATGAAGAAAATATAGGACAGGCAAGGCCGTCCGGGACCCCATCCATGACGAGGTCACGAGGAAAAAACCTGACAGGCAAGGCCGTCCAGGATATAAGGGACCCTCCATGTTGGCCTCGGCCTCTACCCCACCCTGTATCCTCCTCCCTTTTCTGCTGTTGTTCTTGTTTGCCCTGCTGCGGATTCTTGTGTTGCCTGCCGAGAGCTCTCCTGCTCCTCTTTCACTAAATAAAGACCAACTTAAAACCCTAATTAATAAATCTCCTAGATGCTGGTACCCTGTGAAGGGGCCAGGGATGAAGGAAATGCTTCAATTCAAACCCTTTTGCTGGCATTCTGGCTTGTTTGATAAATGTGTGCTCTCATTGCACAAAATGCTCATGATTGTTCTAAACATCTTAAGCACAGTACGCTAACAAAAGAAACTATTAAGCATAGGTCCTTCCACAGGGTGAGAAAAGCTCCACAAATATTATAGCCACAAATGTGTCTAATAGAAAATAGTTTAGAGATTAGCTGGTGACTTCTTGCAGGTAATTAACTTTTAGACTAAGAGCCTGTTTTGTGCCATATCTGCTGTTTTTGCAGTCCTTTGCATTTCTGTTCTGTAAAAATATAATCCTATCTAGTTCCCATGGAGATGACACCTAATAGAAAGAAAATAGATTTACCACAAAAAAGACAGGGTCGGCTACTGAAGTTGCTTAAAGTTACACCAGGTGCAAGCCATAAATTGTCAACAGGCCTGAAAGCCAAAAGATATTATACATAGAGATTAACCATAAAAAGGGCCCTAATAGGCACAGAGCCCTTTGCGGGGTGAGGAAGCCCTATTAGAGAACACAAAAAATATTGTTTTAAAAGTGGTTATTGGATCAATGTTTGATTGATGTTAATGTGCTGAGGTTGTGCAATGGAAACTATTGTTAATATAGTTGGAGAACTAGAAAAATAAGAGTTTAGCCCTAGTGTAAAAACAATAAGATAATTGTTAATTTTAACCAGGAGTGCTAAACAGGGGCTGCCTCACCAGAGCCACCGAGTCTTTGTGTGTTAATCTTTTTAGATAAATTTAGCTGAGAGTTTCTGCAAAAAGACTGACCTTTGTGTTAACAAGATTATATTTCTACTGTTACAACCTGCTGTATCATGAGACTGCCACTTTTCTGTTTTCTGCTAAGCTCAAGGCCAGAAGATAATGTACAAAAATCTATGGGAAAAGACTCTCATAAACAAAAAATATACAGAGAACACCTGGTTTCATGAAGGACAAGCTGATGTAATGTTAAACTAAGTCTGTGTGCCTATCTGCCCCTTAGAAATGTACCAACTTAGGGTATAAAGGCGATGGTGAAAAATAAAGCAACTGCCAGATTCTGCTGCATATCCTGGTCTGGTCTCTTTCTCTCTTTTTCTTCTCTCTCTCTTTCTCTCTCTCTCCCTTGCAGACTTGGCCCTATCAAGGCTGGTCTCACATGTCTTCTCTCGCCGACACCGTTCATCCTGAGGGTTCCCCTGGATCCTGCTGGGGCTGGACCCCGGCAAGAAGCCCAGAGTCTTAACCTCTAGACCACCATGGAAGTCCTGGCACTTATGTTCTTTTAACTTTGCCAGTCTATTAAGATAAAACAGTATCTCACTGTAGTTTTAGTTTGCATTTTTATGATTTTCCAGTTCCGTTCAGTTGATCAGTCATATCCAACTCTTTGTGACCCCATGGACTGCAGCACACCAGGCATCCCTGTCCATCACCAACTTCCAGAGCTTGCCATCGAGTTGGTGATTCCATCCGACCATCTCATACTCCCTTGCCCACTTCTCCTGCCTTCAATCTTTCCCAGCATCAGGGTCTTTTCCAATGAGTCAAGGCTTCATATCAGGTGTCCAAAGTATTGGAGCTTTAGCTTCCACATCAGTCCTTCCAATGAATATTCAGAACTGATTTCCTCTAGGGTTGACTGGTTTCATCTCCTTGCAGTCCAAGGGACTCTCCAGCACCATAAGAGTCTTCTCCAACACCACAGTTCAGAAGCATCAATTCTTCGGCGCTCAGCTTTATTTATGGTCCAACTCTCACATCCACACATGACTACTGGAAAAACCATAGCTTTGACTAGACAGACCTTTGTCAGCAACGTAACGTCTCTGCTTTTTAATATGCTATCTAGGTTAGCAAGAGTCTTTTAATTTCATGCCTACAGTCACCATCTGTGGTGATCTGGGAGCTCAAGAAAATAAAATCTTTCACTGTTTCCAATTTCTCCTCATCTATTTGCCATGAAATGATGGGACCATGTGCTATGATCTTATGATTAAAAAAATTAGACGCCAAGTTTAGAAAACTTAAAAAGACCTCAGTAAAATATCAAGGAGGGACTTTCAAGGGAGGGAGAAGTATTCTGTGTCTTGATTGCCATGCCAGCTATCTATATAGGTACAAAATCTTGTCAAAATGTATTGAAACATATGCTCATAATGGGTGCATTTTATTGCAGAGTTGTTGCTTTTAAAGCTCGTGTAAATGTAGTATTCAGGACCTAGGGAGTTGCTGAGTTTCTTGCTCAGCTTCTCTGACAGGGACAGCAGAGAGAAGCAGCCATGAACCCCTAAGGAGTCCCTGAGCCTGAATCAATTAATGTGCTGAGCCAGATCATGGTGCCCCTGCTGATTATTTCTGAAGGCACAGCATTGCCAGATGAAAAGCTCAGAATTGCATGTTTTAATAAAGATTCTTAGGAACCCATCAAGGTCCCAACTTGTGTCTCCTTCACCAGATACCCTGCAAACTGGGGAATCTGAGACTCCTTACAGCTTTCTTCCCCATCCTTGGGTTTGTGTTCCCACCAGCTGTTTTACACCTCCCCTTCTGCTCAGCCTGTGTGGCCATTTACAGATTTTTCCATCTGGTTTATGCTCTCTCAAAGTGGGTTTCTGTTAGTTCCTACCCTCCTACGACACCACTGATTTCCTGAGCTGGGTTCATGGTGAGTTTGTGTTCTAGGAAGAGCTGATGTGCTGCACTGTGGACTGGCTGCTGGCACAGAAATACAGAGCTGAGTCCGCTGCCTTGGTGGAGTTGATTTCCAGGCTGCAGGGTGAGTTTTTGGGGCACTCAGCTGAAAATTGCTGTTTGAACACAGCTGTATCTTCTATAATTTTTTCATTCTGTAAGTAAGCCAAAAACTCTAATGCTTCTTCCAGCTTCTTGCGATACCAATGAACATGAACATGTCCTTTTATGGGGACACAATCCATCTTTGCTTTCTGGTCTTTTCCTTTGACCAGATGACCTGGACTCTGGATGACCCCAGTGTCCATGGAGCCTGTAAGGGAAGAGACAGTAAGTGGAGTGAAAACCCAGAAGAAAGGCTGATTTTGCAGCCCCAGGAGAAAGTCCTGAGACTGGAATCCAACAACTTCACAACAGGAGCTTACCTGCTCCCCAGAAAAAAAAGGTCACACAGCACAGGAGGCTGAAGCACATGTCTGGATCAGGGAGAAAGTAAGGTGGTGACTTTTTCTCCAAGCTGCCTCATCCCCCTTCAGCATTTCCCTGTGACGTGGTCGGTTCACATGGTCATTACAGTCCCTGTGTACATCAGTCTCTAACATTTCATAGGCTGGGAGGGCAGAGAAAGCTGGTGAAACAACTAGTTTGAATTTGAAACTGCTTTATCCTTCTCTCTCATAAGTCTTTAAAAAATAGAAGTCATTTCACATCAGTAATTTATTTGCTTTTTTAACTTGTCAATTTGCCTTTTCCCCTCCTCCCTTCCCTCTTAGACAATAAATGATACACTTTGCTATATGTAAATCATAGCTTCTATTGCATTTACAAAATTGTATAGCAGCTACTTTATGTTAAAAAAAAACAAATTTTGAGCTCTACAAATATTTGTGATGAACATGCAATACATCTAGAGAAGTAAGAAAATGAATGATTTTGCCTGGAACAATCAGTTTAGGAGACAGACTTTCATGGAGAATTTTCAAGTCTCTGTGTTATTTTTCTAGATTCTTATCTTTCTTTCTCTACCTATCTTGGTAATAGTAACATTATCTTCCCTATTCTCTCTCTTTTCATAAATTTCAATGACTTTCATCAAATTTCATGAAAATATCTTTTGTGATTTTGATTAGTGCTGCATCGAATACATAGATGATAGTATAAAAATAGGAATGCTCTTTATTGGTTTAACTTATTCATGATCATGGTATATAGCTTCACTTATTTCAGGTTTTTAAAATGCTTTCCCTAAAATGTAATACTTTCCTGAATTAATAATCATTTACCTAATAGATTTTTTAATGTATTTTATATATTTTTATAATTTGTAAATGGTCTCTCTCTTTAAAAAATATTTTTTGACTGTTGCTAGTATATGGAAATAAATTGACTTTTAAGTTTATGCTAAATTCAGTAAACTTATTAAATTTGTTGTTATTAATAATGCAATTCTTCTTTAGATTCCTTTGGTTCTTCTTCTCAATTTTCCATCTGTCTTTAATAATTTCTTTGCTCCTTTCCTCATTCTCACCCTTTTATCTAGTTCTATTGGCTAGATATTCAGCATAATCATGACCAGAAATTGTGGCAGACTTCATTTACTTACTTATGAATTATGTTTGACCCAGACAGCTATAGGTACTAGATATGTGGTAGATGCTATGGAGGGTTAAAGAGTGTAAGATTAGGCCCTGCTATTAGAGGAGTTATTGGCATCCCAGGATATTTGCAAATCATTCTCCCAACTGTTACTGGACCAAGTCCTTCTTGACTGATCCACAGGAAAGCCAAAACAAGAGATGCCCAGGTTTGTAGGAGAGAAGAGATTTGTCTGCAAGGCAGTCAGCCAAGGAAGGAGATGAGAGAGCTGCCGATTTTTTTGTGTTGTTTTTGTTTTTCATATTGAGTTGAGTGAACTTAATATGAAAAACTTGGATATTAATTCTTTACTGGTTATATCATTCACAAATATTTTCTCCCATTCAGCAGGTTGTCTTTGTCAATATTTTGTTTGTTTGTTTTTTTGTTTGTTTGTTTTTGGCTATGAGAAAGTTTCATGCTTAATAAGTTTCCCTTTGATTATTCTTGCTTTTATTTCCTCTTCCTGAGAAGACAGATCTCAACATATATCGCACAACTGAGAGCAGAGAGTGTTCCGTCTGTGTTTTTTCTATGAGTTTTATGATTTTTGGCATTACATGTCTGTCTTTAATCCATTTTGTGTTTGAATTTGTGTATGGTATGAGGAAATGCTCCAGTTTCTTTTTTTTAACATAGTTGTCTAGTTTCACCGGCACTGCTTATTGAAGAGAATGTCTATTTCCAAACTGTATATTCTGCATTCCTTGTCATAGTTTAACTAAACATATTTGTGTGGGTTTATTTCTAAGCACTCAGTTCCTTGTTTGGATCAATGAATGTGCTGAGCCAGGTGATCAGGGTGCCCATGGAAGATGATGACCTGCCAATTATCTGTATTTCTGCAGGCACAGCTTTGCCAGATGAAAAGCTCAGAACTGCATATTTTAATGAAGATTCTTAGGAACCCATCAAGGTCACATCCTGTGTCGTCTTTGCCAGATACCCTGCAAACTGGGGAATCTGAGACCCCTTACAGCTTCCTTCCCCATCCTTGGGTTTGTGTTCCCACCAGCTATTTTCCACCTCCCCTTCTGCTCATCCTGTGTTGCCATTTACAGACTTTTCTTTCTGGCTAATGCTCTTTCAAGGTGGGTTTCCGTTAGTAGTTCCTATTCTCCTATGACACCACTGATTTCCTGAGCTGGGTTCATGGTAGTTTGTGTTCTAAGAAGAGCTGATGTGCTGCACTGTGGACTGGCTGCTGGCACAGAAATACAGAGCTGAGTCCGTCGCCTCGGTGGAGTTGATTTCCAGGCTGCAGCGTGAGTTTTTGGGGCACTCAGCTGAAAATTGCTGTTTGAACACAGCTGTATCTTCTATAATTTTTTCATTCTGTAAGTAAACCAAAAACTCGAATGCTTCTTCCAGCTTCTTGCGATACCAGTAAACATTAATGTGTCCTTTTTTGGGGACACAATCCATCTTTGCTTTCTGGTCTTTTCCTTTGACCAGATGACTGGGACTCTGGGTGACCTCAGTGTCCATGGAGCCTGTAAGGAAAGAGACAGAAGGTTCACAAAAAGCCCTTGAAGGAGCCTGATTTTGCAGCCGCAAGAGAAAGTCCTGAATCTATATACCAAGAAATTCACCTCACCTGCTCCCCAGAATAAAAGAGCCGCACAGCACAGGAGGCCGAGGCACATGGCTGGCTCAGGGAGGAAGCAGGGCAGTGGCTTTTCCTCTGAGGCGCCTCATCCCCCTTCAGCTCCTCCTTGTGACGTGGTGGCTTCCTGTGGTCATCACAGTCCCCATGTGCATGAGATGCTAGCTTTTCATAGACTGGGGGGGCAGGGGAAGCTGGTGGAACAACTAGTGTGCATTTCAGACTGCTTCAATAATGTTTTTCCTGATTCTGCTCTTTCATCATTTCTTTAAAAATAAAAATCAGTTACACGTGAATAACTTACTTGCTTTTTATTTTGCCAGTTTGCCTCCTCCCCTCCCCGCTTCCCTCTCCGACATGAACTACACAGCTTGCTGTATGTCAGTCTTAGCTTCTACTGCACCTACAAATGAATACAACAGCTACCTTCTACTAACAAGCCAAATTTTGAACTATACAAAAGAAATATTTGTGATGGATATATAAAGCATCTAGAGAAATAATAAAATGAGTCATCTAGCCTGAAACTGTTAGCTTAGAAGACAGATTTTCTCTGAGAATTTTTAAGTCCCTGTGTTATTTTTCTAGATTTTATCATTCTTTCTCTACTAGGTCTAGGAAAGCATGATCCTAAAGTTCAAGTTTTTACTCACTTTCCTTCCATTATCCATTTTAGACTTCTGTAAAAATCTGTAAATTATATATTAACCAGTGTTTTATGTCTTTGAAATTTATCTAAGGGATTTATTCTGTTTATACTTTTTCTGTGTCATTTTTTTATTCAGCATTATGTCTGTGATAATAATTTATGTTTTTGCAGATAATTTTATATAATTCACTTTTGCTAATATGTACATGCCTGCTCATTTCCTCACTTGTGTCTGACTCTTTGTGACCCCATGGACTGTAGCCCACCAAGTTCCTCTGTCCCTGGGATTTTTCAGGCAAGAATCCTGGAGTGGGTTGCCATGTCCTCCTCCAGGGGATCTTCCCAACCCAGGGGTCCAACCTGCATCTCCTGTGTCTCCTGCAAAGCAGGCGGATTCTTTACCCACTGAGCCATCATTAATATATAAGGTTCAATTTATTATTAATAGTTCATCAGAATTTATTATCCATTCTTGAGTTAATGTACACTAGTTTTCTCCTCTAGATTTTGGTGCTAGTACAAACAGGATGGCATTCTTATACCTTTCTTTACATACCAAGGTATAATATTTCTCTATACCCAGGAATATAAAAATTGAGCCTTAGGGTCACCATGTCAACTTTACATGCTAAGACAAAATGCTTTCCAAATTAAAATGAAGTTGCTTAGTCGTGTCTAACTCTTTGCAACCCCATGGACTGTAGACTACCAAGCTCTTTCATCCATGGAATTTTTCAGGCAAGAATACTAGAGTGGGTTGCCATTTCCTTCCCCACCGGATCATCCAGACTCAGGGATTGAACCCGGGTCTCCAGCATTGCGGGCAGATGCTTTACCATTTGAGCTGCTAGGGAAGCTCCAGAAAGCTCCAAATTAAGCCAGATAAATAATCCCAACAGCTGTTGTGTTTTCTTGGGTTGCACATCTAAAATTCAATTGGTACTATTCTTTCTAATTTTTTAAATTTCTGGCTGTGCCAGGTGGCATGTGGTTTACTAGTACCCTGAACAGGGATAGAACCAGTGCCTCCTGCAGGGGAAGCCCAGAGTCTTAGCCACTAGTCTGCCATGGAAGTCCTGGCACTTATGTTCTTTCAACTTCGCTGGTCTATTAGGATAAAATAGTATATCACTCTAGTTTTAGTTTGCATTTTTATGATTTTTCAGTTTAGTTCAGTTCAGTTGCTCAGTCATGTCTGACTCTTTGTGACCCCAAGGACTGCAGCATGCCAGCCTTCCCTGTCCATCACCAACTTCCAGAGCTTGCTCAAACTTATGTCCATCGAGTTGGTGATGCCATCCAACCATCTCATCCTCTGTCATCCCCTTCTCCTCCTGCCTTCCATCTTTCCTAGCATCAGGGTCTTTTCCAATGAGTCAGGGCTTCATATTAGGTGGTCAAAGTACTGGAGTTTCAGCTTCAGCATCAGTCCTTCTAATGAATATTCGGGACTGATTTCCTTTAGGATTGACTGGTTTGATCTTCTTGCAGTCCAAGAGACTCTCAAGTCTTCTCCAGCACCACAGTTCAAAAGCATCAATTCTTTGGTGCTCAGCTTTCTTTATGGTCCAACTCTCACATTCATACATGACCATTGGAAAAACCATAGCTTTGACTAGACAGACCTTTGTTGGCAAAGTAAATGTCTCTGCTTTTTAATATGCTGTCTAGGTCGGTCATTGCTTTTCTTCCAAGGATCAAGAATCTTTTAATTTTATGGCTGCAGTTACCATCTGCTCTGATTTTGGAGCCTAAGAAAATAAGGTTTGTCACTGTTTCCATTGTTTCCCCATCTATCTGCCAGGAAGTGATGGAACTGGATACCATGATTGATCTCAGTTTTTGGAATGTTGAGTTTTAAACAAGCTTTTTCACTCTCCTCTTTTACTTTCATCAAGATGATCTTTAACTCCTCTTTGCTTTCTTTTATAAGGGTGGTGTCATCTGCATATCTGAGGTTATTGATATTTCTCCCAGAAATTTTGATTCCAGCTTGAACTTCATCCAGCCCAGTGTTTCACATGATATATTCTGCATATAAGTTAAATTAGCAGGGTGACAATCTACGGCCTTGATGTACTCCTTTCCCAATTTTCAACCAATCTGTTGTTCCATGTCCAGTTCTAACTGTTGCTTCTTGACAGGCATACAGGTTTCTCAGGAGGCAGATCAGGTGGTCTGGTATTCCCATTTCTTTCAGAATTTTCCACAGTTTGTTGTGATCCACATAGTCAAAGGCTTTAGCGTAGTCAGTGAAGCAGAAGTAAACCTTTCTCTGGAATTCTTTTGCTTTTTGATTTAATATATTTTTTATGTTTATAGGCCACTAGTGTTTTTAGTACACTGCCCTTTGCCCATATTTCTTTTTGAATGTTCTTTTTGAATGTACTTATTCCTTACATATTCCTGGTAGCAAACTTTGTCAGTTATATGTGCTGCTAATATCTGTTCAGTCTGTGCTTGTCTTTCACTCTTTGTAATGCCTTTTTTTTTTTTTTTTGTAATGCCTTTTTTTTAGTTGGTATTCCTAACTTAGTTGAGTCTACATTCTTTTTGGGGAGGGTATGCATTTAATTCTTTGTAATTATGCTCTTGTACCCCAAGATCATAAAGATATATTTACAAGTTATTTACCAGACAGCTAACATTTTAAAGTTATGTGTAAGCATTTAATTCTTTTATAAAGATTATTTTTTGCTTAGGCTGTGAAAATGAATTTAAATCCATACTTATTTCTGTGGATAACAGCTTGTCCCAGAAGAACATTGCATTATTCCCCTGCATACCTCCAGCTCTGGCTCTATCATATATAAAATGCCTACTTAAACATGCTCCCCTTTTAAATCCATGATTTTCGTTTGTCTGTTTATTTATGCCTTTTTCATTATCCTAAATTAAGAAATGATTTGATAAGTCAACAAGAAATCACCGTACTTTGTCCCTGTTCAACATTATTTTCTCTATTCTCTATGTTGTCCACTTAAATTTCAGATGACTTTCATCAAATTTCATGAAAATATCTTTTGGGATTTTGATCAGCCCTGAACAAACAGATGATAATGCAGAATTAGGAATACTCTATGGGCTTCCCTGGTGGCTCAGAGGGTAAAATGTCTGCCTGCAATGCAGGAGACCTGGTTCAATCCCTGGGTCGGGAAGATCCCCTGGAGAAGGAAATGGTAACCCACTCCAGTACTCCTGCCTGGAAAATCCCATGGACAGAGGAGCCTGGTGGGCTAGAGTCCATGGGGTCGCAAAGAGTCAGACATGACTGAGCAACTTCACTTTCACTTCACTTTACCATTGGTTTTACTTATTCATGATCATGGTATATATTTTCACTTATTTCAGATTTTTTAAATGTTTTCCTTTAAAATTTAATCCTTTTCTGAATTAGTCTCATTTGCCTAATAGATTTGTTTTTATGTATTTTATATGTTACATTAGAATTTTTAAATGATCTTTCTTTAAAAAATATTTTAGCCATTGATAATATATGGAATAAACTTTTAATATTTATATTAAATTCAATAAACTTATTAAATCTGTTATTATTAATAATGCAATACTCCTTTAGGTTCCTTTGGTTCTTCTTCTAAACTTGCCATCTGTCTTTTAAAACTTATCTTCCCCTCCTTTTCTCATTCTCAGCCTTTTTTCTTGTTCTACGGGCCAGAATTTGGCAAAATCTTCACTAGAAATACTAGTGCCATTCATTTACTTATTTATCAGTTATATTTGACTTGGAGAACTACAGGTGCTAAATATGTGGTAGATGCTATGAGGGTTATAAGATTGCATCCTGCTATTAAAGGAGTTAGCCACATGCCAAGGTGAAAGTGACAGTGATAGTCAGTCATGTCTGACTCTTTGCCACCCATGGACTGTAGTCTGCCAGGCTCCTCTGCCCATGGAATTCTCCAGGCAAGAATACTGGAGTGGGTTGCATTGCTCTCCTCCAGGGGATCTTCCCTACCCAGAGATCAAACGAATGTCTCTTACATATCCTGCACTGGCAGGCAGGTTCTTCACCACTAGTGCCACCTGGGAAGCACATCACACTCCCAACTGTTATTGGCCCAGGTTCATCTTGGCTGACTCACATGAAGCCAAACCACTAGATGCCCAGGTTTGCAGCAGAAAGTGAAAGTGAAAGTTGCTCAGTTGTGTCCAACTCTTTGTGACCCCATGGACTATACAGCCCTTGGAATTCTCCAAGCCACAATAGTGGAGTGGGTAGCAGTTCCCTTCTCTAGGGGATCTTCCCAACCCAGGGATCAAACCCAGGCCTCCCACATTGCAGGTGAATTCTTTACCAGCTGAGCCTCCAGGGAAGCCCAAGAATACTTGAGTGGGTAGCCTATCCCTTCTCCAGCAGATCTTCCCAACTCAGGAACTGAACTGGGGTCTCCTGCATTGCAGGTGGATTCTTTACCAGCTGAGCCACAAGGGAAGCCTGTTTGCATCAGGGAAGTGGTTTATTTGCAAGGCAATCAAGCAAAGAGATTAAAGATCTCCTGACCACTTTTATTTATTTATTTATTGTTTGTTTGTTTTAAAGATGAAATTTATTTCAAAAGTTCTTATATAAGCCAATCATGAATAAACTTTTATAATGAACTTCTCAAATCTTTTTAATGTCTACCTTTCTGGCTCAGCTGGTAACGAATATGCCCGCAATGCGGAAGACCTGGGTTCGATCCCTGGGTTGGGAAGATCCCTTGGAGAAAGGAAAAGCCCCCCACTCCAGTATTTCTGGCCTGGAGAATTCCGTTAACTGTATAGTCCATGGGGTCACAAAGAGTCGGACATGACTGACGACTTTCACTTTCTTCTTGGGATAGCATTGTTATGATAGTATTACATTTTCTTTTTTATTCAAATGAACTATTTTAAAGATTAATGATTATTAGCAAATCTTGATGCAAGATAAACATGATAGTAAAAAATTACCATTTCCTATCAACTATCTAAAGTAAAAAAGTATTTGCTACTAAGTGTTCTTACGTTCAAATTCTAAAAGTAATTTTTAATCCCAAGGGAACTTGGTACTCCCAGACTTAAAAAATTTTTAATGATATTTAGATAATATATATATTTTTCATCACTAAGTTCCTCCTCATCACTGAATTATGGACTTTTCTTTATCCTTGGGAGTCTTGAATCATCTGCTATTGAAGGACCTCCTGAACTGGGTTTCCATTTTTTTTGTTCTTCTTCAGTTTTGGCTTGCTGGAAAGCTATAGCCTGACTGAGGCTGTCAAGAGCAGGATCTTCCCCTTCATCTTCACTTTCTTCTACTTCAATTTCTTCTTCTGGCTCAGGAATTTTCTTTTTTTTTTTTTTTTCCTTTTTCTCTTTCTTCTTTGGAGGTTCATGTATTCCAAGCATAATTTTAGGACAGGCATAACTTAAGTGTCCACTTTCCCCACATTCATAACACTTAGATTTATCAAAGTAGTTTTGTCTTCGGATGAACTCAGCTGCTCTTCCATTGTCAATAGCAATGCTTGCTTTTATCACTCTACCAAATAACTATTTGTTGTTTATTGCGCTGGTACAGTTTTGTGCAGAGTCTTTATCCAAAAATAAAATAAATGCAACCCCTTTACTCCTCCTTCTATCTTTATCTTTCATTATAGTAACCTTTACAACTTTGCCATACTTGGAAAATATCCAATATAATGATTTTTACTGTCTGGGGTCTTCTGTGACTTTCACATAAATTTTAGAATTATTTGTTCTAATTCTGTGAAAATTGTTGTAGGCATTTCAATAGGGATTGCATTAAATCTGTAGTACAGACCTTTTAGTAATATTAATTCTAGAAATGGCCCATGAGAGGAACAAGAAATGAATTCACAGACTTGACCAGCAGAGATGCAACACCCAAATTCTTCTTTGCAAGTCATGTGCTTTGCAGTCAAATATTCTCCTTAAATATAGTTAACTTACTGGTTTACTTTCATAAGCAAAAAATATCTCATCTTAACTCTTCCAGTATGTTTGAATTGGTTTCTTTCACTTTAAAACAGAACAATACTAACAGGCACATAGAAAATGAGGCTACTCTTGTGATCTCAGGTATGGTTGCCAGTGAACACTAATTTCTGGAAAAGGTGTTTTTCTATAATATATTGTGGTTGAGACATCAATTGAGAAATGTAAAGACTAAGTCAAAGTGGGATAATGGAAAGTCTTGGAAGAAATATTTTAATAAATAAATTCCATATGAGTATTAAAAAGTACATTCACAATACATGTCTTAAAAATTTAGAGAAAACAAAAAAAATTCAACAAAATATGTGCTGGACATATTCAATAAAAAACATACAAAGCAATGGTAAAAGAAGTTAAAAAGACCTTAGTAAAATAGCATGGAGGTATTTTGGGGGAGGGGGAAATAGTCTGTGTCTTGATTCTCATGCTGGTTGCATGGATTAAAAACTTGTCACAATGTACTGAAATATGGACCTAAATTGGTGCATTTTGTTTTGGTATGTTATGCCTCAAAGTTGCTTTTAAAAGTTGCACGATTGCAGGAATCTGGTTGGGGAGATGCTAATTTTTCTGCTCAGTTGCTCTGTCAGGGACAGCTGAGAGAAGCAACCATGAACCCCTAAGGACTCTGAGTCTGGATCAATGAATGTGCTGAGCCAGGTGATCAGGGTCCCCACGGAAGACAGGTGACCTGCCGATTATCCTTATGTCTGAAGGCACAGCTTAGCCAGATGAAAGGCACGGAGCTGCATGTTTTAATGAAGATGGTCAGAAACCCATCAAGGTCACATCCCATGTCTCCTTTGCCAGATACTCTGCAAACTGGATTCTTTACCAGCTGAGCAACCCACTCCAGTACTCTTGCCTGGGAAATCCCATGGACGGAGGAGCCTGGTAGGCTGCAGTCCATGGGGTCGCTCAGAGTCAGACACGACTGAGTGGCTTCACTTCCACTTTCTGCAAACTGGGGAATCTGAGACCCCTGCACGCTTCCTTCCTCTTCCTTGGGTGTGTGTTCCCACCAGCTATTTCCCACCTCTCTTTCTGTTCATGCAGTGTTGCTCATTTACAGATTTTTCCTTCTGGCTAATGCTCTCTCAAGGTCGGTGTCTGTTAATTCCTACCCTCCTACGACACCACTGATTTCCTGGGCTGGGTCCACGGTGAGTTTGTGTTCTAAGAAGAGCTGACGTGCTGCACTGTGGCCTGGCTGCTGGCACAGAAATACAGAGCTGAGTCCGCTGCCTCGGTGGACTTGATTTCCAGGCTGCAGGGTGAGTTTGGGGGGCACTCAGCTGAAAATCGCTGTTTGAACACAGCTGTATCTTCTGTAATTTTTCCATTCCACAAATAAACCAAAAGCTCAAATGCTTCTTCCAGCTTCTTGCGATACCAGTAAACATAAGAGTGTCCTTTTATGGGCACGCAGTCCATCTTTGCTTTCTGGTCTTCTCCTTTGACCAGATGACTGGGACTCTGGGTGACCTCAGTGTCCACGGAGCCTGTGAGGAGACAGAAAGTTCACAAAAAGCCCTAGATTTGGCAGCCATAGGAGAAAGTCCTAAAACTTGAATCCAATACATTTGCCTCACCTGCTCCCCAGAGAAAAAGAGTCACACAGCGCAGGAGGCCGAGGCACATGGCTGACTCCAGGAGGAAGCAGGGCAGCACCTTTTCCTCTCAGGCGCCTCATCCCCCTTCAGCACCTCCTTGTGACGTGGTCGCTTCCGGTGGTCACCGTCCCCGGGTACCTGAGACTCTAACATTTCATAGGCTGACAGGACAAGGAAAGCTGGTGAAACAACCAGTACGCATTCCAAACTGCTTTCCTTTTCTCTTTCCTGATTCTGCTCTTCCACCACTTCTTTAAATATAAAAATCATTTCTCATGAATAATTTGTTTGCTTTTTGAATTTGTCAGCTTGCCCTCTCTCCCCCTCCCTTCCCTCAGACAATGAACCATATCACCTGCGGTATGTCAATCGTAACTTCTACTGAACTCACAAAATGTATAGCAGCTACTTTATGTTAACAAACCAGATTTTGAACTATACAAAAGAAATATTTGTGATGAACCTGCAATAGATCTAGACAAATAATAAAATGAATGATCTTACCTGGAGCAATCAGTTTGGGAAGGTAGATTTTCCCAGAGAATTTTTAAGTCCTTGTTCTTTTTCTAGATTCTATCATTCTTTTCTACCAGGTCTAGGTAACCATAATCCCAAAGTTCAAATTTTTACTCACTTTCTATTACCACTTTTAGATTTATGTAAGAATCTGTAAATTATTTATTAATCATGTTTTATGTCTTTGAAAATTATCTAAGGGGTTCATTCTGTTTGCACTTTGTTCCGGTAATGTTCTTTTTTATTCAATAGTGTGTCTGTGCCAGTAATTCATGTTTTGCACATAATTTTAGATAATTCAATTTCATTAGTAAGTAGAATTCCATTTATTAGTTTGTCAGAATTTATTATCCATTCTTGAATTTATTCACAGTAGTTTTTTCCTCTAGATTTTGGTACTAGTACAAATGGGACTACATTCTCATACCTTCCTCTATAAACCAAGTTGTAATATTTCTCTATACCTGGGAATAGAAAAATTGAGCCTTAGGGTCACCACGTTAACTTTACATACTAAGACAAAATACTTTCCAAATTAATTAAGTCAAGTGATCTCAAGAACATTTTATTTTGTGTTTTCTAGTGTTACACACCTAGGACTCAATTGGCACAATTCTTTTGCCAGTCTATTAGGATAAAATGGTATCTGACTGTAATGTTAGTTTGCATTTTTATGATTGTTAAGGAGGTTGAATATATTTTTTTTCTGTTTACAGGCCACTACTGTTTTCTGTACACTGCTATGCCCATATTTCTTTCTGGTTTGGTAGCTATTACTTATTCGTAACAGTTCCTTACATATTCTGGTTACCAAATTTTGTCAGTTACATTTGTTACTAATACCTTTGATTTTGTGGCTTGTGTTTCACTGTTTGTAATTTTTTAAAATATGTTTATATATTTCTTTGGCTGCTCAGGGTCTTGGTTGCAGCCTGCGGGATCTAGTTCCCTGGCCAGGGGTGGAACCTGGGCCCCCTGCCTTGAGAACACCCAGTCTTAGCCAACGGACTCCAGGGAAGTGCCTGGAGTGTTTTTTATTGATATTTCTAATTTAGTTGGGTCTACATTCTTTTTATGGAGTGTACACATTTAATTCTTTATAAGCAACGCTTTCATAATCCAAGGTCATAAAGATAAATCCACAAGTTATTTATCAAACAGCTGACATTTTGAATGTTGCACTAAAGCACTTAATTCTTTTATAATGAATGGAATTTTAATTTTTAAAATCTTTTATAACAACTTGTCCCAGAAGAACATTTTGTGTAGTGCCTTATTCCTCTGCATACATGCAGTGATGGCTCTATCATATATAATATACCTATATAAGCATGCTGCCATTTCAACTCTATGATTTTCCATTTGTAAATTCTTATGCCTTTTTCATTGTCCTAAATTAGGAAATGGTTTGGTGATTCAAAGAGGAACCACCTCACTTTCTACTTGTTTAATATTATCTTCCCTAGTCTCTTTATTGCACATAAATTTCAGTTTACTTTCATCAAATATCATGAAAATACCTATTGTGATTTTGTTTTGTGCTGCATTGAATTCATAGATAATAGTGCAGAAATACTACTGGTTTAATTTTTTCATGATCATGGTATAAATCTTCACTTATTTCAGATTTTTTAAATGTTTTCCTTTAAGATTTAATATTTTTCTGTATTAAAGTCTCATTTACCTAATCAATCTGTTTTACGTATTTTATATGTAATTTAAGAATTTGTAAATGGTCTCTCCCTAAAAATATTTTTAACTGTTTGTTGCTAGAACATAGAAATAAACTGACTTTTTATATTTATGTTAAATTCAGTACTTATTAATTTGTTGTTGTTAATAATGCAATACTTCTCTAGGTTCCTTTGGTTCTTCTTCTAAATTTGCCATCTGTCTTTAATCACTTTTTTCCCTCCTTTTCTTATTCACACTCTTTTCTCTTGTTCTGCTGGTTTGAAATTCAGCACAATCTTGACTAGAAATTGTGGTCACATTCATTTACTTATTCATCAGCTATGTTTGACGTAGACAACTACAGATACTGGATATGTGGTAGATGCTATGGGGGTTACAAAGTGTAACATTAGATCTTACTATTAAAGGAGTTACTGGTGTGCCAGGATATCTGCAAATCATTATCCCAAATGCTGCTGGACCAGGTTCATCTTGGCTGACCCACAGGAAGACAAAACACTAGATGCCCGTGATTGGAGCAAGAAGAGGTTTGTTTGCAAGGCAACAAAGCAAAGAGATGAGAGATCTTATGCCCAATTTTTAATTGGGTTGCTTGTGTTTTTTAAATTGAATTGCCTGAACTGTTAAGATATTTTGGATATTAACACTTTACTGGTTTTATTATTTGCAAATATTTCCCTCCATTCATCAGTTCAGCTTTTTGTTTCGACAATGTTTTTTTATTTTTTTTCTCTTCTTTTTTTCTATGAGAAGATTTTAATCTTGATTAGGTCACATTTGTTTATTTTTGCTTTTGTTTCTTTCCTTTGTAGAGACAGATCAAAAGACGCATTGCTACAATAGATGTCAAAGAATGTTCCACCTGGGTTTTATTCTGGGAGTTTTATGGTTTCTGGCCTTACATGTTGGTCTTTAATCCATTTTGACTTTATATTTGTGTATGGTGTCAGAAAATGTCCTAATTTCATTCTTTTATGTAGTTGTCCAGTTTTAATAGTACTACTTATTGAAGAGGAAGCCATTTCCAAACTGTATATTCTTGCATTCTTTGCCATAGTTTCATTGACCATACATGTTTATTTCTGGGCTCTCAGTTCTATGTCCATTTTTGTGCCGTACCATTCTGTTTCGATTATTATAGCTTTGAGCATTCACTGACATCAGAGATTGTAATCTCTCCAGCTTTGTTCTTTTTGCTCTTGATTGCTTTCACTATCTGAGGTCTTATGTTGTTTCATACCAATTTTAGAACTACTTGTTTTAGTTCTGTTCGTAGGCATTTTGATAGAGACTGCAGTAAATCTGTAGTACAGACCTTTGAACAATATTAATTGTAGAAATGGCTGGTGAGAAGAATAAGAAATATATTCACAGACTTGACCAGCAGAGGGGCAGAACCAAAATTTTTCTTTGCAAATCATGTGTTTTGTCAAATATTCTCCTTAATTACTCTTAACTCACTGGCTTATTTTCATAAGCAAAATGTATTTCTTCTTAACTTTAACAATATGCTTGATTTAGTCTCTTTTACTTTAAAGCAGAGCAATACTAACAATTGGTCACACAGAAAATGAGGCTACTTTTGTGATCTCAGTTTTGGCTGCCGGTAAACACTAACTTCTGGAGAATGTCTTTTCTATAAACCTCTATACTGAGGTTTAGACATCAACTGAGAAATGTAAAGACTAAATCAAAGTGGGAAAATGTAAAGTCTTCACAGAAAATATTTTAATAAATCAATTCCTTATGGGTATTAAAAAGTGCATTCATAATATATCTCTTAAAGTAATTTTATGAAAAATTAAGAAAACTTCAACAAAATATGTATGGGACATGATCGATCAAGAAAAATATACAAAGCAATAGTGAGAGAAGTTAAAAGGACCTCAGTAAAATACCATGGGGGATGTTTTGGGAAGGGGGAAATGTTCTGTGTCTTGATTGTCATGCTGGTTACATGGGTGTAAAAACTTGTCAAAACACATCAATATGTGCCTAAAATGGGTGCATTTTGTTGCGGGTATGTTATGCCTCAACGATGCTTTTAAAAGTTGCATGATTGCAGGAATCTGGACGAAGGGAGTTGCTGAGTTTCTTGCTCAGTTTTTCTGGCAGGGACAGCTGAGAGAAGCAGTGATGAACCCTGAGGAGTCTCTGGGTCTGGATCAATGTGCAGAGCCGGGTGATCAGGGTGCCCAGGGAAGACAGATGACCTGCCGATTATCCTTATTCCTAAAGGCACAGCTTTATCAGGTGAAAAACACAGAACTACATGTTTTAATAAAGGTTGTTATTAATCCATCAAGGTCACATCCTGTGTCTCCTTCGCCAGGTAACCTGCAACCCAGGGAATCTGAGACCCCTTACAGCTTCCTGCCCCATCCTTGGGTTTGTGTTCCCACCAGCTGTTCTCTACCTCTCTTTCTGCTCATCCAGTGTGGCCATTTACAGATTTTTCCTTCTGGCTATTGCTCTTTCAAGGCGGGTTTCTGTTAGTTTCTACCCTCCTACGACACCGCTGATTTCCTGAGCTGGGTTCTTGGTGAGTTTGTGTTCTAGGAAGAGCTGATGTGCTGCACTGTGGACTGGCTGCTGGCACAGAAATACAGAGCTGAGTCCGCTGCCTCGGTGGACTTGATTTCCAGGCTGCAGGGTGAGTTTTTGGGGCACTCAGCTGAAAATCGCTGTTTGAACATAGCTGTATCTTTCACAATGTCTTGATTCTGAAAGTTAACCAAAAACTCAATTGCTTCTTCCAGCCTCTTGCGATACCAGTAAACATAAGAGTGTCCTTTTTTGGGGACACAATCCATCTTTGCTTTCTGGTCTTTTCCTTTGACCAGATGATCTGGACTCTGGATGATTTCAGTGTCCATGGAGCCTATAAGGAAAGAGGAGAAAGTGCAGTGAAAGCCCAGGAGAAAGCCTGATTTTGCAGCCATAGGAGAAAGTCCTGAAACTGGAATCCAATAAATTCACCTCACCTGCTCCCCAGGGGAAAAAAAAAGCCACACAGCACAGGAGGCTGAAGCACATGGCTGGCTCAGGGAGAAAGCAGGGCAGGAACTTTTTCTCTAAGCCTCCTCATCCCCCTTCAGCATCTCCTTGTGACGTGATTACTTTTCATGGTCATCACATAATAAGACTGACATTGCACAGCCTGGGAGGGCAGAGAAAGCTGGTAAAACAACTAGTGTGGATTTCAAGCTGCTTTAATTTTATTTTTCCTGATTCTACTCTTTCACTATTTCTTTAAAAATAAAAGTTATTTACATATTAACAATTTATTTCCTTTTTTAACTTGTAGCTTTGCCTCTTCCCTTCCCTCTCAGACAGTTCATAGCTTGCTGTTATCAATCATAGTGTCCACTGCACTTAAAAATCATAAATCTGCCTCTTAAAAAACTAAATGTTGAACTTATGCAAAATAATATTTATGATGAACATGCAATGCATTTAGGGAAACAATAAAACGAATCCTCTTGTTGGAATCAATCAGCTTAGGAGTTAGATTAATACTAAGAATTTTTAAACCCCTGTGTTATTTTTATAGACTTTATTATTGTTTTTCTACCATGTCCATGTAACTACACTTCCGAAGTTCATATTTTTATTCACTTGCTTTTCATTACAGCTTTTCTCATTTATGTAAGAATCTGCAAATTTTGTATTAATCAATGTTGTATGTCTTTTAAATTTATTTGTGGGAGTTCTTTTTATTGGCCATGCTCTTTTTCCATTCAACATATGCCTATGTTATTAAATCATGTTGTCTCATGTAGTTTTAGATAAATCAGTTTCACTAATATGTAGGATTCCATTTATTAGTTTGTCAGAATCTATTATCCATTTAACCTCATGCACCCTAGTTGTTTTGTTTTTTTTTTCACCCAGATTTTAATGCTACTATAAATAGGACTGTATTCTTACACAATTCTTTACATACTTAGGTGAAAGTTTCTCTATACCTGGGATTGTAAAAATTGAGCCTTAGGGTCACCATGTCTATTTTACATAGCAAGACAAAATGGTTTACAAATTAATTAAGCAAGTAAATAGTTCCACAACAGTTTATCAACCATATTCAAATGTTCCCCATCTAGCACTCAATTGGCACATACTCTTCTTTTAATTTTGTCAGTTTATTAGGTTAAAGCAGTATCTCACTATAGCTTTAGTTTGCATTTTTATGACTGCTAAGGAGATTGATATTCTGAATTAATACACTTATAGGCCACTGGTTTTTCTGTACATTGCTCTTTTCTCATATTTTTGGTAGATTAACTATCAGTTATTTGTACCAGTTCTTTATATATCTCAGATACTAAACTTTGTCATTTACATGTATGCTAATATCTTTTCAATTTGTGACTTGTGTTTTTACTCTTTGCAAATTTTTTATTGATATTCCTTATTTAGTAAAATCTATCATTCTTTCTTTGGGAGGGTGTGAATTCTTTAATTCTTTATAAGCAATGTTTCCATAGCTCAAGTTCATAAAAATATACTTCTATAATATTTACCAAATAGTTAATAATTTAAATGTTGCATTTAAGCATTTAATCTTTTTAGAATTTTTTTTTTGCTTTTGCTGTAAGAGAGTTTAATTTTTCTTCCTGTGGAGAACTACTTGTCCCAGAAGAACTTGTATATTGCATTACTCCCCTACACACCTGCAGTGTTGGCTTTACTATATATTAAGTGCCTATATATGCATAGTGCTATTTTAAATTTATGATTTTCCATTTGTCCACTTAGTTATAAAAAAATTAGAAAATAATTTGGTGATTAGATTGCAAATTCACATCACTTTGTAATTCTTTAATATTATTTTAAGTATTCTTTCCTCTTTTTTCCACTTAAACTTTTGACTACTTTTGTCAAATTCCATGAAATTCCTTTTGTGACTTTGTTTAGTGCTGTGGGAAATACATAGATGATAGTGCTGAAATTGGAATACTTTTAGTACTGGTTTAATTTATTCATGATCATGGCATATAACTTCACTTTTTTCAGATTTTAAAAGCGTTCCTCTGAAATTTAGATTTCTGAATTGTTTATCTTTGTATAGATTTAGGTGTATTATCTTTTCTATTTTCTGTTACTAAATGATCTCTCTTTAAAAATCTATTGCTAGTATATGGGAATAAACCTACTTTATGTTCATTTTTGTTAACTTATTAAATGGTATTATAAATAATGCAATGCTTCTTTAGATTCCTTTGTGCCTTCTTAACTTGTCATCTGTCTATAATCACTCTTTCCCCCTTCTTTTTTAATTCTCACGCTTTTTTCTTCCTTTACCAGGCTGGAAATTCAGCACAATGTGAAACAGAAATAGTGATGACATTCATTAACTTCCTTATCAATTACGTATGACCAGAACAACTACTGGTACTGTATACTGTGATACATGCTCTGGGGATTAGGAAGTGTAAAATTAGATTCTGCTATTTTCAAGACCTATTGTCATCCCAGGATAGCTGCAAATCATTCTCCCAACTGCTTCCAGGTTCATTTTGCCCTAAGTACAAGGAGCCAAACTGCTGAGACTCTGATGCTTGCAGCAAAGTAAGGTCTTCTTCTCAAGCCAGCCAAGCAAGGGTATCCCCCGCCCCTCTACCCCGTTGTGCTGACTCTGCGACCCATGGACTGTAACCTTCCAGACTCCTCTGTCCATGGGATTCTCCCAGCAAGAATACTAGAGTGGGCTGTCGTTTCCTTCTCCAGGGGATCTTCCCGACCCAGGGATCAAACCCAGGTCTCTTGCATTGGCCTGTGGGTTCTTCACCACTGAGCCACCAGGGAAAACAAGACCTCAAATCCACCCCCGCAAAGGCAAGGGGCACAGGGTATTTACAGGGTCATGAATGAAGCATGACCTGATGGTCTGAGATATGGGTTTCCCTGGTGGTTCAGTGGTAAAGAAATCTTCCCTGTCAATGCAAGGGATGGGGGTTCAATCCCTGGGTTGGGATGGTCCCCTGGAAAAGGAAATGGCAACCCACTCCAGTATTCTTGCCTGAAGAATCCCATGAACAGAGGAACCTGGTGGGCTACATCCATAGGGTCACAAAGTGTCAGACACGACTTAGCTACTGAACACGTGCACATGGGGAGCGTGGGGTGCTGGGGAAGCTTGGGGAAGGGTGACTGAAAAAACATGCATGCATTGTCCTTCTCTGCTAGGGTAACTGAGCTATAGCCTCTGCCTGTTCACCATAGAAGTGCTCAGCAAGATCTGAGAATGGAGTCTTGGGTCCTCTGAGGTCGAAAGGTACCCAAGCAGACACCTGTGCTTCCCCAGGAGGAGGGTCACTGGTTCTAACCAGTCTCAACCAGTTCAGCTGAAACTAGACACAGTTGACTCTGGGCTCTGCTGCACTACCAGCAGTTTCCTGGAAAAGAACTCAGGCAAACATCTTATTCAGGATACATGCCACTTGGAGGCCAAGCAAGTCTTAAAGCGACCTTGATTAGTGAAGGCAGGTGCAATGGATTTGATTAATTCTTACTCACGCTTCCACAGCCACTACCTAAAGGATCTCACCTGAGTTTCCAGAAGTATCAGACAACTTCTGGAAGGTTGGTGCTGCTCTCTATGCGCTGAAGTGTTTTACAGAAAGACCCACATCACCCCCTAGTGGTCAAGTGAAAGTCGCTCAGTCATGCCCGACTCTGTGACCCCAACCACCATACAGTCCATGGATTCTTCAAGCCAGAATACCAGTGTGTAGCGTTTCCTTTCTTCAGGGGATCTTCCCAACCAAGGGACCGAACCCAGGTCTCCCGTATTGCAGGTGGACTCTTTACCAGCTCAGCCATAAGGGAAGCCCAAGAATATTGGAATGGGTAGCGTATCCCTTTTTCAGCAGATCTTTCCAACCCAGGAATTGATGGTCAGGGAGGCCTGGCCTGCTGTGGTTCATGGGGTCGCAAAGAGTCGGACATGACTGAGCGACTGAACTGAACTGAACTCCTGCGTTGCAGGAGGATTCTTTGCCAAAGGGAAGCTCTGATAACTCTGACTGACTGACTGACTAGATGGTCAAAGGGGCACACTTCTCACAGGCCTCTGGTCTCCCGTGGTCTTCACCTCCTGTGTGGCGAGTGGGCAGTTGCTTTCTCCACACTGCAGAGGGGCAGCCAGACACCCCAAGAATCATCAGGACTAGGAAACATGCAGCCATCTGTGTGGTGACCTGCTCGAGTACTGTAGAGATTTGTTACTAGTACTCAGTTAGATAGTCACTAATCCGGTATTGCTTGGTGTTATTGATCAGTCAATTAAATTTAATCTCTTAGGGCCACATTCAAGGTGAGTGGGCTCCTCAGATCTCTGTCCTCAGTTCTGTGATCTTTTCTTTGTATATTCTGTCATCAAGGGCTCAAGAAGTCACTTTCATCCTTCCAGTTATGGAAATTGTCCCAAATTTTTACCTTCATCCAGGTCCATTCTTTTGAGCCCCTGACTCCTACATACCACTGCTTTCTGCATATTTCTGGTCAGATTTCTGTCTCAGAGGCATCCCCAATGTCAAGAAAATCATGATCTTCTTCCCACTTGGTCCTCCTGATTCATCCGACTTGTAGTCAAAACCTTCCTCTCCAGCTATTGCCTCTTGTGATGAATCAGTTACCCACGTCTTTGATTTTATTTCCTAGTTATGTTTTAAAACTCTCATTTCTCTGTTTTCTAGCACTGCCACCACCATCATCCTAGCTTCAATATCCATTCGGTTGTTTCTTTCATTGTCTCTCCTTTTTGATCTCACATGTGTCTTGTTGTTTAGTCACTGAGTCGTGTCTGAGACTCTTTTGTGACCCCATGCACTGCAGCACACCAGGCTTCCCTGTCACTATCTCACTGAATTTGCTTAAACTTGGATCCACTGAGTCGGTGGTACCATCCAACCATTTCATCTTCTGTTGCTCCCTTCTCCTCTTGCTCTCAATCTTTCCCAGCATCAGGGTCTTTCCAATGAGTCAGCTCTTCAGCCCAGGTGGTCAAAGTATTGGAGCTCCAGCTTCAGCATCAGTCCTTCCAGTGAATATTCAGGACTGATTTCCTTTAGGATTGACTGGTTAGATCTCCTTGCAATCCAAGAGACTCTCAAGAGTTTTCTCCAGCACCACAATTTGCAAGACTTTGTCTAACACTCTATATTTTTTTAAGCTTTTTATATTTTGCTAACCAAATGGATATCAACTTACATATAATTGCATCTTGCTCCATGTTTCTTGATCACAAGTAAATAAATGTTTATTGATTACAGATGTTTCTTCTCCAGAGTGTACGTTAATATCTTTTGCTTATTTTTACTGGGCTATACAAGATTTATGGTCAATGTGTGATTTTTTTTTTCTAGAAAAGGATCTTTCTAGGGGTTTACACTCAGTGCTTCACTTACTATCTTGTGACTTCCAACAGAACTTTCTAGTTTTGCAGACAAGCCTTGTTGTCTGAAGTCTTTCTTATTTATCTTCTCTGTCTTCTCTTCCCTTTGGTCCCTTTGTGAAGGTTCTGGGCATGCTCTGTACTTGGGTGTAGAGGGCTGCCCTGTTCAGTCCTATTCTGTTCTTTTATCAACCTCAATACTGTATATAGCACATCCCTGAATTCTTTCATGAGTGAACATCTCTACTTGGCTGGCTAATGATTCCATTTGTCTTGAGAGTCTAGGATGGTGACAAGAGTGCTGAATTTTCTTGGAGGAAAAAACTCCAGCGTTTATTATAAAAATGTTAGTCACTCAGTCATGTCTAACACTTTGTGATCCCAAGGATTACAGGCTGACAGGTTCCTCTGTCCATGGAATTCTCCAGGCAAGAATACTGAAGTGGGTTGCTATTCCCTTCTCCAGGGGAACTTCTCAACCCAGGGATCAATTGAACTCCCATCTCCTGCAATGCAGATGGATTCCTTATTGTCTAAGCCACCGGGGCAGCCCATTATAAAAGTACTCAGTGTTTACAGAAGCATTTTGGGATCTACCTATAGGATTATGTGTCAGTTTATCTAAGAACATATGATTAGCATATGGGAGAATCAGGAAAAAAAAAATCTAGATTTTATACTTTTCAGCCCAGGGAACTTTCCAGGTTGGTTGGCCATTTATAGGCCTAGCCCCATTCCCATACGGCTAGTTCTCAAACACCATACCTTCTCCCCACTCTGTACTCAGACATTTTCTCTCTTTCTCTCTCTACACACAGAGCCACAGATGACTCAGTCAGCGAGGCTGTGGCTTTTCTCTCTCCACACCTCCCTCCACGGGGCCCCATGGTTCAGTGGGATGGGGAAGGGGGCTGCTACCAAGATTCTTGTCTGGCTCTCTGATCTCCACCCAGCGCTGTGTCTCTAGCACCGCAGAAGTAAAGGCTGCTGTCGGCAGGATCCACACTTGTCACCGTCAGAGATGAAAATGTTAGGTTTGGCTGACTGATGGGAAGCTTGTCTTTGTTATAACCTTGTTCGTATGTGGCATCAGTGCCTTCATTAGAAGCTGCCATCAGCACGAGGCCTTGTTTCGGGAGCTGACGGTACCAGAACACAGTTGTGGTTTGAAAGTCCACTGCACGGCACTGGATGGTCACAGAGTCGCCACTCTTCCTGACAGCTCTGCGGGGCTGCTGAGAGACGAGAGCGCCAAGGCCAGAGCCTGCGGAGACAGAGGTCAAGGAGATGAGAGCCCAGCAGGACAGGAAGACACGACCACAGGCAGAAAACCACAGCCCTGCTCACTTGCTCACCGTTCTCCTGGCTCCAAGGGAATCCTGCTTGTTTTGTGAAATCGCCCTGTCCTAATTCTCAGGCTTATCATCCCCCATTTCTCCTGACTGGTGGCTCCTCACTTTGTCCTCTACACCTCCAAAGAGGATGGATGTCCCCTCCCATTTTGTTCAGCGTAGAAAAATCCACAAGCTTAAGGAATCCCCTGGTAGCCCAGTGGTTAGGATTCAGTGTTCTCACTGCCAGCAACCAGGTTTAATGGCTGGTGGGGTAACTAAGAACCCACAAACCAAGCAGCCAAGAAAAGCTTCAAAAATTATAAAAGTCCACAATCCCTGGCTATCACTTCACTCATGCCAACACACACACACACACACACACACACACACACACACACTTGACCAAGCTACTTAGCTAATAAGGCTCGTACTGGGTCCCAGAAGCAGCAGAAGCACCAGCATCTTCAGGAACTGGCCTCTCACCACACCTCTTTGAAGAAAGATATGACCTTGCCCTTTCTTTCTCCACCCCTAGAAGGAGGGCTGACTGTCCGCATAATTCTAAGGATGCTCTAATCTGCCCTCTGGTGATCATCATCGCCACTGATGCAGGATCCACCCCTCTTTCTATCAAGTGAAAATGAAAGTTGCTCAGTCATGTCCAATTCTTTGTGACCCCACAACTGTAGCCCGTCAGGCTCCTCTGTCCATAGGATTCTCCAGGCAAGAATACTAGAGTGGATAGTCATGCCCTTCTCCAGGGGATCTTCCTGACCCAGGGGGTGAACCTGGGTCTCCTGCATTGCAGGCAGATTCTTTACTGTCTGAGCCCCCAGCAAAGCCCCTTTCTATAAAAGAACCATTCAAACATTGCTGGAAGGAACCTCAGAGATGTTCTAACCCAATTCTCAATTTTATAGACCAGAAACTGAGACCTAGATCATTGAAATGATATTAGTTTGTTAGCCTTATGTAAGGAAATGGCTATGTTTGTGTGGTAAATGACATTATTGTTAGTTCTTTACTTCTGTAATGTACCCTCAAAGTAATCAAGACAACTCATGCTTGTTAATCACTAGAACCACAGATGAACATAAGGACTACTAGGCTAGAAGCTCAATGCTTCTTCACACTGAAAAAGAACACTTCCTCATCTTCTCAATGAGGTATTTATTTCATGAGCATCTTATGCCAGTCCCCTCATATAATGGACTGAATACTAAACATATCTATGTATTATATAAACACACATCTCTTTATTATAGTCTGAATGTGGTATAAGTGATGCTATGATTTTTGAAGCTGGGTCATAAGTAGCATTGTAGATCCCTCCAGGGTCTCTTGAATGCCCACTCTAGGGGAAGCCAGCCACGAGATAATCATTTTCACTACTCCGAGGCCACCATTCTGCAAGGAAACCCACCTAGCCACATTGAGGGGCTAGAAAGGCAGACATGTTAGGCTGGTCCACAGCTGTCCCAGGCACCCCGGGGCAGGGATCAGCCATGTGCGGAAAGACGCCATCTTGGATGTGCAGGCGACTGGAGCCTCAGGCGTCTCCCACCTCAGGGGCTATCTGACCATGACCGCATGATGTCCCCAGATGGGAACTGCCCAGCCAGGCCCACTCAGCCCACAGAACCATGAGAGATGTTAAATATATGTTAAAGTCACTACATTTTGAGGTGGTTGTTGTTACTGTTGTTTTTCTACGCTTTTAAAATGAGATATAAAATCCATATATAATAGACTACACAAATCTTGAGTGTACAGCATAGTGAAATTTCACAAATGAGTACATCTATATAACTACGACCCAGATCAAGATATAGGACCCAGAAGCCTCCTTCATAGTTTTCTACAAGTAAATTAAAAATGCCCTCAGAATGCAGTTGCTATCTTAACTTTGAACAATCTGTGCTCTGGCTTCTTTTTCAAGAAGAGATCCATGTATTTATGAGATCCATCCATGATTTCACAAATAACATTTGCTTTTCTGCTAGATTTTATTCTATTACTAAGCGTAGCTGTTTGTTCACCATATTGTTGACAGTCATTTGGGTGTTTTCCAGTTTGAGGTCACCATGAATAGAGCTGCCATGACAATAGGTTTTTCTCACACCTCCCTTTCTATTTCCTCAGAATTCTGGACTATTTAAATTTTTATACAATTAAACTGGTTTTCTGATGTGTCTAATTTACTCATTATTTCTTCTAGTATATTTTTAAATTCAGAAACTATGTGTATGGTGTCCAAGAAATATTATAGTTATTTGATTGTATTTTTCTAGAAATTGTTCTTCCGAGGTGATTGATGCAATGGCTTCTTAACACTAAGAAAACATTGAGTGATACTTTTGACCTTCATACAGTCACTTTCTTAGAACTTGGCCATGGGAATGGGGGCCATTATGAAATTTCACAGTTAAAGAGTTCTTTTTAGTACTAGGACCACCCTGAAATAATAAAGAGTTCGATAGTTTTACAGTGAATGTTTTAAAATCAAGTGAAGCCCATCTGCTTTTTTGGTCATAAATTCTTTCACTGGAAGGAGGAAATCTGTATCCTTTCAGTAGTTGTTTTAGTTGCTAAGTCTGGCTCTTTGTGACCGCATGGACTGTAGCCCACCAGGTGCTTCTGTCCATGGGATTATCCAGGCAAGAATACTGGCGCAGGTTGCTATTTCCTTCTTTAGGGGACCTTCCTGACCCAGGGACGAACCCACATCTTTTGCATTTCCTGCATTGGCAGGCAGATTCTTTACTGCTGCGCCACCTGGGAAGCCCCCTAATGTAGATAGGTGTGATTTTTAAGAATCACCCTGGTGGATTGCTGAAATGTGATTGTGCCATTTCACAACATGTGTTGCTGCGGCAGCTGCTTTGGGTGCCTGGTTCAGGAGGAAGAAGCTGACTGCCCAGGGTACTGAACACAGAAAAGCCCCGCCACCTGGTGGGGAAACGGGACTCATTTGTGTGCAGAGAGGAGGTGGCTTTGATTCACTGTGTCTACTAGCAGCACAGAGATACAGAGCCGTCTGGTTCTTCTGTGCCGACGTCACAGTAAGAGGAAAGAAAGGCTTCTTTTTGCGAGAGGCATTGTAGCCTTTAGCTATGTCTTCTTTCTGAACAACGCTTACAAATCGTGAGAAGAAGATCAGCCTCAGTCCTAGACCTGGGTCCTGTCGGTACCAGTACATTGAGTCATAATCAAAATCCTGTTCACATTCCAGGGTCACAGCTCCGCCTTCCTTTTTGAGCAGGTATTTAGGGGTCTGAGTTACCCCACCAGCCACAGTACCTATGGAGTAAAGGGAGTGGTCGGGAAACATGGCCCAAGAGGGCAGCCAATGCTGCTGCCGTGAGGGAAAGGCTTAGCTCTGGAGCTCAGCGTCTTTAGAACAGGAATCTGCTCTCTGAACCCGGGACTCACCTACTCCAAAGAGACAAAGGGACAAGCAGCAGATCACTTGGTTGCCCATAGTGGGAAGGGGGTCTCCTCGTAGCTCCCAGCACAGACAGATGAGGAAAGAAACTTAGTTATGGGGCTCCCCCTGGTTGAATGTGCGGAATCTATCAGAAGGCCAGAAAGGAGAGTTGGACAGGATCCTGTAGATATTCAAGAGGCGCTGCCTAATCTGGCAGATGAGGCAACTGAGGACAGAGATCTGAATCACTTGCACCTCCCTTGTGCCTCCCTCCCCCAAACTCTGCATTTTGTCTCGCCCTAGTGGACAGCACCCCACATTTCCAGGCCAGAGCCTCACTGTGATTGGCCCACAGATTTTCACCTTCCTCCTTGCAGTAACTAATGTTTGATCTCTATGGGAGCACAGTAGATGCTCTGGTCACACAAGAATGCAGAGTTTATTTTTTTTTTAACTTTTTATTTTGCAATGGAATATAGCTGATTAACCATGTTTTGATGTTTTCAAAGGGACTCAGCCATACATATACTTGTATCCATTCTCCCCAAACTCCCCTCCCATCCAGGCTACCACATAGCCCTGAGCAGAGTTCCCTGTGTTGTATAGTAGGTCTTTGTTGGTTCATCTGCTTTTTTATTTTCTGCAATTGTTTCATCAAAGAAAATGATAATAAAATGGTGTTCTGTAGGTGTTCAACATTTTTTGTGTGATGAGAATTAAAAACAAAAGTTCACTGAGATGAAAATCTGAGGTGATGTGTTTCTAATGAATAATATTTCAGGATCAGACCCATCTCTTAAATTCCAGACCAATTTATCCAACTTTATTCCCACCATCTCTGGGATGTCCCGTAGACATTTGAAGAATTTCTAATCCTGGCATCCATACCTACTTGCACAGGCACTAGGCAGGGAACGTTCCAGAAAGAATAAGAGGCAGCATAGGTTGGTATAAAGAGCACAACCCTTTTGGCCAAACAGACCTGTGTTTTCTCTCTATGTTTCTCCACAGCCCACCTCCCATTTTTTTGAGCTTGAGAAAGAAAAAGTGAACTCCTGAAACTGTGTTTTCCTATGTTGAAACTGAAGAAAATAGTGCCTTTGCTTGTCTTGGTGATTAAATAAAATCCTATATTTAAAGCATGTGGTAGAGAACTCAAAATAGAGTATGAAGTAAAGAGAAGCATCAGGCAATGAATATTTCCATGACAAATGATGTTGTTCTAAATTATGTTCCTGTTTGGGGGTAACAGAGTCTTCGTCCCTGAGCCTCAGTTGGCATGTTCCAGTCCTCTCCTATTTCCATCTTCATCCTTTGGAAGGCTTTGTAGCCAATTTTACTAATCAGACATGTTGGCTTCCCCAGCCCACGGCTGTTTCCGGGATGAGACCTGGAGGATGTTTGTGCAGTGAAGGGACATGACTGCATTGATGTGGATTAGGAACTGGCACAGAAACATGCTGAAGAGTCTTCCAGCTCCAGCAACTGTGTCTTCAAGACACCAGGTCCCTCTTTGAGTAACTCAGCAGAAAAGCACTCCATTGGCGTTCCTGACTTATCTATGATTTTTTGCTTCCTCAGGGTAAGTCATGAATTTCAGATCTTCTTCCAGGAGCTGCTGATAGTAAACTTAACTGTGTCCTTTTACTGGGCTGCATCTCAGTGTTACCTCCTGTTCTTCACCCCTGACAAGGCATCTTGGGTTCCTGGTGATGCCAAGATTCCTGGGACCTCAGAGCTGAAGGGACCGTATGAGACAGCTTAAATGAAAGAGGACGTGAGTGCCTTCCAATGAAGCAACGCAAGGGGAGCTCAAAAATGTTTGCAGTCTCCTGCCTTCATTTAAAAGTTCACAGGGAAAAAATAAAATAAAAGTTCACAGGAATTTTGCTTTTTACTCCAAAATGCAATTATTTGCTTTGGTATGAATGTCAACACCTTTTAGAACATCTCTGGGAAACATGGAGGTCCAGGGAATATTTGAGATGCAGCTATTGACCCACAGATCAAGTCCAGTGATGCTGATCCATTAGCTCAGAACTCGCTGCTACCAGGAGCCATATGACCCCTCAGCTGAGTAGGCTGGTGCCCATGGAAGGGTTGGGCATGAAGGGGAGCCTGCAGGACCAGGAAGGGTATTTATTGCATCAGCTTGGTGAGCTAGAGCTCAAAGCTGGCTTCTTTGAGGCGGGTCTTTCTGTGAGGTCACCATTTTTTTTCCCCTGAATTATGCACACAACCTGGTTTTGAATATTTCAAAATAGTGTTGAGAGATGAGTAACTTCATTATCAGCTTCTGAAACAATTTGTGCCACTTCTACACACTTTTTAATTCCTTTATTTTCTTTCATTGCCTTATATCATCTTTCCATTTTCCATTACTGAGTAGAGGCAGTGACCACATGTGATATTTAGGTATGCTTGTTGAGAGGCAGGGAAGTAGAGACCAGAATTTCTGCCAAAAAACAATAGAGACAGAAAATGATTTGACTCAGTTTCTTTCTTTCCTCCACCTCAGCTAAGCAAAGCTTCAAGTATCTTGAGGGAGCCTTAGTTTATGGTTCATAATCCATTTTCTCCTCTGTTATTACCCTACTTGATTTTTTGATGTAAGTAATAAAAAGAACAGTCACTAGAAAAACCATAAACTCTCCCTCTCAAACTTTTGTCTCATTTCTATTTATTTGCATTATTCTCTTTAATCACAAGTGGAATACCTGTGTGTGAGGAAGCTTCCTTCCTTCCATTCTTTGTCCTTCTTTCCTACCCTGTGACAGTAGACAATTATATGAAAGAAGAGGCAAAGAGGAATGAGAGGCAATGCCTCCCTTTTAGAACTTACAGGCTCCCTGGAGGAGATGTAACTTGTACATCTAGGATGTTTTAGGCCTCGAATAATAAATAAGATTATAGTAACTTTTAGTGTCCAAATAACCATGGTTCAAGGCCTCCTTTTATAATAGCACGATCCTAAGGCCTTCTTCAAAGAGTCTTTCTTATTGTGGGAGGTATTCATAGGCTTACCCAATTATACACTTCAGTCAGAACTTAGCTGCCATCACCACTTAGAATCTGTTCAGTCATTTCTCCAAATTGTTCACTAATGCTATTGACAAAATTGCCCATCACTGAACACACACGTCTAGCTTAAAGGGACTCATTCAGGATGCTGTCAGATCCAGGAATCTTCAAGCTGCTAAGGCAGTGGGGAAATGAGTTATCTTTTCACTTTTTTGTCTATTATAGATAATGCTGCCTGAACACACATGTGAAAGATTTTTGTGTGGACACATGCTTTCGATTGAAATTGCTAGGCTATATGGTAATTCCACTTTAACTTTCAAAGAACTGCCCATACATTTTGCACAGTGGCTGTACCATTTTCCGTTCCCACCAGCAATGCATGAGTCTCCCAAATTCCTCCCCAGCTGTCCCCAAATTAGTTGCTGTCTGTCTTTTTCATTATAGCAGAGTGGATGTGAAATGGCATCTTACTGTGATTTTAATTTCATTTCTTTAATGATTAATTATGCTATTTGCTACATTTATTGGCCACTTAACATATCTTCTTTGGAGATGTGTATTTAGATCTTTTGCTCACTTTAAAGTTGGATTATTTGTCTTTTTTATTGTTGAGTTGTAAGCTTCTTTAAAATACATATATATATGTAAGCTTTTTAAAAAATATATATATATCATATATATGATTAATAAATGGTTTCTCATTTTGGAGGTTATCTTTACCTCTCTTGAAAGTGTTCTTTTAAGCACAAACTTTTTTTTTTTTTTAGTTCAAAGAATTCCAGCCTACCTAATTTTTCTTAGCTGCCTCTGTGCTTTTGGTGTGATAGGTTAATCATTGCCTATTCCATCATCATGAAGATTTACACCTTTCTTTTCTTCTAAGAATAATCTCAGATCTTAGACTTAGCTCTTTGATACATTTGAGTGAATTTTTGTATATGGTATGAGGAAGGGATGTAACTGTATTCTTTAGTACATGGATATCTAGTTTTCCTAGCACCGTTCATTAGGAAGAATATTGTTTCCTAGTTTAATGGCCTCTGCACTCTTATCTAAAGTCAATTCCAAATAAATATATTGATTCATTTGAGATGACTCTCAAATCTATTATATTAATAGAATTATATTAATGCCATTAATTTTATTAATTAATATATTGACTTTAGTAATTTTATTATTAATAAAAATTATATTGATTTATGTGGTTATCCTGTTTCCAGCACAATACTGACTTGATTTCTGTAGTTGTGCAGCAAGTTTTGAAATGGGGACATGTGAGTCATCTGAAAATTTTCTTTTCTCAAACTGTTTTGACTAATTTTAGTACCTTAAATTTCCATATAAATTTTAGCACCAGCCTGTCAATTTCTAGACAGCCTATTAAAAAGCAGAGACATTACTTTGCCAACCAAGATCCATCTAGTCCAAGCTTTGGTTTTTCCAGTAGTCATGTATGGATGTGAGAATTGGACTATAAAGAAAGCTGAGCACTGAAGAATTGATGCTTTTGAACTGTGGTGTTGGAGAAGACTCTTGAGAGTTCCTTGGACTGCAAGGAGATCCAGTCTATCCTAAAGGAAACCAGTCCTGAATATTCATTGGAAGAACTGATGCTGAAGCTGAAGCTCCAATACTTTGGCCACATGATGTGAAGAACTGACTCATTTGAAAAGACCCCGATGCTGGGAAAGATGGAAGGCAGGAGGAGAAGGGGACAGCAGAGGATGAGATGATTGGATGGCATCACCAACTCAACGGGCATGAGTTTGAGTAAACTCTGTGAGTTGGTGATGGACAGGGAGGCCTGGCATGATGCAGTCCGCAGGGTCGCAAAGAGTCAGACACGACTGAGTGACTGAACTGAACTGAACTATCAATTTTCGGGCCAAGAAAGGTAGCTGGAATTTTGGAATTCAGTTTTTCCTTCTCAACAATATTAACTCTTCCAATCCATGATCCTGGTAGAGGTTTCCATTTATTGAGACCTTCCTTAATTTCTTTCAAGCGATGTTTTGTCCTTTTTAGTCAACAGCTTTCATTTTATTTGTTAAATTTTTCCCTAGATGTTTTATTATTTTGATGTATAAGGCTTCAGAGAAACTCTAGTTTGTTACTATATACTTTTTAATAGTAAAAATGGAAATATGAATTTGCTTTTACTTCACCGGAATAGTATTCTTGTTATGCACAAGATTTAGATAAGAGAGGATAGAAATGAAACAAAATTAAAATAGATGACTGCTTTTTAAATCTGATACTGCCCTCTGCTGGGGAAGGTGGGGAAAGAACGAGCTGAGGTGTGCCTTAAATGGATGTCTTAGCAGACGTGTACGTATGTACATGTGTGTGCTTGTGTGTGTGTGTTCGCCTTGAAATATGGGGCAGCAGTGGGTGAGGTCACTGGCCATAGAAAAAGGGAAAGGAGAGGGGTTCTTGGCAGGGGACGGTTGTAAGGATATCCATGTGGACACCTCAAACGTACCACAATTTCAAAAGCGATCCAAACTGAATTTGTTCACTCAATGCTCTCTTTTATCTGTGATTCCTGGATTTGTTGAGCATCCTAACTATTAAAACCTGAGAGTCATCTTTGTCTCTTCACCTCTTCACCTTATCATTCTCCTTCATTTCTTACAACAACTGTGTTAAAATTCTGTCCATTCTCTACATTAAGAATCCCTTCTCTTCTTGAACTAGGCCCTGTTCTTGGGCAGTCCTCAAGAGCCCAATTTTAGCAAAAACCCTCATAAGTCAGTTAGCCAGAATACCCACCCTCAGTGTCTGATACCCTTGGTATCTAACCTAATTCCTATACCCCCAACCCCCCAAGGTGAAGTCTGACCATCCTGACCTGCCTTCAGCAACAACCCAGGTAGCTCAATTTAGCCAGTATCTTCCCTTATTCCTGAAGTTTCCTCTTAGTAATTCTGTCTACTGAACCCCTCTTCCTCCCTACTCCTTGACTATAAAGTAAATTTTTCTTTGTTTATTTGAGTTGTGCCCAATTTCTCTCCCCTACCGCAAAACCCCATTGCTGTGGTTTCACTGAATAAAGTCTGCCTTATCCTTGTAAAAAGTGTCTGAGTAAAATTTTCTTTGACACAATTCACCAAGATAATAAACGGTCTGCTTTTTGCAGAGGGAAGCTGCAAGCTGTCTTCTGATCTACAATGGCCATGTATTTGTTGTCCCAAACGGAACCTTTCAGTATGTGAAAAAGATGCTCTTTATAATGAGGCCAGGATGACGGGTGTGAATCAGGGCTGCCATGTACACCAGAGGGTCTGACCAATTTCTGTGGTGGTGGACTTTCTGATACATTCCTTTAGTACCAGCTGGCAGCAGCAGGGGCTATTGCAGGAAATACACACTCTTTTCTTTGATAGGAACACATTTCAAGTCAGAATCCACTTTGAAGCAAGCAGGAGTGTTCCACAGTGCCCCTTCCAAGCAGATGTTCTTGGATCAGTCATATCCACATGCACAATTATGCTCAGTTACTTCCAGGTGGTTGTGACATGTCTTCCCCAGCAACCCCTGTGGTCACAGGCATGGGGGAAAAAATGCAGATACATCCTGAGTCAAAAAATAATAGTCATGTCAGATCTTGAAGAACAAGTAAATGATGCAAGTCTCTAATCTTAAAGAGAACACCGAATCTGAGAAAGTTGAGGGCATCTGCCAACATCTTACAGCTTTTTAAAATAAAAGCCAGAATTGGGATTGTTGTTGTTTTGTTGCTAAGTTGTGTCCAACTCTTTTGCAACCCCATGGACTGTGGCCCACCAAGCTCCTCTGTCCATGGGATTTTCAGGGATTTTCCACTATTCTCCAAGAATAGTGGAGTGCGTTGCCATTTCCTTCTCCAGGGCATCTTCCCGATCTAGGGATCAAACCCGAAGCTCCTGCAGCTCCTGCACTGGGGATGGATCCTTTCCCACTGAGCCACTAGGCAAGTCCCAGAATTAGAATTAGGAAGCAGGTTTCCTAAAACTTCAGTTTCAGTGTCTGTGGACCTGGAGACTGTGAGAGAGAGAAAGGAGGGGTTGAGGGTTTGAAATCACAGAGTATCATTTCATGCTTTCCTGAGCTGTACAAGCATTGAGATTTGAGTTTCCTGAAAGTGTCTCTGAGTGGGGATCACTAATTAGTGTTTATTTGACTCCCTTCCTCTCAAGAAGACTGTATTTGCTGTTCCTTCACAGTTACTTCTATATAATCACCTCCTTTAAGGCTCTGTCAGTCTGTGGAGGAGACAGACTTGTGATAAAAGGTTATTACAAACCCTTAGTTGTCAACTGTCCATGGTTCCACAGATGTGGAGGTCATCATTTCAGGAAGGTATGTTGATGGAGAAAGAATTTGCAGGGGAGTTGTGTTTGAGGTAAACTCAGAAGGAGTTTCTTAGCATTTCTGAGATACTGACTTCAGCTCTCTGGCTTCTGTACTTGAAGCTGTTGGGATGGGGGTCTTTACTACTAAACCTAATTCTAATCACAGGCTGCCTAATTCTGCATTATTTTTAGGAATTTCAGAAGCCCAAGTCCCAAAGCATATCCATCAGAATAATTTAAGAGAGAATTTACAGTCTGGCTCCCTGCCAGTAGCAGTTGGAGTCACAGCCATCAAGCTGCTTCTTTCCTCCGAGGCAGAAAGATGAGGAAAGGCCTTTCTGAACATCTTCCTAGAGCTCAGGGGGAGAAGAAAGGCCAGGGAGCCTGCACCAGAGGAGACTGACTCAGCCACACTGCACCAGGGCTGCCCGGCTCAGAGATGCACAGTTGAGTCCCAGGATCCGCGGGCCGGAGCTTCAGAGGGGAATGGGTGCCCTTACGTCTTTTGGCTGAGAATCTATCCGTGGGCATCCTGATTCTGTTGCGGTGCTTTGGGAATGGAAGGAAACAGAAACCCCATTTCCAGCCTCACATTTTGTAAAGAAATATCTGACCAGACATTCTCAACAGATACATGACCAGACAACTAAACATTAAAAAAAACAAGGATCATGGCATCCCATCCCATCATTTCCTGGCAAATAGATGGGGAAACAATGGAAACTGTGCCAGACTTTATTTTCTTGGGACTCCAAAATCACTGCAGATGGTGACTGCAGCCATGAAATTAAAAGACGCTTGCTCCATGGAAGAAAAGCTATGAGCAACCTAGACACATATTAAAAAGCAGAGACAGTACTTTGCCAACAAAGGTCCACCTAGTCAAAGCTATGTTTTTTCCAGTAGTCATGTATGGATGTGAGAGTTGAACCATAAGAAGGCTGAGCCCCAAAGAATTGATGCTTTTGAAATGTGGTGTTGGAGAAGACTCTTGAGAGTCCCTTGGACTGCAAGGAGATCCAACCAGTCAATCCTAAAAGAAATCAATCCTGAATATTCACTGGAAGGACTAATGCTGAAGCTGAAGCTCCAAAACTTGGGCCACCAGATGTGAAGAGCTGACTCACTGGAAAAGACCTGATGAAGAGAAAGATGGAAGGCAGGAGGCAAAGGGGACGACAGAGGATGAGATGGTTGGATGACATCACCAACTCAATGGACATGAGTTTGAGCAAGCTCCGAGAGTTGGTGATGGACAGGGAAGCCGGGGCATGCTGCAGTCCACAGGGAGCAAAGAGTCAGACACGACTGGGCAACTGAACTGAACTGAACTGAACTGAGTGTAATCAGAAATTGGATCCTATCTAAGACTCAGTTCAGTCAGTTCAGTTCAGTTGCTCAGTCGTGTCAGACTCTGCGACCCTGTGAATCACAGCACGCCAGGCCTCCCTGTCCATCACCAACTCCCAGAGTTTACTCAAACTCATGCCCATCGAGTCGGTGATGCAATCCAGCCATCTCATCCTCTGTCATCCCCTTCTCCTCCTGCCCCCAACCCCTCCCAGCATCAGGGTCTTTTCCAATGAGTCAACTCTTTACATGAGGTGGCCAAAGTATTGGAGTTTCAGCTTCAACATCAGTCCTTCCAATGAACACCCAGGACTGATCTCCTTCAGGATGGACTGGTTGGATCTCCTTGCAGTCCAAGGGAGTCTCAAGAGTCTTCTCCAACACCACAGTTCAAAAGCATCAATTCTTTGGCGCTCAGCTTTCTTTATAGTCCAACTCTCACATACATACATGACCACTGGAAAAACCATAGCCTTGACTAGACAGACCTTTGTTGGCAAAGTAATGTTTCTACTTTTTAATATGCTGTCTAGGTTGATCATAACTTTCCTTCCAAGGAGTAAGCATCTTTTAATTTCATGGCTTCAATCACCATCTGCAGTGATTTTGGAGCCTCCAAAAATAAAGTCTGCCACTGTTTTTACTATTTCCCCATCTATTTGCCATGAAGTGATGGGACTGGATGCCGTGATCTTAGTTTTCTGAATGCTGAGCTTTAAGCCAACTTTTTCACTCTCCTCTTTCATTTTCATCAAGAGGCTCTTTAGTTCCTCTTCACTTTCTGCCATAAGGGTGGTGTCATCTGCATATCTGAGGTCATTGATATTTCTCCTGGCAATTTTGATTCCAGCTTGTGCTTCCTCCAGCCCAGGGTTTCTCATGTACTCTACATATAAGTTAAGTAAGCAGGGTGACAATAAACAGCCTTGATGTATTCCTTTTCCTATTTGGAACCAGTCTGTTGTTCCATGTCCAATTGCTTCCTGACCTGCATATAGGTTTCTCAAGAAGCAGGTCAGGTGGTCTGGTATGCCCCTCTCTTTTAGAATTTTCCACAGTTTATTGTGATCTACACAGTCAAAGCCTTTGGCATAGTCAATAAAGCAGAAGTAGATACTTTTCTGGCACTCTTTTGCTTTTTTGATGATCCAGCAGATGTTGGCAATTTGATCTCTGGTTCCTCTGCCTTTTCTAAAACCAGCTTGAACATCTGGAAGTTCACAGTTCATGTATTGCTGAAGCCTGGCTTGGAGAATTTTGAGCATTACTTTACTAGCGTGTGAGATGAGTGCAATTGTGTGGTAGTTTGAGCATTCTTTGGGATTGCCTTTCTTTGGGATTGGAATGAAAACTAACTTTTTCCAGTCCTGTGGCCACTGCTAAGTTTTCCAAATTTGCTGGCATGTTGAGTGCAGCACTTTCACAGCATCATCTTTCAGGATTTGAGATACTACTACTGTAGTATTTCTACTACTGTGGGCAGGAATCCCTTAGAAGAAATGGAGTAGCCATCATGGTCAACAAAAGAGTCTGAAATGCAGTACTTGGATGCAATCTCAAAAATGACAGAATGATCTCTGTTCGTTTCCAAGGCAAACCATTCAATATCACGGCAATCCAAGCATATGCCCCAACCAATAATGCTGAAGAAGATGAAGTTGAATGGTTCTATGAAGACCTACAAGACCTTTGAGAACTAACACCCCCCCCCCAAAAAAAATGTCCTTTTTGTTATAGGGGACTGGAATGCAAAAGTAGGAAGTCAAGAAACACCTGGAGTAACAGGCAAATTTGGCCTTTGAGTATGGAATGAAGCAGGGCAAAGGCTAATAGAATTTTGCCAAGAGAATGCACTGGTTATAGCAAACACCCTCTTCAAACAACACAAGAGAAGGCTCTACACATGGACATCACCAGATGGTTAACACCAAAATCAGATTGATTATGTTCTTTGCAGCCAAAGATGGAGAAGTTCTATCAGTTCAGTTCAGTTCAGTCACTCAGTCGTGTCCGACTCTTTGTGACCCCATGAATCGCAGCACACAGTCCATCACCAACTCCCGCAGTCTACCCAAACCCATGTCCATCAAGTCAGTTATGCCATCCAGCCATCTCATCCTCTGTCATCCCCTTCTCCTCCTGCCCCTAATCCTTCCCAGCATTAGGGGAGTCAACCCTTCGCATGAGGTGGCCAAAGTATTGGAGTTTCAGCTTCAACATCAGTCCTTCCAATGATCACCCAGGACTGATCTCCTTTAGGATGGACTGGTTGGATCTTTTGCAGTCCAAGGGAATCTCAAGAGTTTTCTCCAACACCACAGTTCAAAAGCATCAATTCTTCCGTGCTCAGCTTTCTTCACCATCCAACTCTCACATCCCTACATGACTACTGGAAAGAACATAGCCTTGACTAGACAGACCTTTGTTCTATACAGTCAGCAAAAACAAAACCAGGAGCTGACTATGGCTCAGATCATGAACTCCTTATTGCCAAATTCAGACTTAAATTGAAGAAAGTAGGGAAAACCACGAGACCATTCAGGTATGACCTAAATCAAATCCCTTATGATTATACAGTGAAGTGAGAAATAGATTTAAGGGACTAGATCTGATAGACAGAGTGCCTGGTGAACTATGGACAGAGGTTCATGACATTGTACAGGAGACAGGGATCAAGACCATCTCCACGGAAAAGAAATGCAAAAAAGCAAAATGGCTGTCTGAGGAGGCCTTACAAATAGCTGTGAAAAGAAGAGAAGTGAAAAGCAAAGGAGAAAAAGAAAGATCCATTTGAATGCAGAGTTCCAAAGAAAAGCAAGGAGAGATAAGAAAGTCTTCCTCAGCGATCAATGCAAAGAAATAGAAGAAAGCAACAGAATGGGAAAAACTAGAGATCTCTTCAAGAAAATTAGAGATAGCAAGGGAACATTTCATGCAAAATGGGCTTGATAAAGGACAGAAATGCTATGGACCTAACAGAAACAGAAGATATTAAAAAGAGGTGGTGAGAATACACAGAAGAACTGTACAAAAAAGATCTTCACGACCCAGATAATCATAATGGTGTGATCACTCACCTAGAGCCAGACATCCTGGAATGTGAAGTCAAGTGGGCCTTAGAAAGCATCACTACGAACAAAGCTAGTGGAGGTGATGGAATTCCGGTTGAGCCGTTTCAAATCCTGAAAGATCTAAGACTCACCCCATCCGATCTCTGTGATCAGTGGGTGGTACTGGCCTGACCCCAGGGTCTGCATGTCCTGTGGGAAGAGACAGAAGCACAGACAGTGCTTCTGTTGAGACTCCAGGAAATATCTTCTACACAGGTCCTCATGCACCCCTCAACTCCCATCCCCCAGGAGGCAAGTCTCCCAGCAGAGGAGCCTCATGTCCATGGCAGGATCAGAGTAGGAATCGCTCTCCCAGCAATGGTTTCTGATGCGCAACAGCAAAGAGGATTGCAGACCGTAGGCACCATTGATGACACCCACAGCCTGAGGGGCACCTTCTGCAGGAGACAGGGAACCCTCAGTCCAAATGTTTGACCTCTTGTTAATTTTGTTACATGGACAATGTGAACAGGCTCCAAACCCACTTGAGGGCTCTTAGGAAAGTGGAAGTTTAAGAAAACCATAAGGCTGCACTCCCTCCCTGTTGGTTGTTTGACCCGGGGTCACCCAGCCCTAGGATCTGCAGACTCTTTGGTAGGGTTGATGGTGACCTTCAGGAGGGCTTATGCCAAGGGGGACCTTCCAGGACTGCTGCTGGCAGTACCCCATCCCTGTGGTTAGCCCCTGCCAACCCACACCTCCACAGGAGACCCTCCAACACCAGCAGGTATGAGACATCTCTGTTGGATTTAATTCAATCTCTGAGTCCAAAGACTGCCTCCAAACCCTGACCCCATCGCTCCAGAGAAGCTGGGTCATGGAATCACATTACTTGCCAACTGAGTCCTCTGGCATCAACCTGGAACAAGACTGGGGCAGGCAGGACCCCCGAAGACCTGGAGGAGAATCAGGAAGTGATTCTGCCAGCAATTCTGGAATATATTTTTTTCATTTGAACTGAAGCACATGCTTCAAAATTTTCATCAGAAATGAGTGGCTGTCTTTAATACTGATCTAGGATTATAAATTATTTAGCTATAATTATGTCTCTCCTTTCACGGGGAACTATCTTGCCAGCATCCTGTTATGTATCAAATATAGAAATCATCCTAACAACAACAAAACAACAACAAAGAAGCAAGAAGAAATAGAAACAGCAAAAGAAGAGAGTGAAAATAATAATAATAATAAAAAAGATCAAGAAGAGAATGGTAGAGTTCTCCACAAGGGTTGCACTTCTATCCATCTTATAAAGTTCTCTTGACATATATTCTCAAATTTTAATATGAACAAAACCCACCAGGGTCTTGGTAGAATTATATGCATTCCTATAACCTACCCCAGAAGTTTTGCCTCTGAAATTCTGATGCTGTCCTAGAATTTACCTGTTTATTCTGTCCCTCAGGTAAGGCAAGTTGTCTCAGATCACAATACACTTTTTTTTTTTCCAAGTAGAGGTTCTTAATAGGCTAAACTAACTGAAAAAGACACCTAAAGCATTAAATTACATGTTAAAATTTAAGTAGAACAAGAATTTCCTGGGAAGTAGTATAGTAGTGTTAGTCACTTAGTCCTGTCCAACTCCTTGTGACCCCATGGACTATAGTCCAGCACGTTCCTCTGTCCATGGAAGTCTCCAGACAAGAATACTAGAGTGGGTTGCCATTCTCTTCTCCAGGGGATCTTCCCTATCCAGGGATCAAACCTGAGTCTCCTGCATTACAGGCAGATTAGTTACTGTCTGAGCTACAGGGAAGCCTGGGAAAGGGAATATTTAATGGACAGATTTAGGTTCTGAAAATTGTGTTAAAAGACAGATAGGAAACAAGAAACCTAATTGAAAATTATGTGAATGAAGCTGAAGGAAAAGAAATTTCCAGGGTCTAGGGTAAAATATAGTCAGTGTTGTCAAATGCTTCAAAGAGATCAGGCTGTAGAGAAACAAAAATAAGTCTTTATTTCAGCAAAATATATACTTCTAATATTTACGAGTTTCTAATATTTAACAGTTTCATAAGAATGGAAATACCTCTTTAAAAAGCCAAAGATAGCACTCAAAGGAGTGACTCTTCTTTGACAAAAACAAAGTGCTGGTGATCAAGAGTAAGATCGGATTTGGAAAGGAGCAAAAATGGACACCAAGGAGCATTTCTCTGAGTTTCTGTTTCAGGGGGTCAGGATGAAATTTTGCCTGAAGAGAAAAACAAAAAGAATTATATTTGAACTTCTGGGAGTAAGAAAATAGGTTCAGCTTATACCAAAATAAGAACAGATATGATTGACTAGAAAGAGGAAATAAGCTTTTGTTACATGGTGCTAAATAATCAGAATTGTAAAAAGAAAGGATCGTTAGATTTTAACAGAGGGATTTTGAATTCTCTAACTGCTCCATGTCACAGCAATGACCTCCCCAGCTCCCTTCACTTACACTGATGTAGATTGTATTGTCCCTCATTACAACTTGGGTCAGATACCTGAGGGTTTTTCAATTATCTGGATTTCAGTTGTCTGCACATCAGGTATTTTTTTGCTGAGAACATATTAATCTGTCTCCTCCGTCAACTCCATAGAAAATAATTAGTGACTGTTGGGTCTGACATGGTCACACTTAAAATTAACGTGTTTTTTGTGTTACCTGGATTTAATGCCTTAAAAAAGATATTAACCAGAGTCTTCACTTGGGCTGACATTATTCTAGAAACTAAAGATCTGCTCCCTTCTCTAGTTCTTTATGTTTTCCTAGGTTTTCTGTGTCCAGCAAATGCATTAGTTGTTCTTCACACCTCATGTGTGATGACCATCTCTTGGGTGTCCTGGCTCCTAATTAAAGAATTCTTCTCTTTGCAATTTTTGATCTATAAAGTCAAAGTGACAGAGCCTCAGCTGCCATGTTGTTCAAAATAGCCCAACCCCTTTGGTTAATGTATTTTTCAAAAGCATGTTTTCTAGTAAAATAGGATCATCTTTTCCCCTATTCTCTAGATTTGGAATCTAACATGAAATAAAGTTGGTCCTTAATGTGGCTGGAGGGCTGACATCTGAATCTATAATCTTCTACTTACTATGAAAAAACCCTGATGTGGGAAAGGCTGAAGGCAAGAGGAGAAGGGGATGACAGAGGACAAGATGATTGGATGGCATCACTGACTCAGTGGACATGAGTTTGAGCAGGCTCCAGGAGATGGTGAGGACAGGGAAGCCTGGCATGCTGCAGGCCATGGAGTGCAGTCCACTCCACAGAGTCAGACATGATTGAGTGACTGAACAACAGCTTACTATGAAATCTAAGAAATAGAGGAGACAGTTTATAATAAGGGAGAATAAATGAAGCCAACAACTTGGAAAAAGAAAAGAGTCATCAAATCTACCATATCACAGCTTTGGGACTTCATTCCAGAAGAATACCTGTGTTCTTGTTTTAAGATTTTATAAGATGTACAATAATACATTTAGTCGTGAAAGAAATTTTCATATGGCTTAAGATTGCTCTAGTTCTTGTCTGTTATTTCCTTTCAACCTGTTATACCACCTGCTTCCTGAGCTGAGCCTGGGTTGAGTTTGTGTATTAAGCTTAGCCAATATTTCTCACTGTGCAATCACTGCTGGCACAGAAATACATAGCTGAGTCCTGCAGCTCCGTAGCCTGGATCTTCAGACTACAAGGTGAGTTTGAGGGGCACTCAGCTGAAAATCTCTTCTTGGGCATCTCTTTATCATCCAAGACTTTATCATTTTGGAAGGAAATCAAGAACTTGAATTCTTTTGCCAGGATCTGTTGATACCAGAAAACATAAATATGTCCTTTTTTGGGAACACAATACATTTACACATCCAGTCCTTTCCCTTGAACCAGGTGCCCTGGAGTCTGGGTGACTTCTGCCTCAAGGAAACCTGTGAAGAAAGCACACAGAAGTAGGAGACTTAGCCCTGGAGGGAGTCTGATGACCTGGATGAAAGGCTGAGAGCAGGGCACTGACCAGATCAAGACAGGGACCTACCTGCACCCAGGAGACAAAGGACTGTGAAGCAGGTGAATGCGGGGCACATGGCAGCATCAGGAAAAGGGCAGAGGCAAGTGGGTTTCTCTGAGCCTCTTTCATCCCCTGTGAGCGGCTCCTCTGTGATGTGATCACTTCCTGGAACCCAGTCAAATGTATATAAAGACGTTTGCTTTTGCCACAAAGAAGTCACTCCTTTAGATGGCATCTTCAGCTTTTTCATGGTGTATTTCCACTCTATCTATGCTTATAAAACTATTCCTCTACAGATTAGTATGGCATATTTACTAGGACAAAAACTTATTTTTTGAAATTATTTTATTTATTTATTTTTGGCTGTGCTGGGTCTTCATTGCTGGGCGGGCTTTTCTCTAGTTGCAGAGAATGGGGGCTACTCTCAAGTTGCGGTGCGTGGGCTTCTCATTGCAGTGGTGTCTCTTGCTTCAGAGCATGGGCTCAAGGGTGCTCAGGCTTCAGCAATTGCAGCATATGTGCTCAGTAGTTGCATTTCCTGGGTTCTAGAGCACAGACTCAATAGTTGTGGTATATGGGCATCGTTGCTCCACATCATGTGGGGTCTTCCCACATCAGGGATTGAACCCATGTCTCCTCTTTTGGCAGGTGGATTGTTTACCACTGGGCTACCAGGGAAGCTCCCAAACTTAATTTTTTTCTCTGGCTGCTTAATCTCTTTGAAGCATCTGACAGCATTGACTATAGACTATCCACTAGGTCCTGGAAATCTCTTCCCTCAGCTTCATTCACATCATCTCCCATTAGATTTCTCATTTCCTGTCTTATTTTATTAAATGCAGTCACCAGAACCTAAATCTATCCATTAAATTTAGAATCCTATTCTGTACAAGTGAAAAAATAGAATATAGGAAACAACTGTACTCAGTCTTTGGAAAACACACAGCACAAGACTGATTCTTCTGAAACCAGAAAAGAATGGGGACAAATCTGTACACAGTGAGGAGGGATGATGTGAAGAGCGAACCCTGACACTGGGAAAGATTGAAGGCGGGAGGAGAAGGGGACGACAGAGGATGAGATGGTTGGATGGCATCACTGACTTGATGGGCATGAGTTTGAGTAAACTCCAGGAGTTGGTGATGGACAGGGAGGCCTGGCGGGCTGCAGCCCATGGGATCAGAAAGAGTCAGACACATAACAAGTGTGAAGGGAAAAACAGAGAAAGTAAATGTTGTGATGAGACAGAGGTTAGAAGATAGAGGGAACCAAAGCAACTACTATTTAGGAGGAAGACTACCAGAGAGGAAGAAGCTACGCAAAAAACTCCAGAAACCTTTGTTTCGATTCAGGGGTAGTCTGTGTCTCTGTAGAACGGAACTAACAAACATTAGAGAGAAAGCACAGAAAAGATTCACCAGTACTCCCAGGATGGCCATGCTTTTGTCGTGGGACAAAATGAGGCTCAAGCTGGGATTGGCAAATTATAACCCAGGGCCTGGCCACCTGTTTATGTGAACAGCTGTTCTGGGGTAAGAAGCACTTCTAGGATGACAGCGTGAGGAAGCTCTGAACACCTGATTTCCAAAGAAAATGGCATGATGTCCGAACAGTTAGAAACAAGCATTTGCAGCCTCTGAAAACTGTCCCAAGAGCATACAGCAAATGGAGAAACAGTTACTCAAGAAAATCTTCTAAATCTTGGGAGAAGCCATGTGAGTCGGCGGCACTGAGCCATGACTCTAGCCCTGTTGCTCTGTGATAGAAGCTCTAGTTCATGGGGCTGTGGTCCAGAGCACAGGGGTCCCCGAGTTTCTCCTGGAGAGGGGCCAGCTGCCAACTGTGCTCCTCCCCTCCAGACCTGCGGTGCAGAAACTCTGTTCCTGGCAGTCCAGCCCAGAAGTCTGTGTTCCCTCCTTCCACCAGCACCTATTCAAAGGGCGGACTCTGTTCCAGAAATAACAGGCCAAGAACAAAAGGCCCCAGTCTCCTTCTTTCTGACTTGCCCATAGGGTGGAGGTTCCATTCTGGGGGGCACGGGGCAAGTCAAGAAGACACCCCCCCCCCCAGGGACCCACTTAGAGAGCAGAGGGTGTCATTCCAAGAGAAGCGAGCCACTGTCCCTGCCCCCGTGGTGAGTGGCAGGCCACGACGACACAGAGCTTCAGAGCTCTACTGTGACTTAAAGAAGGGCAGCCGAAGCCCTATGCTTCTTCCTTCCTCGCTTCCTTCCTCTCTTTTTCTCTCCTTCCTCCTTTCTTCCTTCCCTCTCTCCTTACAAGGTCAGATCTGCCTCCCAGTCAGATGGCCTCCCCAGCCTCCTTGGCTTCCTTCCCACTTCTCTTCAACAGGCATTTTCTCTAAAAAAATATTGTTTCTAGAATTAATCTTGTACATCAGTTGAGTGGAGCATCTTTTCTTAACTATACACACAACCTAGTTTAGAATGTGTCCGTATGGAGGACAGTGTTGAGAGATGAATAACCTTCATTACAGGCTCTTAGCTTCTGAAACAGTTCGTATCACTCCCCTCTCCACTTTTTCTTATCTTTCGTTCCTTAATTTTCTTTCTTTGGCTCGTATCATCTTTCCACCTTTCACCTGGGCCTGAAATGAGATGAGCCTGTGGTTTTCGCTTCTCTCCTCCTTTTATTCAAGAGGAGGTGGAATATTTGGGGAAGGAAAGGGGGCTCTCATCTGCTGCCTCCCTGGTGGAATTCTTTGGCCATTGCACTCAAGATGAGTCAGTTTTCTAGACTGTACCATGGAGCCATAAAATGTGAGCTGCCTTAGATTAATCAAGGCCCAACGTCTCGTTTTATAGAGGAAAAATTTGGTATCTGGGTAGATGAATAAATAGACAAAGGGTTTAATCACTCACAAGAAAAGTGGTGTAAATGCATGCTGGGTTAAGAAAGAGGAAAGTAGAACATGGAAGTTAGATGGTGGGTGGCTCAGATGCCAGTTTTCAGCTTCTCTGATTTTTACCTAACATCACCAGAATGGGATCCAGGGCAGTACTTCTTGGTCTCTTGATTAAAGACTTGGACACCTGTGATATTGGTGCCTATATGCAGTGATGTAATACATTGTATAGTAAGAATGTCTGTGTCCTTCAGCATTAAAACATGGACACAGCATTAAAACATTCTCATCTTCTGAATCAGGCATCTCACAGCTAACAGATGCCTATTCCTTTCTGCACTGATGAACTTTAGTCACTCATGCATCCACTTATTTAATCAGTCACCATAAATATTTCAACCTAGTAAAGGACATAAGACACATACTGGCTTTCAGAAAGCTGTTCATAGTAGAGTGCAGAAATCCCTTTTGTTTCAAACAAACTGTGGTGTTTGGTATTTTTATTAATATTAAAAAGATAGGGCAAACTCGAGTAATTTTAATACATCTTCCACAGTGCTGCTTCTCAGTTTTGACATGAGACCTATTTGTGCCACTTAAATGCTTCATAGATGGATTTATACCAGGAAAAATTGATAGAGGCACTGTGCATAATGCATGTCCCAGGCAATTCACTTGTCTTCAAATCTGGCACAAATTTTTAGCAGTTCTAATTTTCCCCAGGCTTCCCTGCTGCCTCAGTTGGTAAAGAATCCGCCTGCAATGCAGGAGACCCAGCTTAGTGCAGGAGACCTGGGTTCTATCCCTAAGTTGGGAAGAGGAGAAAGAAATGCACTCCAGCATTCTTGCCAGGGAAATCCCATGGACAGAGGAGTCTGATGGGCTACAGTCCATGGGGTTACAAGAGTCAAACACGACTTAGCAACTAGACCATCCCCATCAATTTTCCCTACTTGATAAGAAAACAGTGAGACTGCATTCACACGCTTAGGAGGACAGTTTCCTCTAATGGCGAGAATTTAGGGGAATGGTGCTACCTCTTGCCTGGGTCTGTCCTTAAACATGTTTCTGAGTCAACCACTCGGACTTTAAAAGAAACACCCAAGAAAAAAGGTTCTATTACTCTACTGAAGAGAACAGAAGGTGTGATTCAAGGAAGTTACCACCAACTGAATGTCGGGTGAGAGTAACCACTTTTCCACTCCTGGCATAACTGTCAATGGCTTTTGTAGGTTTAGATCCAATTTCTATCTACAGAGGAGATAATGACAGCCTTAAACCACTTCCTCTCGTGGTTGCCAGAGGGGAGGCAGGTCTAGAGGGGACTCGGCTCTGGGAAGCAGAGGTTTATGAACAGAGGGAAGGGAAGGCTTCAGCTCTGTGTCTCTGCTGCTGGCACAGAGATACACAGCTGAGTCCCCCAGGCCTGCCGAGCGGATGTCAAGAGAACAGAAAGAGGTGTTAGGCTTGCTGGACTGGAAGTTTTCAGAGGTATTTTTTTCCCTGGTGATTTGTCTATCATAGTAGTACAATAGCAGTTTTGGTGCTTGGCTTGGCTTCTGTTGGTACCAGTACATGACATCGTGCTTCATATTCTGAGAACAGCTCAGGTTCACTGGTTTTCCCATCCCGGTAACCAGGTATCTTGGGTTCTGAATGACCAGGGCCCCCACGTGACCTGTGGAGGAGGAGGAAGGTTTAGAGACGGAGTGCAGAAGGAGAGTCATGCTGTTGCCGTAAACGAAAGGCACAGAACTGGGGACAAGCTTTAGAGATGTCCTTTCTGACCAGGACTTACCTGCTCCCAGGAGACACAGGGCCATGCAGAGAAGAAGCCTGGGCGCCATGGCAGGGCTGGGACAGGAAGGAGACCTCCGTTCCAGACTCTAGTCTCTGGGTTGAGAGACAGACAGGCAGTCTGCCTGTGACGTCAATGTGACCAGCACAAGGACACCCTCACTGATAATATACACAGCTTCCTGCTTGACAGGGGCATCTGGGCTTGGCCAGATCAGGTATAGAGTAAAGGTGATGTTCCCTTGTCTGCCCCTGTTCCTACATCTGCCCCATTTCATTCTGGCCTCTCCATCTCCTCATTTCTTTTTTCCTATAGGATTGTTCAGAGGTTCCTCAGCACGTGAATGTGTGTGCTATGCTAAGTCATGCAGTCATGTCTGACTCTCTGTGACTCCGTGGACTCTAGCTCACCAGGCTCTTCTGTCCATGGGGTTCTCCAGGCAAGAGTCCTGGTGTGGGTAGCCACTTCCTTCTCCAGAGGATCTTCCCAACCCAGGGATGGATCCTGCATCTCTTGCATCTCCTGCACTAACAGGTAGGTTCTTTACCAGTAGCAACCTGGGAAACCCCCAACATGTGAATAGCTTTTGCTGAAGTCTTGTTGAGATAATGTCTGTGTTTTGCCCTCCTCATCACAGATGGGTGACTGGTGCTTGCAAACTCTCTTCTCCTCACCATGCAGAAACCAGGTCCTGGAATCCATTTATGACCACTTTTCAGAGAGCACCAAAGAAATATGCACACCTTTTAGCCATCAGTGATAAAAGAATGCCTCCTTATGGCCAGTAGAAATGTGCCTAGAAGCTGCCTTCCTACAACTGGTCCGAGCAAATCTGGGTGAAGGGTGAAGGTTAGTCACGTCAGGGCTTAGAGATGTATCCAGTCCCTCATCCTGCTCTGACTGCATCTGGAAGGATCAGGCCACCACACCAGTGAACTAGCCTCACCAAGATGCCGGAGCCCTAGTGCAGCCACTGGGCCCGACCTCACAAATGGTCGGGAGGGGCTGACACACATTAACATTTAGCACTAACCCGTGCTTCTTACATTAGAAAAATCAGACCCTACAGATAAAGAAAAATTATCCTGATGATAATTGATCTGCTTATTCCACTCAAAAATGAACTTTTTAAAATATTTGCTAATGGATGTGTGCTAGACAAATGGACCTTAAACGTATCATCTCCTTTATCAGGGAGCAAACTAAAAGAGTAAATGCATTTTGAGTCACGATTTTTATTTCTATCAGGGACACTTTTGTATGATGTAATAAGGGATATAAAGATGTGGCTACAATCAGCATCAAAATTCTTTTTAGATCAGAGCACCAAGGTAGGCAAGAAACCCACTGTGTTTTACATCAGGATAACACACACACACACATACACACACACACAAGTCGATTTGCATATGGATTGGGAGTTTGGGACTAGCAGGTGCAAACTAGTATGTATAGAATGGATAGACAAAAAGACCCACTATACAGCACAGGAAACTTTATTAAATATCCTACGATGAAGCCTAATGGAAAGAATATGAAAAACAATGTATATGTATATGTGTGTGTGTGTAACTTGAGTCACTGCTGTACAATAGAAATTAACACAACATTGCAAATCATCTATATTTCAACAAGATAAATTAAAGCAAATAGCTTTGCATAGATTGACTTCTGTATGAGGAACCCCAGGAGTCTCCCAAGTCGCAGATATCCCCAGTTAAATTTTTTAAAAATACTCTTGAGTTTCAATGGTTAATTCCAGTTCTTCCCCTCCTCTCTTCCTTTGGGAGGCGGCACAGAGAAAGACTTCTGTCCAGGGCTGCCTGACTTGAGAGGAGCGGATAGGATGTGGTTTTGCACAGCAAGGACGGAACTCTGAAGCGCTGTGTCTCGGCTGCTGGCACAGAAATAAACTCCCGAGTCACCCAGCTCTGCAGAGCGGACCCTCAGCGTAGAAGACGTCCCTTCCATCCTTTCTGCTGTGAATCGGCCTTTGGGCATCCCCGAGTTGTCCTGCAGACTCTCTTATGAAGTAAATCAGAAGCTTCATTTCTTTCCCCACAGCATGGTAGTACCAAAAGAGAGAATCATGTCCAGAAATAGGGTCACAGCTCAGATTCACAGCCTGCTTCTTCTCTATGACCCTGTGGCTGGGGAACTGGGCGACTTCAGCTGATATGTACCCTGCGGGAGAAGACAAGAACATACGTGACCGGGATAGACAGGAAAAGACCCCGTGGAGACGTTCGTGTTTCTGAGGACTCACTTGCTCCCAGGAGACACAGTGACGCTAAGCGAAGAAGACTGGAGAGCATGGCAGGATCCAGAGGAAGATGAGAGCTTTTCCGGATGAGGGAACTTGCGTGTGGGAGCAGAAATGAAAGCAGATCCATGTCCCGGGGTCCCTATACGGTGTGGGCTGGCGCTGACATCACCCTGTGAGCAGGCGTCCATGGTCTCAGTGGCTCCCTCTAGGGAAACAGAAGCATAGAAGAAAGAGCATGCTTATTTTTCCCCAAAAAAGGCTGCCTTTGAGCGGTGATCAGGAAAACCTGACATCAAAAAAACTGGCCTGTTTAATGCATTTAACTAGGTATTGACCTCGTATGGGTTCGACCTTTGCCTCTGTGGTTACCTTGCTACTTCCTCTTCTATTTGTATCAAATCTCCTCTGCCTCCCTCTAATAAAGATATACACGGTATTATTAAGGCCCAGTTGGATAATCCCAGATAAATGCCCCTTCTCAAAGTCTTAACTGAATCACATCTATAAAGTCCATTTTTGTCACAACATCCACAGGTTCCAGGGATGAATATATGGGCATCTTTGGGACGGTGGGGTGGGCCGGAGGTCATTATTCAGCCTGCCACACAATACAAAATGTTCTGCTCATCAGTTGGGGAATTTTTATGGGTGTCATTTCCCCATAATACTAAATGAATCAACTTGAGCCCTTTGTATATAAATCTGCAACACATTCTCTTCACTGTTAGGCTTCAGTGTTTGTCAGCTCGTAGCAGCTGGTGATGGCGGAGTCAGTGACCCCAGTGTGCGTGGCGGCTGTGTGCAGAAGGGACAGAAGGGGCGCCTCAGAGAAGCAGGGGGCCAGCCCTGGTGGTGGGCTTCCACATTGCAGGCTTCTGCTGGGCCTACATTGCCCTGCCCGATGTTCAGAAAGCACTGGAGCACTCAGCAGCAGCTGAGTCTGGATCTGTCTGAGTGCTCTGAGCCTGGGGAACCAGGACAATTAACAGCAACATCACTTGTTGGTTTAGCAGGGACTCTGGAGATTCAACGCTGGGGAACTTATTTCCCATGAGTTGTAAAGACATTATGGTTCCTCCACCTTTCACCCAACTTCCCCTGTTGTAAGCATCATTCATAAGCATGATTCTTTGCTCAGAACCAAGGATTTAACATATGCACAAGTCAGCTACAGGCTAAACTCAGATTTCCCGCTTTTTTCTACTGTTCTGTTCCAGGATCTAATCCAGGACACCACAGAACATTTAGATGACCTGTCTTCTTAGATTCCTTCAAGCCATGAGAGTTTCTTAGTCTTTTCTTGTTGTGAATGATTTTGACACTTTTGAGAATCATGTGTGCATGCTCAGTTGCTCAGTCATGTCCAACTCTGTGCGACTCTATGGACTGTAGCCCACCAGGCTCCTCTGTCCATGGGATTCTCCAAGAAAGAATGCTAGAGTGGATTGCCATGCCCTTCTCCAGGGGATCTTCCCAACTTAGGGATCAAACCCACAACTCTTATGTCTTCTGCATTGGCAAGCAGGTTCTTTACCAGTAGCACCACCTGGGATGCCCTTTTGAGGATCACCAGTCAAGTATTTTGTAGAAGCCCTTTCAAACTGAGTTTATCTGATGGTTATATAATTACTTGAAAACCCAGTGGGTGAGATTTACCCTTAGCCTTGGACTGTCAGGAGGAGGAGAAGGGGATTACAGAGGACAAAATTGTTGGATGGCATCACTGAATCAATGGACATGAGTTTGTGCAAGCTCCGGGATGTGGTGAAGGACAGGGAAGCAGGGTGTGCTACAGTCCATGGGGTTGCAGAGAGTTGGACATAACTGAGTGATCAAACAATGACAACAACAAATGGACTGTCAGCGTCTGTGGGAAATGTGTGAGAAATGCCAGAAACCAAGCTCTCTACTGCCTTCCCCTCACGTGTTTCCTAATGTGATGGGTTGTTTCATTCTGTTCCTGCCTTCCCTAGGGTCATTAGAACACTGAGGCGCTGCACTGCTAGGGGAGGAGTCTAGGAAGACAACTGATGACGCCAGGGGGTGAGCCGGAAGGGGAAGCAGAGGTTTTCTGCTCAGGAAGGGGCGATTCTGCAGCACTGTGTCTTTGCTGCTGGCACAGAGGTACGTGGCCGAGTCCCCAGGATCTGTGGACTGGATCTTCAGAGTGGAGAGCGATGCGTTAGGCATCTTAGCTGAGAATCGGTCCTTGGGCATCCCCGACTCATCCACAGGCTCTTGGTTGTTGAAATAAATCAGCAACTCCAGTCCCCGCACTGAGGTTTGTCTATACCAATAAAGGACAGTGTGGCTTTTAATCGGCTCACAGCTCAGAGTGACTGCCTGTCCCTTTTCTGTTAACTCATGCCTAGGGGTCTGGGTGACTCCAGCATCTGTGGGCCCTGTGGAGAGGGACAGAGTTTGGGGACAGAATAAGCAGCATAATTGGAATCATAATGGGAAATATCCAAGAATGCAGATTATTTCTGGGGACGTACCTACTCCCAGGAGACACAGGGCCACACAGCAGAGGAGCATGGTGGCCATGGCAATGCCAGCAGGAGGATGCTTTACCCAGATGGGGCTCTCGTGGGTGTGAACAGAAAGGAGGGGCTTCTGAGTCCTCCGCAAGGCGGAGAGGGACCTGGCAGGAACACAACACTCTGACCCTGCTCAGGGGACCTCCTTTCAAAGGTGAGCGTTCACTCTCTGCAAAAGACCGACTGAACAGGTTCCAACTCTTGTAGGGTGTACTGGCTCATTCACAGACCCCCCAAGCACCTTCTCCAGCGGCCGCCTCTCCCAGCCCTGGTGTTCCCACCCCTCTGGGCTTCTCCGATGTGTCATATGTCAACGGTCTATTAAATGTTTCTGCTTAAATGTACCACCAGCACCACAAATCCCAGACATCAGTAAATTACTCTTTACATATTAAGACTGTTAACATGCCTCTTGCTGGCATTCCCTATCACCTGGATATAGAAAATCAAAATAAATCCTTGCCAAGTTAGAGCTTTGCCACAGATTCCTCCCAAAGCCTTTGTACTTGGCCACTGTGCTCATCTCTAAGGGGCATAAATGGAAGCCCTGGAAAGAGACTGGCTTGTGAAGATTTTATTCCCAGGAAAAGCTAGAGACCAATGCCCTTATGATGCATAATCCCCAGCCTGCAGCACAAGGCCTCTGTATGTCTGCACCTTTTCCATGAAGGGGCTCCATCTCACCTCATAAAAAGAAAGAGAATGTGTTAGTCACTCAGTCGTGTCCGACTCTTTGCAACTCCGTGGACTATAGCCTGCTAAGCTCCTCTGTCTATGGAATTCTCCAGGCAAGAATACTAGAGTGGGTTGCCGTTTCCTTCTCCAGGGGTTCTTCCCAACCCAGGGATCGAACCTGGGTCTCCTGCATTGCAGGCAGTTTCTTTACTGTCTGAGACACCAGGGAAGCCATCTTACCTCTGTGATGAACCTCAGAATTTCCTTAATCCTGCAGGTCCTCATGTGGGTTGTGCAGGAAAAATGAGGGCTTTGACCTTCTTTGAGGAACCGTAATAAAGCACTCTCAGTTCATTCTAACCCTCTTCAACCCCTAGCAAAGCTCTAAAAGCTTCTTTGATGGTTAACACTTGACTCTCCTTGTACTAAGGCAACCAATACTCATAAATGAACTCTTTCTGGTGGTGAGGATGAGACTCTGGAAAATGACCCAGTTCTTGGGGGTATGGAGAGTAGTAAGATTTCTGTTTACAGAGGGAATGGAAAACATTAGTTCCATGTCTTGGCTGTTGGCACAGAGACACATTCCTCAACTCCCCAAACTTGGGAGTCTGTCAAGAGACAGAGAGAAACATATGACTGACTACTTGGAAATATTATGATAGTGAAACTTTCTTAGTTTTATAGAATCAGCAGTGCCCACTCCCTGGTCCAGGGTTTACTTGCTTCAGGAGAGCATCTTGCAACCTGAGGTTGAAGAATGCAGAGCTGGACACAGGATTTTTGTTGCTGTTGCTTAGTTGCAAAGTCATATCTGACCCTTGCAATCCCTTGGATTGCAGCCTGCCAGGCTCCTCTGTCCATGGGATTTCCCAACAAGAATATTGAGTGGGTTGCCATTTCCTTCTCCAGGGGATCTTCCCAATTCAGGGATCAAACCCATGTCTCCTGCATTGACAGGCAGATTCTTTAGGAGGGGCAATAACAGCAGAGACAAATAGAAAACACTGCAAATCAGGACACAGCGTTCAGCATGTGAGTTTTCTGACTCCTATCCAGGACGTACCTTCTATAGAATACAAAATGTTGTGAAACAGAGAAGTTGTGAGACTACAACAAGTTCAGAATATGAGTGAGCCAGTTACCTCTTAAGTGCTCCAATCTCTAGTGGAGAGAAAAATGTCTCAGGGCCACCCCAGGCCCTGGTACATTTTCTGCTTACACAGACGTACTTTTGGACTTCTGAAGGCTCGGGGTCCCTCTAACACAGAACATTGTCAAGCTGTCCTCCTTGGGGCCCTGCCATAAAGGCCCCCAACAGTGGTAGGATGGGACCAGGCTGGGTTTAGAGGGAAGCCCATTCCAATAGCTTCTCTTATGTCCTGGCACAGGAACTGTTTTGCTTTCCTTCTATCAGGACACAAGAATTTACCAACCATCTCCTTCTCCTCCCACATCTTGACAGGCTCAAGAGGTGCCCCTCTGGAGCAGAGAGAAATGACCTTGGGGACTTATTTTCTAAATTTTTTCAGTAATTTAGCAGAGAGCTGGCTCGATGATCTGCATTAGCTTACGGAAAAACAAGATCTTCCTTTCCATTAAGGCCATTTCTTTAAACATGAAGGGGACATCTCTTAAAGTCACCGAGATGTCCCCTACTCAGCCCTCTCGTTCCACAGAATACTTGCAGTATCATGAGGCATCTACTAGAATACTGCCCATACTCTTTGCAATCTACCTATGGCCCACCTAAACACACATCTCTGTGGGTTAATGAGACTTGGGTTGAGGATAAAGGGGGATAGGAATCGCACAGGTTCTGTTTCTTGTGCACTTGTCTTTCTCACACACACACACATTAATTTGGACTGCATGGTGTTAACGTTTCATGTATCACTGGCTCCTTTACATGGCAACCATCCCAGAAAGTGAAATTGAAGGGAAACGAAATGGAAATGAAAAGGAAAGTCATTCAGTCATGTCCGACTCTTTGCAACCCCATGGACTGTACAGTCCACCCCAGGATTGCCTCTGAGTCCATGCTCACTGTGGGTCTTCACCCATTTGCACAAGAGTAGGCGTCGTTGGTCCCTAACTTTCTGTCTCCAACACCTGCTCAGTGTCTGCAAATCAGCTTCGTGATTCAGAGACCATGAGATTTAGGGCTTCTCTCTAACCCTCACTGCCAGGCAGTTCTCCCAGTTCTTCCAGCAAGCCACCAAGGAATGTGGAACCACAGCATCTCCTGGTGGCCAGCTGGGCAGGGTCACTAGAAATGAACATTTTGTCAAGACCCAAGGTGAACTCTGCTTGTTACATTGGTACATGGACAATGGGGAGTTATTTGTGTTCGTGTTTTTAGAAGTTCAAAAATAATTCTGTTTCTCAGATAAAACACTTGAGAGAGAAAGAGAGAGACTGAAGTCAAACTAAAATTCAAACATCAGCACTGGCTCCAGTAAAGGTGGGGCTAAGATGTGTCGCCGAGTGGTAGCTCATATCCTCTGAGATGAATGTACACCCCTGACTACTTTTTCCCCAGCAGCCAATCTTCCCCACTGAATACAGTCTGCTCACTAATTTTACCATAATTCTGAGCCAGGAGAATAGAAGGCATCTACCTTGCAGACAGAAGACAAATAGAAGATAGAAGTAGGAAGGTTTGGTCTGAGCCTGCTGAGTTCCTCCTTTAAAAAATCTCTAATCAGTAACTCAGTTCTCTTACCAAAGAGAAGAGGGAGGGAATGGCAGAGGGGCTAGGATATTGCTTTAGGAACTCCCAGAGACAAAAGTGGGCAATAGATGTTCCCCTCAGACCCTCAAGATTTATGTTCTCTCAACACCTTGAACTCGACCATTGCGTCCACGATCAACAAGAGATGAGCCATCTGGTAGGATAAGTCTATTCCCACCTTCTTAAGGGGCTCCCCCCAGTATTAATTACGGCTCTTTGGGATTTACTCCTGGAGCCACAGGGGGCAATTAACCTGGGCCTCACAGGACATGAGATGGTGCACAGCAGTATAGTAATTAAAGAACTCACAGGCCGGGCTGGCTGAAACACTGGGAATCAGCTCTCCGTTTCCCTTTCCCTCTCCTATCTCTGCTGCTATATTTCCCATTATGACCAAACAGAGGTTCGATGACACACTTACATGACATCATAGGGACCCGAGGTGGCTCAGCGGTTAAGACTTCACCTTCCAATGCAGGGGGTATGGGTTTGATCCCTACCCAGGGAGGTAAGGTTGCACATGCTTCAAGGCCAAACAACCAAGAGATAACACAGAAGCGATGCTGTAACAAATTAAATAAAGACTTAAAAAATGGTCCACATCCAAAAACAATCTTTAAAAAAAAAATGACATCATGATGAGCTACCAATGATTAAATGCCAATACTCAAAAGTCGCCCCAAACTTAAATAAGTACTACTTCTGTTATGAAATTCTAGAAAACAGCAATCTAAGTCATTAATTTTTTTTCATCAATTCACACTCTTTTTTTCAAATCTGGAATGCTCCAGGCTTTAAATAGTATTTCCATTACAGCATTTTATTTCTACAAGAAAGATCCCAATTTAATCATCTTATTTCCCTCTGTGATTACCTAATCCTTTAAGAGAGATTTAATTGAAGTTCTCAAAATTTTAAATACCTTTAAAATTCATTCTGTTTCTCCTCAGACACAGTGGTGTTAGCTGCAGTCACTGGAATTGAATACCTTCTTTAATGTTATGTTTGTATCCTGGCCCAAATCACTAATTTCTTTAATATGTTCTTCTAGATTTTATCTCTGCTGTCTTCCCTAGTGAGAAAAGTGAAATTAAGCTCTGAGTCTTCTAAAACAAACACTATTAAAACAAATATTGCATATCTTCAATTTCCTCTGTTGAGCAACCCCATCTATAAGGCATTCTCTTGTTTTGCAAACTTTTGCTTTAATATATCCCATTTTTTTCTAAGCCTTTCATAGGAATCATAATTTTGTAAGTGTATTAGGCATGGCCCTTTAAAATAGCCTATAGATAATGTTTGTACAATAATGTGAATATTTTCAATTCAATCCCTTCCAATACTGTATAGATTGTACTTAGCCCTTCAATCAGGTTGATTTTCAGAGTCATTCCTATCTTCCCTGCGATCTCTGAGATTGTGCATTTATTTCTCAAGGACTTTGCTTTGTGTGTGCTTAGTAGCTCAGCCATGTGCCACTCTTTATGACCCCATGAACCACAACCCACCAGGGTCCTCTGTCCATGGGGATTCTCCAGGCAAGAATACTGGAGTAGGTAGCCATGCCCTCTTCCAGAGAATCTTCCCAAAGGGGTTTGGGGGGTCCAGTTATCTTGTCAACCTAGGTAACAACTAAGAAAACATTTCTGTCTTTTCTAACAACTTTGAGAGCAGTTGAGCCCAAAAGCATTCCCCCTTCCCTTTAAAATCTGTCTCTCCTGACTGGAGGGGCTGCCTTTTCTTCCACATAAGAACACTGAGCCTTCTAAGATTTTAGCACTTTTCCTAAAGATGTATCTTTCTTTCTCCAGTTTAGTGAACCTATACTTTTGATTTTGTTTATTAGTGGTTTGCAAATGATTAAAAAGAATCTGGCCTCAAATTTCTTGTGTTTGGATCCTTTCCCACCATTTTTTAGCTGGGTGACTTTTGGAAAATTGCATACAAGTTTTCTTCGTTAGTTTCCTTGTCTGTAATATGGGGTACTAATGGAAAGTGTTCAGCACCTAGTGGAATGCCCATCACATAGGAAGAAGCATATAAGAACTTTCTACTATAGACATTGTTCCTCTCTTCCTATCCTGATGGTAAGAAGGAAGAATAACTTCAAACCACTGTAATGTCTCATCCGTTCTCTTAGCAATTTTAAATTCCCTGTGACAGTGTTTCAGGCACAAGTGCTCTTTTAAGTGTTCTCTAAGCTTTTGCAATAATTATGTTGAATAATTTGGGATTTCTCTGTGCACATGATCTATTCCATTTCTCCTTAAGAGTCTTCCCCATTCATTTTTCCTTCAGGAGAGAGGGCCTGGCCAGTCATGCTTATTATCACATGCTCTCTAAATTATTTCTGTCCGAGAGTTCATTAGTTACTGATAGTTCACTCTAATTTCAAGGAGAACCTTGGAAATATAGATTTTTTCCATGACAATCCACCTAAAAAGTCTATTTTCATGAGTTTCTTTTCACTGTCTGAAGACTCACTATCAAGCTTGATCTTGAATTTTTTAATCTCTGACCAAGAATGGGGAGGTTGTAATCAACCAGGATCTCAGAAAATATCCAACCAGGAGTAGCTGCCATTGTGTAGCTCTATATTTAATGGAAAAATCCTAGCCTGCAACTGGATCATCCAAAACACATCCTCTGCATTTGAACAGGGGATAGGGCTGAGAATAGAACTGTTAGTAACCCCAAATAAATCTGTTGGAATTATAACAGAATTATAATTATAACAATCTACTTGGAAGATTAAAATGACACATTCTTTTTATATTTGAAGCAACTAGTATTACATTTTGGGGGAAGGAATATTGTTGAATTTGAACTTATGAGTCCAAGAATGACCAAGGACTAGTGGATTAGCCTCAGTAAGAGCCAGTGACCACACGTGGGAGTGACTCAGAGACCTTAGAAATAGTAAGATTTGATACACCAACAGGAATTGTGCAGACCATAATCTCTTCAACTCTTAATGCACTAAATCTCTAATCATGGAATTTGAACAAATTTGAACATTTGACCAGTTAGTTTTGCATTGTTTAAATTACAGCAGAATACAGCAAATCAAGTAAGCTGCTCTTTACTATCTCTTCTTGGTCTTTTCTTTCCTTCTGAGATGTAACAATTACTCTGAGTTTGGTGAGTCTATTTCCTCTCTTGCTTTTATACTTTTACTGCACATGGATTTTATCAAAAACAATAATGAAAATAAATGGGTATATGTGTTGAAAGTTTGAAAGTTTCAGCCATTATTTTAAGTGTTTTTCATAAACTGCCTTTAAAAATGCCATAATGTATTTATAATTATTATTCCTGCTTCTAAGATGAGAAATCCAAAATGATGAGAGATGAAGTAATTGTCCGTGGTGACATATTTAGTAAATGATCTTGCAGTCTACAGCATTAGCCAATAAAGAGTGTTCTTTTACCTGAGTTTAAAATGAAATTGAGTGGTGCTATATTGTACTTGCATTTCTAAAATTTGTTTTATGTACTTATCTATTTTATCCAATAGATTTAGTTTATTTACATTTGGTTTAGTATAAAATAGTAGGATGAATTTCCAAGAATTTATTTATCCATTTTCTTATTGATAGCAGCAACCAAGACCCAGCATAACCGTAATGAATAACTGAAATTTTTTTAAAAAAAAGTATCTGAAACAGATATTTTAATCCATTAGATTTAACCAGGGTTGAAATTATAGTCCTAAACCTTGAACTCTGTTTTAAACAATGTGGGAATTAAGAACATGGGAGTTTCATATCTGTTGAATTTAGGGGTTGAGGTTCAGTGGATGGGATGGTGGGAGGAATGGGACCAGGGCTCATGAGATGGAAAGAAAGGAGGAAAAAAGGTAGGGGCAGAGATGATTGAAGTAGAAATTTTGGAACGAACTTATGTGTTGTTCATTATATGGCCTGTCATCATGGACCTGCACCTGAAAAAGACTGGAGGCAAAAAATCTTCTGAAGGAGGAGGTCAAGAAACTAAGAAACCAAAACAATGTGTCAATGGTCTACATGACAATGAAGTCACCAAGAATGGTCACAGGATTAATCGTGGGGGGCGGGGAGTGGGATGAGAAGGGAGTGGAGTAACTGCAACAGGAGATGAGAGGTAACGTGCTCATGTCAGGTGTGTGGAAGGAGCTGGGTTTTGAAGCAGGAGGGAGAAAAACAGTCTAGAAGCAGTGGAGAGTAGCCAGGAGGACAAAGACAGAGCTAAAATCAAACACAAAAGCAGATTATACCTTTTGGGGTAAACACAATAGGAGCTGAGCTTCCATCTTGAAAGTCAGGGCCCCTGAAAGGCAAACCTAGGACAATTGCAAGTAGAATTTGCCTCTTAACTCTGGTAAACCTGAATTGCCTCAGGCACTCAAAATATAGGCATTCTTTGCATCAGTTGCCAAAGCTGTCCTCATAGGGGCCGAGAAGGGATCAGGATGTTAAAAAAAGAACTTGGAAGAGAGTAATTACAACCATTCAGAATGGATTGCCAATATTATGTAGATATTTCTGCATATATCAGAAGAAAAATAGAGATTTGGGTCTTAAGGACATACGATCAAGGAAAAAAGAGAGCAAAGTTAGACTGGACAGGTCTGCATACTTTTAGATATCCCAATGAGGAATCCACTTTGTTGTTCTTCAGTCACTAAATTGTGTCCAGCTCTTTGCAACACTGTGAACGACAGCATACCAGGCTTCCCTGTCCTTCACTATTTCCCAGAGTTTGCTTAAACTCATGTCCATTGAGTCAGTGATGCCATCAACCGTCTCATCCTCTGTCACCCTCTTCTCCTCATGCCTTCAATCTTTCCCGGTGAGTCATCGCCTCCCATCAGGTGGCCAAAGAATTGGAGCTTTAGCTTCAGCAACAGCCCTTCCAATGAATAGTCAGTGTTGATTTCCTTTAGGATTGACTGGTTTGATCTCCACGTTGTCCAAGGGACTCTCAAGAGTCTTTTCCAGCACCACAGTTTGAAAGTATCAACTCTTGGTACTCAGCCTTCTTTATGGTCCAACTCTCACATCCATACGTGACTACTGGAAAAAACCATAACTTTGACTAGACAGACCTTGGTCCGCAAAATGATGTCTCTGCTTTTTAATATGCTATCTTGTTTTTTTCATAGTTTTTCTTCAAAGGAGTCCAGTTACTGCTCCCAAACAGACAGCTGAAGAGGCAGCATTGGTATTCTGAGTCCCACACAAGCCTTCAGCTGTCATTGACCTCTGTCTTTTGCTCTCGGTCAGGCCTGCACTTTCCTTAGGCAGGAGTTCAGTTCATTTCAATTCAGTTGCTCAGTCATGTCCAACTCTCTGTGACTCCACGGACTGTAGCACACTAGGCTTCCCCGTCCATCACAAACTCCCAGAGCTTACTCAAACTCACGTCCATTGAGTCAGTAATGACATCCAACCATCTAACCTTCTGTCGTCCCCTTCTCCTCCCGCCTTCAATCTTTCCCAGCAGCAGGGTCTTTTCAAATGAGTCAGTTCTTTGCATCAGGTGGTCAAAGTATTGGAGTTCCAGCTTCAGCATCAGTCCTTTCAATGAACACCCAGGACTGATCTCCTTTAGGATTGACTGGTTGGATCTCCTTGCAGTCCAAGGGACTCTCAAGAGTCTTCTCCAACACCACAGTTCAAAAGCATCAATTCTTCAGTGCTCAGTTTTATTTGTAGTGCAATTCTCACATCCACCCATGACCATTGGGAAAACCATAGCTTTGATTAGATGGACCTTTGTTGGCAGAGTAATGTCTCTGCTTTTTATTGTTTTATTTTTTCACCATTTTAAATTTTTTATTTTATTTTTTAATAAATTTATTCATTTTAATTGGAGGTTAATTACTTTACAATGTTGTAGTGGTTTTGCCATACATTGACATGAATCAGCCATGGGTGTACATGTGTTCCCTATCCTGAACCCCCCTCCCACCTCCCTCCCCATCCCATCCCTCTGGGTCATCCTAGTGCACCAGCCCTGAGCACCCTGTCCCATGCATCGAACCTGGACTGGCGATCTGTTTCACATATGATAATATATATGTCGCTATGCCATTCTCCCAATTCATCCCACCCTCGCCCACTCCTGCAGAGTCCAAAAGACTGTTCTATACATCTGTGTCTCTTTTCTGTCTCACATATAGAGTTATCATCATTATCTTTCTAAATTCCATATATATGCGTTAGTATACTGTATTGATGTTTTCCTTTCTGGCTTACGTCACTCTGTATAATAGGCTCCAGTTTCATCCATCTCATTAGAACTGATTCAAATGTATTGTTTTTAATGGCTGAGTAATATTCCATTGTGTATATGTACTGCAGCTTTCTTATCCATTCGTCTGCTGATGGACATCTAGGTTGCTTCCATGTCCTGGCTATTATAAACAGTGCTGCGATGGACATTGGGGTACATGTGTCTCTTTCAGATCTGGTTTCCTCGGTGTGTATGCCCAGGAGTGGGATTGTTGGGTCATATGGCAGTTCTATTTCCAGGTTTTTAAGGAATCTCCACTCTGTTCTCCATAGTGACTGTACTAGTTTGTATTCCCACCAACAGTGTAAGAGGGTTCCCTTTTCTCCACACCCTCTCCAGCATTTATTGCATGTAGACTTTTGGATAGCAGCCACCCTGACTGGCGTGAAATGGTACTTCATTGTGGTTTTGATTTCCATTTCTCTGATAATGAGTGATGTTGAGCATCTTTTCATGTGTTTGTTAGCCATCTGTATGTCTTCTTTGGAGAAATGTCTGTTTAGTTCTTTGGCCCATTTTTTGATTGGGCCATTTATTTTTCTGGAATTGAGCTGCAGGAGTTGCTTATATATTTTTGAGATTAATTCTTTGTCAGTTGCTTTGTTTGCTATTATTTTCTCCAATTCTGAAGGCTGTCTTTTCACCTTGCATATAGTTTCCTTTGTTGTGCAAAAGCTTTTAAGTTTCATTAGGTCCCATTTGTTTATTTTTGTTTTTATTTCCATTACTCTGGGAGGTGGGTCATAGAGGATCCTGCTGTGATTTATGTTGGAGAGTGTTTTGCCTATGTTTTCCTCCAGAAGTTTTATAGCTTCTGGTCTTACATTTAGATCTTTAATCCATTTTGAATTTATTTTTGTGTATGGTGTTAGAAAGTGTTATAGTTTCATTCTTTTACAAGTGGTTGACCAGTTTTCCCAGTCTCACTTGTTAAAGATATTGTCTTTTCTCCATTGCATATTCTTGCTTCCTTTGTCAAAGATAAGGTGTCCATAGGTTCGTGGATTTATCTCTGAGCTTTCTATTTTGTTCCATTGATCTATATTTCTGTCTTTGTGCCAGTACCATACTGTCTTGATGACTATAGCTTTGTAGTAGAGCCTGAAGTCAGACAGGTTGATTCCTCCGGTTCCATTCTTCTTTCTCAAGATTGCTTTGGCTATTCGAGGTTTTTTGTGTTTCCATACAAATTGTGAAATTATTTGTTCTAGTTCTGTGAAAAATACTGTTGGTAACTTGACAGGGATTGCATTGAATCTTTGCTTTTTAATATGCTATCTAGGTTGGTCATAACTTTTCTTCCAAGGAGCAAGCGTCTTTTAATTTCATGGCTGCAATCACCATCTGCAGTGATTTTGGAGCCCCCCAAAATAAAGTCTCTCACTGTTTCCACTATTTTCCCATCTATTTGCAATAAAGTGATGGGACTAGATGCCATGATCTTAGTTTTCTCAATGTTGAGTTTTAAGCCAACTTTTCTACTCTCCTCTTTCACTTTCATCAAGAGGTTCTTTAGTTCTTCACTTTCTGCCATCTGCATACCTGAGATTATTGATATTTCTCCCAGCAATCTTGATTCCAACTTGTGCTTCATCCAGTCCAGCATTTCTCATGATGTACTCTGCATATAAGTTAAATAAGCAGGGGAACAATATACAGCCTTGACGTACTCCTTTCCTGATTTGGAGCCAGTCTATTGTTCCATATCTAGTTCTAACTGTTGCTTGTTAACCTGCATACAGATTTCTCAGGAGGCAGGTCAGGTAGTCTGGTATTCCTTTTTCAGAATTTTCCACAGTTTTTTGTGACCCACACAATCAAAGGCTTTGGCATAGTCAATAAAGCAGAAATAGATGTTTTTCTGGAACTCTCTTGCTTTTTCTATCATCCAACAGATGTTGGCAATTTGATCTCTCGTTCCTCTGTCTTTTCTAAATCCAGCTTGAACATCTGGAAGTTCTCTGTTCAAGTACTGTTGAAATCTGGCTTGGAGAATTTTGAGCATTACTTTACTAGCGTGTAAGATGAGTGCAATTGTACAGTAGTTTGAGCATTCTTTCACATTGCCTTTCTTTGGGATTGGAATGAAAACTGGCCTTTTCTAGTCCTGTGGCCACTGCTGAGTTTTCCAAATTTGTTGGCATATTGAGTGCAGCACTTTCATAGCATCATCTTTTAGGATTTGAAATAGGTCAACTGGAATTCTATCACCTCCACTAGCTTTGTTCATAATGATGCTTCCTAAGGCCCACTTGACTTTGCATTTCAGGATGTCTGGCTCTAGCTGAGTGATCACACCATCATGATTATCTGGGTCACGATCTTTTTTGTACAGTTCTGTGTATTTTGCCACCTCTTCTTAATATCTTCTGCTTCTGTTAGGTCCATACCATTTCTGTCCTTTATTGAGCCCATCTTTGCATGAAATGTTCCCTTGGTTTCTCTAATTTTCTTGATGAGATTTTCCCATTCTATTGTTTTCCTCTATTTCTTTGCATTGATGACTAAGGAAGGCTTTCTTATCTCTCCTTGCTATTCTTTGGAACTCTGCATTCAAATGGGTATATCTTTCCTTTTCTCCTTTGCTTTTTGCTTCTCTTCTTGTCACAGCTATTTGAAAGGCCTCCTCCCACAACCATTTTGCCTTTTTGCATTTCTTTTTCTTGGGAATGGTCTTGATTCCTGCCTCCTATACAATGTCATGAACCACCGTCCATAGTTCTTCAGGCACTTATCAGATCTAATCCCTCGAATCTATTTTTCACTTCCACTGTATAATTGTAAGGGATTTGACTTAGGTCATACCTGAATGGCCTAGTGGTTTTCCCTACTTTCTTCAACTTAAGTCTGGATTTGGCAATAAGGAGTTTATGATCTGAGTCACAGTTAGCTCCCAGTCTTGTTTTTTCTTACTGTATAGAGCTTCTCCATCTTTGGCTGCAAGAAATATAATCTATCTGATTTCGGTGTTGACCATCTGGGGATGTCCATGTGTAGAGTCATCTCTTGTGTTGTTGGAAGAGGGTGTTTGCTATGACCAGTGTGTTCTCTTGGCAAAACTCTGTTACATTTGCCCTGCTTCATTCTGTACTCCAAGGCCAAATTTGCCTGTCACTCCAGTTATATCTTGACTTCCTACTTTTGCATTCCAGTCCCCTATAATGAAAAGGGCATCTTTTTCTGGGTGTTAGTTCCAGAAGGTCTTGCTGTTCTTCTTAGAACTGTTCAACTTCAGCTTCTTCAGCATTACTGATCGGTACATAGACTTGGATTGCTGTGATATTGAGTGGTTTTATTTCAATATCAATATCTCTCCTAAGCAGGTGAGAGATAAATAAATACTAAGATTCAAGGAGTGGCAACTTAAACCTAATGAATTAAGCTGTTTACTTTACCCAAAATGTTTTAAAAAACCCTATATATGTTAAGTTGATTTTATCATTAGAATGGGATGTCTGTAATTAAAATAAAGAGGGTCCTATAAAAAAAAAAAACTTGTGTTGGGGTGGGGCAGGATTTTGTTAACAACTTAGAGTTGAAAAAGAATGGAGAATGCTGAGCAGCCATTATCTGGAGCTTCTTCCATTCAAACGGGGGTGGCAAGTGGAGGAAGGCAGGAAATTCTATGATCTGAGTAATTAAGGCTTATCTTATATGTGGGATGAATTTTGAGCCCATTGACAATTTCAGAGCAATCCCTAAATCCCATTCCTATAGGATTTCTTATATAAGATCGTCTATGTCGATAGCTTATTTTCTGTTCTTGTTAAGCCCCAAACCCACTCACTTCTCTTGGTGAAAGAGAAGTAGGGATGACTTAGAGAGCTGGGGGCAGAACTGGAAGGGGAAGCAGAGGTTTTTTGCTCAGGAAGGGGTGACTCTGCAGCACTGTGTCTTTGCTGCTGGCACAGAGGTACGTGGCCGAGTCCCCAGGATCCGTGGGCTGGATCTTCAGAGCGGAGAACGACGCGTTAGGCTTCTTAGCTGAGAATCGGTCCTTGGGCATCCCTGACTCATCCATAGGAGCTTTGTTGCGGAAGTAAATCAGTAACTCCAGTCCCCGCACCGAGGTCTGTCTATACCAATAAAGGGCAGCGTGGCTTTTAATCGGCTCACAGCTCAGAGTGACTGCCTGTCCCTTTTCTGTCACCTCATGCCAGGGGTCTGGGTGACCCCTAGGTTAGCGTCTGTGGATCCTGTGGAAGAATCTGAAAACAGAATAAGAAAAATATTGGAGTCACAATAGGGCACACCAACAGGAGGACGCTACATGTTCCGAGGACTCACCTACCCCTAGGAGACAGAGGGCCATACAGCAGAGGGCTCGGGTGCCCATGGCAGGATGAGAATGGGGGGGCCAGAGCAGGGCCCTTGTGAGCATGAGCAGAGAAGTGTGTTCGGGACTGCTTATCCTGGCAAGATGTGTCTGTCAGTGACATCACTGAATGAGCCACTACTCCCAGCTCGGCAGCTCCTTTCAGAGAAGGCCGCATCTCTGGGAGATGAATCAAGCAGGACTTAACTCATTTATAATTGATACGAGATAGAGGTCCCCACAGATTTATTTTGGTATCATCAATTCCTGTTGTCTTCTCTATACTCTCTCTTATCTAGATCTTGCCAACACAATTTTTCCACTTGAATCTCATACTCCAAGTACTTAAAGATGAATTCACTGTCTCATTGCAAACCAGCTTCTACATGAACCCTCGTATTTCTCTCACCAGTGGCTAGATGACCCAGGTCATATCACACTCAAACTCATCCATTGGTCAGGAGTTTAGCTTTGAGCGCTCCAGGATAAACAAGAATAGCAACTGCCTTGTTAGGGCTCGAGGGGCTGAACTGATGCCCTGAGAACTGATTCAATTTGAAATCTGTTTTGCAGTGAAAGATCTTTCTGAGTTTATATATCCTCAAGTTCTATTAAATTGTCTAGCATAGAATTTCCCATATTTCTCTATCCCTGCCATGAAATAAGCAGAGGATTTTCATGTTCTCTTTGCAAATAAAATTCTCTAGCATTGATTTATATACTATCCTTATTCCTGGAAAAACAATGTCTTTACATTAACATTTCGCCTTTTGCCTATAAAAGGGGTCTGGTGCCACAAACCCACTTCCCCTCATGGTTGAAGTTACAGAAAACTGAGAGAAGCAAGCCTCTGTTTACTGGGTTGTTCAAGTGAGTTATTTGTTAACCAAGAAGGATCAGTTCAATCCTTATTTTGTGATTAACACAGAGACGCAGTACTAAGTCTTCTGAACCAAGGAGTGTTAGTCACTCAGTCATGCCCAACTCTTTGCAACCTCATGGACTGGACCCCATAGGGATCCTCTATCCATGGGATTTCCCAGGCAAGAATACTGGAGTGGGTTGCGATTCCCTTCTCCAGGGTATCTTCCCGACCCAGGGATCAAATCCGGGTCTCTTGCATTGTAAGCAGATTTAACACTGAGCCACTGGGAGAGATGGAAGATATACCTGCCAATTTTAAAGAGCAGAGAGTCTACAGGCTAAATTACGTTACCAGAGGGAGCTGTTCCCCTTGCAGAGTCCATCCCTTTGGTTTCTGTTGGATCCTAAAGATAAAACTGATAAAGATTAAAAAATAAATAAAGATTAAACTTTATTATATTTGTATAAAAGATCATTGTTTGTTCCTTCCTTGCTACCAGGTACGTAGGGTATGGTAGACAGAATGATGGCTCCCCAAAGATGTCAGTGCCTGAGCCCTGGAACTGTGGATAAGTTATATTACGTAACATGGGGGAAGGAATCCGGCTTCTCAATGGAATTAAGGTTGCTAATCAGCTGACTTTAATGTAGGGAGACAAGCCTGGATTTTTCAGATGGGCCCAATGTAATCACAAGGACTATAAAATGTGGAAAAAGAAGGAAGAAGAGTAAGGGTCACAGTGATGCAGCATGAGAAGAGACTTGATCTGTCATCATTGGCTTTGAAGATGGAAACTCCCATGAGCCAAGAAATCCTGTGGCCTAGAAACTGAGGTAAGGCAAGAAAACAAAAGCATCCCTGCTGACACCTTGATTCTAACCCACTTAGACCCATTTTGGTCCTTCCCTGGTAGCTCCTGCTGGTAAAGAATTTGCCTACAATCCAGGAGACCTGGGTTTGATCCCTGGCTTGGGAAGATCCCCTGGAGGAGGGCACGGCAACCCCCTCAAGTATTCTTGCCTGGAGAATTCCATGGACAGAGGAGCCTGGCAGGCTACAGTCCATGGGGGTCACACAGAGTCAGACACGGCTGAGCAGCTAGGCACAGCACAGACTCATTTTGGACTTTTGACCTTCAAAAGCATCAGACAATAAACCTGTATTGTTTTAAGCTACAAAATGTATGGTAATTTGTTAGAACAGCAACAGGAATCTAATCAATCATACTATATGGGGCTTCTGGTTAAAAGAGGCCACAGCTAAATAGGAGATACAGAGGGGGGACTGATGCAGTCCCATGGAAAGAGCTTGAAATCAGACCAAGGTAGCCCAGACAAAAAAATTCTCGTTTCTGCCAGATCTCATCTGCTTCAAAGGGACACATGAATCTGGAGTGAACAGCAAAACCCCATTACGTATCTTCCTGCTGAGAGCAAAAGTTCCTGGGGAGAAATTCTGTTGCTCCGATCCACCCAGTCCCTGCCTGCCACGTGGGTTTGCCGGAGGTGTCCCTGTGGTTGTCAGCTGCCCGGGGCCAGGCCCCCCGATGAGGTCCAGGTTAGCCCTGTCCTCCTCCCCGCCCTGCCCTCTGAGCTCAGCACAGCCGGTGGTTTGAGCTCTCGCTAGGCTGGGCTGCTCTGGCACTCAAACTGCTTCTCTGCTTTCTCCAACCCGGAACCTGCAAGCTGCAGCATCCCAGTTCCTTGTGCAGCCACGACTTGAGCAAATTCAGAGAAATGCCCGCTGGGCGGGCGCACCTGTCATTCGCAGCCCGCTGGGCTGCGGTCCACGGGGTCACGGAGAATCGGATACAACTGAAGCGAGTGAGCACTCAGAGGTCCCGTCAGAGCAAAACCCACCTACACAACAGAGGAAGAAGGGTTGGCTTCTCGTTCCTTCACTCTCAGTCTTTACTTGAGACATCTGCAACTCCCTAACTCTAAACCCAACCCTCTGGTTTCCCTTAATGCCATGCTGGCAGCACCACCACACAGACACTGGATGACACGAAGCCACAGCGCCTCCTAGTGGCCAATGGGCAGAAGCAGCACAAATATGCTCTAACTAAACTGAGCGCCGAAGAATTGATGCTTTTGAACTGTGGGTATTGGGGAAGACTCTTGAGAGTCCCTTGGACTGCGAGGAGATCCAACCAGCCCATCCTAAAGGAAATCAGCCCTGAATATTCACTGGAAGGACTGATGCTGAAACTGAAACTCTGATACTTTCGCCACCTGATGTAAAGAACTGACTCATTGGAAAAGACCCTGATGCTGGGAAAGATTGAAGGCAGGAGGAGAAGGGGACGACAGAGGATGAGATGGTTGGATGGCATCACCAACTCAATGGGCATGAGTTTGAGCAATCTCCAGGAGTTGGTGATGGACAGGGAAGTCTGGTGTGCTGCAGTCCATGGGGTCACAAGGAGTCGGACGCGACTGAGCAACTGAACTGACTGAAAACATAAGGGGATTGTGTGTTGTACCACTAGGTACAGGGCATATGGGTATTACTATTTCTTGGTGTTAGAGGAACAGTGAATGATATTGTCTTATGGCCTAAGATGCAACCACCTGAGAGTTAGACATTGGAGTCAGGCAAAGAAAATAATATCAGTTTTTATATTGGTAATAACAGGGCTCAGGTGTGAAACCAAAAGGGTTGGTTTACAGTATGCTGAATAGGAACTTAACTCATTTCTCTCTCTTCCAAACTACAGGATGACCCTGTATGGATAAGAAAGGTCTTTGCTATTCTTGATGTGTGTTGAGAAAGCACCAAAGCATCTATCTCTTGTGTAGGTAGCCAGCAAGAAGAAGGCAAGAAGATGAGAGAATAAAGTAGAAAAAGAGATTAAATAAGATTATCTATTTCTCTTCCCATAGAGTAGATTCAGCAAGGAATAGGAAGATTAGAACAGGATGATTACCTTATCGAATTCCCAAAAATGGGGAATATCAAATAAAGCATTGTCCTAGAAGACTGAACTAATGGGGAGATGAAAAGACAGAAACACGTCAGTTATCCTCCCCAAATCCAACCATTGCTCTTCTGGTATACTTAAGAAAATGGCACATATATGTCCTGACATTGCAACAATTAAACAAATCCCAAATTTATTCTGTACTCTGTGATCAAGTCTAAATATCCATTCCCTATCTCATTTCCCATCCTGCCACGGGGTCCAATGGAACATCAGAGGTCATACAATAAAGGTTAAAAGAAAAGAAAACAATTTAAAACACTAATAATAAAATGACAAAGTCAATCTCTCAATTTGAATACAAATACTCTTTAAGTTTTTAAAAGTAATACTTTGGTTAAAATTAAAATTTAAGTGTAACATCTCTAGGTCATTTAAGCTAAATATGTAAGCAATCTCAGAATAAGAATCTAACATTGATCAATTTTGTTTAAAATTCCAAATAAAATTCTCTTGACTCTAATTCTAGTACTTATGGATGAGAGCTCTCAAGCCAATCCTTCTTTGTTTAAATAGTTGGGTAAAAACAATCATCAAACTTTAATTCATTAATGTTTATTGCAGCACTATTTACAATAGCCAGGACATGGAAGCAACCTAACTTTCCATCAACAGAGGAATGGATAAAGAAGATATGGTGTACACATGCAATGGAATATACTCAGCCATAAAAAGGAGTGAAATTGTGTCATTGGCAGAGACATGAACTGACTAAAGACAGTCCTCAGAATACAGCAAGTCAGAAAGAGAAAAACAAATGTTGTGTAATATTGCTTATATGTAGAATCTAGAAAAATAGTACAACTGAATATATTTGTAAAACAGAAATAAAGACAGATGTAGAGAATGGACTTCCCAAGTGGTACTACTGGTAAACCACCTGCATGCCAATAGAGGAAACACGAGAGACAAGAGTTCGATTCCTGGGTTGGGAAGATCCCCTGGAAGAAGGCAAGGCAACCCACTCCAGCATTCTTGCCTAGAGAATTCCACGGACAGAGGAGCCTGGCGGGTTACAGTCCATAGGATCACACAGAGTCAGACATGACTGAAATGACTTAGCACACACCTATGCATATAAAGAACAAACTTATGGATACCAAGAAGGGAAGAGGGATAGAATCAATTGGGAGATCGGGCTTGACATAAATACACCACTATGTATCAAATCAGTAACTAGAACCTACCGTACAGCCCAGGGAACTCTACTGAATGCTCCAGGGTGACCTAAATGGGAAAGAAATCCAGAAAAGAGAGGATACATATATATGTATACATGTGTATATATGTGACCACAAGAGGCTGGCATGACTTAGCAACTAATCAGCAACAGCAAAGAGATGGTCATCAGTGACTGAAGTTTTTATCAGATAAATAAGTTGGACGGAGATATGGGCAGAGCCATGAAGAGGAACGTGCACTGAGTGAATGAACATGCATTATGACTTTCAGTCTTGGTTGGATAAGGAGAGAAGTGAAACCAACAGAGGCTGAGGCATAGTGACCATGCCTTCAAGAGGATCTCAGTAAGTTGCTTTCCAAATAGTTCCAACCAATGCTTCAGAATGATTTCTATAATTATCTTCAAGAACTCAGGCAGAAGTTAGAGCAGAGGATACAATATCAGAAGGGGCAATTGGATCAGGGCAATTGATTGCTTTAGAAGTTGTTACTAAAAAATGTTTTAATGCTAAGGAACTGCTTTCATGTACTAAGCCAGACAACTGGAAATGTCCTCCATAGCCTCTGAATGTCTGTCTCAAGCCTACATACAGTGTTTTTTATATTATTATTATTATTATTTTTTATTCACTTACTTATTTAGCTGCACAAGGTCCTAGTTGCAGCACATGGGATCTCTTTAGTTGTGGCATGTGGGATCTAGTTCCCTGACTAGGGATCAAACCCTGGCTCCCTGCATTGGGAGTGTGGAGTCTTAGCCACTGGACCACCAGGGAAGTCACAAGCCTATATAGAGTGTTGAGTTGTGTTAGTTATCATGAAAAGTTAGACTATTCCAGAGCAAGAATTTGTTTTGGGCTAGGATTTAAGACTGGTTACCAGATATCTATTTGTATATATTTCTTTGAAGCTGAAAAATGGCTGAATAAAATAGCTAAAATTAACATCACCATCAATGACATCATAATTATCCCCCCATAAAAATGGGGGGGGGAGTGTTTTCCAAACACATACTATATGTTGAGACTTTGATGTCTAAAGCTTCCTAAGTAAAAGCAAAAAAAGAAGGATGTAAACTTGAATCATTCAGATGATGAAAAAAACCTCAGAGAGCCTGCTGTTTGTTGCACTCACAGAATCACCACCTGTATTATTAAAGGTTATTGGACATGCTTTTTGATTGCATATTACAGGAGAACAACCATCACTAGCCCCTGAGGGCTGAATCTGTGACAAGTACTTTCATTTTGGATTCTTAAGTTGTCACCATGAAATGATTCTAATCCCTGAGTCATAATGATTTTCAAACCACAATTTCAGCTCTCGTGTTGTAAGGAAAAGCGTGTGTTCTCCATTTATATGCATCACAGCTTATCTGCAAACCCACGTCTGCCCCTGGCATAATGAGGAAAAAGTGGGGGGCAGGGGAGCCTGTCTGGAGCTGCCACGAGCTACAAAGAGGGAGAATCATGAAATTTGGGCACAGAAAGGAAGGGTATCTGTGAGGCTATGACTGAGCTGCTGGCACAGAAATACACATCTGAGTCCCCCAGCTCTGCAGACTGGATCCCGAGAATGGAGTCTGCGCCTCTGGGCCTCTCTGCAGAAAATCGATTCTCAGGCAACTGCAGAATGTTTATTTCAGTCTCTTCCTCAAAGACAGTCAGCAACTCCAGACTTCGTCCCAGGGTCTGACGGTACCGGTAAAGGATACTGTGGTCAGAAACAGGATCGCATCATAAAGCCACGGTCTTTCTTTTCTCCGTGATCTTGTGTCTGGGGGACTGGGCTACCCCCACCTTCTGTGAGTTCTGTCGAGGTTGGGGGGAAAGATAGAATTTGAAAATAGAAGAAGGAGATGATTGAAACTTTAACTGGAAAGAGAAAAACGCAGCGAGAGCTTGATGTTCTCAGGACTCATCCGCCCCCCCAGGAGACAGAGGGTCACCCAAAAGAGGGGCCTGGTGCCCATGGCAGGAAGGAGCAGCAGTGGGAGGTTCGCCATCTCAGGGTCCTTGTGGGCATGAGCGGAGGAGGGGTGGCCCTGTCCTCACTGGAATTTCCCACGGTGACATCACTGCCTCTGCAAAGGCCCGTAGCCTTCAAAGCCAACCGCTATTAACTAAAACACATCTAGAGTTTGTTGAATGTCATAGACTGGGGGTGAATTCATCCAAGCATCCCCACCCATCACTCCAGAACTTGAGTGAGTGGATCTCCCATCACCATCTCTAACTCTCTGCTGGATGTTCCTATTTAGATGTGTCAAAGGTGACTCAAGTCTGAGATATCAATTAATGCCCTCTTTCTGTTATCTATACTTATCCTTCTCTTCAGAGATATCTCTTTTACCAGGTCCTCTTTTTTCCCAATCAGATGAGCTTAGATAAGGTGGTGTGTGTGCATGCATGCTCAGTCATGTCTGACTTCTTATGACCCGCCAGTCTCCTCTATCCATAGGATTTCCCAGGCAGGAAAACTGGAGTGGGTTGCCTTTTCCTCCTCCTCCAGGGGATCTTCCCAACCAAAGGACTGAACCATAGTCCTGCATTGCAGGCGAATTCTTGACCACTGAGCTATCTGGAAGCCCCAGACAAGGTGGAAGCTCAGGTAATTGCCACAGCTTTATCCTAGGAGCACAGTGAACCAACTGACACAGTTGAAGATAAAGGGATAAAATGATGCCCTGGGTGTAGATTTATTTAAGTTGGCAGCTTTCATTCTGTCTGAAGGTCAAAGACAAGCTTCTTCTTTGCTTTTGCTGTTCTCCGTGATGTGTCATGCATCAAAACCTTTGTCATGGTGCTGCCGGTACTTCAAGATCATCAATGCAATACCTTTAATCTTAGTTGAGAAGGCATAGAACCCCCTTATCCCTGGAAGTACCAGGATGGATAACAATAACAATAAATGCAAAATTGAACAGAACTTCTGGAATCTTAAAAAAAGCATAGCAGACGTACAATTGAATTTCAGGGGTTAGTATCTTTTTTTAAATGGCTTTTTTTCTTTTTTCATTATGACACATTCTTCATTGTCCGAGTGGTGAGGTTGAAAGGGTTAGAGGACTGAAGAAGGCCCTGAGAGTTGGTTTGAAACAAGAAAACAAGGAAATGTGTGTCAGAGAGCTGGAAGCAGTAGAGTCATGTTCTCTGAGATAATCTTCTGAGTATTCAAACCCTAGGGCTTACATGCCAACATTATCCATTTAAGACCCATAGATGTAGAACTATTAGGACCATCCATTTCGCTCATAAATTCTCTATTATTGAGACGGAAAAGCCATTGGTCTGAGTCCAGTTTATGTTGGCACCAGTTAATCACCCCCTGATGGGAAGCTTCTTCACACTGAGATGTCATTACTTGTTCCATCCTTGTGCCCAAGGGTTAGAGGTTCTGAGTTACAGCACCATTTATGTGGGTGGTGACCTGGGTGACTGGAGACGGGGCCCTCCCGGGCTACATGCGAAATGCTTGTAGCTGAGGTGTGCGCATTCCAGGAGGAAATCCCCTCTGTGTTCCTGGCCTCCCCTGCTTCCTGAGCCATAAAATGGAACAAATCCAAGACAAAATCCAGGTGGAGCGGGAAGGGGACATCTCACTGCTCAGAGGAGGAAAGGCTGGCGTTCTGGCTTATCTGATTCTTATTAAGGATATTTGCAGTGTCACTGGTGTGAGCAATTCAAGACTAGCCTAGACAAGGTCTAGAATTATCTACTCTCCTCCCTTGAATCTCTCTTGCATCATCCTACACAGTATCTAGGGCACACAACTAGAAGGGGTTAGGTTTGGGGTATAGGTGCTTCCCTAGGGTTTCTCTGATGGTCTCCCAAAGCAGTTGTTTTCCATTCCACAGGTTCCTGAGAATTTGGCTGACTTCTTCCAAGGGAGCCCATTGAGAACTCTGCCCAAGCTTTTTGGGGGGATCTGATCCCATAGGCACGCTTTGCCTACCATTAATGAAAAAAAAAAAATCATCTCCCAGAAGGAAATCCAGTGTACAGCATAAGCTATGTTGTTCACACTAATGGTGGGGCACAATGAGATACTCTTCTCAAGAAAAATTTCTATCAATGTAGACAGCTGTTCACCAGCCAAGTTCCCAGATGCCAGCCAGAGTCCAGATCTGCAGAGTCCTCAATGGGCTCCCGTGGCAGGATCATCACACCCATGTTGCTGCATTTTTGTGACCCAGAGACAGTGAGCACTGTGCTGTGTGAGCCCTCCCAGGAGGAGGAGAGCATAAGGAAGTCCGTGTCTGGATTCTTCCAAACTCTGTCTGTCTTTTTTCTTGATGATCTGCCACTGAATATTTCTTTTGTAAACTAATAAATCTTAGCCCTGACTACAACTCTCTGTCATATCTGATGAGTCTTTAAAGCAAATCTCCAAATGGGAGGATACTTGGAGATCCCATCACAGTGCCATAGAAAATTATAAGGGTCAAGGCTGGAAATTGACTTACATAATTGGCTTACACGCATCCCATTGTTCAGAACCAGGTCTTAGGTTCTCAACCCTCCAACCGTAAGTGATATTGGAATCACAGAGGGGTCACAGGAATTTGTGAGCGTGGTTAGACTCTGTCACACTGATTCTGTATCATTTGTCTGCAGCCTTCATGTCTTTTCCTAGTCTGCAGCTTGCTTTTTTCAGTTTTTTACAGTGTGTTACAGTGTGTTTATGTACAAGGGTTTAATTGAATGCATTCACATTATAAATATTTTCTTTGCAGTTTGTGTTCTTTTTTTTTTTGCTTCTATTTTATTTTTATTTATTTATTTTTGGCTGCGCTGGGTCTTCATTTGTGCACGTGGGTTTTCTCTGGTTCCCGATAGAGGGGGCCCCTCTCTCATTGCGGTACATGGGATTCTCAGTTCAGTGGCTTCTCTTGTTGTGGCCCACAGGGTCTAGACTGCAGGCTCAGCAGTTGTGGAGCATGGGCTTAATTGCCCCATGACACGTGGCATCTTCCCAACCCAGGGATCAAACCCTTGTCCTCTGCATTGCCAGGCTGATTCTTAACCACTGGACCACCAAGAAAGTTCATGTAGTTTGTGTTCTTTTGTGTTTCTCTTAAAAAAAAAAAAAAAATTCCTTTCACAGATGAACACCCCCAAATATTTTTCCTTCATTTCTCCTAGTAAAATTTAATTTTGCTCTTCACAATTACAATTAGGTATACTGGAGGAGGAAATGGCAACCCACTCTAGTATTCTTGCCTGAAAAATCCCATGAACAGAGGAGTCTGGTGGGCTACAGTCCAAAGGGTTGCAAAGAGTCGGACACGACTGAGTGACTAAGCAGGCACAAATACCTGAAATAGATTTTCATGTAAAGAATGAAGCAGAGATCTAGAAATAAGAAGGAGGGATATATGTTTAGTGCAGAATAAATAGTCTATAAAAAAGATCCTAGATTGACAAGAAACACGACACAGAGGAGGAAATAACTAAATGTAGATGCTTATGGCTGGAGCAGGAAGTCAGGGGAAACTCATGCAGAATGATGGTGAGGGATAGAAGGAAGGCAAACATTATAGGAATTTGTAGGACTAGAGAAAGGCAGTCGGGAGCAGAGACCATGTGAGTGAAGGTTTCTGACTTGTAAGGTGAAGGATAATAGAGAGCGGGATAAGCAGTAGATGAAGAAGTTGCAAAGCCCACAATGGAGAGAAGAGGGTGGGACTCTGAGATTATCAAGGGGCTCTTCATGTATCTCAACTAAAGATGCATTTTCCTTTCTGCAAGCAGAGGGACTTCAGAAGAGAGAACCAGCCAGCTAAGGTGTTGGGGTGACCTGCAGTCAGACTGAGGCTGGCGTGGGGCAGACTTCAGCATTGAGGGTCACACTGCCCACTGCAGTCAAGCCCCCAGGCTGGCAAGAGCTCCGTGACTTTGATGGAGACAGGGACTTCCAGGGGTTTGGACCAGACCTCACGCGTGCGGTCAACCCCCAGTCTCTCTAACCACCCTTTCTGTGCAGAGAGGAAGTGGCCATGCGGTGCTGGGGGGGTTACTGCTGGCACAGGAGGGGATATCAGACTCTGGGGTCAGGTAGAAATCCTCTGTATTTGGTCTCGAGACACAGTACCCATTGGAGATGTCAACTTTCTCAGTGTTGCCAACATCATAGGTGTCACGGATCAGCTCAGCCCGTGTCCCAGGTCTTGTTGGGACCAGTGATACAGTCACGGTTATCAGTCTGGTGACATTCCAGACTCATTGTCTCTCCTGTCACTGTGATCCTGCATCTTCGATGATCTCAACCTCCACAGGTCCTGTGATAGGGCTGATGTCGTCATCCCAAAAGGAAGGCTTGTATTGAGGTCTTGGGAATTTCAGGGAGCGATCCCACCTGTACTTACCTGCCCACAGGAGATAAAAAGCCACACAGAAGGAGTGCCTGATGACCATTTCTGGTCCAGGACAGAGGCTCATGTCATCCAGCTCTGTTTCGGGGAAATAGAACTTGAGCTCTTGGGAATTCCCTGGAGGTCCAGTGGTTAGGACTTGGCGCTTTCACTGCCAGGAGCTGATTTCGATCCCTGGTTGGGGAACTAAGGTCCCAAGAGACATGTGACACCACCAAAAATTAAAAAAAGGACTTGGGCTCTCAGTAACTCGATGATGTCACTGTCCTTGACACATGCATGAGCTGCAAAGCTCAGCAGTCACAGACCTTCCCACGGGAGCAAGTCAATAATCTATATAAAGCTGAACAGCTCAGAACAGGAAGAATTAGTAAGTCTGCTTTAAAAAGAAATCTTAGATCTATGAGCTTTTCCTCCACCTTTTAGTAAGGGATTTTTTTCCTCTCTGCATAATGATAATATTCCTTATTTGGACACTGTTAAAAATTTTTCATGCTTCTGTGGACTAAGAAATATTCTCTTGGCAGTCCTGGTACTTTAGTGATTCTGGGCTCAAAATTTTACTAGTTCTTTTTCTTTCTTTTTTTTTTTTTTTTTGCCTAACCTCTGGATACTTGACTATCAGCCAACAGATATCTTTCCATTGAAAAAGAGCTACCTGATTTCCAGAATGTTTTCAGTCTCAAGGTAAAAGTCATGGTAATTTCAAGAACTATTTATGATGGGAGCCCCACCATCCATGCTCAGGTCTCTGTATCCTTGGGGGGTAAAATTCCTCCCTTTGTTCCAGAGGAGGCCATGGAGAGCTAGATCACTCACTTCCGTGACTGTGTTTTCTGTGAAAAAGGAATGAGGCTTGTTAGCAACGTAGATAAAATACTCGCCCAGATGTATACATACTTGATGCCTCCGGGGCCACAGGGGAATGTTCTGTCTCCATGTGGCAGGTGTTTTATCCACCAAATGAGAGCGTATTGATTGAATCATAAATTGGCTATAGTGCAAAACTTACAGCTAGACAATATCAGTGCTTACTGTTAAGTCATATATGGGTAATGGATGTGTGCATGGATGGCTCCCCTATTTCTGTGATCACCTGTCTTGGTGATATCTGGATGAGGAATCCCTATGATCACACGACACTGAAGAAGGATATGGAATCCAAAATCAAGTAAGGAGGAGGGTGATATAGAACCGCATGGAAAAGCTTGTGACTGGGGCCTGGCAAACTTGGGGAAGGGTTTTCCCATCTCTTCCCAGGACCCACTTGGTCCCAGGGACCAAGAACCTCACAGCAAAGCAGCCTATTTCCTACGGCTGAGTTAGTGCCGAAAAGAGAGTTTTTCAGCTGAGACTCACATTCTTTGAAGTAGGGTGCATGGAATTCTTGAAAGCTGAGGATTGTTCTCACAATAAGGTATTAGCTACCTCTAATATTAGTATTTTCAACAGCATTCTGACTTTTTTAGGGAGATGAATATTTGCCAGAAATTTTCCTTTTTATTTTTAAATTAACTGCTGAGTCTCAACTTTGGTATTGCTGAAAACATACACCTCATCTAGAAGCTTTGTCTGTTTGGAGGTTTGGGCTTTTTTTGTTTTTTGCACTGGTGTTCCAAGCACCCAGAACAGTATGGAACAGAACCTACACACGGTGAGTAGTAAATAGTAGATCAATCATGAAGTCAGTGAAGAATAAAATAACTTCAGGCCTTCTCCTTTGCACAGAATCTAAGACTTTTAAGAGATTTCTATTCTTTATATAAGATTTAGGTGCTACAAAACCTGGATCTACTCTGCATTCAACAAGTGTTTGTTGAATGACAAGAAAAAAATGACTATCTGAGATCAAGCCAACTCTACTTTTATAAATGTATTTCTAGTTGCAAGTAGGTTCAGAGCTTTAAGGGAGCAGAGACTATGTGAGTCTGTTGGGAATTCAAAATCAACCAAAATGAACGAGGAAAGATTCATTCATATAGGCTACCATAAGACTGTTTGAATGACTGAACGGCAGTATGAAGAAAAGGAAAATGGCGGTCTCTTCCAAGGAGAAGCCTCCCTTGATGACGGCATTCCATCTCTGTCAGAGAGCAGGCAGAATGAAGCACAGAAGGAGAAAACCAGGCTAAGGCACCATACTGAGGTTGTGCTGGGCAATAGAAGATGGATTCCATTAGGACCTTCCAAGAAGCACAGGGAATGCCTCCCTGAACTATCCCTGATGGAAACACTAGAGTTGTGTCCTTTGGCTTCTGTCCCACCAGGAGCATTTGTGCCCCTACAGCTCTGCCTGCTCTGGGTACAGGCCATGGGGGCTCCTAGGACATCACAGAAGACCCTGGGGCAGAAAGCAGAGGGAGGAACTCCCAGCATGCATGGAGACTGTTCAGTTCAGTTCAGTTCAGTCGGTCAGTCGTGTCCAGCTCTTTGCAACCCCGTGGACTGCAGCATGCCAGGCGTCCCTGTCTATGACCAACTTCTGGAGTTTACCCAAACTCATGTCCGTTGAATCAGTGATGCCGTCCAACCATCTCATCCTCTGTCGTCCCCTTCTCCTCCTGCCTTCAATCTTTCCCACCATCAGGGTCTTTTCAAATGAGTCAGCTCTTTGCATCAGGTGGCCAAAATATCAGAGTTTCAGCTTCAACATCAGTCCTTCCAATGAACACCCAGCACTGATCTCCTTTAGGATGGACTGGTTGGATCTCCTTGCAGTCCAAGGGACTCTCAGGAGTCTTCTCCAGCACCACAGTTCAAAAGCATCAATTCTTTGGTGCTCAGCTTTCTTTACAGTCCAACTCTCAGATCTATACATGACTTCTGGAAAAACCATAGCCCTGACTAAACGGACCTTTGTTGGCAAAGTAATGTCTCTGCTATCTAATATACTGTCTAGGTTGGTCATAACTTTTCTTCTAAGGAGCAAGCATCTTTTAATTTCGTGGCTGCAGTCACCATCTGCAGTGATTTTGTAGTCCCCCAAAATAAAGTCTCTCATAGCTTGGGGCAAAGGGATGCAGACTTGATGTAACCCTCACTGCAGTTGAGACTGAAATCAGAGGGGCCTGAGGATGTGATGGAAAACCTAGAAGCTCCATGATGGCCACTCTTCAGGTGAAAGAACTGTCCCCTCTTCTAGCAGATCTTGTACATAACGGCTAATGGCTTGAAAACTGGAATTTTCTGGAAGCACCACACCTTCTTGCATATCAGACTTAATATCAAACAGGAAAGACTGTCCTGTGTTCCCTTTTTACTTAAGAGGCAAGTCTTTGTAGTCAGTTTCACATAATAAATTATCAGGTGACTGTATTTGCATTTTGAATGACTTTGTGTCTGGAACACAGGTGACTCAGACAAAAGTCATCTGTTTTTGTCTTTGATCCTAGAACTGGGCACAGTCAGTAATTGTGCTAGGCCAGAGATTTGTCAGAGAGTTAACAGAGAACTAAGGTTTCTTAAGCCTGTACTTTGCATTAGGCAATCTGTTTCATTTTCTCGCATAAAATCTCTGCAAGTCATGTAGCACTTGCTTCAGTTTACAAATGGGAAAACTCAGCCAAAGCTTCTCCAAGTCACCAGCTCAAGGCAGGTCAGAATAGTCAAAGGCAGAACAGACCAAGGTCCCTGAAGTCAGAACTCTTGTCCTTTTGGCCTCCCATTTGAAACATGTTGTGATGATAACTTGTGCCAGAGTTAGTGTTTCTGAAAGAGACTTGGGTCAGTGGTTCGATGCTGGAGATGTCTCCTGCTACCAAAACACAGAAGTGGATCAAAAGCATGGGTGGGTTTGAGTCCCAGTTGTTATTTGTTAGCTGTGCCTGCTTTAGCAAATTAATTAAACTCTTCAGGAGTCAGTTTTTTCATCTTAATGTGGATACACTGCTCTATCTCACATGGTTCTTAAGAAAACTAAGTGAAATAATGTATATGGCACAGAGAAAATGAAGGATAAATAAAAGAATTTTCTATAATTTCACCAAGCAGACGAAAAGCAGTCTGCATTCACTAATAAACTTGTGCCTGAGATCTATAAGTGGCAACACCATGCATTTAATAGTTGTGACTGTCAGCTACCTTCTGTAGTGACTGATCTGGGCAAAAGTAGAAATTTCAGATTTTTTGATCAAAAGCAGTCCACATGAGAACAAGCCACAAACTTCGGAGACCCTTCCTTCTCCAGACCCACCCATGGCTTAGAAGCACGAATTCCCTGTATTCACTCCCATTCTGCTGAAAATTCCTGGAGGGTTTCTGTTTCCTTTACTGAATCCTCTGATAGACTGGAAATCCCCCTCTCTCTAGTCACTAGTTCCTGTATTGGGGGCTATCATGCCTCATTCTATAAGGAATTAGGTCTGGGCAAACATTCTCTGGCTTGAAGTCAAATGTCCTAGAAGTTCACAGGTAGTAAGCTTGTAGTAATCACACCATGATGTGTGATCACCCACTACAGCTCAGCCAGTCTTAAGATGGAAGAGACAGTGTTCTGCTACAACTTGTTGACCAGAGCCCAGGAAACCTCATGGAATTTTAGGAGAACACTGATTTTGGAAGCATGATGATGTAGGTTGGATCCTGTCTCTGATACTTTAAAATAGGAAATATTTGGAAAGTCCATGATCTCCAGCTTGCTGTTATTCCATGGTTTACTGAGACCTTTCTCATCTACAGAGTGGACATAACCATGTTTGCTGTTGTTCAGTTGCTAAGTCATGTCTGACTCACTGTGACCTCATGGACTGCAGCATGCCAGATCCTCTATCCTCCACTATCTCCCAGAGTATGCTCAAATTCATGTCCACTGAGTTGATGATGCTATCGAATCATCTCATCCTCTGCTGCCCCCTTCTCCTCCTGCCCTCAATATTTCCTAACACCAGGGTCTTTTCCAGTGAGTCGGCTCTTCGCATCAGGTGGCCAAAGTATTGGAGTTCAGCTTCGGCATCAGTCCTTCCTGTGACTATTCATGGTTGATTTCCTTTAGGGTTGACTGGTTTGATTTCTTTGCAGTCCAAGGGACTCTCAAGAGTCTTCTCCAGCACCACTATCTTGCATTAAGACACATAATGGATTCCTCCACTCTAGCACAGAGGAGGAGTGCCTGCCATTTGCTAGGAATGGGTGAGAATGTTCAGTGAATCTGGGGTCTGAATGTTCAGGAGTGTTTTGGCTTGAGCTCAGCAGGACAGAGAGAGTGTTAGAAAAGAAATCAAAACATCCCCCAAACTTGGTTAAGAGCCCCCTTCTCCCCAGTGTATCTTCTGCTGGGACAGGAAGGTTTGAATACAGAAAGCCAGGGCTGTGCTAAGCTGCGAGTACAGAGGCATGAGCCCAAGTCTCCCAGCTGCAATGGAGCTCATGTCCAGCTCAGAGCTATGGTCACTGAATTGTTGAGCTGAGATGCAATCAGTGCTGTTTCCTTTGTCTCTCTATGCCTTTTCATAATACTAAGGGGGACTGGGGTCCTGCATAAGGCCTGCTGGTACCAGCACACATTGTGTCCAGAGATGGGACAGCATTCCAGAACAGCCTTCCCCCACTGCCTCTGACTAGGTGTCTTGGGACTGGCTGACTCCAGCATCCATGAAGCCCAGGAGGAAGGAGGGGAAGCTGGAGACCTAGCGCGGGTCTGACACTCAAGCAAGAGTCAAAGCCTCGGGGTCTGGGGATGTGCCGCCGAGCCCAGGGCTCCTCTGCTCCTGGGAGACAGCAGGGCACACAGCCGAGAAGCCGAGCACCCTGGTCAACTCCGGCAGAAGGAGACTGGGCTTCTCCCTACTCGGGGCTCTGGGCTCTGGGGTGAGACAGCAGATGTGTGATTCCCTCCTTTTCCCTTTGGAGGGCTTACCTGTGACAGTACTGTTCAGATGTCCCCGTCCTTGTGGGCTCCAGCAGGCACTCTGCACCACCCCCACCCCCCATCTCCTGCCGAGCAGGCTCAGCTGGTTGAGAACATTCTCTTTTGTCCTGTCACCCTGTGCTAATTCGCACAGTCCTGTCCAACTCTCTGTGACCCTGTGGATGACAGCTTGCCAGGCTCCTCTGTCCGTGGAATTCTCCAAGCAAGAATACTGGAGTGGGTTGCCATTTCCTCCTCCAGGGGATCTTCTCCACCCAGGGGTTGAAATAGAGACTCCTGCATTGGCAGGCAGATTCTTTACCCTTGATCCCCCAGGAGAGTCCCCAGGGAGCAGGTAGAGCTCACTGTGTAGGGCTGGGCCAAGTGACCACCCCCACTGCCTCTCTACTGCTCTTGGAGCGGGTGCTCCTGTTTTTTACATCTGGTTTGTATTATCCAGGCTGCCCCACTGAAGCCCCAGCACACTCTGTACTAAATGTAGCCTCCAAGAAAGAGAGGCCTTTGCTCCCCGCCAGGGGAAGTTCATGGCTCCCTGCTGTGACAAACACATCTGCATATCTGTTAATGCGAGAAGATTAAGATCAGTTCTCTAAATGCCAGCAGTAACTGATTCATCAAATGACCTCCCTGACTCAGGGACCAAGCTAGGACTGAGTCTCACTTGACCCCCGCTCCCCTCCCCTCGAGCTCTCTGCATGCCCCTCCCAGGTGTTGCTAACAGAGGCTCACTCAGCGGATCCACAGTGCCCTCAAGTGGCCCGTTGTGCAGTGGTGTTATTGAAGAAGCTCAAGCAGACTTGTGTGTGTGTATGTGTGTGTGTGTGAGTGCACGCGCGCTCAGTAGTGCCTCTTGCAATCCCCTGGACTATAGCCTACTAGGCTCCGCTGTCCATGAAATTCTCCAGGCAAGAATACTGGAATGGGTTGCCATGCCCTCCTCCAGGGGATCTTCCAGATATAAGGATCGAACCCATATCTCCTGTGTCGCCTGCATTGGCAGGTGGATTCTTTACCACTAGCACCACCCAGGAAGCCCAAGCAGGCTTGGTACTATCTAAACTAGGATCTGAATCAGAATCTGCCAGGACACTCAAGGCACAGATCTTGCTGATTTGCTGTTTATCTGTCGGGCTCACCCATTGCACATGGTAGTGAGGGAGGCATGAAGCAAACACTTTTCCAGAAGAGAATAAAAATTCTAAACCTCATTAATTAGTGTTCCAGGAAAGGGGACACTGGCCGGTCATTAGATGCTAGGCTTCCCTGGTAGCTCAGCTGGTAAAGAATCCACGTGTAATGCAGAAGACCCTGGTTTGATTCCTAGGTTGGGAAGATCCCCTGGAGAAGGAATAGGCTACCCATGTCAGTATTCATGAGCTTCCCTGGTGGCTCAGATGGTAAAGAATCCACTTGCAATGCAGGAGACCCAGGTTCAATCCCTGGTTTGGGGAGATCCCCTGGAGGAGGGCACGGCAACCCACTCCAGTATTCTTGCCTGGAGAAGCCCATGGACAGAGGAGCCTTGCGGGTTACAATCCATAGGGTCGCAAAGAGTTGGACACGACTGAGCGACAGACACAGCAAGAGGTGGGACTTTGAGCAAAGCTTTCTCTTTAACCAAAGATAATTCCAAGAGAGGCTGCCAGTGGAGATCTATCAATCAAAACATCTTCCAAGCAGCCAGGGAAACAAGCCCATCAATTCCTTGAAGAGGAAACTGCCTACTTATGTATCTTCTTTTATCTGAACACCCTACTCGAATCTTTTAAAAACTGATTTACAATTTTCAATTAAATTTGTCACCTTAGGTATTGATTTGTAGGAATTCTTTACATTATGAATACGCACTCTTTCTCATCTCTCTGTGCTGTGCTGTGCTTAGTCACTCGGTCGTGTCCGACTCTTTGCAACCCGATGGACTGTAGCCCACCAGGCTCCTGTATCCATATATTACCTAATTTTATCTTTTGACGAACACAATTTTTAAAACTTTGATAAAGAAAAACTTAATACTTTAAAAAATTAGAACATTTTTTATCCTCGTTTTTCTTTCAGAAATTTTATAGTTCAGAAGCTTTAAGACACTGGGAATATTGCTCCATCTCATTAATTTTTGCTTTTGGCAAGGATCAGCAAACCTTTTCTGCAAATAATCAGATAGTAAATATGTCTGGTTTTGTGCACCCCATGAAGTTTCTGCTACAACTACTCAACTCTGCCATTGCTATGCAAAATCAGCCAGAAGTAATACATGGAAGATTGAGTTTAGCTTTATTCCAACAAAACTTTACTTATGGATACTGAAATATGAATCTCATATAATCATTATCTGCCACAAAATATTGTTCTTTCTATTTTTTAACCGTTTAAAAATGCAAAATACATTGTTAGCCCCTGGGCTGTATAAAAACAGACAGAGCCCCTATTTGGCCTGTGAACCTTACTGTGCCCAGTCTTGGTTTATGGATTGAGATGAGAATTGAAAGTCATTATTTTCCCACAAGATATACATTTTTTTCCACCACCATTTGTTAAAAAGATTATTTCTTTTTCCTCTTTGGCTACTTGTAGTATTTGGTCTAGAGGTTACAGTGTGCATCTTTACCTTATCATAGTCTATCTGCAGAAAGTTTCTATTAACCACAGGTTTCCCATAAATGGGCTTTCCTGGTGGCTCTAATGGTAAAGAACCTGCTGCAATGCAGGAGACCTGGGACTGATCCATGGGTTGGGAAGATGGCCTGAAAAAGGGAATGGCAACCCACTCCTACAGTCTTGCCTGGAGAATCCCATGGACAGAGGAGCCTGGCAGGCTATAGTCCATGGGGTCACAAAGAGTTTGATACAACTGGGTGACTAACACTTCCCATAAATGCTCTTTATTATGAAGTTTCCAGTTATTCCTAATTTGCTAAGAGTTTTTTCTTAAAATCAGGAATGGATGTTAGATTTTATCAAACTTTTTTTTAACATCTGTAGACATAATTGTATGGTTTTCCTTTTATAGTGTTTGATATGATAAATTATAAAGCTACCGTAAATAAGGCAGTGTATTATTTGTGCAACAACTGACAAAACAGACCAACACATATGCAATGACTGATATATGACAGAAGTGGTATTACAGAGTGGTAAGGAAAGTACTGCTGCTGCTAAGTCGCTTCAGTCATGTCCAACTCTGTGTGACCCCATAGATGGCAGCCCACCAGGCTCCCCCGTCCCTGGGATTCTTGAGGCAAGAACACTGGAGCGGGTTGCCATTTCCTTCTCTAATCCATGATAGTGAAAAGTGAAAGTGAAGTCACTCAGTCGTGTCCGACTCTTAGCAAGAAAAGTACTATGCTTCAACAAATAATACTGGCTCAATTTAATATCTATATGGAATATCATAACTTGACCTCTTCCTCATCTCATATACAAAGAATTAACTCCAGTTGGATTAGATTGTAATGCAAAAGTTTAAAATATAAAGAATTTAGAAGGAAATATAAGAAAACATGATCATTTTGAAATAGGAAAAAAATTCCTAGACAGTAAAATACAAAATGCAAACCACAAATGGGGGGAGGGTAGAATAATTTTGGATTAAGAAGCTCTCCTCATCAAAAGACATCATTAAGAGAGTGAAAAAGTAACCCACACAGTGTGTGAGCATGTATGTGCATGTGTCTATACAAGCCAGTTGAAAGGCTCATATACTTCTGGTGGGAGTATAAATTGGAAACCTCCAAGAACCCTGAATGGTTGACATGACTCTTACTCCAATCTTTTTTAACTACTCTCCTTTGACATCTTCTCAAGTAGGGTTATCTTTTATGAAAACAAAGCTGAGTTTCTATTAAAAAAAAGAAGACTAAAGAAGAAGGAAATTAAACACAAAATGACTTCAAGATTGTCGAGAAGTAAAAAGCAATATATAGACATACATTAGCATACATTATTGTGGATGACAATTCCTTGTGGATAATTTATATCACTGGCCATTGTCACTTAGGATTCTAATTTATTTATTGTTAAGACTAGTAGCTACAGGTGACCTTAAAAGGGTTCTGCATTGCCTGGCCTACATCTGGGCACTGTGTGGTCTGAGCTGGTAACACTCAGTACGAAGAATTCATTATAAATGTGCTAAAACTATATAGTTTTACAAGGGTGTATTTCAGTCCACCCTGAGACTAAAGTCTGATATCCTAGCCCAATTATAGAATTTTATAGTTCCTATATAGAGGGATCTCAGAAACCCATAAACGAAAATTATGACTACCCTACAGATGCTCTAGTCTTTCAAAGGTAATTTTCTGACCTCCAACTATCAGAACAGCTGAAGCCCCAAATCCACTTACTCCCCCTGCAGAGGGAAGAACAGGTAGCTTCTTTTTCTGGCATTTCTGGGAACCATGAAGAGAAGTGAGCATGTAGGGGTTTGTGAACAGGAAGGAGGTGAGTGTGCCACGCTGTGGTTGGGCTGCTGGCACAGAGATACACGGCCGAGTCCCCGGGCTCTGCTGACTGGATCTTCAGATAGGAGAACGTGCCCTCAGACCTCTCAGCAGAAAACCGGTTGTTAGGCATCCCTGATTTGTCTGGTTCCTCCTTGCCCTGAAAATAAGTCAGGCGCTCCGGGCCCTGCCCCAGCATCTGTCGGTACCAGTAAAGGCCTTGGTGACCAGGAATTGGATCACACCTGAAATCCACACTCTGGCCCCTCCCTGTGACCCTGTGCCCAGGGGACTGGGACACTACTCCGGCTCCTGTGTGACCTGTGGGGACAGAAGTGGGGGACAGTCAGGTAGAGCCTATTTGTAATCATCATCACACAGACACAGACACACACACACACACACACACACACACACGCTGGACCTGCTTGCTGGGGACTCACCCACTGCCAGGACACAGAGGGTCGCCCAGCAGAGGAGCCTGGAGCCCATGGCAGGGTCAGAGCAGCAATGGGAGGTTCACAAGCTCAGGGTCCTTGTGAGCATGAGCAGAGGAGGACCTGCGTCACCTGTTCCCACAAGGCAGTTCCCATGGTGACATCACTGAGCCTCATTGATAGTAATCAATTAAGTATATCTAAGATGCCTGCGGGCAGCCACCTGGTTCAGTAGTAAAAAGTCTGCCTATCAATATAGGAAAGGCAGGTTTGATCCATGGGTTGGGAAGATCCCCTGGAGGAGGAAGTGGCTACCCACTCCAGTTTTCTTGCCTGGAAAATCTCATGCACAGTGGAGCCTGGCAGGCTACAGTCCACGGTGTCATAAACGTTGGAGACAACTGAGCATGCACTTATGCAGACCACACCTTCATAAAAGGAACAAGTATCACAATCCCCTCCAGAAGAAGATAAGTTTCCTCCAACTCTATTATGCAGGAAAACTGACCTATGCCCAGCCCCTGAGAGTCTCTTTGGTCAGGGCATGACTTATTAGTGCACCCCACTGAACAAGTGCTGATTCTGGGGAAGATTGAGGGCAAGAGGAGAGGGGGGCAACGGAGGGTGAGATGGTTGGATGGCATCACTGGCTCAATGGACATGAGTTTGAGCAAGCTCCAGGAGATAGTGAAGGACAGGGATACCTGACATGCTGCAGTTCATGGGGTTGCAAAGAGTCAGACACGACGTAGAGAGTGAACAGTGAACGGCAACTGAACAGGCAAGCTGTGGTCCCAGCCTCACCACTCCTCCCTTTGTCACCAACCTTCATGGACAGAAAAAGAGTAGTCCAGATGGTAACTTCACCTTCACAATAAATTATCCCATTTCCACCCACCTTAGTAAGCAAAACTGATCAGAACCAGCGTGGAGTTTAGTTAACAAGTGTATTCCTCTGCATTTCATGCTTGTTAAGCGACCACTCAGTTGTCTCTCTCCCCACTTCTCATTTTAACAATAGTTTATCACAAGTTTCCTTCCCTAATTTATTTACATTTGTGTCTCTGATGCATCTTGGGATTGGAATAATTTGCTCAAAGCTTGGCTTTTCTGGAGCTTAGCCCCAGCCAGCCACCTCTAACAATTCTCCTCTGCCAATATCATGATGCTCTTACCTGCAGTACTATAAGAAATGCTCAGACCCTCTTTCCTGTCGTGTCTGACTTGAAGACCGAAAACCCCCCATGGTTCTGTATCTTTGATTCCCACAGTGACCCTATAGCTCCCATGCCCTACAACACAGATGCAGACAAACTGTGCTTTGTAATCTGGTTCCATCACTCTTCAGCTCTGAGACCATGCATGAGGCCATTAACCTACCTGTCCACCCCCATTATGCAATATGAAGCAGTTAATAGAAGCAAGTTAGATCTCTATCTACTGATCTGAAAAAAATGTCCAAAGTAGACTAAGAGAAGAAAGCATGCAAGTGGCAGTTAATGTGTACAGAAGGCCCCACTTTTGTGGGTGTATTTGGGTAGACAGGTTTGCATCAGCATTGAGAAGAAGGTAAGAAACACACCCTGAAGATGGGATTGGATAGGGATATGTCTGGAGAGGGAGGGGGATTATTAACATTTAACATTGTTTTTATACATTGTTGATGCTTTTTTTTTTTTTAAGCTGTAAAACGTGTGTGTGTATTAGTCGCTCAGTCATGTCTGACTCTTTGTGACCCATGGACTGTAGCCCTCCAGGCTCCTCTGTCCATGGGATTCTCCAGGCAAGAATACTGGAGTGGGTAGCCATTCCCTTCTCCAGGGGATCTTCACAACCCAGGTATCGAATCCAGGTCTCCTGCATTGCAGGTGGATTCTTTATCAGTTGAGCCAAAGCCACAGGGGAAGCCCTAACTATAGAACATATCTTAGCATTATTAAGAAGGCATAGAAGCAATCCAAGTGCCCATCAACAGATGAATGGACAAAGATGTGGCATATATATATATATATATATATGCTACATTACATAATATATATTATATATTGTATATATACAATGGAATATTATTCAGCTATAAAAAGAATGAAATATTGTCATTTGCAGCAATGTTGATGAACCTAGAGAACATTATGCTTAGTGCAATAAGCCAGACCAATTTCACTTAGTGAAATAAGAAGACCAATACTACATGGTATCGGCTGTATGTGGAATCTAAAAAATAAGACGAATGTATATACAAAAGAAAAATAGACGCACAGCCATAGAAAGCAAATCTATGGTTATCAAAGGGGAAACAGAGGGAAGGAGGGACAAATTAGGAGTAAGGGATTAACAGATACAAACTGCTATACATAAAATAGATAATCAACAACGATTTACTGAAAAACAAAAACAGCCTAACCACATGACAGCTTTAAACTCAGATCCTTGATCAGGTTGCAGAATTTGTGGTGTCTAAACAGGCAATATCCAGAGAGGCACTGATCATGGAATAAAGTATAAATGCTTATTTTAAAACATAAGCCAAGGGTGAAGGAACACAAGTGACCTGTGCATAGAGACATACCCTGACTGGTGAAGTGGGTGAATGATGAGGTCGATGGTGACTTCATTTTGTGCTGAGTGCAGATTAATGTGGCTTCTGCTTGTACAAGAACTGGCCAGCACCTGGAGCAGAGCCTCTGACCCCTCATTCTAGAACAAGCCTTGAATAATCCTTATGTGAAAAGGAAGGTAAATGAGCACCCTCTAGTGCCTGCATTTCCAAACTCAATAAAAAGAAATGTTACATTTTCACTGGCTCTAGAAATGTTCCTCTTTTACTTGTAATCCAAGTAGCAGTATTACTCATTCCAGTGTTGGTAGTGATGTTATTTCAGTGTTCATCAGCAGCTCACAGCTTTCTCCAAAGGGTGATAAGGGGTGCTGTCCCCAGGGCACATGTTCTAACTCCAGTCTTTCTAAGGTTCGACTCTTTGAAATGAGTAGTCTGTTTTTAGTCTTCACTGCCTAAGGAGATGAAGCTGCATTAGTTTTTAAAGCATTGATGTGAATCATTCAGGTGAAACCAGGGCTTTGGTCTATCCTTGGGCCATGCTAGGCAATTGTATATTTGATTATTTCTGCCCAGAAAGACTCACACAATTATTCAAGGATTAATACATGGCTTCTCTATAAATGGAGGCTTTGCTGTCACAAACAGCATTTCTGAAATGGCTGAGGGTGAAGAGGGGGAGCCCAGAAAGAGCCCTGCCTAGCAACCCATCCCACAGGCAGGGTGTGGGCTGGAGGAAGCTGGGGTTTGAGGACAAGTGAGCCTCAGCTCTGTGTCTCTGGCATTGCCCAATGATCCGTGGAAGTGGACATCCACCACACGCTTCAGTGGACCAGGTCCTCTGACCTCTAATTTCTGACAAAGATTTGTTCATCTGCACCATTTTCTTAAATTACTCTTATAAACATTAATACATGATATTTCTTTTTCTGCTTCTGAATTATTTCATTTTGTATGGCCCTGTCTAGGACCATCCACATCTCTGCAAATATATTCCTTCCTTATAGTCCCAGATCTCTACTTAATTACTTACATGAAACTATATTTCACGTATATTTTATTATTACTTATGAAAAGTAAAATTTAAATTTACTAGACTAAATTAAGAATATTTCCAGGCACTTGTTTGAGGAAGCATTTGTCTAGTTGAGACACAAAGAAAACTATAATTTCAGTTGCATAAAACTTTTGTCCATCAAAACAGACTGTAAAAAATGAAGATGTGAGCTATAGACTGGAAAAAAAAAAGAGAGGGCTGCATACAAATGAGAATGAATCTGTGTGAAATCTTATGTTCTTCAGTGTTGCCAAGGAGGAAGCCATGGTGATGTCCATGATGAGGTATCAGCTTTCCACTGCTGACTGGCAGGGCAGGTGAAGATGGAGCCCTGCCTTTGCTCTCACTGATGGGGTTGAACAGGCTAATGATGGAAGAGCTGGGTGTATGGAGGAAGTATGGATTCTGTAAACAGACACATTTGTCTCCCAGTTCTGCTTCTTCTAAGTCATGAGACATTGGGAAAATGATTTAATGTCCCTGAGCTTTTTTATATGTAAAGTGGGTATAAGAATATTTGATTTGCATGATTGTCACAGAGTTTTGGTGTAGTCAATAAAGCATAAATAGATGCTCTCTCTTGCTTTTTTGATGATCCAGAGGATACTGGCAATTTGATCTCTGGTTCCTCTGCCTTTTCTAAAACCAGCTTGAACATCTGGAAGTTCTCAGTTCACATATTGCTGAAGACTGGCTTGCAGAATTTTGAGCATTACTTTACTAGAGTGTGAGATGAGTGCAATTGTGTGGTAGTTTGAGCATTCTTTGGGATTGCCTTTCTTAGGGATTGGAATGAAAACTGATCTTTTCCAGTCCTGTGGCCACTGCTGAGTTTTCCAAATTTGCTGGCATATTGAGTGCAGAACTTTCATAGCATCATCTTTCAGGATTTGAAATAGCTCAACTGGAATTCCATCACATCCACTAGCTTTGTTTGTAGTGATGCTTTCTAAGGCCCACTTGACTTCACATTCCAGGATGTCTGGCTCTAGGTGAGTGATCACACCATTGTGATTATCTGGGTCGTGAAGATCTTTTTTGTACAGTTCTTCTGTGTATTCTTGCCACCTCTTCTTAATATCTATCTGCTTCTGTTAGGTCCATACCATTTCTGTTCTTTATTGAGCCCATTTTTGCATGAAATGTTCCCTTGCTATCTCTAATTTTCTTGAAGAGATCTCTGGTCTTTCCCATTCTGTTGTTTTCCTCTATTTCTTTGCATTGATCGCTGAGGAAGGCTTTCTTATCTCTCCTGGATATTCTTTGGAACTCTGCATTCAAATGGGCATATCTTTCCTTTTCTCCTTTGCTTTTCGCTTCTCTTCTTTTCACAGCTATTTGTAAGGCCTCCTCAGACAACCATTTTGCCTTTTTGAATTTCTTTTCCATGGAGATGGTCTTGATCCCTGTCTCCTGTACAATGTCACGAACCAGTCCATCCTAAATCAGTCCTGGGTGTTCATTGGAAGGACTGATGCTGAAGCTGAAACTCCAATAGTTTGGCCACCTCATGCGAAGCGTTGACTCATTGGAAAAGACCCTGATGCTGGGAGGGATTGGGGCAGGACAAGAAGGGGACGACAGAGGATGAGATGGCTGGATGGCATCACCAACTCGATGGGCATGAGTTTGAGTAAACTCCAGGTGTTGGTGATGGACAGGGAGACCTGGTATGCTGCGATTCATGGGATCACAAAGAGTCAGACACGACTGAGTGACTGAACTGACTGACACAGAGCTTTAACATAGACTCTAGCACAAGCGAAGGGCTCAGGTGCCCCTTTCTGTTGATGATCCCCAGTACCTGGTTGATGCTGGGAGATGTGGAAACATTCAGTGCACAGAGGAGACCCTGATTGCTCTTCTCCGGGAGTCCTCTGAGCTCAGCAGGGCACAAGAAGCAAATCTGAAGCGGCTAAAAACATCCCCTGGAGGAGGGAAACCTGGGTGGGAGGCTGCACCGCTCTGTCACTGCTCAAGCTAAGGCAGAGAGGTTTGTGCGCAGAGTGCGGGTGACTCAGCACAGCTGTGCCAAGCTGCTGGCACAGAGGTACAGGGCGGAGTCTGTCAGCTCCAAGGAAGTCACGTTCAGCTCAGAACTAAAGTCGTGGAACTGTTTTGCTGAGAACCGACTCGAAAAGTTTCCTTTAGCTCTTGGCTGAGTTTCATAAAACTCAAAGACGAACTGGGGGCCCTGACTCCAGGCCTGTTGGTACCAAGATACACTGCTGTGCCCAGAGATAGGAGAACATCTCAGGGTTGCTGTCTGCCCCGTCCTTTTGATCAGGTGTCTTGGAGTTTGGGTGACTTCAGCCTCCAAAGGGCCTGTGGGAACCACAGAGATCAAATGAGCGCCGGAGAGAGCTTGATTATTACCCCCGAGGTGAGGTGGAGTGTTCAGGAGTTGGCAAGCTCCGAAGGGCAATCATCTCTTTGTCCACAGGACTTACCTGCTCCCAGAAGATACAGCAGCACCCAGGGAAGGAGTCTGGAGCCCATGGCACCCGGGGGTGGGCAGCAGGCGCAGAGCACTGAGTCTGGTCCTCCTGGGTGAGAGCGGAGTTCCGGCTGCGCTCTCTCTGATTGGAGGATTATCCTGTGATAGCCCCGCCCCTTTGTCCTGACCCTGTGGGCTTCCGGAAGCCAAGCAGGAAAATGGCTGAGGGCGACGCGACGCCTGTCTCCACACAGTTGTGCTGATGTTTCTCTGAGGCGGGGGCAGCAAATTTTGCTGCCCCCGCCCCCACACCCGCCAGCAACCAGGAAACCCTGTCTCCCCTCACTTTCCTTAGCCCCACGGCTTCTGCTCCCTGGTTTCTGCACTGAAGCCCACCCACCATGATGTCAGCCGAGGGGGAGGGTCTGTGAGGAAGCCTCCAGGTCCGTCTAAGCCTGTGCGGCCTCGTTTCGTTGATGCCGGGGTCAAACCAAGCCTTGTCTGGATATTTTCCTTTCCTGGGCGGCCCCCGTGTTCTGACTGGCCAGTAATGCAGAGACTCTAAGATTTAGTCCATCTGACTGGGTCTTCAGGGGGTCTGGGCTGTCTATAAATTCTTGGGAGTGAAGGTCCTCCAGAAACAAGTCTCAACCTTGATTCACTCAGGTGCAGGGACCTAGCTAACTTGGGATTTACTGTCCTCAAGCCCATCTTCAATTCTGGGGAGTTACTGTTTATTCTTACGGACTCGTCTTACCCTGTGATTCTGACCTTTATGGATTCTAGTAACTGGAATTCCTATAGATTGAGTTTTGTTTATAGGAGATGATGGCAGGAGAGTGAAGGGAAGTAGGAGATGATGGCAGGAGAGTGAAGGGAAGCAGGTCACCACTGTCCTAGTTTATAATAAATGTCTACCCTGTGGCTTCCTTCTCCTTACATTTGATCCTAACTACTCTTTCTTACCAAAGGCCATACCTGGCTCCCTGAATTACAGCACCCTACTGCCAGGAAACAGCTCCCCCCACAACTTTCAGGCCTGAGAGGATAAGAGCCACCCACTTATGCCACCATTAGGACGCTTCTCCTTCCTTTACTGGTTTCCCTGAACCCTGTTCTCACCTTTATAAATAAGATCTTCATTGGTCCTCCTCAACCTGCCATCACCCTGTGGGGTAAAATAGTAGATGTAGCCTGGCGAAAAGGGGAAAATAAGCTCAGAGAATGTAGTCTGCCTTAAAAAAAAGAGAAAGTTCTAATATTCTGCAATTAGCAGTAACAAAAGTTCTAACTGTCTGCAATTAGCAATGACAAATTTCCAACATTCTGCAATTAGCAGTAACAGTATTTCTAATGTTCTGCAATTAGCATTGCTGAGACAGGCAGCAGAAGCAGAGAGGAATATGCAATGTGAAAATAAATAGTGTGACTTCGGAACATAGACTCTGAAGGGGATCCAGGGAAGTCGGACTCCACTCCTCACCTACCTCTTCTCAGGGAAGTCTACAGCAGGGTGGGTTTCTTCACATATGTGGTAGAGACCAGGGGCCCCACAAAGATCCCCCTTGAAGGGCACTGCCCTCTGCTGTAGGATTCACCCTTGAATTAGGAGGCAAGAAGTGGACACATTTTACAGAGAGTGGAAAGCATTTTAGATATTTGGAATAGAGTTTCAGAAAGTGAGAGAGTGAGCTAACTGGTATCTCAAAACAGAGATGTAAAAGCAGGTAAGGTTAGTGACTTGATTTTTCATGTTAGATACTAGTTTGTGCAGGTGTGACTTACTCTGACAGCTCTCACCTGCTGTTGTGAAAAGGACGGATCAATGCGTTCACTCTGGTTTGGGTTTCTGTAATGTGAGGGCAACCTAAAAGATCATGGCCAAAGAAGGAATATTTGCAAGGAAGGGTTAAAAGGATGTAACATCATCAAATCTCTATCAGGAGGTGATGAAAATATGGAAGGACCCTAAGGAATAGAAAAAAAGGAAGACTAGTTACCAATGGATAGGAGATCCTGGTACTGTCAAAGAATAGGTGTGGGAGGATAGGAAGCTGTGGGCAAAGTGAGATGTTTAAGTCATCATTTTGAAGATGGGTCATTTCCAGCTGACGGCAAGGAACAGGGAATGATGTTATTAAAGTGAAGCAGTGGAGAAAGAAATAGAAAGAAAAGGATCATAACTTTGGGATAGGCAAACAGGATGTGAAGGACACCAAGTGAAAAAGAAACAAATGGTAAGTTAGGCCTTAAAAAAATGTAAATATTCAATTTACCAAAAGGCAACATTAAAAAAAGCAAGAAAGCAAGCCAAGTGGGAGAAGACAGATTCAATCTATTTAATGGTCAAAAGCTCCTATCTAGGATATAAAAATATCCTCTACAAATCAGTAATATAAAGCAAAATGATTTTTAAATATGAACAAATTTAAAAGCAGGCATGTTATAAAAAAGATAGGAAGATATGAAAAAGTAAATATCATTACTGATTAATGAAGTGTAAATGAGACATCATTATGAACCCAATAGAATGGCTAACAATAAAAAGGAGAAAACCAAATATTGGTGTGGATGGAGGTACAGGGGAAGCCCTACACTTGGTGCTATACACTGGTGCAGCCACTTTGGAAAACTGTAGTCGTATAATCATGAAAGTGATTTTCTCGGAAATGAACTGATTGAGAAGAGGCACGAGGAAATTTTCTTGGGTGAAGGGAATGTTCTTTATTCTGATTTCAATTATGGTTGCATTGGTGTATGCCTTTGTCAAAACTTACCCAGAAATATATATATTATTGTGGGCTTCCCTGGTAGCTGAGTTGGTAAAGAATCCACCTGCAATGCAGGAGACCCCGGTTTGATTCCTGGGTCAGGAAAATCTGCTACCCACTCCAGTATTCTCGGGCTTCCTTTGCAGCTCAGCTGGTAAAGAATCTGCCTGCAATGTGGGAGACCTGACTTCAATTCCTGGTTTGGAAAGATCCCCTAGAGAAGGGAAAGTCTACCCACTCCAGCATTCTGGACTGGAGAATTTCACAGACAGTCCATGGGGTCACAGAGTCAGCATGACTGAGCATATATTAGAGCATTTTGCATATTATTTTGTATATTTAGATATTATTAGAGCATTATGTATATTAATTAGAGCATTTTCTCCCTATTAATTACACTTTAAAGTGTTCACTGGTAGGTCTGATGCTGAAGCTGAAATTCCAGTACTTTGGCCACCTCATGCAAAGAGTTGACTCATTGGAAAAGACCCTGATGCTGGGAGGGATTGGGGGCAGGATGAGAAGGGGACGACAGAGGATGAGATGGCTGGGTGGCATCACTGACTCGATGGACATGAGTTTGAGTAGACTCTGGGTGTTGGTGATGGACAGGGAGGCCTGGCGTGCTGCGATTCATGGGGTCGCAAAGAGTCGAACACAACTGAGCAACTGAGCTGAACTGAACTGAAAGTATTCCTAAACCATAAATATACAATTACACAGGAGAAGGGAGTCACATTTTTGCTTATATTCCAAGCAACCCACAAGTGAACCACACACAAATAAGAGAAGACAAGAACTATCACAGGCATCAAATATTGAGAATGTGAAAAGTCCTCAGTGACTGAAGTATACAACATCCAAATTTGACCTCAAAATAAGCTGGACTGACAAGTTTTCCCAGAAATAGCTGAGGATCAATGGCTGAAAGAAAGCTGTAGCTAATCAAAAACTTCAAAAGAAAAAAAATCCCAAAGGCTGTTGAAATCATTCCAAGCATCCTGAACTGCTGTAAACGCCATAACTTGTCAAAATTGGTTATTCATCAGTTTCACCACTTAAGACTTTCAGCAGATTGGCCAATTAGTGAGTGGAGTTTTTGCCCAGCAAGCAGTCTGCTCTCTTGTCTGTGATCAGGTCCTGGGTCAACCGATGTTCCCCTGTCCCAGGGGGTATGTGGCACAGAAGGTCAAGGATGAGCAGCACTTGGGGTTTGCCCTTCCTGCGAAACCCAGCTGTGAACCCCCAGTCTTGGAGTGGATCCCACGTGAGGAAACTCTGCCCTTTGTGTGTGGACTTCAACCTGTAAGGAACCAAGGAGGGATACGTCCTACTGGGGCGAATAAAATTGTTGCCCAATAAAAATTTTATATTTTACAAGAAAAAAATTGAAAAGCTCATAGATTTTAATCCAAATCAAATGGATGATAAAAATGAAGTTCTTTCTTAATTAACAAATTGCATACAAATGGGAGTCATGTATAATTTTATGCTTGTGTTCCATGAAGTTCGACTTAGAAATGAATCACACCACAAGTAAGAAACTATGGGAATAGTCATATGTATAAAATATTGAGTATGTGAGATGGTCTCTGTGACCTCAGAAGAACTCGTAACCTGAGAAGATGCAAAATACTGCCCTGTGCCGGCAGGAGAGACTTAGTTTGTCATCCAGTTTTGATAATTCTGCAATTGATCATCTTGGGATTTAATGCGGCTGTTTGATACATCTACTAACATTTCTCCTAAGTGTTTTGTTTACTTGTGTATTTTATAATTTATTACTGAGATTTTTTTTTCTCTGGAGAATTCTTGCCTGGTATTCAGTGAGCCCCAAGCAGTTTTATGTAACAGTTTCAAGATGGGAGAGCGCAAATCACTCAGGGAATTTAAAGCTGCCTGGGTGCTTTCTGCTTTAAAAAAGAAAGAGAAATATAAGTTTCATGTTGGATGCTACTGTTCCTTGGCTTTGCTCAATTGCCAGAATATTCTCAATTGAGAGATGTAACATTAAGTGCTACTTGAATTTACTTTTGTAAGCCATTTTTAAATTGAAGTATTGATATAATTAATTTACAATGTTGTGTTAGCTTCAGGTGTTCAGCAAAGTGATTCAGTTATATATGCATATATATATAATCTTTTTCAGATCATTTTCCATTGTAGGCTATTATAAGACATAGAATACAATTTCGTGTGCTATACAGTAGGCCCTTTTTGTCTATTTTCTATATAGTGGTGTACATATATTAACTCCAATTTCCTAATATATCTCCCTCCCACCCTGCTGCCCCCTCGGGTAAGCAGAAGATTGTGTTCCATGTCTGTGAGTTGATTTCTGTTTTGTAAATAAATGCATTTATATCATTTTTAGATTCCATGAAAGTGATATCATATATTTGTCTTTCTCTGTCTGACTTCACTTATTATGATAATCTCCAAGTCCATCCATGTTGCTGCAAATGGCATCTTTTCATTCTTTTTACGGCTGAGTAATATTCTATTTCTATATGTACCATATCTTTATTCATCTATTCATCTGTTGACAGACATTTAGGTGGCTCCCATGTCTTGGCTGATGTAAATAGTACTGCAGTGAACAATGAGGTCACGTGTCTTTTGAATTAGAGCACACACTCACACTTCACGCTGATGGAGCTCAGTTCTCACTAGTCGCGCGAGATCTTCAAAATGAGGAGTTTTCTGCCCTGCTGAGACATGGCCTTGGGAAGAAGGGTCCGCCTCATGTCTGTGGCTGCCCTTTTTGTGCAGAGAGCAGCTGGCTGTGCCACTTCTGCTGGCACAGAAGTACAAGGAGGTCTGGTTGGTGCTGGCCGACTCCAGGGACAGGGGGAAATGCTCCTTCTTGCTTCGGGAGACACTGTATCCCTCTGTAATCCCCACCCCCACCCCAGCCAGTGTCGTGGACACCATTTGAATAAGGGATCAGCCTTAGCCCCTGTTGTAGGTCTTGCCAGTACCAGAACATTCTCAAGTGGTTCATATGCTGAGAACATTCAAGGCCCATCTTGTTTCCTGTGTGTATAATACAGTCTCTTGGTTTCTGGGTGACTGCTGCATCCACCAGTCCTGTTGGAGAGGCAGACACACACCGCAAAGATAAGGTTTAGTGAGTAGAGTAACCTGGGTCTGAGAAGAAAAGGGATGGCTTGGAGCTGGGACTCTGCAAACCCTACAGAGGTTTCAGCCAGTTTCTAACTCACCTGATGCCAGGAGACAAAGAATCATGCAGAGTTTGGGGCTCGTGGCAGGGTCAGGGCGTGGAGGACCGTCCCTGCTAAATGCTCTGATCCACAGGTCTGAGAGAGGGAGCCGGGGGCTCTTCTCCAAAAGCCAGACAGGCCTGCCTGGGATGTCACCCCTCACCCCTGCAGATTCTCCCAGGTTTCCTTGTGACTTGGCTTAGGTACATCAGCTCCTCCTGGCTTAGATGTTGCTGCAGGCGAGATGGGTGGGACTGCAACGTGCTGAGTTTTGGGTGTATGGATTCAGCCCCTGGGTCCCTGGTATTCCTCTGAGATAGTTGCTCCTCTGTCTGCACCTGCCCCTTGCCTGACATCAAAGCTGCTTTGCCCAAACCCTTCAACTGCTGATCTCATTAAGGTTTAGAGGGGCCTCCCACTTCTTCCATAGTTGTTAGGTAGCCTGGAAATAACCGAAAACTTCAACAGATGCCTAGTGCTGAATCCCTGCCTGTGTTTCTTAACACTTTCGCTCCCAGGTTTCTCTCCCAGACCCTGCCCAGAGCCCCTCAGATCTCAGTGGCATCACAGTGCCACCTTGTGGCCAATAACTGAAGCTTCACCATTGTTTCTTCTGCAGTGGTCCAAGGGGTGTTGGGAAACGTCTGCGTGATCACATTTTATACTCAATTTCCTTCAATTCTAATCCCACCACTAATTCTAATCCTAACTGTTCCTTTGATTTATCACACTTATAGGCAATATTCATTCTACTTAACCTCTATCTCATTATCTGGCAGTTACATTCCAACTGAGACTTTCCTTCTTAAAACTGTCTTCTGAAAGGGAGAGGAATAGAATGGGAGAAATGAAAGAAAATGCTTTTTAAAGGTAAGAAAAACGCAGAAGTTGAAGTGTAAGGAGATTCTTTTATCTTCATTACTAAAGATAAACAAAACTGCTTAAAAAAAAGACAATCAGTGTTAACTCCAAAATATAGATCAGCAAGGACTGAGAAGATAAGGAAATTGCCTTCAAGATGGGGTCAATTGTGTCTGAATAAAAAGTAAAATTGGAATGTAAGAACGAAAAAGAACATCTTATAAAGCCATAAGCCATCACGGAGGAACAGTATCTCATGGGGAGATAAGGATGGGTGAAATTGAGATCAGTCTCCACTATATGATTAACTTGAACACTGTGCCAATTTGAGCAGCAGGGAGGGAGCAGATGGTTCTGGAAGAAACAGTGGAGTTGGAAGATATGAAAACAGCAGTACAAAATAGTATAAGGAAGCTGAATCTGCCAGGTTCATGTGGCAAAGATGGGAAAAATGGGGGAAAAAATTGAAGACAAAAATCTGGAAAGGGAGTCCTTCAAATGGGGTTGCTAGAGCAGGGAATTCTCGTGTGTATCTGGCCTTCCTTGCTCCCCAGAGCCAGGAAAGCTTTGCTGATACCACAATTCAAAGACCAGGAGAGCTCCCTTCCAAGGGTACTCATGTCTTGGGAAAGAACCTTGGTGTCCTAAGTGACCACAGTTTCTAATAAGTGGATTTGGGGCGACTGTCATTCCCTTTACCCGCTATGCAAGGCTCAGGGTGCCCCTATCATGGCCGAGGCTATGCCATTCAATCCCAGTCTTACAGCTGGCTTACCTCTTGAAAAGTGAAAGTGTTAATAGCTCAGTCCTGACCCACTCTTTGGGACTCCAAGGACTGTAGCCTGCCAGGCTCCTCTGTCCATGGGATTCTCCAGGCATGAATACTGGAGTGGATCCCCTTCTCCAGGGGATCTTCTCAAGACAGGGATCGAATCCAGGTCTCCTGCATTACAGATGGGTTCTTTACTATCTGACCCACTAGAGTTATCTGGTTATCTCTCTGAACTCCCAGAAACCATGACCTATAATCACATCCACTCTGACCAGGGCTTTAGAGCTCATAGATTCATCTGTGGGTGAAGATGGATAGAAGGTATTACTTACAATATAGGTATTTATATTTATAACCAATATGTATAACAATATATAAAATAGCAAACACATAAAAAGGAATAGGGGCATTAGAAATTATTCTGTCTTCTTGAGTTAAAGAACTCAGGGAAATTATTTCAAATCAAAAGCCTAGGGTGTGAATTACAACAACCTCTAGAGAACAGATTTATTTACGGAATCAGGATAAAACTGGAGAGGTTGTGAAAGTATGCTTTAGTCTAACTGTCAGGACTGCAGCAGTGAAAACATGAAAACAAAATACAGAAAGTGGGTTGCTTAAATGAGGCAAAGGAAATAAAGTCTTACTTTTTCAATGCTGTATTTGTCAACTAACTGGCACAGAAGTAGTAAGGCTTTTACTTCCAACAGGAAGATAGCTAGTTGTGAAGATGCTACATTGTGGAAAACTTGCAATAAAACAGGGACGTGTGTGCTCAGTCACTTCCGTCGTGTCCAACTCTATGCGACACTATGGACTGTACCCTGCCAGACTCCTCTGGCCGTGAGATTCTCCAGGCAAGAATACTGGAGTGGGTTGCAGGCCCTCCTCCGGGGGATCTTCCCAACCAAGGGATCAAACCCAAGCCTCTTAAGTCTCCTGCATTGGCAGTCAGGTTCATTATTGCTAGTGCCACCTGCGACAGGGATGGAAGAGACTTTAGAAGAAAGAATATGAGGTAGTCAAAAACTTCCCAGTTGCCAGCAACAACCGAGGGGAACTCACTACGAACACAGGCAGCTAAAGTCGCGTGTGTGGGCAAACACCTACAGGTCCCATAGAAGACTGTGCTGTCCAGGACTTTGGGTCCGTGCCCCGGAACACTGAGCTGGCCCTGGGACTGCTAGAACACAATGAGCCCTAATGATTTCTATCCACCAACATTTACGGCTGCAGTATCTCAGGAGTTAATCTGTGGTCTCTTTCTATGCAAAGAACAGCTGAGTCCAAATCTACCTCTTTTTGTTGGGGTGTGTGTGTGCTCAGCTGTGCCTACTCTTTGCAACCTCATGAACTGTAGCCCATCAGACTCCTCTGTCCTAGGAATTTTCCAGGCAAGAATACTGGAGTGGGTAGCCATTCTCTTCTCCAGGGGATCTTCCTGACCCAGGGTTGGAACTGGGGTCTTCTGCATTGCACAGAAATTCTTTACCACTAGCGCCACATATTGGTGAGTGGAAAGCAAAGAACAACCTATTTAGGGTCTCTGGGAGCTGCAAGGAGAGAGAAGGATGAAGTTTGTGAACAGGAAGGAGGTGAATGTGCCACGCTGTGGTTGGACTGCTGGCACAGAGATACACGGCCGAGTCCTCAGGCTCTGCTGGTTGGATCTTCAGATAGGAGTAGGTGCTCTCAGGTCTCTCAGCAGAAAACCAATTTTTAGGCAGCCCTGATTTGTCTACTGCTTGCTCGTTTTGAAAGTAAGCCAAAAACTCCGGGCCCTGCCCCAGCGTCTGTCGGTACCAATAAAGGGAAATGTGTCCAGAAATTGGATCACACCTAAGATTCACAGTCTGGCCCCTCCTTGTGACCCTGTGGCTGGGGGACTGGGACACTACCCCAGCTTCTGTGTGACCTGTGGGGGCAGAAGTGGGGGACAGTCAGGTAGAGCCTACTTGTAATTATCTCTCTCTCTCTCTCTCTCTCTCTCTCTCACACACACACACACACACACACACACACACACACTGGACCTGCTTGCTGAGGACTCACCCACCCCCAGGAGACAGAGGGTCGCCCAGCAGAGGATCCTGGAGCCCATGACAGGGACAGAGCAGCAATGGGAAGTTCACCAGCTCAGGGTCCTTGTGAGCATGAGCGGGGGTGTGATGGGGTGGGCTGTCACCTGTCCCCATAGGGCAGCTCCCATGGTGACATCACTGCCTCTGTCAATGCCCATGACTTCAGGGACATGTAATTTATATTGGGTTGGTCAAAACATTCGTTCGAGATTTTTCATAAAATGTTACGGGAAAACCCGAACGAACGTATTGGCCAGCCCAATATTATAACATAAAAATAGATGACTAATTTAAATATTCATAATCTCCCCTTTTTTGGGCTTCCCCAGAGTCTCAGCAGTAAAGAATCTGCCAGGGATGCAGGAGCCCCAGGAAATGTGGCTTAGATCCCTGGTTCAGAAAGATCCCCTGGAGGACGGCATGGCAACCCCTTCCAATATTCTTGCCTGGAGAATCCCTTAGACAGAGGAGCCCGGTGGGCTACAGTCCATGGGGTTGCAAAGAGTTGGACACAACTGAAGCGACTTAGCACGCACGCGCGCAAGCTCCCCTTTTAACACAAACCATGTGTGGGTTTTAGGGCTGCCTTCCCACAGGGCTCACATGTTGTTGCATCTCTACATTCATCTTCTCATCCCTCCATCTCCCCTTGCCTGCAGGACACTTTCACTCAGAGGGTCAACAGCACCTCCAATGTCAGATGTGTGCATGCTAATTTGCTTCAGTTGTGTCTGACTTTTTGCGACCCTATTCTCCCAGGCTCCTCCCTCCACGGGATTTTCCAGGCACGAATATTGGAGTGGGCTGCCATTCCCTTCTCCAGGGTATCTTCTCTACACAGGGATCGAACCTGCGTCTCAAGTCTCCTGCATTGTCAGGTGGGTTCTTTACCATTAGTCCCATCTGGGAAGCCCCCAAAACCAGATACCAGGTGGTGAATTCATTGTCTTGCCTGCACATCACAGTCTCCCATGAGCACCCCTATTTCTGACCTAGTCCAGCACCCCCGCCACATGGTCCGATAGTCATACAGGCTCCATGGTATTCATTTCTTAGGCAAGGGTGGGCAATGTAGGGGTAGACCCGATTTGGCCCAAGAAGACTGATGAAGTCACTGACATATTCAGAGACACAAGGGATGAAAGGATGCCCCAGGAAGAGACCTGGGCTGGAAGCTTCTATTCCCTTCTGTGGGCCAAAAACCAATTGCCCTCTCTGTGTTCCTCAATCTCCATGCAGCTCCATGTCTCCACAGCCCTCAGCAGAGCCTCACAGTCATCTAAGTCACCACTCATTAAAACACAGGTTCCTCAGAGCTCCTTTACAGAAGACCCCATTTCACTGACCTTTAAAACACTGGTGTATAATATATCAATACAGTAATAACTCTGTCTTTCTGGAAACCTAAGAGGCTATGTTGCAAAAGTAATGTAGTTCTCACTTTCACTGCTATCAGAGCATCTGCATGTTCAAAAGCCATTTGTTCATAGGCTAATGGTCATTGCAAACATCCTCTCTTTCAGGGGGAGGAGAGAGCAGGACCAGAGATGAGTGAGGGGTGGTGACTAAGGCTGTAGAGTCCAGAAGGGGGACGCTCTGTAGCTCTGTGTCTTTACTGACCTGGATGCAGGAAGGTCCTCAGAGGTGATGTTATATTCCACTGTCTCCACTGGTCTTGTTACACTGATCAGCTGTCCCAGTGCCCATGCAGCTCCATCATCACAGGAGTCAAGGAGGAGACACACACAGGAGACAGAGCCCTGCTTCTGAGTAGACAAAGAGCACATCTAGGAGAAAAAAGTTCATAATCTAGGACTCAAAAGTCAGAAGAAAGACATCCCACTTGGGCTCACAGTTCATCTGGGAAACAGGTGTACCTGGATGTGCCCGACCACACAGTGGGACCTTAAATGGGATCACAGGTAGGAGTTAATCACTAGGAAAGGCAGGATCCCTCCATAGGGCACAGGATGTATTTCTGGTGTCCCTGAGATGGAAAAGGACACGACCCAGGTGAGGGAGGGGCAGCGTGACTGGAGAAGAGAGGACGGGGAGCTGGGGCCAGAGAGATGAAGAGTGGGAAGACCCTGCCCCCCAGGGAAAGATGGGCAAGATCAGAAACCACATGAAAGTCAGGCTGGTGAAGAAGTCTCAGGAAGACAGCAGTGAAGTGCCCAGGGAGAGACAAGAGGGAATAGATGTATTTGATTTCCCACAAGCTTTCCTCCTGGAGGTCTCAGGCTCAGGTGATGACCAGGAGTCGGAGCTAAAGAAGCATCTTCCTGGCTCACAGGGAGGATACAGAGGAAAGACAGAGATGGATGGTGGACACGTGTCCGCAAGGCCTGGAGTGAGGTCCAGGCCAGCACAGACCACACACCCAGGGTCACACTGCAGGCACGTGGCAGCAAAGCCCAGAGGCTCCCAGACCTAGGAGCCTACAAGGGCCTCCCCCATCTTTTTGCACAGAGAGGAGGTGACCCTGCAGCACTGTGGAGTACCCGCTGGCGCAGAAGTACACAGATGTCTGGGAGGGGTTGGCGGACTCCAGCGTGAGAGGGAAGTTCTCTGCCCTGGATCTGGAGACGCTGTAGCCCTCGGGCACATCTCCTTGGTAAGTGGTGTCAGTGGCAGATGAATAATGAATCAGCCTCAGCCCGTGTCCCAGGTCTCGTCGGTACCAGTACATGCTGTCGTGGTACATATCCTGAGTACATTTCAGTGTTGTTCTCTGTCCTGTCCTCACGACCTGGAATCTGGGGTCCTGGGTGACACCCGCGTGGACCGCCCCTGTGGAGAAGGAGGACCGATGCTGCAGTCACAGCGGACATGCTCAGGGCTGGCACCCCCAAGGGGACCCTGCCCCCAGGACTCACCTGCCTGCAGGAGACAGAAGACCACACAGCCCAGGAGGCAGGGGCTCATGGCGGGGGCGGGGCAGGCGGAGGGCCCTCTGGTCTGAGTGTGGATGAGAGGGGAGAGGGGCTCTGCAGGGAGTCCTTCTGAGATGTCACTGTCCCTGCCAGGCCCCAGAGCCGACCTGTCACTCAGGGGGCCACGCCCCTTCCCCCAGAGGCTCAAATCAGAAATGAACCTGAGTGAACTGTTCACAACAGGGAGACCCATCCAGCTCAATGGACATAAGCCTCACACTGTAACCTTTCTGTAAACAGCTTGCAACTTGATGTACATTTTCTACAGATAGATAATTCTTCATTCATACGTATATTACTTTTACCTGCATATTTCTGCAGTGTTGAATCTCAGGAAAATCTTTGGGGCTTCCTGCTGCCCTTTATCACTCATGAATCCCAAATACACCTTCAGGTGTCTAAGTAAGTGTTAGTGTTAGTTGCTCAGTCATGTCTGACTCTTTGTGACCCCATGGACTGTAGCCCACCTGGCCCCTCTGTCCATGGGATTCTCCAAGCAAGAATACTGCAGGGGGTTGCCATTTCCTCCTCCAGGGGATCTTCCGGACCCAGGGACCCATCTCCCTCATTGGCAGGCGGAATCTTGACCACTAGCTCCACCTGGGAAAGTGTCAGTTTATACTATCGTTAATGAATCACAATCCTGATCCTGTTCCTGTCCCCTGAAAGAGGACATGGCTACCCACTCCACTTGTCTTGCCTGGAGAATCCCATTGACAGAGGAACCAGACTGGCTACAGTCCGTGGGGTCACAAAAAGTCGAACACGACTGAGCTCTCACACACACGAAAGCGGATGACATGTTGGCACAAAGGAACATGTATGTGGGAGGGATGCAGGGGGACGTGGCGGCCTCCAGGTTGCATGAAAAGTGCTCTGATTTTACGTGAGACATGCATTCCGTGGGAATGCTTCCTTGTGAATTTGGGATTGCATTAATTGAGTAACAAATATCATAGAGATCCTCAAACTCTTATCTTGTTGTGCATCATTCCACACATAGCAGGACCCCACACATGCTGCAGAGCTCTGCTCTCTGCCGATTCTCAATGGTATTTGAAAGCAGGGACCCTAAAAATTACGTAGCTATTCCTGGTTACAAGACTGTGGACCTGCAGTGACCTCCTGATGTGCTGGTTTTCCCAGAGCATGACCACACGTCACAGGTCTGGGTGACGCATCATTCCTGGCAGAGGTCATTTGGGGGCATGGTGAGGACCACACATGATAAGGTCAGACTAGAGTAGGATTCCTTGCTCTAACAGTTAAGAAATATGAGATCTGGGCAGGTCACTTCCCCTTAGATAAATAAGCAGATAAAAATAATACTTATTTTGCAATATCATTGTGAGCATTAAAACATATCAGGAAAGAATGTCTAGGAAAGGCTGTCCACTCTACCAGCACCTGGGTCTCATTGGCTGGCAGTCGATGCCCAGCAACCACTTCCTGAGCTGGGGCAGGAGTGTTTTTGTACCAGAGACACCTAATCATGCAGGGCTGTGTATTCCCTGCTGGCACAGAGATACAGAGCTGAGTCTGTCAGCTCCAAGGAGCTCAGTTTCATCTGAGATCGAGAATCACCGAACTGTTCACCTGAGAATCGATCTGACATGTTTCCTTCTGTATGCACTTTCCCATCATAATACTGAACAAGGAACTGGGGGCCCTGGCCCAGGGCCTGTTGGTACCAGGATACATAGTGGTGTCCAGATTCAGGGGAACATCTCAGCGTCACTTGCTGTTTTCTTGATTTGATCAGATATTTGGGGGTCTGAGTGACTTCAGAATCTACCAGGCCTGTTGGGGAGGAGACAAGAAAGCTGAGGGCAGAGCACAGGGAAGCCTCCTGCTGCAGCCCTCATCACCGGGCTTCTATCTCAGGGAGGCAAAGACATCTCAGAAGCTCCCACACTGTGTGCAGGCCTCACCTGTTCCCAGGAGGCAGAGAGTCAAACAGCAGAGGAGCCTGAGCCCATGGCAGCATCAGGAACCCAAGACTGCTGCTGGCTAGAGGCAGAGCTCCTGGGCTGAGTGGTATAAAGTGCTGACCCTCCTGCTTCCCTGATTGGACCATTGCCTATGAGGTCACTGCTCTGTGTCTCTGCAGGCTGCCCTTGTCCCCTGGACCCCTTGGGAGGACCCAGGGCTGGCTCCTCTATGCCATTCCCTGTCCTGCACAGCCCCTCAGCAAAGAGTGGGTGTGAGGTGAGTTTCATCCCCTGGTCCATGTGCCCACAACATGTCTTGTTCTGCTCTGTCTGACCCGCTTGACGCTCACCACCAAGCCCTCACCAGATACCCCAGCCTCTCACCCTCCCCTTCCCATACTGCTCCAGGAGATGCCCCCTGGGCACATCCTGAAGCTCCAGGTAGGTGTCCACTCCCCTGGGCAGTGAGGAGTCTGTGCTGGCTCCACGTGTCCCAGGACCACTCAGGGAACTCAAACCTGCTCCAAGATGCAGGCATGTAGCCAAGGTTCCCTTAAGCTGCCCTTACCATGGTGACCCTCAAGTCCTCCCAAAACACCATGCTTACCATGGAAACACAGTGCCTCCAAGTGGCCAAAGGTCTACAGTCTCATGGATTAGCAGCGTATGTTTAAAGCAAGGGTACAAAAATCCCACACCCTGAGGACACATACACACACACCTGTTCTACTGCCTTCCTAGCCTGGCTAATTAGGGTTGATTTTCAAATCCACTCTTAGCCTCTGGAGGTGGAATACTGTATGATCTGACCGTTTTACTAAGAAGGAAATAGTTGCTGCATCACTACAAAGATGGTAGTTAGCTAAAGATGGAAATATATCATCATAAAATAAATACTCAGAGGATCTCAAGTGAGTCTGCAAACATGTCTTCATAACTACTTCTGATTAATCAGAGACATATATTTTGAGATTTCCTATTTAAATTAAGCATTATAAAATTCCATGTAATACTTTTTATAAAGAAGTTTTATAAATGTGGACTCAATTATTTCTGCAGTTATAAAATCATGATATAATGGGGGAAATGCAGGATATATTGTGTCGTTCAGAAGATTCTGATGACGGCGCCAGGTGGTGCCAACATGCCCTAGGTTATGAGAGATGCTAAGGATGTTGGAGGGCGGGGGGTGTGTGTCAAGAACACACAAAGACAGTCTGTTCTCCTTCAGATGGACTCAAGTGAATTTTTGGATGATTTATAATTAACTAAAGCTTGTTTCTTTTTCATGAGTCCGTATATGCTGCTCAAAACAGACCACATGGAGAGGTCACTTTAAAAGCCTCCCTGTGACATGGGAAGGGACCTGACCCAGATGAGGGAGGAGCAGTGTGGCTGTGGTAGAGAGGGCCAGGGAGCTGATGCAGGGAGGTGGGGAGAGGAATGTCCTGTCTGCCTGGGAAAGGTGGGCAAGAGCTGAGACCAGCTGAGAGCCAGGCTGGGGGAGAACCTCCAGAAAGACAGAAACAGCTGCCTGAGGTGAGACAAGAGTGCCTAGTGTATCTAATTTACCAACAACCTTCCTCCTAGGTCTCAGGCTCAGGTGATGAGTAGGAGTCTGAGCTGGGGAAGCATCTCCTGGTTCACAAGGAGGATGCAGAGGAAATATTGAGACCGATGGAGGACACATGGCTTCCAGGCCGGGGAGTGAGGCTGAGGCCAACCTAGTCCACACACCCAGGGTCACGCTGCAGGCATGGGGCTAACAAAGCCCTGAGGCTCCAGGGGTAGGGCCCTGCACGAGGTCCCCCTGTCTTTTTGCACAGAGAGGAGGTGGCCGTGAAGCGCCGTGGAGTTATTGCTGGCGCAGAAGTACACAGATGTCTGGGAGCGGTTGGCAGACTTCAGTGTGAGAGGGAAGTTCTCTGTTCTTGGTCTGGAGACACTGTACCCGTCGGGCACATCTCCTTTCTCCGTGTACGGAGTCCCAGCTGAGTAATGGATCAGCCTCAGCCCGTGTCCTGGGTCTTGTCGGTACCAGTACATAGAGTTATGACCCAGATCCTGAGTACAATTAAGTGTTGCGCTCTGTCCTGTCCTCACGACCTGGAATCTGGGGTCCTGGGTGACACCAGCGTGGACCGCCCCTGTGGAGAAGGAGGACCGATGCTGCAGTCACAGCGGACATGCTCAGGGCTGGCACCCCCAAGGGGACCCTGCCCCCAGGACTCACCTGCCTGCAGGAGACAGAAGACCACACAGCCCAGGAGGCAGGGGCTCATGGCGGGGGTGGGGCAGGCGGAGGGCCCTCTGGTCTGAGTGTGGATGAGAGGGGAGAGGGGCTCTCCAGGGAGTCTTTCTGAGATGTTAGTGTCCCTGCCAGGCCCCAGAGCCAACCTGTCACTCGGGGGGCCACGCCCCTTCCCCCAGAGCCTCAAATCAGAAATGAACCTGAGTGAACTGTTTACAACACCGAGACCCATCCAACTCAACTGACATAAGCCTCACACATTGCTGTAACCTTTCTGTGAAAGTTAAAGATTTTTTCCGTAAATGTTAAAGTGATTAAATGATTTGTACGTTCTGGTCTAGAGATACGTCTTCATTAACATGTAAATTACTTTTATTTATCTACATATTGCTGGAGTTTTGAATCCTGGGGAATCCTGGTGTCCTCCTGCCCTTTATGATTTGTGTCCCAATAGCAATTCAAAGCTCTGTTTCCGCAAAATTGACTCCATTCCACAGTCCTGAGAATGTCCCTCCACCTACCATGTTTCTCCAGGTTTCTGCTCCCAACCTCGTTGCAGGCTCATTAACATTTGAGGAATTCTTTGGTCTATTTCTAATCAATTCACTGACAGACGGTCCACCGGTCAAACGCAGGTACAGCCCCTCCATGTTCACACGTGTTTCCCGTGTTGGGGGGAAGGGAGCCAGCAGAACCCCCTCAGGCCTGTGACCCACCTTTCTGGGTGGAGAGAAGCGGGGTGCCCAGCACAGGATGACGTTTTGGCACAAAGGAATACAGATGCAGGAGGGACGTTGAGGAAGGTGCAGATGCCAGGGTAAACGAAAAAGGCTCTGTTTTTATTTGAGACATTCGTCCCATGGGAATACCTCCTTGTGAAGTGTGGCTGACATCCACTGAGTAGCAATTCATATCATAGAGCCCACAATTGTGTCTTGTTACACACAACAAAACACATATATGTAATTTGCTTGCACAGAGATATATCCGTGAGTGAAGGGACCACAGGTTTAGAGAACAGACTTGAGCCGGAATGCTAGCTGTAACACTGATGAAGTATGAGATCTGGGCAACTCTCGACCTCCTCAGATGTACAATCAGTTAAAACAATACTTGTCTTGATGACTTTAGTGAGCATTAAAACATACCAAGAAGTAAATGTCTGGGAAAGTCTATCGCTCTACCAGAGACTGGGCTTGGCAGGCTGGCAGCTGACACCCTGCCCACCACTTCCTGAGCTGGGGCAGGGGTGTTTTTGTCCCAGAGGCACCTGATCATGCAGGGCTGTGTCTTGGCTGCTGGCACAGAGATACAGAGCGGAGTCTGTCAGCTCCAAGGAGGTCAAGCTCAGCTCAGAGCGAGAGTCACTGAACTGTTCTCCTGAGAATCGATCCGACATGTCTCCTTTTTGATACTCTTCCCCATCATAATACTGAACGAGGAACCGGGGGCCCTGGCCCAGGGCCTGTTGGTACCAGTTCACAGAGCGGTGTCCAGAGTCAGGGGAACATCTCAGAGTCGCTTGCTGCTTTCTTGATTTGATCAGGTACTTGGGGGTCTGGGTGACTCCAGAATCCACCAGGCCTGTTGGGGAGGAGACAAGGAAGCTGAGGGCAGAGCACAGGGAAGCCTCCTGCTTCAACCCTCATCGCCTGGCTTCTATCTCAGGGAGGCAAAGACATCTCAGAAGCTCCCCGATGTGTCCAGGACTCACCTGCTCCCAGGAGGCAGAGAGTCACACAGCAGAGGAGCCTGGCGCCCATGGCAGCATCAGGAACCCAAGACTGCTGCTGGCAGGGGGCGGGGCTCCTGGGGTGAGTGGGGTAAGTGCTGACTCTCCCGCTTCCCTGATTGGACCATTGCCTATGATGTCACTGCTCTGTGTCCCTGCAGGCTGTTTCCTGATCCACTGGACCCCTGGCCAGGTCCCATGGTGGGCTCCTCTATGCCCTTCCCCGTCCTGCACAGCCCGTCAGCAAAGGGTGGGTGTGAGGTGAGCACTGTCCCATATGCCCATAACATGGCTTTCTCTTCTCTTTCTGTCCCTGCCTGACACTCCTCACCCAGCCCTCACCAGCCACACTAATCCATCACCCACCATTCCCCATGCTGCTCCAGGAGACGACCCCCTGGGCACATTCTGAGGCCAAAGGCTTGTCCCCACTCGCCTGGGCAGTGAGCTCTCTGGGCTGGGTCCATATGTCCGGACCACTCAGGGAACTCAAACCTACTTTCTGATGCAGGCATGTAGCCAAGGTTCCCCTAAGCTGCCCTCCCCAGGGTGACTCTCAACCCCTCCCAGGGCACCCAGCTTACCATGGACCCACAGGGCCTCCTAGTGGCCAATGGTTTCATGGATCTGTGCCTTTCATCTAAAACAAGAATACAAATTCCCCACACTCCACACTTTCAACCCTACACACACACACACACACACACACACACACACACACACATCCGTCATCTGCTGCCTTCCCAGCCTGGCTGAACTAGGGTTGATCTTCAAGTCTAGTCTTAGCCTGTCCACGTAAAACACTGTGTGACCAGACATTTCTACTAAGAAGAAACAATTGCTGCTCCACTACAATGACAGTGTTCTTGCCTGGAGAATCCCAGGAATGGGGTGGCACAAAGTCAGACACGACTGAAGTGACTTAGCAGTACAACGACAGTAGTTAGCTAAAATCGAGTAATACGGGCAGAAGAAATAAGCACTCTCATGATCCCAAATGAAGCCAGCCTGAA